>NC_137583.1:34514894-35139582 GCF_963210335.1 Falco punctatus | reverse complement strand
TTGTGTTTTCACTTGTTGCTCTTACAGTTTTTTGGGTTTCCCTGCTTGCAAGGATTAATGTCACATCTGTGTCACTCCTGTAAGCACGCACCATTACTGCAATTACTCTGGTCCCATTATGCTAAATGTAGTGTACTTTGTCGTCCTTTGGTGTTGAAAATCAACATTAATAGGCATCGTTTGGAAAATATTATTTATGCTAAAGAAATTATTGGGAGTATGCTGCTACTTAAAGCTTTCTTGGTTGTTTTCCTTGTGCTTGTTATACTTGGCTCTTTAACTCACTCTTAGGGCTGGGTGGTTGGGAAAAGAATCTGTGGCAGAGTGAACTGAGGTCTTTGGGATCAGTGGGGAATTTTGTGTCAGTAAATTATTCAAAATAAGCCTTAAAAGAGAACAGGTTTGGGTGGAAGAAAGACATCTGTCAAATGATTTGAAGAAATTTGAAAGAGTGGAGGATGCTGGTGTGAAATTACGTGCTGTTGCTGATAGACATTTCTCTCAAAAAATGGCAAATAACCAGATGTTGAGATCTGTTTTTATAAAGTGTTGAGTTGTCTGTCTCAAAGAGAAAAGGCATACATCTGAGGCCCGATATTGCTGTGGGCTTTACAGGTTTTGCTAGGGGAGGTGTTTTTTTGAGAGCTGTCGCTGTAGAGCATGTGGCCCCTCCAAGGATGTCCCCAAGACGAGAGCTCTCCTTCCTGAGCAAACCTCGCACACCTGCAGCGGCAGCCACTGAGGGTGTGCGTCATCTGTTATACATCTGCTTGCTTTACAACATCCCACTGGTGTTTTAGTAGAAATAATGTGTGGAATAAAACTAATTAGTTTCTTCTGGTTTAGATTTTTAACCTGAAATTCTGGGAACAATGCTTCCGTTTCATGCCTGCGAGGTCTCTAGTTGGGCTCTGTAGTGACATCCCAGGGATGTCAACAGTTCTTCCAGTACAACTGCTCTCAGAATACCTGCCGCTGCTCGCACCAGCCGGCTGGTGCCTTTGTAACCTTCCCCTCTCCCTGGTAAAGAAGCAGCTGAAAATATCTCTTTTCATTTCAGAACAACTTGCACTTATGTTTTGTCCCTCTGAGATATTTAAAACTCAAGTGCTGTGCAGTGTTTTAACATAATTGTTGTGTACAGATCTCCCTGTGTACTTGCTCACCTCAGCAAACAAAGAATTGCACATCATTGATGTTCAGAGTCTGCAAAATTTTGTCCCTAGGGTTGTTTATACACTGTGCTTGTTTTATTTTTCTCTCCCAGTGCTCATATCTGTCAGATGACAGCTGGGAAATTCAAGATAGTAGTGTCTATATGAAATGATAAACCATTTTCTGTTGATTTAATAGACAAGGCAGCAGCAGTTCTGGAGAGAGGCACCATGGGTTTGTCTTCCCCATTTTGAGGCCTGAAAATAAACAAATAAAAACTCCAGGTATTTGTTGCTCTGCTGTGAAGCGAGCTTCCTGTGCGGGCAGCAGTGGGATCGAGCCTGGAGCCCAGGGGCGAGAATGGTCCCCAGGTTTTAGCTGACGAGCAGGATAGTTGTGTCTCTGTGTGTCAGCGGATCAGTGGTCACCTGGAAGTTATTTCACATTCGTGAAGGTGGTTGTTACATACGTGAAGGTTAACACTGTTTACTAGTAGTTTGGTCAGGTACAAAGTGCTCGTATGTGCTCCATCCTGCCTGTACCTGGAGTCTCCAGCGCTGCAGTGACAGAGAGTGGGTTGTTCTCTACGTCTGGAGGTGTTGCATCATGCAGTGTTGCGTCACACGCTTCATGTAGGCACATACCACATACAGATACAAAGTGTACTCTAATTTGTGTGTGTGTGCTTCATATTCATGAATAAATGGAGAGACAGGAAGGCCATGGAAATGGGCAACTGACCAGGAATCTGGTAGCGCTCTTCTAAGATATAAGACTGTCCTCTCACTGAGGAAAGCCACCTGGTGTGGCTGGAGCTGGCCCTGAGCATGAGCTGTCCCCTTGCCAGCCTGCTCTTGCCTCTTGCTTTGTGGCCTTGGGCAAGATGCAGAGATGTGTCACCAAAACATCCCCATCTGGAGAGGAAAGATAACAATACTCATCTTCCCAACAGGGATTTTGCTAGGATTAGGCAGTTAATGTTTCTGTGGGTCTTTAAAGTGTAAAGTGCTACGTAAATGATGAGCATCCCTGTTAAACACCAGGGACATCTGTGGTGTTGTATAAACAGCAAACAATAATACAAATATTAAATTGGGTAGACTTCTTAAATAATTAATTCTCTAAGCTAATGGTAACATCTTTTTTAAGTCATTCAGAAGCAAATTAGCACACAAATGTTTCTGCCTCCATTAACAGATGACTTTGCCAATTTTCACTTTAAAGGATGAACAATGCAAGATTAGAAGTTAGAGCCTGTTATTCTCTGGGTGGCAATAGAAATCAGTTGTCAAAAAGAATCCAAGAGAGTTCTAGTTAAAAAACTCACAGTTGCTTAAAGGAAGTCTAAAGGGGAAATGCCATCTGAGATCTGGGGACTTCAAAGGAACGAGTAACTACAGAATCATTTTAAAAACTCACCTATACCCACCGTGGGAAGGCAGCCTATCTGGTAACTCCTTTGCACATGATTTGCTTTCTGAATTTTGCAAGGTCATACATACTTGGTCTCACCCAAGCACACTAATCAATGAAACCCAGCAGTGGGACATGACTGATAGCTGAATTTTCAGGTAGGCTGTGGGATTTTGAACAAATTCTGAGTAAGTTTAGAGTTAGTCTGAAGCAGTGTGAGTGAAGCAGATGTGTTGTGCTCCTTAGGAACGATAGGAGAATCAGATCTGTTGCCTGGAATTGGAGTATATTAATGGATTGCTCTGCTATTTTGCATGCCTTTTCCTGCATATCTCCAGTTTCACTCTTTTCATCAGCATTGTTTCTGGCTTTCAGAAACAGGGAACATGTTTCCCTTAGGGTATAGTCTCATTACACCTAAGCTTATTTAATGGCAGTTGCTGTAAGAAGTGCTCCCAGCTCCACTCTTGGCTTTGCATTCCTGCTGTCCCTTTTTCATAGGATCTTGCAGGGCTGATTGGCGACACTTGATGGAAAACTAACCTACTAAAAAAACCCCACAAAATCTCAAACCCTACCTTTTCCTTCTGATCAGCCCAGTCATCAAATTTAACACAAGCAAGGGGACAGGAACCTGGAGCAGGGACAAACTGCCGGAGAGCATGCAAACTGCTGATTTTGACAGAACCCTACAGTTGCACCAGATTAAATGTAATGTGAAGTTCCTGTGGAGCACTCTGAGTGGGAAAGGTGTGATATGAGCATGTGTTCAGGCAGATAAACTTGCTGTCAGGGGAACATGCCGCTTGCACATGCTGTAGCTCTCCAGAGAGACTCCTATATGTACATGGTCTCACCTTTTCACAGGGAGAACATACTCTGGAGCTGCTCTCCAGGGTGACACATCAGCTCAGGGACTGGGGACAACCTTACCATGGCGATACAAGTATCGATGGTGGCAGCCCTCTCCTGCTTGGGAGTCTGTCAGGAGGAGCAGCCTGCTGCCTGTGCCCAGTCTGGCTGGTTTAACATCAGTGCCACTCCTGGATGTCACCCTCTGGCACGGCAGAGTTGGCATGGCCCTGGTTTGCTGCTGCAAAGCCAGGGAGCAACCAGTTCAGACACCAAGACTGACACTGAGATTCACATGCAGCGTTCAGATTAAGTGTGTGATCTACCTGGAGTTATAATTGTTAGTGCAAACAAATGTCTGTGATAATTAATTAAATACTCCTGGTGAATTCATAATAACTTAGACACAAAGTGCCATTATTCAACGTACAAAATAGCACCTCTAGCAGCTGAGGGAGGGCTATTGTGTTAGTGTTTGGCTGTGCCTGTTGCAGTTCAAAAGCTGCTGGTGTTACATATGGGAGCAGAAGGTCTCCCTGCACCCAGCTCGCCCCCAGCCCCCTGACTCTGCTCGTGTACTGGCAGCGTGTGAGTGGTGCCCCACCAAGGGCCACGTCCTCCTTGGGCTCGGGTCAGACCTGCGTCCAAGACAAGGTACACAAGGACCTTATTGAGAAGGTTTAATAACCTCACTATGGGCTCCAAACACCCAGAACCGCAGCCTGGGAAGTGCCATATCTAACAGCTCAATCTCCAGGTCTTCCCTCAGAGATGCAGCGTTGCTTCTCCTCTCCTCTCCTGTGTTTTCCAGAAGCCACAATGGCAGTTACTCCCGCAGGCGCTTGGGACCGTGCATTTCAAGATTGCAGTTCCAGGCTCTCAGGTTAATTCAAAGCAGGTTTTACACTTACTGATCGAATGGCTTTCAAGTTCAAAACCTTTCACTTTGGTGACAGGAGTTGTGATTGTTTGAATGTCGGTTTAGATATCGCTTTTAAAGCTGCTGGTTTAGAATGAACTTGTGCTGAATTCATCTCCAAACGAAGTGGCGGCCCTGTGGCAGGGGCTAAAAGCAGTATGTGTGGGAGGGCTGCGGGCTGTATGATGGGGGGCTGAGGGAATGAGGATGGTGTGTTGGGCTGGGGTGCTGTATCCCGCTCTCCTCCCTCCCAAGGGCACCCTCAGGATGCTCTTGGGGCCAGACCCCAATGAGGAACTTCTGAGGTGGATACAAGCTTAGGGACAGCATGAGGCTGTTGGGTTAGGGGTATCATACAGCTGGGACAGGCACAGAGCACTGGCAGTGCAGGATGGACCCACCAGGCTGGCAAAGGCAGGGGCTACATGTGCCCTGGTGCCGTGGCACACCGGGTGCAGTGTGCAGTGGCAACATTACAGCTCTGGGCCAACTGTCTTAAAAAATCATGGTGATTACTGCTCTTCTTTTGCTGTTCAATTACTGCTGCAGTTGTAAACTAGAATTGGCAACTCTATTTTTAAGGCGCTGCACTTGGGGAGTACGGGATAGTTTGGTACGTGGTTTTATCGTCAGTCATTCTAACAGCACTATGTGTGTTAACAGGGAAGAAGGATCATCAGCTGAAGATGCTGTTGAACCGGTGTCAGTGTTAACTCTGTTTATGGTATAATACAAACAGCTTATAACATTTCTTTTTCTCTCTATATTACACACAAACACAGCAGTTACCTGCAGGAATGTGTCTTTATATAAATAAGGCACCCTAACTTGGAAGCCAGCAGGAAGAATCAGTAAAGCACAGGTCCTTTGCCTGCCTTGTGGGTCAGCCCAACACTGCTAAGCCAAGGACAGGACAGTCTATTATTTTTATCTAAGGGCCCTGGGGTCTGTCCTGGTGCCAAGCAGCAGAAGGGAAAGCAGAGCCATATTAAATCCTGGATATGGTACAGGTAGGTCTAGATGCCTTGGTACCAGTCAGAGCCACGCAGGCTGGTAGTGTGTGGCAGCTTCTGGAGTGGGTGGTGGCTGCTGGAGGAGAGGACCTGGGGCCATTAGGGACGCACAGGTGAAGCGTGATTCGGCTTGGCCCACAAACTGCTTGGAGCAGTGACATGAATCACTGTTCTTCCATTAGAATTGCCAAGAGCCTCAGAAAATGGAGAAATTTATTGCTGAGCAGTGGGCCCAGGGACCTCCAGTGTTCATTGCATTCCGAACATCACACCACTGAATCATTTTTGACATTGTAGCCAGCGAAGACTGGCAAGACCAAGGCCTGAAGGTACTTTCCAGTGCCACAAATAGCACCAGCTGGCATTGCAGGAGATGTTATACCCTTCACATAATTATTTCTGAGCTCTGTAAACCTTATGCGTTCCTGTGATTGGATGCTCAGGCAGCAAAAATTGGCAAAGCCCCTCCACCTCCGTGGGGGTGATGCTCTGGAACTGGAACTGTAGCCACAGGATGAGATTACAGGAGGATGAAGACTGGATAAACTGGAAGCAAGAAGGAAAGGAGCCAGCAGGAAGAGTTGTATATCCATCTAGGATTTATATCAAAGTGGTGCATTACAGCTGGAACCAGAATGGCTGCCCTAACAAATCCTTGACTCCTCTGGAATGAAAAAAAAAAAAAAAAAAAAAAAAAGAAAAAAAAAAGGGAGTGAGGCGGGGAAATATGTGGGGTCAGATAGGCAATTGCTGCTATTTCTAGTCACTCTTGCATAATTCTGATAAAGGTAATATAAGCCTAAAAGATGAACCATCCTGTTAGCAAACAGATAGACAGACAAAGCTTAAAGAAGTCCAGACCTGCTGCGTCCTGTATGTTCAGCACAGAGTATGCACATCTGGCCACCATCTCCTCGTGTGCCACCACAACACTCTCAGCTTGCTTTATTCAATTCCAAACAGCTCCAAACGGCTTCCTGGACATCAGTACCAGATGCAGATATGATGGCCACTCAAAGATGCCAACTTACTTTGCAGAATCAATAGCAAGGGCAGCAGTCTCCAGGAAGGCTGCACATTCCCCTGTGTCTGCCCTGGGAGCAGAGGAACTTGAGCTCCATGCACTGGTACCGGGAGCAAAGGTTCAGCTGCGACCGATGCATCTCTGCCAGCTTTCCTCAAGGTGCTGCAGCACACAGCAAGGAGATGGTTGCAGAGCACGGGAACGCCATCGAAGCAATAGTTCCTCTTGCTTAACTGACTTAGGTCAAGGTTCAGTAGCGCAGGGGCGGTGTGCTCACAGCTGGTGGTAAATGCAAATCCAGCGCACCAGAGCACGGCCACTGCAGCCGCAACTTCAAGGCACTCCGGGGTGGGTGACACAAGCAGACAGACTGCTGTTTTCTGCTGAGGCTGGGGCATTCACAAAGGGCACTGTAAATTGTAAATGGTAAATTGTTCAACACAACAGCTCCTCAGCTTTCTGGAGGGAAAAGGGAAATCCTTTGTTGCCTGTATTCTAAAAATAATGGGAAGCAGCATACTCAAGAGATGGAGATAACCAGTGGTCCTTCTAAAAGGTAGGCTATGAGGGGGTATATATATGTGCCTCTGCCCAGAACATAAATGCGTCCTTCATCAGAAACACAGTCCCTACCTCCTCACAAGTGGAATAAGAAGTTTTCATTTGCAGAGTCTTAAAAATCTGTTCTGCCTTAACCATTGGTCTTTTTTTTTTTTTTTTTTTTTTTAAAAAAAGAAAATCTGTTGATGTGAGTTGATAGTTTTGTTAATATTGGGAATTGAGCTCTTGTGTAATACAATTCATAAAGTTTTCTAAGGTATAAAAAAATGCTACCACTCACCTAGTAATTACTAACAGCTCGACTGACTGAAGAAGAGCTGTGCAACTTTGTCTCCCAGCAAGATAAGATCCCATTTTTGTTTGGGACTCTGTGCACTGTGTGGTTTCTGTAAGTGGCATGAGAGAGAGGGATATGGGTTAATCTTTTCCAGTTGAAACCTCTCCGCTGCCTGCAAATTGAATGGAGTTTGATGTATTTTTAATTAACAGCTCCACACGGAGACATGGTTTGGGATGGTCAGTGGGTAAGGAGGGATACTGTTTCTGAGCTCAGCATAAATCATTCTGTTTGCCTTTTCTTCCTGCCTGTCAGACTTAAAACTTGACTATTTTCTGCATGGTTTTCATGTCATTTCCTCCACCAGGATGAAATAAAATAATTTCATGCATGATAAAGAAATCCCTGGTCAGTTCTGTTCTGAGACACCAGTGTCGGAAGCTTTGGAGTAAGTGAAAAGACGATGTAACTTTTCAGTATCTATTTCAAAGACTTTTTTTTCCCTGCTTAATCTTCAAAGACTTTTATTTTTCACAGCTGACATAGTTTTGATCACTAATGTACCACAATGCGCTCTGTACAGATTGTGGAATTCAGAGATGATGGAGGGGGGGTGTCTACCCTTACTGGCTTGGAGGCACTGGTCTCCTGCAAAGAAAACTGTAGTCTCCAGTATTTGCAGTGTCCTCTTATACACAGGTAAAATCAACAGGAGCTTGGCAATCAGTGTAAGCCTGACAACAAACAACAAAAAAATCCAAACAAATAATCCCCCTCCAAGCCCTCAGGAGGCATTAGAGTGAAAGCAAATAGTTTAGGGATTAATTTCTTAGAAATTTCTAAATGCAGAAAAAGATTCACGCCTTTGAGTACTAATTGGATGCAGAGTTTGTGATTTATGTGTGTTTTTGTGACAGGCAGGGATTGCTGGAGTGATGTGCCTTGATGCCATGTCCCCAGTGGGCTGGCACTGGCCTCACAAGGTGGATTTTGTGTCTGATGTTAGTTCATCCCTCCCGGGCAAATGCTGCAGGCTCTGACTGCAGGTCACCGGTAGCTTTACCACACTGTCCTGCTCCACCTGGTGTTGTAGGAACTCTTGTTACACCTGAGAGCAAAGAATTTCAGTGCTTCCCCAGACTGTGTCTAGAACAGTTTCCCTGTCCATGGAACTGGGTGCTGGGGACTTCCCAGGGCTTGAGTCCTGCACACCCCCGGGCCCCGTGTGTGGCCAGGCTGCCCAGGGACTGGGAGGGCACGTGCTGCTGCAGGATACCCCAGGCAGCACGGGAGCACCATGGGGGACAGTATCACCCACCTGCTCTCTCACACCAAGCAGAGGTCAATTGTGCTCTGTTGTAAGGAGCTCAGGTTCGATCTCTGTCTTTCAAAGTGAGCAAAGCCCACTCAGCCTTCCTTACAGCTGTTCATCAAAACTTCAAAGAAGTAATATTTTTTCCTGCCAGGCAGGGGCACAGCCTGGCATCCCTTTTCCCCTTTTTGCTTAAAACAGTAAATCTTCATTTTCTCAGAGCTCTAGGAACAATTTCTCATCTCTATATATCCCTGTTTATAAAGACATTACTTATGCAGACATCGCATCTGCAAAACCTTTTCTGCCTGAAAAGACTCAGTACCCTTCAAGCATTATATTCCCCTTTTAGTGCAATGCCTTGTTTCCAGCCCAGCACCCTGCCTGGCCACAGGACTGCCTTCCGCTGTGCCTTCAGCCTTCTACTGACAGCAGGTAATTTGCAACTCATGCTCCTCCATGCAAAAGCAACGCTGATCGTCAGCTGCTTCCAACCCATCTCCTTGTACCTGAGATAAAAGGCCGTCCTTCTTCACAGGGCAGCATGGGAAACGTCAGAAGAACAGCGCATCACACAGCCAGACTTGTCACCTTAGAGGGGAGTCTGATCCTCTCCTTCAGGACCTGTCATTGCATGGTACAGACCAGCCCGAGCAGCTACAGGGCTCTCTTATTAGTATTCACTGGTTTTAATGTGAAATTGTAAAACACTGAACTCAATGAAAACAGTCTGCCTCAAGTTACTTGGCCAACTGCACGCTGTCATAGCAAGACGTGCTCTCCCTGCGCTGGTAGAGCAGCGTTAGGCCAGATCCGAATGCTTGTGGTGGTCCCATCTGGGTTTTGTTCAGAAATAATTTGGTAACACCCATGGGACTGAAGAAACAAATAATCCACTTACCCGTTGGTGTTTGCTGGGGGTGTTCTCCAGCACAGTCTGAAGAGGCTGTTGAAAGACACAGTGGGCAAAGAAGAGAGCTCGGGGTGCTGAGTGCTCCTGGGGGGCTGAGTGCCCTCAGCGCAGAGGCTCTGCTGGGCCTGTGCTGACCTGGCTTGACTCCGCGCTTGCCTTGCACTCAGCTGAGTTCAGCGACTTCACCGGGAGGCTTCCAAAGTTACAAACTTAAGAAAGAGGAAAATTCGACCCTAGCCGTGAGCACAGTAGAAATACCAGCTCTTGCTGCTTATTGGGGCAGGGGAAGAAAAAGAAAAAAGGGAAAAGGGGGGGTGGAAGAGCAAAGGCTGAGCAGGTGTGCTGCCTGTAGGGTATCTCTAATAGCGCAAGCGCTGGCAAGCAAGGCTTGAAGATGGAATGGCGACCGGACCTTGCCAGGCTGTAGCCCTCGCAATAGCAGGGAGGCACCATACGCTGCGCTGGGCTACATCTGCACTTAACTAACCTTTCCCCACTCAGTGCTTCCTTAATTCTAGCCCAGGTGCTGCATTTGCCCAGCTAACAGGCAGTCTTACACAGTGTTTGCCACCATACTGTCGTTCTAGTCTTCAGAACCGAGAGGTCTGAAGCGAAGCAGATGAGAGCCACCAGCTCCATCCCCGGCTCGGCGCAGGCTCTCCCTGCACAGTTATTATTTTGGTACCTCTAGCTTTGCAAACTCCCTAGCACGGGCCGATTCTTGGACATGTTAAATGCCACCATACTGCAAACACACCGAGAAGTTCCCTGGGGCTTAGCTGTATCAGTGAATGGCACAACTTGCAATTCATCCTGTTGATAAGTGGGTGTGTTAATCAAGGGGAAAATCTGTGCAATTGGCT
Organism: Falco punctatus; assembly: GCF_963210335.1. Classification (NCBI taxonomy): domain Eukaryota; kingdom Metazoa; phylum Chordata; class Aves; order Falconiformes; family Falconidae; genus Falco; species Falco punctatus. The sequence continues at coordinate 35,129,280 of NC_137583.1, read as the reverse complement.
GATCTTGACTCCAATTAATTTCCCATTAACAGATTTCCTAAATCATTAACAGAATGCCTAGTCACAGATGATGCCAATAACTCTTTGGCACATATGGCCTTCCTGCCACCAGGGAGGGAGTGGGCTGACTTAGTTAGAAGGGAGAACTTTGAGGATCCTGGTGCTTTTCTTAAAGTAAGGATTTTTACCTGAATATTTTTCTAGAGGGCCCTGCTTGCTGGAACACCCATGTCTTGGTTAAGACTGATCTCTTTGTAGAGGGAAATTAGGTTTTTTGTGATGGGAAGTAATGTTTACAGTAGCATGTGTATTGTGAAGTTTGATAATTTTGATTGCTATCTGAAATTATTGTGGATCTATGTAAATCTGAAGAGAAAGGCATGTTCCATTTGTGTCCCTTGTTTTTTTTTTCCCTAAGCAGTGAGGGCTTTTCACAGCATAAATACAGGGTTAAGGAGATTGTGCAAGTGAAGCATATCTATCTTTTTGTATCCATCCTAAAAAACTCTTAAGGGCTATGCAAAAGCATTTTGGAGCTGTTAATAATTGGGAGTATTGATTATCAGGGAGTGAAAATTATGGCTTATGATTCAGAAGACTTACTACAGGATCAGACCTTTAACAAATACAGTACTCAGAGTTTTAAGAGGGAAGAAAGTTTGAGCATAACTAACTATTTTAAAAGTTTTACAGTGCTTCAGGTTCCTGCTGTTTTGCACTGCTCCACTGTTAAAGAGTTGCCTTAAATTCAAGCTCTGAAGTGGACTTCTTCAGCAGAGAGAACATTTGGGGAGCTGAGACTTGCTGGGTAGGAACTGTGGATTTAGACCATGAGCAGGATGGCGTAGCAAAGAAAGTTAATTTTCATGGAATCTTTTTATAGTTCTGGGTATTTTTCTTAAATCCCTTCTTTAGTCTATTAGATTTAAGTTGGTAGAAATAAGGTGGTTTATTTGGTTTTGGGTGGGGGTTTTTGGGTAGTTTGGGTTTTTTTGGGTTGTTTTTTTTTTGGGGGGGGGTGGGGGGGGAGTTCCTAGTGCCTCTGAAGTCAGTGGGAGTTCTGCGTGGACTACAGCTGCTGAGCTGTGACTTTACGCTTCAGCTTCATGGTCTGCAGTGAGCCACCACAGTTCACCTCTGTTCCTAGACAGTCTAATTCGGGTTGCTCTTGTCTTCTAGTTGTGCCATAGACTATTGAGTAAGAACTTGTGCTATTGAAAAAGCCCTTAGGAGCAGCCCCAGTGGAGTTAAGAATGGTATCTTCAGTGGTGGGCGCTTTATTCAGAGCGTCCATCTCAAAAGAGCTTGATGTCATTCTTGTCATTGAGGGTTGGTTCTGGTAAGAGTTACTATGCCTCTGTTTTCTACAGGTTTGTTGTCTCTTTCTACCTTTTGTAGAAATCATGTTTGAGGTCTCTTGTTTTCTGGGTTTCTTGGTATGTGGCAGCCCCCACTGTGCTGTAGAGTGACTGGGTATACACAACATCACAAGCCAGCATGTGATAACTTAAATAGTCCTTTGACTTTATTATAAATGGCAGGCTTTAAAAATTATTCTCTTTCAGCATATCTCAGACTCAGATGTTACAAGTGCAGTTTAGGACCCTCGCAGTGCATGCAGCTTTACTAACGAATGCTGCATTAACCACCAGCCCTGGGAGCAGCCACTGAAGTAAGACCTAATGGATCAGTTACACAACCCTGGAATTTAAAACAGCAGCATGAGGAAGGATAAAAACAAAAAACAACAACAACAAAAAAAAATCCACCCCAAAAACCCCCAAAAAAACCCCAAACCCCAACAACAACAAACCCCCCAACAAACCCTAGAACAAATAGTCTGACTGGGGGGAAGCAAAATAATTTTATTTTATAATTAAGCTACAAAGCAGGATGACAGACTTCATAAACTGAGCCCTGTTTCCCTAGACAAGCCAATTAATGTACATGGTTGGAATGATACGTGTGTTAACAAGCAGCATGAAAAATAGTGTTTCAAGTTAGGAAAGTCGCACTCAAAGCCTTTAACATGCACAGTCAGCTAGATACAAAATGCCAACAAATCTATCTTAACAAGCTTTTAAAATGTATTTGGAGTAATGAGGAGAAAATACAGGAAGACTTATAAACACACATGAAAGTAATTTCAGCAGTTATAGATTGCATAGCACAGTGAAAGCATTTTAGTTACTGAGCAGCAGTAAAATGTGTTGACTGTTTAATTTGTACATGGTTTCATTTTATAGCATTTTAAAAGTTGCCTTTTGGCAGCAAGAACACATAAGGATGTAGACTTATTGTAAGGCAGATAACTGACAAGAGAGCTGAAGTTGCCTTCAAGGTTGGAACTAGTGTGGGAGAATAATGCTACTGAGGATCTGGGATGTACGTGGCTGTGTCCGTAATCAGCACCAGTTGTGGATCCCACCAGCAAAGGCATACTTGGGTTCTCGCAGTGCATTAACAGCTGTGTTTCAGGTGCATTGCCAGGGCCTGATGCCAGCCGTGTGCTGGACAGCCTACTCTTCATTCAGTGGACTTTAGATGGGGCCTTTGATGAGAAATTGTCTTTTTACAAACGTGCTGTAAACAAATAGGTAAAAAAGAACATGCAGGGAGTCACAGTAATTTCAAGAACAGAAATGAGGAATCTTTTCTAACAGCCACACAGGAGTCCCGGAGTCCTTATGAGGTCTAGAAACTTCATTACAGATAATTTCGTAGTTGGTATCTTCAATCATAGCTCAGTTTAAAAATAATGCACTTTGAATAGTGTATAATAGTTCACCCTGGCCAAGAATTTTGGGTTCCAGCCTTCCATCTGAGAGGCAAGAGCTTTTGAGTTGTAAGAGCAGTAGTTAGCAAGACAGTAACAGAATTGTATACAAACACTTGATCACGTAAGCGGTCCATGTAGCAGAATGGGCAGTGGTTATGTCTACTGAGTATTAGAAACGGGAAGGACAGTAGTAATGCTTAACTAGCTTCAAGTCCCAAGAGAGGAGGCATCAGTCTGTAATTACTATATGGTGATATAAATGGGCAACAGCAGAACTTGTGCTTTAATAACTGAGCACGATGTACTCTTGGCATGCTGCGAGGCTTATTTGTGATGGATTTTCTCCTCCCCTACCCTGGCAATGTGTGAGGAGAACTTGTGACGTGAAGGTGGGAGAGAGGGGCAGAGCTGAGCCCCTCTGAACACAGCAGCCCTGACAGGGCTGTGCTGCATCGGCACCTGTGGCATTGGGACTGGGTACCAACTGCAATAGAGCCCTCAGTGTTTCAGCTTGGGAAGTGTTAAAGCAGGGTCACAAATCTCATTCTTTCATTCACTGTAAGTGTTAAATTGTTGTTTCTTGACTGCTCCAGGCTAAATGCATGTGATCAGCAGCACTGATACACAGGAAGGATTTTTATGCTGTTCTTGGATGGGGTTCACGTGTGACTCCCAGATAACTGTAGGCACCAGCCAAGGAGTCCTGGGTGAGCTCGGTACTATCAAACCCATGAAAGACTCTATTCAGTTGTGTTGTTACTGCTGAGCTAATGGCTGGGGAAAAGCTCTACTGTACTGGGGATTAATAAGAGCTCTCAAAATAGCAGCCCAAAATTCACTCTGTGGTCTGGTGCAACATCCTATGAATCAGTAGTGGCTGTTAAGGCTGTTCTCATCTATTTTTTCCCTTCTGTGAGATGACAGAGCAGGGCCCACCCTCCCTCAGCAACAGAGTTTTACCAGCAGTTCCTCTCCACAGCAGACGGACGAACTGCTTCCCTGCTCGGTCAGCCAGTTTTCAGCTCTCTCTGTGTCAAGTTACATTGTAGCATCTGGCTTTCATTATAAAAAAGCGAATGGGCCTGTTTTTCTCTCTCACTTACATATGTTAATATAGCACAGCCGGACTCTGGAACGTGGAGAGCGGCTCTTTGCAGAAGTGTGAGCCCAGAAATTTGCCACTTTCTATTGCGCACAGAGCAGCTGCAGTGGTGGGCAAGGCGTCAGCGCTCCTGTCCCTCCCAGGGTTAACCTGCTGCTGCAGCCGTGAGCTTGCCTGGGAGCCCACAGAAAACACCTGCACTGCTCAGAATCATGGTTTGGACAGAGCAGAAAGCAGCCTTTTGTGAAAATTGCAGAGGAGGGAGATGCTGTTTCTGTGTGATTGCTCACCCCCATCACCTGGTGTCTGGGTGTGCAGAGCTGGGAACCACCAGCAAAACAGCTCAGAGAGGCTTCCTAGCAGCACAGGTACCCTTCCTTGACACTGTTAAGCCTCATTTGCTTTCTCTCCTGCCTGATAGGTAAAAGAAGTACCAAACCAAACTGCTACAGCCTCCATCTCTTCTCTTTTAAGTTCTAATCCTGTAAACCAGCTCTGCATGTGTTTAATGCTCAGCATGGTCCGGTTATCTCACTGAAGTTAAAGATCTGCATGTTCAGCCATGTGCAGGGCTTGTATGGGAATACCAGCATGGAGAGAGTGGTGTAGGCACAAGTGCCACCTTTAAAGTCAGATTCAATAAATATCTTTGCTGTGCTGTGGTCTGTTCCTCTTTCCAGCAGTTAACATCTACTGATGTCTTCTGCTTACGTTCCTTTTTGAACCACAATGCACCTTTGCCCTTTGTTACACTCAAGGGAAGTAACGTGTGTGGTGAGCTCGACTTCCAGGGTACACAGAAGCCTTAAATGTAACCTCACATGCCTTGATGACAGTCCTTTAAATGGAACCTGAGAAAAGGAGAATAGATCATTACTTCAGTTTAAGTTGGTAGCTTCATTTCTCTTGCTTTCTACTTGTTTAATTTATCTCTACGTTCGGAATTCCTCATGCAAATTATCACTGACTCTGTTTAACTCTGCTTAACTAATTGGTACTTGTATATGCAAGATTAGTGATCAACTATATTAATATTATTGACCCCTGTTTGCCTCTTAGTGCTATCTATTTTCCCCAGGTGAATACCATTAGAGTGTAATTAATTATCAAAAAGCTATGTTCCTTTTATTCTGAATACTGTAACAATTACACACTGAGATCGGCACAAAATCCTGAATACATAATTCATTGTTTTGTGCTTTCTCCATAGAATCCATAGGAGATTTGGTAGAAAACAGACACAAGTAGTTGATACATTATGTATTTAAAGACCTATAAAAGTTTTATTCTTGAGGGTTCACTGGGAATAGGATGGTTTGAATTTAACTTTTAATTGTACAGCTGAGAAACGAAATATGGATAAAAGGATGGTTACTGTACCTGGCACCAGACCAAAATAAATGTCGGACCCAGCTGTCCATAGCCTTGAATACATGAATAACTTTCTGCTCTTAGGTTGTTTAATTGGATTCTGTGGGATTCTGAATTTGAGTACGCTTATTCATGCATGGGCATTTTTTCAGGAGCACACTGCTGCAAGTACTTTTTCTGTTGAAATGAGGAAAAAATTCACAGCGACTGCAGGTGAGCCACGCATTTGACTCTGGGTGTCAGGTCTGCTCTGTCCTGCATTGCCCACCCTGTACTGGTGCACAGGAATCCTGCTGACCTGGGCAGCAGCTAACTTGGCAAGTGCTGAGGGCTGTGGCCCTGGCATCTGCTAAAATTGCAACACTAGAAGAAACCATTTCTGTCCTTTCCAAGGCCAAATCTGAATGTAAACTGGCTTCTTCAGTTGAAGCAAACCCAGTGATGGGATAGGAAGCCTATGTACCAGGTAAAGGTAGGTCACTGGCCACCCAAACCATCACGGGCCAGGCGCTGCATCAGCCTTGCATATCTTGTCCAAGCCAAGCCTGGATGCTTGTCCTGGTGCAGGTTTCCCGTTCCTTGCCTGCTGCTGAGCCCTGAGCTGCAGCGCTGCAGGGAAAGGCTGTGGCCACAGCAATTCAGAGCAGGAGTCCGACCCTTTCTGTGCCTGCTGGAATGCCTTCAGCTTTCCCACCTCCCAGTTAGGGACGTGACATATTTGGGGACGCAGGCGGATGGATATTAAGTGTGAATATAGCCCTTTGACCCCAGGTTAAAAAGCTTTTTGACATACTGGGATTCAAAATTAGGTGCATGTTGCAATAGTTGCAGGATTCATTTTCCCCCTTAAAAAGGCGTCGAGGAGCAGACCAAGAGGAAAGCTTGTGTTCAGCCAGGAGGGCTGGCGGGGTGAGGGGAGGTTGGCCGGGATGTGCTCTGGAGGGGGCTCCTGTCACCGGGGCCCTTCTGGCTGTGCCTGTGTGCGTTAAGGAAGGAAAATGCAGTCGGGTGGTCGGCTCCCGTGGGAGTTCTCCCACCTTTCCTGCTTGCAAAGCACCACTGGAGCGTGCTGTGCAGGGATGTCAAACTTCTCTGTTGCTTTCTCTTCGTCTGGGGAAATTTGGATAAATTTACCCCCGTGTATCCAAACTATTTTTATAAAGTGATTTGCAGTTATGGGTTTTTTTTATTACTGTCACAGTCTGTGATCCGAGTGCACAAACATATGTGAAGTCCTGTGCAGTGCAATGTTTCCCTAAATTTAAATTAATATTCTGAAACGTGGGTTTAAATCACGGAATTACAAAAAAAGGGGTAAGGATCTGTCTGTGAGCTCTGGCCTGTTCGCCCCCCCTCCCCGGGATTTGCGCGTTAAATCGCGGTGACCCGGGAGGGACAGGGGGCAGCAGCCGCTCTCCGGAGGTGTGAGTGTGCCGGTGCCCAGTCCCCAGCCGGGATGCTGGGAGGGGGGGAAGGGCGGTCCCTGGTCCCTCGCACCGCCCCCAAGCCGGTGCTGCGGCGCCACCTGGCGGCGGCGGGGGCGGAAGTGCCGGCGCCCCCCTGCGCCGCGGAGCCACCGCGCCGGGCCGTTGCGCTCGGGGTTCCGCTGGCCGCGGGCACGTCCCGCACATCTCTGGAGCCTCCTGCTGCCCCCCGGGGGGTGGTCGCTGGCGACTCCGCTGGCCCACCGTGCCGTACCGGTCAGGGATCGGCATTCCAGGGAGAAAAATGCCTCGTTACCTGTTTTAACAGTTTTCCATGAGATTTTCCGAGAGTGGTGCTGCTGAGCTCAGCTTTCCGTGGCAGGTTTTACTGGTTTTGAGATGGAAAATAGCGGTTAAAACTCAGAAGGCGAAGAGGAAGGAAAAGGAAACCCTCCCCCATACTCGCGCTGAGAGTTAGCTGAGCTCCTGGCTGGAGCGCCCTGAAGTACTGAGGGCTGCAGGAAACCGGCAGAATGATGTTGCCAGAAGTTTGAAAAATATATTTCATATTGCCCCTAAGTTTTAACGGGCAGGGGTGAGTAAGCCAAATGTTATTGGTAGAAACACATCAGAGTTCTGCATGTCATTCTCCTTTCTCATTACGGTACTTTTCTATACAATTTCTAGCACAAACATTTACCTAAATATGTGCTGGGCAGCTTTAAAATATCTCCACATATCTGTGATGGATGTCTGACACAAATTAGGCCAGACAATTTCAAGGTTTCATTAAGTCACTGCTCCTCTTGCCAGCTTACATGGCTGAGAAATTCTGATCCATCAAGTCCAGCTTTTTAATGTCCATAAACACGTGGGCCCAGGGCAGAGAAGATGATTTCAGGTCCATCAGCTGTGTGTGTGGCCTTAACGATTCAAACTTCAGGTTTCTCTTTGGTCAGAATCTGAATCAAGTCAGACAACGGGCCAGTCTGTCTGTAACTCCTCCTTCTGACCATCAGAAATATGAATGTGTGAAGGCAATCAAGAGGATTTGCTATCTGGCTGTCATGTAAAAATAACTCCAGAACAATATCTGGAAATATCAGACCTCTCCTCTTTCAATTCTATTGCTTGGAAATTGCTCATTTGCCAAATCAAGGTTATTCAAGTCTTAGCTTGACCCAAGGCTGTGGATTACCTTAGGGTTCCTCCCACTGGTTTTTAATGGGATTTACATAGATGACGTTCTCCACCCTCATGTACTTTCATTTCTGCTTCTCTTTCAGAGCTTTTCTTAACCTTCTGCAATTCTGAGAATCACTTTTTCCTCTTCATTGAGGGAAGGCTGTTGTCTTTAACAGCTGCCAAGGTATACATAGTCTGTCACTCACAATGGCAAGTCAAAATAACTAAAATTCTGGCTGTATCTCAAAATACGTTAGGTAGTTAGCAGAAGCATTAACAGAGCCATTCCTTATAAATTCTGATTAATTGAGCATGAATTATGAATTACAGTTCACATTTGGTGCTCAGCATGCTGCTTAAGAACACTTGTCTCATGTGGTACTCTTCCATTTTCCAGAAAGAATTAAAGGATGTTTATAGAGGAGAAGGAAGTATTTTGATGTTACTGTGGCATAAATTGGAATGGCTCCACTGTTCAGTGATTTTAGTCTGGATTTCATCCAGCATTATTCAAGGGATAATTTTACCCAATTTTTATTGCATTTTTCCTTAAGTTTTGTTTCTGGTTTTGGTTTGGTTTTTTTTTTTGGTTTTTTTTTTTTTTTTTTTTTTTTTTTTTCTGTTGGTTTGTGGGTTGTTTGTTGTCCCTCCACTCCCATTTCAAGTGAGTTCCTGATACTCGGCTTTGTGACTTCGCCTTTGTCTCTAGCCCGTATGTTGTAGCACAGGCCAACGAGATTCTGTTTTGGGGGCAGAAATCAGGTTGTAGGGCCTTCATCTATTTTTTTGAATCAGGCAGAAAAGAAGAGCTTTAAGATCAGTGTTATTCCACGGTATCATTGATGTAATGATAGTGGGGATGAAAGTACTACGGTGAGCACAGAATAAAAATTTAAAATGTAATACACTGCATTAGGCATAAATCCGGGCAGGTATTTATTCAATAGTTAAAAAAAAAAAAAAAGTCTTGGTAGGCAAACATAACTACATGCTGGGACTGAAGATGATGTTCTGTTCTGGTGTGGTGCTAATGTAAGATTTTTCCATTGAGTTCTAAACAGAAGAATTCCAGTTAATCACACAAAAATGTGGTCATTTAACCAAACTCGCCCTAGCTTCTGAACCTTCTAATATCAGTCCTGCTCTGCTTATCCCTCCGGCATGCCTCTCCATGATACCTCTTTCCTCTCTGGCCCACCTGTGACCTTCTGCTCCCAAGGAAGCTCCTTATTGCTTGCAAAATCCTGGAGGCAGAAACGAGGGTTGGGCTGGAGACAAAAACCGATTTAAGTCCAGTGGCCATTAAGTGACCTTTAATGGCCAGGTCCTGGGAAGGACTTCTAGACCAACACAAATGCTTTGACTGTGACATCACAGTATCAGCTTATTCCAGCCTGAGGAGCTGCTCCAAACCCTTGTTTCAGTCACACAGATTTAGACTTCATTACACTTTAAAAATCACTCACATCTTCTTTGGGCTTTGTTATTTCTTCATTTTTGTTATTATTAGAATAATCAACACTTACATGTCCACAAAAGGATGAAGGGGGGGGGGTAAAAAAAACCAAAAAGAGTTCTTCAAGTCACTGATTTCTTTTGGAAATAATGCTGCCCTACATTTATTTATACACATAAATCCGTGGTCCTAAATAAAAATGCTGTAACTACTTGTGCAAATGTAAACAGACATTTGCTTACCCCCTGCAGGTACTCATACACAGGTCTAGAAACTTCTTTGTGAGCCTCGTGGCTCTCCCATGGGATGTTCTCCCCTTGGATAATCGTGACTCAGGTAATCAATTGAAAAGCACAAATTCTGTCATTGAAACAAGTGGTAATAACCCATTTGTTAAAGTAATTGTGAAGAGCAAATTCAGAAGATGTAGTTTGCTTGTAGAAAACACCCAGTCAGAGAAAGTCATTAAGTTTTGGAACTGGGTTTTTTTGAAAACGGTTCACTCAGTTTTAGAGACCTTACTTTGACAAGCTCTAATAATTTCAATTTTTAGGAAGATCTTGCGAAATCTTGTTATGCCTTGTACTGAGTAAAGCTATGCTAACTTCCTGGTTTTGGTGGAATGACTTGTATCTGTGTAACTCAGCAGAATTTTGCCCTAAATTCCAGGGAACTGGGTTGCATTTCTTTAAATTTTTTTATTATATCATATTTCATACACATCTGGTTTGTACTGCCTCCTTTTTTTTAGTTAAAGAATTACTTGGTGTACAAAGCAGCACTTCCACTGATGCAAGAATCCAGAGGAACTGTTAAAAATGCAATCAAATAATATCCACTGTGTGCTTGTGTAAAAAAAAAAAAAATTATGGATAATTGATCCCATATTTGTCCCTGGGCTGTCAGATTGAGTCTCTGGGTTGGGTCTGCATGGGGACTGTGGAGCTGGAGGCCGTGATGGCAGCAGCATGGCTGCCAGTTCTCTAATTAGCCCACAGGAATTACAGCTGACGTGACTGTTGTGATTAATATTTTGAGCTGTAACTAGGTCTGTGAGCTCTTTGACATTTTCGGCACCTTTATGCCCCATTAGTATCTACTTCTGGCAGTTATTCCTCTAGTTAGTCTTGCTGGCACAAGTGATCTACAGAAGCATGTTCCAGAGGCTCGAGCAGAAGGCATTAACAAAATCAGCCTCGCTGCAGTCGCATGATGGAAGAGACAGCCGTGGATATGGCTGCAGAGGGTTGACTAGTTGGAGATAAAGCTAACAGGGTTAGCAGGGAAGGTCTCGCGCTGGGAATGACTGTGGAGAATGCTGGAGGACAGCCATGGCAGATGGAGAAAACCCAGAAGGCTGGGTCTTGTTGTTGTTGTTGGGGGGGGGGGGGGTGTGTGTTTTGTTTTGTTTTGGGTTTTGCTGGTTTGCTTTTTGGTGGGTTTTGGGTTTTTTTTTGGTTTGTTGGTTTGGTTTATTTTTTTCTGGAAGTCTAAATGAGCTAGTTAGCCACATCCCACTGACATTTACTTTCCTTCAAGACTGCCATGGATAACTCACTGCACTAGTGTGACATGGTTGCTTCTGGGACCAAAACTAGTATCTTCATACCATACCATGGGCTGTGTAGACAGACACATTATCAAGATACATGAAGTGTGATGGCTGCTTTTGCCTTCTTCACAGCATCCTTGGATTCACTTCAATTAAGTTCCACCTGAGGAAGTAAAAGTTAAAAGATTCCTTTCTGCTTAATACATATTTTTGAGAATATTGCTAAAGGTTACATTAAAAATTCCCATAGTAATCCAAATGAGCAATTTCAAGGCTTAGAACTTGGCTTAATGTGGACTTTTGTATCCATGCTTCATTTCCACTGGACAACATTATTGTAACATGTTGATGAGTGCTCTTCCCCTCCCACTGCCCCTCCCCCGCCGTTAGCTCACTGAATTGCCCCCAGTTCCTGCAGAGAGGGCTGTAACCGAAATACAAGGTCTCTTCGCAATCTGCCCACCTCAACAGATTGATTCCCATTTCAAATGCATCAATTTTGCGGCACTCCCTACAGTAACAGCATTCTGATCTGTGTGGCGTACCCTCGCCTGATCAATGTTAGTCTTCAGCGGGAAGCCTGGATGTATCTCAAGTATGAACTTCAGCTTTATGTTCACCTAGAGCTTACAAACCTGAGGAGTTTCAGCCTGAAATATGGCAGTGATTTATTAGCAGCTCAAAAAGGAGGGTTGTCATGAAAATATGTAGGAAGCTGAGCAATTGCTCCATCAGATGGATCTATTGTGTCTCCAGCCACATCTTCTTGGATGACGCTCCTTTCCAGTTGTGCTGACTTTGGCAGTGAGAATCAGTACAAATGAGTGCTGTCTCCTGACCTGATGTCACACCTAGCACAGCAAAAAAGAGGTTTTAACTGATTTGTATTGCCCTACACACTTAAGCAGTGAATTAAAGCTTCTACTAGTGCTTTCTGTCAGTCTTTTGGTCTGCAAATATTTTGCTTGGAAAAGTATCCCGTTCTCCCTCCGCATCTAACAGGATACATTTATTTAGAAGCAAATATGTGCCAGAATAATACAGGACATAAACCAGAAAATGTAGAATCGTAGTGAAATCTGAATGAAATTATTCTGTCAGTGAAGCATATGGCATCAAACCTCTTCATCAAGGAAGATACGGGGAGGGGCTGTCTGGATGTTGCCCACAGGTCCTCCTAGAGGCATGTCTTGCCAAGCCTTGAAAGCGAATGTTGTTACCTAAGGGTCGAGAGTACCATAGCAGGGGAAACAGGACATATTACATCAAGTCTACGTGTTTTAGAGGTAGCTGTGCTTATTGTGCAGAGTATAAATATACATTAATAGAATTCTTGGAAAGGTAGAACTGGATTGCTCTGAAAGTTCTCAGTTAATGCTCTCAGTTCCTACAAACTGGCAACCCATACCTGTTGGTACTTAATGCTACGCTCTTGTTATTCCTCATCATCATTGTATTAATATTTGTTTGTGTAACACAGATTTTAATAGTTGTAACTTTAAGCATATCAACTACTCTGAAATTCTTTATAATTAAAGTAGAATGTATTACTAAAGATGGTAATCTGTCTAGAACAACCTTTTTCCTATGTTCATAATTTAAAAAACCAAAATCCCAGGGACCATTTTTGTAATCTTCTCTTAGCTTGCATAGCATGAATTATTAATATGGCTTGGACCTTTTAGGGGGATTTTTTTACCCTAAACCTGCTTTGATTTGACCTTAAAACTGCAGATGATGAAGATGATTTCCCTAAGAGTCCTCAGTGGGTTCCATAAGCTATCTCAGCCGCTGCTGCCAGCCGTTCCCTACGATGCCTAGGCGCAGCGTCAGCCAGCATATCTTGCTGACCTTGGCTGCTGTGCTAAACAACCTAGTCTCCATTTTTTGACTGAATTGGGAACAGTGATCTTAATTCTTTTCTTATTTGAATAAACATTTTCAACCTCCAGAAACTTTCAGCAGCAGCAGTATTCCTCCTACACCCCTCCCCCCCCCTTTTATTATTCCTTCGGGTTTGGTTTTTTTATCACCTCAATTTATTAACTTCACCCAGTGTGGATTCTGACGCTGGATATAGCATTCTAACAATGGCTGAGACAGTATAGAGTCTATATAACTTATTATTCTTTAAATGCTTGTGGCCCATCAAGGTCATATAAAACTGTCTTTGTTTTGGCTGGGAGGGGGGAGGAAGGAGGAGGAAGATGGCCCGTGCCCACAAGACTTGTGCACTTTCTGTGTTTACTGTATTTGTCTGAGCTTATATTGTACCTTTACTGCTGATACATTTTCTTGCAGAGGGAGGATATACTACAGTACTTCATCTTCTCTGTGCTTCTGCTGGCTCTCAGGGGAAATTTGGTCTTTTTAGTATGCAGTTCAAACACTGTCTGAAAAGACATCATGGTTCGGATAATAATTTTTCAAACAAATGTAATACACTGATTTCTTTGGGATGACGATCAAGTACTGTTCCATCCAAGATGCACCTAAAGGGCAACTTGTTTGAGTTAAGTTTACTGAAACAGAAGTGACAGAATATCAATTTGTTTTGTAACTTCATGTCATATTTGAGAATCAAATAAGCAATTACATGAGAGTAAAGTGGATTTATTTCAATATCAGATTTGCAGCCCACTTGTTTTATTTGATTGAGATAAAAGAGCCCTCCATTTTACAGTAAACATGCTCAAATATTGTATTTCTTCCTTGGCTTCTTCAGAGCTTGTAGTTTCTCAGCCTTAAGTGGAAAACATTACCAATACATAACATGCAACAGACTTAGTTCACACCAGAGGCCCTGTATAAAGGTGGTGAACAGTCACAGATCTCTTTCTTTGTGATGAGACAACTTGCAAACTGGTGCCAATGTATCCATCTCAACTTCTTAGTCATTTGCATTTACCAAAACCACAAGTTTGAAAGTAAAAATAGGACCTCACACATAATGTATTTGCTTAGTCTGTGGGTGCAACCATGTGTAAGTACAGGTCAAAATTATATGAGCCAAAAAGGGTACAATTTTACCTTTTGTTTTAGAAAATACAGCATTTTCAGATTTTTCCCAGACTTTTGCAAATCTTCAGATGCTTCCAAATAATCCAAATAATCCAAATCATCCTACTTAAAGGGAGCAGACTTCAGTAGTCTCCTCCTTTCTTTTGCTCATCGAAGAGCTTTTACTGTAATTTGGTTTGTTACTAGATATGATTTACACAAATGTTTCTGCTCCCTAACACTATGTAAGCATCCCAGACAGCTCAAAAGATCACTGAAAGGAAACTTAATTGGTTCATCTCTAGGTCTGTTGCTCAGGACTAATGGTAATGGGATTGCTTCCTCTCCTGCTTTCACTCACAGTGCATTCTGCAAAATCTGTCCAAGATGACTTTCCCAATTCCGTGCTTTCTGAATCTGAATTAATTCCTGTGGTGGGGACGCAAAGATAATTTTGTTTTTGTTTTGGTTAATTTTTTACACAGAATTGTTTTGGAACATACTCTATTACAAATGACTTCTGTATAGAAAAGCATATTCTTTATCTCGAATTGTAACACCCCTCTAGGCTAAACAGAGTTTTGGTGGAATACGTGGAGCTCTTTGCCAAATCCCTGAGCTGCTGCAAGTCACTCTGCTCTACACAAATGAAATTTGTGCATTTATAATAAATGTTAAAGAAACAGCCAAGCATAACAACTGAGGTTTTACCAGCCTGAAAATTATAGCCCACCATGATAACTGAAGTTCTGACAGCAATGAAACTGGCACTTGGCTGCCAAAAGCTGTGTTTAGCTGTTCTTTCTAATGGTTGTGAGCACCATCAATTCTGAAGGGAATCAGCAATCTCATGCCAGTAGTCGCAGCGCATGCAACGTGCATGAAACAGCCAGGTATTTACATGCAAAATAACAACTGGCAGCCGAAGGAATATCTCAGTCAATTAAAGGCTAAATGACCTACTTAAAGGAGTTGCCTGCAAAGGTCTAGGCTGAATTCCTTGGTACTGCAGTGTCTCCTGCTGCTGTTGCCCGCTGGCATGGTAAAGGCGGTGCTTGCTTGTTGGGTGGTGCCAGCCTTCCAGAAGCACTGAGGTCATGTCTCTTTTTTTCTGACAGATAAATAACGCTCTTTGCAAATGTTCCTTAAGCCATGATTTGGACCTTCTTATTGCAATTGCTACTTTAGATCCTTTCAGTACAATCATAGTTATTACTACATATGGCTGTGAAAGTATTTTTCTAGCATCCTGCGATTCGCAGACGGGAAACATTGAGTTTCCAGGTGGAATTGGCAGGGCTCCGGTCACCTGCCAGCATATTCTGTTGAATCATAGAATATTGGGTGGAAAGGGAACCCGAAAGTTTGTTTTGCTGTCAAGGAAAAGTCAGAAATGCTGAAGCCATTCCTGGCAGCTTATTTGTCTAACCTGTTTTTGTGGAGACTTCACAACCTCCTCAGGTGGTGTTAGCGGTGCTTAGAAAGTTTTCTTAATGTCTTTCTAAATGTTTTTCTTTGCAGTTTTCTTGTCCTGTCTTCATTTGGACTCAGAGGACAGTTTATTGCCTTTCTCTTTGCAATGGTCTTATGTATATTTGAAGGACATCAGCATATTTACTAATACTTTCTCCAGGATGTACAATAGGTATTTTCATTTACCTTTCCTTTTTGCGTCGCAGCACATGCAGTCAGATAAGCTGTGTCGTTGGATTTACCATGTCCAGTGATACTCCATGCTGTGGTAAGGGCTCTTAGGTAAAGTGTGCCCACCGGCTTTTAGCAGGAGGTGGTGTAAATGCACATCAGCTCAGGAACAGGGCAAGGATAAAGTTCTTATTGTTCTGCCCTCCTGGGTGCCTCACTGCTTCAGTCAGGAAGCAACGTGCTGTGGTTTACATGCTGTTAGCGCACTGCTTCCCAGGCTTAGGACTTCTTTGTTGGTGGCGGCAGAAAGGATTAACACCCAATGTTTTGCCCAGATATGGTGACAGTGGGGAAGAGAGAGAAACAGAGATTAATTAACTTCAGAGACAGCTCTTTGGCATGCTGGCCCAGGCAATACTCTGTTCAGAGAGTGGAGGGTCTGTACACAGTGAACAAGAGACTTGTCTTGAGACTTACCTTCATGATTACTTTTCTTGCCAGTATCCAATATTATTTAGCAAATGACAGTTTTCTTTCCCCACCCCTCTTTTTCTGATGAAGCTATGGCTATGTCTCTTGACCACGGAAGGTAGGTCAGAGCCATCAGTAGGGTCTACACCTGCCTAAGGGCTTGGCTTCATCGCTGCCTACAGATCTCTTCAGTAGCAGAAGCAGCTCACCTAAGTATATTGTTTCATAATCTGTGTGTGTCTTCATTGCCTTGTGTTGGCTTAGTGCTACCACCTTTCTTTTTTGGACTTCTCGCCTTTCTTATCTCTTCAGCAATATCTCAAAATTCAATCAGCCTAACTGTTCATCTATAAAAAAGAAAAACCATTTTGAGGTGTTCAATGCTATTTTGTCAACTTGAAATGTTTTCAGTATGTATTTATATGTACTAAGTGCAAATATGTGATTTTTCTTTCCTAATTATTTATGGCCCTTTTGGGATACTGCACGTCAGTTTAAATTTGTACCACTGCTGAAGTTATCTGACAGTAAGCTATAATTCTGACATGCAGTTACAGTGGTGTAAAAAATATCTTGCCTTACTGGTAAAGCAAGCCAACCTCAGAGGCTCCTTTAAAAGACTAACATGATAGGATGTAGGTCCATTTCCCAAGACACTGTGCAGGGCCTTTTCCTCCAAAGGTTTTTGATATTTTGCGTGATACTTGTGCTTTTGTTGTTGGCTCTCAGTTATTGTGCTTGGTCAATGATGGTATTTCACAGCTTAAGCCAAAAGAGGAACCAAATGGCAATGTGAGACAAACAGCAGTAGAGCTAGAAGGGTTCCTTCTCATTCAGGGTACTGGTTTTCATTTCTCTATAGCAAGACTAAGTGCTTTTTTTAGCCCTTTTGCACAATTATTTAGAAACCCGGGAAGGAGTTGCTCTTTTCACTCCTTTCCACTTCTTTCTCAATCCAGCTGTGTCAGAGGACAAGGTCACCATCCTCAAATGCTCTTTACTATCGCTCTGAAGGAGAGCAGTTTGTGAGAGTGCTGCCTAATAGGCTTCTGACAGAGCCAACTGGGCAAGTTTAAACAGTTTTTAAATGGCTGGTCTGAGCTACCGCAGACAAATTTGCTTGAAGGACTGTAGGAGTGTTCCTGTAAATGTACTCAGTAGAGTTACCTCGGCCAGGGAGCGGTGACAAGTGGCTGGCATTGCTGCTCTCTCCCACTAAGACAGCTGGATGGGGAGGTGATGTGTCTCCAGCCCAGTCCCCAGCAGCAAGTGGCACTGGCTGTGTCTTCAGAGGGGACTTACCTGTGTATGAATGTTTTATCAGCCGTACGCTCTCTATCCATGCTGACTCTCTCAGCTTAGTGTAACCGTTCCCTCAATACCTTAAACAAAGATCCTGTTATCCCTGCAGGAATTATAAATAGTAATAGGAATTTACACCTGAGTTTAGTCCGGCATAACTTCTCCTTGCCTCTTGAAACTTAGTGTGCATCAGCTGAATTATGTTAACTTACCCTATGCGTGCTCTTAGCCCATGATAAACTGTGATTTCATCTTTGTCATGCAATGATAAACATAAAAAGTAAATACACCAGGTTATTTAAAGGCACTGTAAGTGTTTCCAGATGAATCCCCATCTATTGTTTGTAAGGAGACGACTTTGCTATTTGAACAAACACATTGAATTTGAAAACTGGGAGTGAGAAGGGAAGAAGCATGCAAAACTGTTCTTTTGAATACACCATGCACAGCAAAAATGAATTAAGGACCTGTTTCTGAGTTGGTGGTAGCAACTGTGACCCGTACCAAATTTAACTTCTATATGATATCTAGTTTCATCATGTTTAATTTTTAGTGAAATATTTTGTTTGTTATGATACATATACCAAATAAATAAATCATAATCCAAGCTAGTGATGATAAAGGCAACATGAAAGAAAAATTACAAATTTGATGGAAATGCAGTATTATGAATTTCACCTGTATTTGATCCACAAGTGTCTGTTGCTTATATCTTCGGAACACTTTCTCCTGCATTTCAGAGCTTATATGGTAGAATGATTCATTTTGCCATCATCAAATCTGGTAGAGCTTGAGGCTGCGTAAGCAGTGCAGCGATTGTCATCGACTAGGTGGCACAACCTTTCTGAAGGCTATTCTGACACCTACAACACTTGGTGTACTGTACCACGTGAAACTGAGAAAATGCCTATGGTCATTCAACAGGTTATGTTGCCATTTAAAATGCCAGAATTACTCTATCTGGCTAACAAGGGCCTATAATCCCATTTCATGTATCATGTTAGCATTGCCTGTGAAGCAAAGTTTACATCATTGTCTTCAAAGAGACTTAAATTAGTTACATGCATTCAACATCCATTGAAATTCAGTGGCATTTGGACACCAGATTCACTTATGCACCTTTAAATACTTTGGCCTTAATTAGCAATAACTTTTACAATACTGTTTAATCGACCAGTGGTTCTCCATCTAGTCTTAGGTTTTTTTCCAATCTACCAAGTGTGTGAAAAAATGGAACTAACATCTATAAAAACTAATATCAATAGATGTCTTCACCTGTTACTCTAGCTAGCTTTTGCTTTATGAACATGAGCCTGGCTTTCAGGCAGCTCCTCCTTTATGTTTAGCTTAGGGTTCTAATATTTGTGCTTAAAGTCTTTGAGGATTGAGTAAAACAAAGCCTCTGGTGATATGCCTCTGGATCTATGTCTATTACAGCTTCTCCTTGCAGCAAAGACAGTTCATAAGGTTCCAGAGGCACAGATAGCAATGAAATTATTGAATGTGTACTCAGCTAGAATCTACGTTTCTTTGGAAGAAAGCTTGGCTTTTCTCCACAGTATTAGCAAATCTGTTTAGTGTAGTGTGGGGGAAGGCAAGGGAGGTGCTAGCAAGCCCTAGAGGACATAGGAAAAAGTAATTGGACATGAGATCCAGAAATACTGAAGGCTCAGAGCTTGCCACAATACTGGTTTTAGGGAATGCTCACAAGCCAAGGCACTAGGAACAGACGGCAGACTTTTCTAAAGGAAGCATTAGAAATTTTATGCCAATATGAAGAGCTGATGCTCCTGGAGTCAGACACGATGGTAGGTATGGTACAAGTCATTGGTTGCAGTATCCCACCAGCATTGGTGTAAATCAGGAGCAAGCACAGTGAAGTCTGAAGATAAAGGCTGCTGTAATAGCAGAATTAGGCATCTTTTCTACATGCTGTGGGATTTATTTGCTGTTCAGGATTTACAGTCATCTCTGACAATTGCATCTTGCAGCCACAAAACCAAGTACATCCTACACTGAAGTACAGCAATAACAAGATTTGAATGTCATTAGGGGCTGCTCCTACACATCTTGTATTAAAGGAGCTAAGTGTTTAACCCATGAATAGAGCTCCTATTATCTATGCTTTTGAAACCTCAGTATTCATCACTTAACCACTCTGCAAGAAATCCCATGAGAGACCAACAACAGCAGGGAACAAAGTCAGACAAAAAAGGATTGTATCTGCTAGAGCTTTTTAAACACATTTTTCGTATGAGTGCAGAGTCAACTTGAATATTGCTCCTAATATAGATTAACCTAAGACAGATTTCTGCAGAGCATGAGGCTGTAAGAGATTTTGGCCAGATATTTTTTCACTGAAAAGCTCTGCCAATTATGTGCAGCACAAAGGAGAGACTAATGCATGCCTCCTCCTTCACAATATGGGACTTAAAAATAAACGTTACAGATCCTATTTGCATTTTCCATCTGTACTCAGGTAAATCCAAGTCTGAGATAAGAATCTGTTTCAGCATAGCTCATCTAGCAAAACAAGCTGCCAAATTTCTGGGTTTGGTTTCCAGGCAAGAATATGGCCATTGGAGAAATTTGTGTTGTACAAGGTCAGCTACAGTCTCAACAGCTGTGTAAATCTGGAGGACTGGGGTTGAAGAGGTAATACAAGCGTGATATCTACCTGTGTATAACTCATTGAGAAGAAACCTAGAGCCTCTCTGCTGGCTAACAAGCAAGTTACCTTATTCACTTAAATGTGTTTTATAAACAGTCATTGATCATTAATAAATGTATGTACCCTGGCTTTTTGCTCCTGTTTTAATGCTTAGAGAACAGATGTTAGATTGACAGTACATCAAAAAAATCCCTCTGTTTAGTCATAGAAAATTTATGTACTAAAACTGGTGAAAAAGTCTGGTTTTGCCTCTGCCCTTAACCCAGTGACTTGGAAAGACTGACTTGAAGAGGTTCCTTCCACAGGGAGATGGGGTTAGACGCCAGCTTCATCTTTGGCGTTCCCTCCGAGGTTGCAAACAGATAATTGTGATGATGGCAGTTGTGTGCAAAGTGAGGTGAAGAGATTAAGGCTATGAAATGCAATCAACCTATGCTACCAGCCAGCTGCAACTGACTTTTTTTTTTTTTTTTATGAATGTATTTGCAATGATGTTCTAGGAGTAGTTTTACAAATAAATATAGGGCTATATGTTAAACCAAACAGGCTTGCACATGCATGTATAAAATCTGTGTTAAGAGTTGGCTATATCCTGCTTCCTGGAGCAGCAACGATGCTGGAGAACAAATTTAGGATCATGACTGTGCCGTGGACCTGCCTGCATACCGAATCAGAACATTTCCAGAACATTTTCTCTGCGTGATCTGACTATGAAGTAGACGGACTCTCAGTCTGGATGTCACCATGGGACTTGGATATAAATACACCTCTCATGAAATGTGAAAACATTTACTGTTAGCCAAGCAAAGTATAGAAGCTCATTTCCTAAGCAAAAGCTTAGCAGGCCACTGCTAAACATGGAGAAACAGGCATGCTGACCCCACGCTCCCTCCTCTGCTCCTCTGAGGTTTTCTTTCGTAGGTCTACAATGGAGGAGAAATGGATCTCTCTTCAGATAAACTGGATAAGCTTTTGTTGAGCTGGGCAGTTTGTTTCCTCATTCAGCCACTGGCAAAGCTCATCCAGAGACAGTAATGTGTGCATATGAATTTTCAGGAAAAAACACCTCACACCTGCTAGTGAACAGCAACCTGAAAAATGTTTCTGCATATGCAGGTGGGAGAACAACTTAACCCATGCAATTATTTCGCAAACACATTAAAAAAAAAAAAAAAAGAGCCTAAGAAATCACTGTTGATCAGTGGTTACATTCAAGTTCAAGCCAAGTTAGTTTCTGAATATTTTAAAACTGATTTGCATAGCATCATTCCATAAGGCCTCAACTCAGCAAAGCTCCTAAGTACATGCTTTATTTGAAGCTCCTGCAGATGTCACCAGATTTGATGGGATCATACATGTCATTATGTGCTTTTTTGGGTTGAGACCTAAGTCTTTGAATTTTTAGGAATTTCCAGGTGCTTATTCAGGTCATAAAAGATCTGAAATATTTTATTGTAATAGTTCTCCAGGAAAGTAAAAGCCTAATGCAAAATTTTGCTCTGGCTAATCATCAAGAAGGGTGTATCTCACTATTACGCGAAATTGCAGCTACGTATTAGAAGCCACTCTAGGGCAAAAGAGCACCACATATTGCAAGAGTCACTTTGCTGAGAACTTAGATTGTATTGAATTGGATCATTTATGCATTGTCAGAATTTACTACATGGTTCAGAATTAATCAGAATTAAAATTCACCAAAACTTAACATTTTGTTTGATCTTAAAGGTGGCTTGCACATTATATAAAGTAACTTGCTATATGAACTTCCTGAAGAATTTATTCTATACTGTAATTTAGCGTCAAAGACTTAGCGACAACGGGAGCATATTTGAATTGTTTTACGAGCACAGTGTAATCACTGTAGGGTCTACTTACTTATTTTCCCTTTCACTGAATAATATTTAGTTTCTTCTATAAATCTCTGCCTTTACAAGAGAAGTAACACTTACTAATGTCACTCCTGGGGCAAACTATTGTAATTTAAGTTCCAACCCCTAATCCGTATTCTGTGAGCTAAGGTGTTTACCCATGGCATCTATCTGTCTATTCAAAAATGCCTATACAGGTACATGCCTGAAATTTGCTCATACATTCAGATATTTGAGTGATTCTGCAATATAGCATATGCATTGTGTACCTACAGTGTGTTAGGGGGGCGAGTGTGTTATTTGAGTTCTTACATGAGAAGTGGATGTCTCCTGGACTTCACGTCACTGCCAGAACAGTTATCCAAACAGTTATCAGAACAGCAGCAAACACCTCTTGGCCTTGCTGAGCAGAACGTTCCCTAGGCAAACAAGTTGTCAGCCATGCCATACCCACAACTTAATAATAAGATGGATGGAAGGAACCAGTAATTTCAGCACCGAGTTGTCATGGCAAGAACCTGTACTATCTAAAAGGTAGAACTGCAGTTATAAGTGTCTCTGTCTTAGGAGGCAGACCTGAAGGAAGCAGAAGCAGCAGGACTCGGTGCCTCATGTGTACTCTCCCGCAGTGAGACCGCAGAGGGGAGGCAAGCCACTACCCCCAGTGGCCTTTGCTGAAGAGTCAGCATGTCTACAGTGCTCTTGACGTGAGATAAATTGCCAGTTCTCAAAACTGATGGAGCCATGATGATGGGCACCAAACCACACCTTTTCCTTAAGGTGGTTACAACAGAGTGTGCTGTACTGTGGTGTAACTTGGCCATCTCCCCATGTACATAATTAGTGCAGCTGCAGGCATGCAAACCAGCAGACAAACCACTGATTACATGTGTGTGCAAGTGCATAGTAGCTATTGTTTAGGCATGGTCAGCAGCATGGCCCTGGAAATCACGGGCAGCTGATATGTTTTGTATGACACTGCTGATGTGGACGGATTGGTTTACCAGCTCTTTTTCCTCCCAGTCCTTAAGTTCATCAAAGCAGAAATCATTATGAGTCCAAACCCATACAGATGGAGAAGAGCATTTCAAGATGCTTCTGCCGTCTGCTACTGCAAAACTGCCGTTAGCTAGCGAGTCATGAGGATTTTCCTCTGGCTCCTCAGTCTCCTTAGGGCTTCCAGAACCCACCTTGTCTTTGAAAGATGGGAACTTGTTCCCTAGAGGAGTATGTTTGCTAGATTCTCAACAAACCTTGCATCTTTTGGTCCTATTTATGGAGTTCTTTTCATTGTGATGGAAGATCTGGGGCATAGACAAAAGGTGGTGCTTGAACCATTGAAAATGAGACTAATTCTTAAAGATTGTAAAAGAGAAATCACCTTTACCAAAATCTTCCCTGATTCAATAGCAAGTGTTTACAATGTGTTACCAGTTCTACAAATTCAAAACCTGTTAAAATCTCATGTAGTGTACAATGCAGTCATCTTTGCTTTCCATGGACTGATACCTTACTCCTCCAAAAACTCTATTTCTTTTAAGGCACATCAGATAACTTGTCTTAATACTTCCTTTTCTTGTAGCATCTAAATGATAGCCAGGCAGGCTTTTGTACCTGCTGTTGTTAATGCCTATCTAAATACAGAAGGATTAATGATAGTTATCAACCTTGTTTGCTTACATGTGTATAATTGTCTTTGGTTTATAATATCCTTGATAAGCCTGTGGTGTTGACAGACCAATTTCAGAGGTAAGCTGAAACACTTCTCAGCTAACTCGGCTGCTAGGAACTGCTGCAGGCTACCTGTTCTGTCCCTCTCTCCCAGGGGGAAACAGCATGACCACACCTCCCCTCTCCACTGGGCAACTTGATCCAAGGGTTTGGAGAATTTATGGAAAAGTTCAGCAAAATTTCACTGTCACACATGGGCATACAGTACCAGTTCCACCTAACACGCTGTCTTCTGTGGGACTACCCAGTGTGGTCAAGGGACATGATTGAATCAGGGGCAGGCAAACGGTCCGCTGAAGCTTCCAGTACTGGGTTTGATATAATATCATAAGCAATTTTCCTTGGCATAAAAAGTTGTATTAAATCAGTTACCACAAAATGGCCCAGTTTATGAAGAACAGCTACGCTGTTTTGTTAGATATTCTTTATAGCAAGCTTTGATATTCTTTATAGCAAGCTTTCATACCAATGAACTTGTGTAGTATCAGAAGGTTAAGAACAAAACTTTGTCTTTAATATACTGTATTTTTCAGTGTTAGGATAAATGAAAGAGTATTGAAATCCTCTTTAAAAAACTTGTTTCCTTTCTAATTATTGTTTCTGCAGCAAACAGTAGTGATGTCTTAAAGTTTAGACGCATGGAAAATGTTGCAGGTGACTAGAGGAAATAATATTTACATATACTTGACATTTATATGTTGTTGTAATAAGTGTTGTCTAATAACTGCTCTGTTGGTATTTTGAAAAACTGGCTGCTTATGCAAACACAATCTACAGTGTCACTCTGTGAAAAAAAGCTTGGTTTTTTTCTTCTTGTCCCCTTTGATTTTCCTTTTATAGGTACCACCTGTCTTTTTTCTATCAAGTGGAAAGAGGAAAAGGGGTGTGTGGGGGGTGTGTGTGTGTGAAGCAAAAGCAAAACCCAGAATGAAAGCCCAAGCCAAAGAATCCAGTTCCTTCTGCATCTAAACAAACTGCTATTTGCAACAGTCAGTAGCTGGTTCTAATTTAGATAATCCAAAGTAGGTCACCTTCATGAGTCTTCCAGACTTTCCAACTTAGTAACTCAGAAGGATAATAATACAATTTTTAGTTAATGAGAGAACATCAGAAAAAAAGAACTGCAGGAAGCTGTGAACTGCAGTTATCTCCTTACTGAAGACAGAATGCCGCATGGCAAGAACAGATGGGAAATCCTTCCGCGATTATCCTCAACCACTGGCTGAAAGAAAAAGCTGTCACAATACTGAGGGCTGTATATAAAGTACATTTACTACCAATGAGGGGAAATGTCATGTATAAGTTTATATATGCTACGAGATTAAAAAGGGATGCCTTAATGTGATGGTGAAGGGCATAATTCTTCCATTTTCCTTCACTTCCTGAAGTGGAGCATATGCCAAGGTCCTGAACTAAATTTATCTCTCAGAAGGAAGATGTAATGTAAATTCCACGTACATACTATTTATTTTATATAAATTTAACATAGAAATATACTGACTATACTGACCCAGAAGTGAAAAATAAGAATTATTTCTGTTGCTAATTTATGGATACTGTTACCAGAATGAAATGGTGTTAAAAATTTAGCTTTTGCATATACATTGACACCAGAGTTTGTGGTTGCAAACTATTAAGTGGCAAAATGGAACAAAGAGTGGATTAAGAATGGCTTGCTGCAATCTCACGTTTTACAAAACCACCAGAAAGGTGGTTTAAAGGCATTTCTTGCACACAATGGTCACATCTCCATTGACTATAGTTTTGCCAATGCCTGCTAAGAATGAACCTGGCTTTTAAAAATGACTTGGAGAATAGCTAGATGTAAAATAAGTATGTAGCAAGGAATCTTGGGGTTGTGTTTGTTTATGAAAAGAAGAGATGGAATAGTGAGAATTTGTGGTACAGTATACCTGAGCGGTGAAGAATGTATGTGTAAACCATAAAGTGACTGAATTGGAGAATATGGCATAAGTTAATGTTTTGCTCTTTCAGATTTGGCCAGTCAGACTGGGCCAGCCTCCTGGGGAAAAGGTCTGGGTCCTCCATATGCACAATGCTTTGTGAAGGTGATTAGGGGTGGTATGTTTTTCTGGCTAATGACAGAAGGAAAAGAAAAAGAAATAAAATTGCCACTTCTGGGGTGAAGCCCAAACTTCAAGAAGAAACCTCTACTGCTGCTGTGGATTACTCACAAAACACTGCTCATGCTTGTGGCCTGTTTTCAATCTTTTGTATTCCTGAGGTGCATTCCTTAGGTGCTATTGTTTTTTTGAAATCGTAAGAATATACACAGATTTGCTAATTGTTCTGGATTCTTCACAATTTTAAGATTGAGTATATTAGAGATACCAATCCTTAAACAAATCAGTTTGTTCCCACATATGCCTTTTCCCCCTTCACCCCGATAACATGTATCTGAAATCTAATTTTTGATGTGGTAGGGACATGACTGTTTTTAAGAAAAATGCAAATCTTCACTCTTAAATAACTTAGTCTTTCACTGATTACAGACTGTGCTTCTAAACCGCCTATGAGTCAGCCTGTGAGTTGGAGTTCAGATAAGCCTGTAGTGTTTGTTCAGCAGATGGACCATAAGCTCTTCAAAGTAGAGAAAAGGATACTGCTTATTAATATTGCTCTCAACTTCACTTATTTCTTTGTACAAAGTCTGGTTACTTGATGCAATTTTAGATTGTATCTACATTGTAAGGAGGAGGAAATGTATTTTTGTAACAGGATAGGTGAATATAGTGAAGTAGATCAGAGTTAAAATTTTGCTGGAATAGAGTCTTTTTTTACATCATTCTAAATAGCCAAGATTGATACCCACCTCCTCCCAAACACACCCAGGCTAAATTTACTATACCTATGCGGAGGTAAAAAATATTTAAGCTAATTATCTATTAGGATTTTAGGGCAAATCAACGAAGTCTCGTATTAGTTATCCTTGCTTAAAACACCATCTCTTTGACAGTTAAGTACAACCATGATAATATTTGTCTATGAAGAATCAAACCTGTTTTCTCTCTTCTATACTTTCTGCTAGATACTAATAGTCTCACATAACATGGGCAACATCAGGAATTTTCAGAGTGATAACTCTCTCAAATGTCCTCTGTGTAACCGAATTACATACTTTTTGATGCAACATAGCTCACTCGAGCTGCCATTATATATGAAAGTGATAGTAAGAAGATTCCATTTTATGGTTTTAGTTTTTATGTAATTTCTGAATTTAGTTTGTTCTTAGGATTTGTGTGGTTCTGTTTTTCAGATTTCTTTTTTTCCCCATCTTCAAATTCTCAAGAAGCTAAGCCTTGCCCTTTTTACTTTCCAGTTTGAATCTGCACAGGAAAAAATAATCAGTTAAATTATCTTCCTCCTTACTTCTATTTGGCCATTTTCTTTAGGAACAGAAGAAGGATGTTTTGAGCAGTTAGTGGTCATTGGTCATAGCACAGTTTTAAAAATGAATGCCATACCTACTTTCCTTTGGAAAGGACCCCCTTTCCAGATTTTACATAATCTCTATAAATACAGGGAAAGGAGGATGTTGTCAGAGAGGAAGCCTGCTCCTCTCTCCGCTCTGCTTTTTCACTCAGTGCAGAAGTGTCTCATGCTGAGGCTCCCACCCATATGCAGGGCTGACTTTACACTGAAGACTCAGATCATTATGGCCTATAAATTACTGTGGTTTGGAAACAAACCTTCTCTCCAGACGTGCTTTCAGTAGGACACATGTGAGACTGAGCATGCATTGCTGTTCCTCACTGCTTTATCAGTCACGGTAATTATATACAGAGATTAGGAAAATCCACAGACATTTTCCAGTATAAAAATTACCCCTGAAAATCTGGAGGAAGTTTTCCAATGGGTCATAAAAATTTTAAGGAACACGGATCACGATTTGGTCATAATTACCACTGTGCTCCTGTTATAGAGAGCAGTGTTGCCCTGTGCTAAAACACTGCCTGGTTTGAATGTTGCTTTTAGCCGTTTCAGGGCACCCATTTGAACGTGTCTCCCATTTCACAATAAGGTACGCAGGGTGAGAATCGGGCCCTGAGGTCCATGGCTCTTCAGAGCTCTTGATGATCTGTCCAAATTTGCTCTTTCTGGCTCCTTGAGCACCTCGTGCCCTTTAAAAGCCCGAGGGAAGGCTGCACGGGGCCACCACATGCTAAGACCACAACTTCCTTTGCAGAGGGCGGAGCTTAATCCCAAATGGAAGACACTTTTATCTAGTATTTGTCAGCAGATTTGCTGGAGTGTATTTATAATGCCCAATTATTTGACAATTTGGAATAAAAATTATCCATCCACTTCCTAAGCTGTGCAGACTCTGTCAGAATATTCAAAAACACTTTGAATCTTTGTCATTTTTTGGTTCAAACGGCTTACTTCCCTGTGCTGTGTGACCAGCAAATCTGATGCGTGTGCAACTGGTGCAGAAGCCTGGCACTGCTGAAATCTGTTACTGCGGGCTCTCTGTCCGTGAGGAGCACTTGCCGTCACCACAGATGGCAAAAATGGATGCTCTGCCATGGCATGAACGGAAGGTCAGGCAGATGATGCTCAGCCTTCACACAGAAGGAAGACTTCCTGTTCTGGTTTTCCTGGAGGTTACCAGCGATGTATTTTGATCTTTCTTTAGAGGCACCTTGAAGTCAGTGATCCTCTGACCACCACCCTTTTTGAAACTGCCTGTGGGTATTTGGGCCCAATTCAGATCTCACTATAAGTGAAGAGTAACTGCAGTGTGCTGATGGTTTTACACCGGGACAGAGTCACTATGAAGTGAGTGTGCAACATCAGAGGACAGTACAGGACCAAAGAGCCCAGGAACCGCCATGCATGGGACAACGCCTTGCTTGTTTTCTTGAGGATACAATTTCCCACTGGAGACTCAAAATTCATGTGTTAGGAACAACAGTTGATTTATTTTTAAAGTGGATTCTTCCATCAGATCGTGAGATTATTACTAAAAATTAGTTGTAATATGAGGAAGCCTGTTTGTCCGATCATGCACACCTCTGTAAAGCTACGTACTGGTGCAGTGCTTTTTACCACTAACATGCTGATTGCTTCATCTGCTTCTGTAACATTGCCACAAAAGACACCTCCCATGCAATTTTACTTGTGGCCTCACTGGATTGTGAAGAATATTCTTTGTTTTAAAGGATGCTTCTGAATCTTACTATGTATTTCATTGTTCTTCAGATCAGAAACCAAAGCACTTCCAACGCAAACAAAATCCTGCTGGTCTGTGCAGATCTTACTTGGCTATCACTTAGAAAAAGCAACTGTCCTTATCAGAAGATACTATTTTTCACCTTTGGTTTGTAAAGTGGAATTAGGCTTACAAAAAGAGACACTGTGCAGGCAGATTAAAAAAAAAACCTCCCAACTTCACTACTATAATCAGATAATGAGATCTTTCAGATTAGAAAGGCAATACCACTACGGGAGAAAAAGGCAGCTGAAGGCATCCCTTACGTACGGTTTTTGAGACACGGGGCATTTAATTGCAGTCACCTGGCGCCCGTGCCCGCCAGCCCGCAGGGCCGCGGAGGTGTTGCCCTGGCTCGCGGCCGCGCCCTGCTGAGGCCGAGCGCTGCCCGCAGCCCTTTGCCCGGGGAAGGGATCCCGCCCTGGGGGTCCAGACCACTTCTGCCCGTGCAACGCTTCGCGCTCGGTCGTGCGGGGGCGGCTGCCGGGCGGCGCCCCTTGCAGGGCGTGCTGCGGGGGGCGGCCTCGCCGAGCCGGGGGCGGGGCGGCAGCGGCACGCGCACGCACGCGGGGAGCCGCAGCGAGCGGCGGCTGCTCCTTCCGTGAGGGAGCGCGAGCCGCGCCGCCGGGGCGCTGCGGCCATTTTTAGCGCGGCCGGCGGGGGCGGGAGAAGCCCCGCTGGGGCGGCGGCGGCCAGGCGGGGAGAGAAATACAGAAAAGCGATGGGCGGGCGGCACGGCCCCCCAGGGCGGGAGCGGGCGCGAGGCGGCACCTGGCGGGAAGCGCAGCCCGCGCGCCAGCCCGCCAAGGTGCCGCCGCCCGCCTCGCGCCTGCCGCCCGCCGGCTCCCGCGCGGCCGCGCTCCCTCAGGGGGTGGCAGTCACCGCTCCCGCCTTCCCGCCCCCCGCGAGGCGCGGAGCCGCCCCGCCCCGGCCCCTTCCCCTCACGCAAGGGCCGGGGCTCGCCCGCCCGCCGGCGGCGGCAGCAGCGGCAGCAGCAGTAGCAGCCCCGCCGCCGCCCCCTCTCCTCCGCCCCAGCCCACCCTCCCTCTCCTCCTTCCTCTTCCTCCGCCGACCCCACCCCTCGCCCCGGGCTGGCCCGGCCGCGGGCTGCCGCGCCGCCAGGGCTCCCCGCCGGCTTCCCCGGCCCCACGCGCCGCGCACACCTCCTCCTCCGCCCGCCCCTGCCCACCCCCGCCCTCCTCCTGCTGACGTCTGGCCCTGCCCGGCTGAAAACTCCGCGCCGCGGCGGATGCGGCGACTCTCGGGAGCGCGGCGGCGGCAGCAGCAGCGAAGATGGTGGCCGCTCCGTGCGCCCGGCGGCTGGCGCGGCGCTCCCGCTCGGCGCTGGTGGCGGCGCTCACCGTGCTGCTCCTGCAGACCCTCCTCGTCTGGAATTTCACCTCCCTCGACGCCGGCGAGGAGCAGCGCGGCGGCGCCGGCCGCGGGAAGCGAGACCGCGGCGGAGATCAGCGGGCGCACCCGCAGCGCCGCGGACCCGCCGCCCCGCACGGCAAGGCGATGGTATGCGGGGGGCGGGAGGGGCGACGGTCGCGTCTCCCCGCGTTTCTCCGCGCTGCTGCCGAGGGGGCTGCCCGACGGGCGCGGGGGCCTGGGGGCGGGCGAGGCGCGGTGGCCCGGGGCTGCCGTGTCCCCCCGTGTCCCCCCCGCCGCCGCGCAGGTGCCGCCCGGTCCCGCCGCGTGGGCTCCTGCCCCCGGCCAAGGGCAGAGGGGCCGCGGCTGCGGGGCCGGGGCCTCTCCGCTCCCCGCTGCTCCCGGCACTTGCCCGCCGCCGTGTCGGCATCGCAACTTCGCGGGGAGCCGCCTGCCCCGTGCGTCCCCCAGGGCTTATTTTACTGTTACTTTATTTTTTCCACCTGAGAACCGCACAGGCGCTATTCTTTATTGCACAGCTCTAACAGGCCCAGTAGGTGACAGGCAATGAAATCTAATGCAATCATTTTATTAAACGCTAAAAACTCAAGGATACTGAAACGGTGCCCTCTCGCCGTGCCTCTTACCAATTTCTTTCGCAAACTCCTCAGTTTTCATTTAAAAGGCTCAGGCCTGGAGCCGCAAGGGGTTGCGAAGCTGGCCCTGTTGCCGGTGGCATTTCTGAATTTTCGGATAGGTGTGTGAAAAATCAAACGAACGGCGTTCTTGATAAATTAATGCAAACCGCAGAAATACGCGTTGGTGTGTACTGCCGGTATGTACAGTTCTTCAGCTCAAGAGTTGTAGTTTTAATTCAATTCTTTTAGGAGTAGGCTTGTGTTAAATGAGTGTTGCTGTTTAAAGTCGGCATGCATATTTCTGTCTGTTTCTGTATTTCTGTTTACATCTTGAAAGCAAGAGCAGGGGGCTCAGAGATGACTTGTCCTCATAAATGACTGTGGGTGTTTACTGGCCACAGAAGGGCTGCAGAGAACCATGCCCCAAGCACATGAGGGCTCTGACACTAACGTTTGGGACAACTTTTCTGAAAGGTACTATGTACCCATACAGTGTGTCCACATCCCGCTGTGCTTTCTATGTGTGAAAATCAAAATTCTTGCTTACTGAGTTCAGTTTTCCTCTCTACATGTACTCTTATCTTGGTACGTGCTGTGTACATCAATGTAACTGTTCAGGCTCTGCTGTTTCTCCTCAAGCACTCTGCCCTCTGCCTCTTTGTCTGTCTAGTCTTTTATTCTTTTGTCTTTCATTCTTCTCCAGCTTTTTTCCTTCATGGTCTCTCCAGCATGGGTTGTGGAAGGTCGGTGGGTGCTGGTACCCAGGCAGACAAGGGGGGCCGGGAGGGGGCAGGCTGCACCTGGGGCTCCAGCCCTGCTTCCCAGCTCACCAGGCTTTCTAGGAAATAAGCCTTTTTCTCTGGGCTCCGGGGCAGCTGTCAGAACGAGTAGTGTTAGCAATTGTCCTACAAACGTCCTGGCACCGCGTCTGGTTTGCACCCGGTGCATCAGGACAAACACTGAGTTTGGGGCCGAGAGCTAATTGTTTCTGTGCTGGTGACATGCGGGTGTACAACATGATTATTTTGATGCTGGCAGTAATGAATCATGCCTTTGTGCGTACAGATTTGATCAAAGACCTAAAGATGGAGCACTGGGGTTCCAAATAGAAAACATGTTTTAAAATACATGCTGAGTGTACCTATTTTCCCTTCGCTATCTAAAAGGCTAGTATGGATCATGCTAGGCTGTCCTGCAATGTCTGACATCGGTATTAGAAAAACGAACCAACAACACTCCAGACAAGTGGCAGCGTGCTTGACAAAGTGCTTTGTCAAAAGATGATTTGGCAATGCTTCTTCAAGGTGACTTTATTGTACTTGTGGCTTTGCTTAACCTACACACAGGGAAGTGGCCACCATCCTTAAAATTACTTTGTCGGAATACAAAACCCCACGCTTAAGCATCCGCCTACTGATTAAAATGTGTGCTTGGTGGAAAAATGATAGGGAAATGGGATTTGTGCAGACTTCTGCCTTAACAACCTGACAGCTTGCTTAAATTGGTAGGTGAAGCTCGCAGGCACTGCCGACGTGCAAATGATGATTTATCCAACCCTACCAATGTTGCCCATCTCTGAGGCAAACCTAGTTTTGATTTCAGACTCTGTTCATGAGGAAAATATCTGGTTAATGGAATTACACAATATGGAATTGCTGTACAAGAAGAAGTTTCTTTTTTAATGTTTTATAATGCTTTGTTTCCACCTTACAAGGCAATTTATGTAATGCCCAAGCAAAGTTATTATCCAAGTTTTCCATGGTTTGTGTATTGTTTTGCAACAGTTGGGGAAGATTTTGGACACAGCGCAGAAGATTGTGCTTCTCAAACCTATGTCTGAAAGTTGCCATGTACAGTGTTTTATTTACCTTGTTTTTATTTTGTCTCTGTGTACAAGACTGAAATGATTTTACTTTACTGAGCTGGGCCTAAGTTGTGTGAGGTTTTGGTAATTTGCGTCTGTGTGAAAAGAAGCATAATCCTTTGAACTAGGTGTTTAAGAGGTATTTAGATTTTTATTAAATGCTGTCAGATATGTGTAATAAGCACTTTCATTTGGAAAATGAAATAACAAGGTACCATAGCAAAAAACGTTGCCGCTGTACCTGTGCATAATTGAATACGAATTGCCAGCTTGGCAGGAAGAAGCAATTTTGAGTTGAGCTATTTTGCAACTGAAAATGCTTACTGTGCTGGGTCCCCTGGCCAGCTACATCTGGGGTTTGCATTACTCACAAGTAGTTTCCTGCAGTTGCTGGTTTAATTAAACCAGCTTATAGATATCTTTGAAGAAGTATGAACTGTATCGTTAGCAGCGACTTCAGCGGATACTTGCAACCATTTTTGCAGCTGTTCAGCACCCTTTGCACAAGTTTTATTCATTCAGCAAAACTCTAGTATCAAGAGCATGGAAGAATTAAGCTACCTTCCGAGAATGGGTTGATTTTTATGTAAGGGTCTTTATCTTTGAAAAGCATGCAACAGCTTTTTGTGAAAATACCAAAAGCATGCTGTTTAGTCTCAGGCTTTTTTAATGCAGCCTTTTAGTGATGTTGGAAGGGGCTTGTTGGTGGGTGTTGTGTGTTGGGAGCCCAAAGGGGAAAAGAAGGAATGCAAATCCCCATTTTTAGGGCAGCTGGTGATGAGAGGGATGTGACAGCAGAGCATCTGCTGTGGTCTGAGCTCACGTCCAGCACTGCACTGAGAGGCAGTTGTAGTGATGCGCTAACGTTACCCAGCTGTGGCCCCAGCCGTGGAATTAGGCGTTGAAGGCGATGTCTGTGGGTATGTAATGCTCCTTCGTGCCTTGTGGCACTGCTGGGTTTTCATTACTGCCTGTCTTGCCATAAAGCAAAAATGCCAGTGCATTGTTACTGTGTCAGATGAGTGAAATACAGCTCTTGCCTGCTGGTGTGGGATCAAAGCCTTTAGTCTGAAATTTTGTGTATTCAGTTTAAAGAAATGGCATTTTTCTTTCAGCATGAAGCTGTCAAAGGAACCAAGCATAACTGTCGATTGCTCAGAATGTTCAGAACTGTAAAATGAAGATAAACTGTTGTATGTTTGGGGACACTGAGGATTATCTGTTTTAACTCCATGCAAAAGTTAAGCTGGGGAGGACAGTCCTGAGGATCACTAGTGCCCTTCCTTGTTTTCATTTCTGTAGTAGGAAATGTAGTATACTCTCCTGGGAACATGGAGTGAGGTTGGGTCCGCTGCTTTTCCATGTGTTGGTCAGCTGAACGTGTTCAAGCAGGTTATATTTCTTGCTTGTTCCTTCTTGTCCTTTTTCCTTCCTTGTCACCTCCTAGTGATGCATGCTGTGCTCCACCAGGTTAAAGGTGCAAGAATCCAAAAGTTATGATCTGTGCCTAAACTGTAACACCTGTTGATTACTGAAACTAGGGAAGGTGTCCAGCTGCCACTTACTCAACACTAAGTTAAAAACCCTGTGATTAGTTGTTGTAACTCTGTAATGCTGGAGAAAACTAGGAGAGTCATACAGCAAAAAAAACCCAGGAAACTTTACTCCACTTCCTCTAAAGTCCACCCATCAAATATTTCCCCCCCGCCTTTTCCAAATGCTTCTCCAAAGTAAGAACAGTGTGGAGTTCACCTTGCGTATCAAGCAGAAGCTTGGTGCTTTTTCAGGTTTGGAAATAATTTTCTTTTGAAGTCTGTTTGCCCCTGTAATGTTGAGATTCTGCAGATGAATTCCCAGTGCTGTTTTGTCAGAAACAAATACACAACTCAGACTTACCGTCTGCTGAGCATCAGTGCGTTAGCTGTGTGGGAGGCATGTAAGTGAGTTTCTGCGTGGCATGCAGGTTTCAGTATAGCACCTGCATTAAAGCATAGCTTTGTGCTGGCGTGGTAGCAAGGTGGCATCAAAGGAGAGAGCTTCTGCTTTGGGCAAGGAACTGGGTGTTGTGGTTCAACCCCAGCTGGCAACTACGTACTGTGCAGCTGCTCACTCACTCCCCCCAGCCCCAGCAGGGTGGGGAGGAGAATCAGGCAAATGGTAAAATGTGAGAGTTGAGATAAGAACAGTTTAATAATTGAAATAAAAATAATTGTAATGAAAAGGAGAGAGAAGGGGGGAGGAGTAAAATCCAAAGAGAAAGGGGGGAAAAAAAACCCCAAGACAAGTGGTGCACAACACAGTTGCTCATGACCTGCTGACCGATGCCCAGCCAGTCTCCCAGCAGTGATCGGCCTCTGCCAGCCAACTCCCCCCAGCTTATATACTGAGCGTGATGTTCTGTGGTATGGAATGTCCCTTTGGCTAGTTCAGGTCAGCTGTCCTGGCAGTATCCTCACCCAGTTTCTTGTACCCCTTCAGCCTTCTTGCTGGTAGGGCCTAAAAAATCCTTAATATTTTTTATATTATATATAATATATAATAAAAATACTAATACCTTAGTATAAATGGTACTTAACAACAACTAAAAACATTACTGTGTTATCAGTATATATATTATATATAATATATAATAAAAATACTAATACCTTAGTATAAATGGTACTTAACACACTAATGTTTTTAGTTGTTGTTATCAGAATTCTCATACTAAACCCAAAACACATGGGTGTGCCAGCTACTGAGAAGAAAATTGACTCTGTCCCAGCTGAAATCAGGACAGATTCACTGTAGTCACTGGGAGTTTACTCTACCATGTTGCACCTAAGCATAAAATAATCTGTTAAACTCTGGAAAACAAAACAAATTTCAAGAAAAAATAATTCGCCCCTAATTTATACTTTTTGCTAGTATCAGTGAATGTATGGTTTCCATATATGATGACACAACCAGGTGGTACCTACTTAAACATCTTCCCCTCCAAGTAGCTTGTTGGTGTAGACATGTGGCCTTGGTAATTTCACCTCCGAACACAAGAAATGAGGGGAAAAAAGGTTTTCAGAAAAATTTCCAGACCTGAAAGGTGCAGTGGAGCTTAATGGGAGCTAATAGTTCGTGTGTTCAACTTCAGCCCAGTGCGAATCAAGCTCTGGAAACTGGGTCCTCACTCGTTTTAGTACACCTGCTGGTCTCAGTCAAACAGCTTAGTTAAGGTACCTTAGGTCATGAAGATAATTAATGGCATCAAGCTCATATGTGGCCAAAGATTTGTTAGAGAATGGGTCCACAGTACTGACTTGACCATTAAGTACAGTTTTGCTTGTTAACAGAGGCTTAATCACATTGCAGTACAACTTTAATAACAGTTGAGAAGGAGAATGGAGACAATTAATCATTTTGTAATGGGAAAGGGAGGAGACAATACATCTGCAGCTAGAAGCTGCATAACGATTTTTACGAAGTCTTAGCACTTAACAAGGCACATGTTAATAAAACAAACAAATCTTTTCAGTAACAGAGAACTAATGTATGCATTATTTAAGAAGAGTATTAGAACCAGATTAGATTGATGGACTTCTGCAGCAGTTACCTCGTTAAGCATCTTCTTAGTGGGGATGTGGGAAGGTATTATATGAAATGGATGTGTGTTAATTGGTTATGCCATCGGAAGTCTTTTTCAGGCCACTGGTGTATTTTTGTTGTGCTCTTTTTTTTATTCTTTTAATGTATGATGGGATTTTGCAGATGTTCCCTTTGAAATAGAAACATTTTCGTTTTTTAGCAAGAGAAGACCAGCTGTTGTACAGGAGACATACAAATCCCATTTACTTCTTGTCAGCTATTGCAAAATGGGTACTTTTTGTGTAAAAGGCCCTCATTACCTGCCACATCCCAGCTGTATTGAGAAATATTTTTCAAAATATTTTTTCACTTCAGCATTGAAAGTCCACGATATATCACACAGCATCTTATTAATGCTTAGTGAAGGGAGAGGGGTACAATGAAAGCACGAGGTGAACTTCATTTGTAGGAACAGTCCAATTATATAAGCTCAAGGATTATTTTAATCAAATACTTCCTGATTTTTCTTTACAGTGTTAAAATTGGGTCTGGCACTTCACTGGAGCTTTTACAGTCACTCTTTAAATGGGATACAATGTTCTGTATTTTTTGTTCAAATTTTGGCTGATGGGGTGTCTGATTTGAGCAGATGCAGGAGCATCCCTGCATGGATACTTGAGGGGTGCATCAGTGCTGGTGTGTGTGACTGCTTGTGTTAGTGCAGTTTATAAGGAGCAGCATTTTCAAGTGTTTGAGTCTAAAAATCAGAATTGGTCCCTCTTTATTTTTTTTATTTTTTAAGTAAAGGTAGGCCTTTGATGCTGTGCCACAGAGTATGTTTTGAACAGGGGAGTGCTCTGTGGGAGCAGGGAAATTCACAGTCCTGGTTGCCTTGTCCCATCAGTAACCTCATGACATTTGTAGCAAAGCATTTAAAGCCACACAGCTAAAAGCAACAGGTAGTTTTGGGGTTTTCAGTTATTGGCTGTCTAGACTAGCCCTCTTTTTTTTTTTTTTTTCTGATAATTGGGGGGGGTGTGGTGATTTGGGTTTGGGTTTGTTTTTTTTTTTCTCTCCAGAGGAGCCAAGCCCTGGCAGGTTCCAACTTTTCCAACTTTATTTGTCCCTTTCAGTTTGGTGCTGCTGATTACAGCTGTCCCCTTTTGAGCACTTAAGCCCAGGCTGAATCTCACAAACACTGGGGTGCTAAATTCTGGCAGTCTGAGGCTTTCTAATGAATGGAGAGGGGTGAGTGCTTCTGGAAGGCAACACAGCTTGCTTGAGGTCTGAACCTCTGCAAAAGTCTGCTCCCCTGCGCCTGCAAGGGAGGGGTGCCGTGGTGGTGATGCTCAGATACCTGCCATGCCGTTGAAGGAATCCGTTCCTTCACATGCCGGGTCTGGTGTTTCTCTTCCCCAATATGCAAAGCATGCTTAATTAACTTTTCCCATCTTTCATGGAAGTGGTGTGGGTTTGAAGTAATCAGTCCTTGTGAAATAGTTTGAGATCTTCAGCAAAGACTGGGACCAGCTTATCAGCTGCCATGTGTTGGCATAGCTCCATTAAAGTCAGTACAGACCAGCTGAGGATTCTGGACCTGCAAATGTAATTATTGCTATAATAATAGTGTCAAACAAGTAATCATTATTTTTACTCTCTCTTTTCATTTCAAAATGAGAAAATGATTTCCTCTTGGATCAATCAAAGTAATTTAGGTTATGCACAATAATGGTCTACATGGAAATATAATTATTATTCATTTGTATGGCACCATCTGGGCACTAGAAGCTTTACAGACACATGTGAGGAAAGGTCCCTGCCTTGAAGAGCTTACAGGCTGAATAGCAAGTATAGCTACTAGCACCTAAAAAGAGCCAAGAGTGTAGCTTGTGCAGTGCTACTACCATCAGGGACCTGTTCAGCACGGGACTTCCACAAACTCTTCTTCGGTGATTTCCACTCACCAGTCAGAATTTCTCTGTGATTGGCACTATACAGCCTAAGGATAGGATGAGTCAAAGAGTTGATTAGCATGGATGGATCAAGAAAGAAATCAGCAAGAGGTTAGTATTGTAAATTGGCAACCCAGCTCTTTTCAGGCAAGTAAAGGAGATTTTTAGGTTTCACTTGGAAACAGAAAATGGTCTCGATGCCTTGTGGACCTGTGCCCGCTATGGAGTTACTCCCAAGCTGTACATCAGATTCAGGACTGAATGCTTTACGGAGTTTGAGTATGAGCTAGAAGTGAAGAGACCAGACTTTCTAATTGTGTGGATATAAAAACTGAGCAACATGTAGCATTGCTTAACCTTGTATATGGTGTAACCTTTCTGAGTTCATTCTTTTATGTGATGAACCAAAAAGGTCAGTGCAGGACGCTTAAATCACGTGACTTTTATTTTTAGAGATGATTAGAGGATTCCTCCAAGGGATGAATTATTTATAGCAAGTCTATAATTGGTTTCTTTTTTTCTGTGGTAATGAAATTAAACTTCATGATAAATGAATATCAGTTTAGTAAAAAAAATAGCTAAAAAAGATTTCACACTAGTGTGTGGTTGACGCTGAGGTCAGATCTTGAATGCTTCCCACGTGTATTTTGTTTCCAAGCTACTGCTCTCTTGCTGTTCTGTTATATTATTAGAGTGTAAGTGGGATGCTTATTTAAAACAATTCTACAGAGCTGAATGACACTGCAAACTTTAGTTTAACTTGGATTTGGTTGAATGAGTCATGGACACTCATTTTTACTTCATACTGCAGCCTTTGCTTGCCCTGCAGATATACTTTCTTTTTTGGTTATGCTGGTGGAGTCTGAGTATTTTTCTTAGAATTGATGTTATTTGCTGACTTTTCTTAACAGTGAGTTTTGAATTTCATGCTCTCTGAAATTCTGAGAGGTCTTTTGTTCTTAAAACTCAGCCTGTTTGTAGTTAGCTTTGTTCTTTGTAATGGCACTCTTTGAT
The DNA here is from genome assembly GCF_963210335.1 of Falco punctatus. NCBI lineage: Eukaryota > Metazoa > Chordata > Aves > Falconiformes > Falconidae > Falco > Falco punctatus. Next base: position 35,090,094 of record NC_137583.1, on the reverse strand, counting down.
TTGGGAGGACATGTGGTTCCATTAGAATGTCATCTTTGAAAGAAAAAGTGATGGAGGTTGTGGCTGTACTGACTAAAGTGAAACGAGTTCCTTGAAACTATGTCCGGCCCATTGACCCTTACTTAAGAGATGGACAGACAAACTTGAAAAATGATATCTCCGTGAAAATTTTTGCTTCTTCAGAAACATACAACTGCATATTGGAGAGGCAGGTGGAGTCCTTGTGTCACATGTTATATCTGTAAACTTCATGAGGTGACAACTGGCCACCCTTGATGAAGAGCCCCACAGCTGCCAGTATTAGTTATCTTTTTAACTGAGGAACTTTTTCCTCAATCTGGCAGCATACCTGGAGCTGTACCTAGCTAAATGGCCATTTGCTAATTATGAAAATTTAAACTGGACTTCTGCATAGAAATGAGTGTTACCAGACATCTGGATTGGGGTCATCTTGAACAAGCATGTGAAGAGAAAATTATCTACTATCAAGCTAATGTTACCTGGTAGGAAAAAATACTCTGATGAAATATAGCAACTTGTTGCCTGCAGAGGTCCACATTTGGGTAGCTGGGGATAAATCTAGGCACCTAACTATACAGACTTAGATGCTTACAGGCTAGCTTATGCCCTTAAAACTTTCTGTGGATGACTGACACATGTTTAAATATGTAAAAACAGATTCAGTTGGCTACCTTAAGATGTCTAAGTTCAGTGACTTGGCCTACAGCTTGTAAAAACCAAGCAAACAAGCAGAAGAGGAATAAATGTAGTAAACAAAGCTGTTAGTGTGTGTATACCAGGAGAATAATAATACTTTGCACAGCTACTGTGCCTCAAATTGCTTATGCTTTGGCATTCACTTGAATTGAGTTTAGTCACTCAGTTGCATAAATAGAAACTTGGAGGTGCCGTCTGCTAGCAGCATACATGGAGCGGTACCTCAGCAATGAACGAGCTTTTTGGCAGTCTTACAAGAAAAGATGTGCAAGTCTTCAGTGCAATATTTTGATAAGTCATTGGTGCTAATTAAAATAATAATTACGGTGATAATTATAACTGTAGTTGGCTCTGACTGAGCTGCTGACTGAGTAGGGGGTGGCAGGAGGAGGATTATGAAATATTCGCATAAAACCATCCAAATACTGTTGTCTTAGCTATGTGCACACGGATGAGGACATTCGTGTCTGTATTTCTGGCATGTCATGTGCCAGTACATGGCAGCGCCCATGCGCTGCGTGGCTCCCCATATGAAAGAGCTAGAGATTCCCGCACAGTCTGCCTTACAGGCTGATTGTCGTCCCTGTGTTCGTGTCTCTAATAACAGAGATATGATGAAAATAGGTGATAGCATTTTACAGTGGTAAAGTGGTGTAATAAGCTCGTGGCTGTCTGGCTTTCTGTAGTTATCACTGTGGCGTTTGCTGTGTCTGCGACTTCATGGCAAGACTGTGTCATCTTGTTCCAAAAGCCTGGGTCAGGCCCTGATAACACTGAAACCAAAGGAAGGTTTCCATTAGCAGGTAGCGCTCTAGCTGTGATGACACTTCCCTGAGCCTTTCTAATCTAATTCGGTATTAAACATTTACACTAGCAGGGCTGCCACTGCATGACCTCCTGTGCTAAGTGACTGTAAGTGATTAATGACTGTTTATTAGAAAAAGATGGTCTCAAACTTGCTCATTTTCCAGACAGCGTAAACAGTGATTTCCCCTTCTCACCCCCAAGCCCCAGTTACAGACTGTGATATTTTTCTGTCTGGTTTCTTTTGAAGTAGACTTTTCTCACCCCAGGATATCTAAGAAAAGCAACCACCACTGGCCATGGCCTGCCCCCCAGTGTGAAGCTGCAATGGGAATCTGGAGTGTGAGTTTTGGGATGATTGTTCCCTCTGTTTTGGGCTTCAGCAAAATGCCCCGTGAAATGGGCAGGAGAGTTCAGGTGTTACATTGCAGGAGAATCTTCTGTATGGGGTAGAACAGAAAGTTAGAGGACGGTAGTAAAGCTCTGTGGGGCCTCTGGGAGCACAACCAGTTTAAAAACTGGATAAATCTAAATGCATTTATTGCAATTTCAGAGCACAGGAACTTTCCAGAAGTGAATCTCATGAGTGCTCGTTTTGAGATGTAGTTGATGCAGAGAAAGAACAAGATTTATTTGGGGGTTTGGGTAGGTTCACGTAGCCCAGGACTTTGGTTCTGCAGTTGCTGTGGGATCCAGATGCACATATTCCACAGAGCAGAATTTGACCCAAAGGTATTTTATGTGAAAGATAGGTTATAGGTTTTTTTTGCCTTTATACAACCAAATATATGAGTAAAAAGTGCTTTGCTAGAGTTCAGACAAGTTTGACACAATTATTTAAGGTGGGTTGGGTTTTGTCCATTTTAATACCATCGCCAGTCTGTCAGACTGAACAACAATCTCATGCTGTCAGAATGTTATGAATAGAATATTTTATTCTGTAGTTTAAGTCCTTTAGAGGGTTTTCACTTTCTAGTTGCGGTGGTGTAAATTTGCAATAATTCTCATATGAAGAACCTGTGAATGAATGTTAATTGCAGAGGAAAATAAGGGTCTCCCAGCTCAAATGGTTCTTCAGGGTCTCTGTATCTGGACAATGTGGACACCTCCACAACTGATGGAGCATTGTGTTGCTTTTGAAGTGTCATTTTGAATTTGTAATGAGCATTCAACCATCATGTAGTATGTTCTAGATGCTTTCTGTTTCAGGAGCGTGTGTCACTTGGAAGGGGTAAGTGAAGGGAAGCCCTTGAATTTCATACTGTTCTGGATTCAACGTCAGGGTTATGTTTCCAGTTCAGTTACCAGACGTAGCCAGGCTTTGATCTGGAGTCTGTCACCTGAACAAACCTCTTCAGTGCTTTAAAGCCTTTGGTAGTCGATGAGCAAGGTGATATTTGTTTTGCTTGTTAGTAAATGTTTTATTTTGTTGTTAGTTTTAACATAGTCTTGTATATTAACTTCTTCCTCCTTGAACAACTCACTCCTGTTTCTGGTTATCTCAGTAGCTGCAGGGGCTGCTTCAAGCTCTGGTTTGAAGTCACCGGGGCTTATGGTGTTGACTTCAGTAGCTCGACTGGGACTGTGTTGGCAGCACACCTGCTTAAGAGGTGGATTAATGTAATTGGAGAGGAAAATAATTGAGATCTATGTTAGACACTTGGTAAATAGTAACTCTGTTATGGTACGTTGTTTCTACTTTGAATAAATTGGTGTGGTTTTGTTTTCCTCGCTGTCTTTGATAAGCTTGTTTTCTTCCTAACTTGTAGTTGTCCAGTTTGAAAGACTGTTTCCTATTTGCTTAAAATAAACACTTCTGCAGCCTTTGCCTGTTTTGCACTGCCTGCAGACAGCAAAATGTAACCTCAAATGTTTAAATCTGTTGCTATGATTAGGATGGTAGTTCCGTAGCAACGTAGAGGTGCTACAGGAGTCTGAATCATCTCTGTAGTAGAGAGTTGATGGTTTGGTGGTTTTTGGTTCCCTTCCCCACCCTCCCAGTTTACTAGGGTTAAATGTACTCAGGGCTCTATTTTTGCAGTTCTGAAGTGAACAGAGGCATGCATGCATGCATACCTGTATTCCATGGTGGTCAAATATTTGTGAATCTCAGTGCCAATTAATGTGAGCGAGAGTTGCCCATTTGGGTGATTTGGCCAGGATTTTCCAGACTGCCTCTTCCCTTGACATATTTTGCTTTGCAGTATCCAATTTAAATGAGCCTAGGACTTGGCAAGGCAACACTTTCTCAATTTTATGCTCTTCTACTAGCCAGTCACTTTTGAAAATCTTCACATTTAATGTTAGTTCAGACCTTGATCATGATCCTATGTGTGATGTGTGAGGGACTAGGTACAGGACTAATTTTGAAACACTTTTGCCAACTATTTAGTTGTAGCAGTAGTATCTTTTTCAGTGTACTCACATGTTTGCTATAGGGTGAAGACAAGTTATGCCAGGGGAAGTTTAGACTGGATATTAGGAAAAATTTCTTCGTGGAAGGAGTAGTCAAACATTGGAACAGGCTGCCCAGGGAGTTGGTGGAACCACCGTCTCTGGATGTGTTTAAAAAACATACAGATGCGGTGCTTAGGAACATGGTTTAGTGATGACTTGGCAGTCCTGGGTTAATGATTGGACTTGATCTCAAAGGTCTTTTCCAACCTATATGGTTCTATAATTCTTCAGAGCTACCAAGTATCTCCACTAGGAGCTGGAGCGCAGACTCAAGTGTAAAATGAGGCAAGAATAGTCTCATGAATATGTTTATGTTAGGGTTTTTTGTGTCACTCTTTTATATTCATTTAAGTTTTTAAACTGAAAAGGGTCTTCAAATAAAGGTTGTTCTGTTGTGCTAAAGTGTTCTATGATATTAAAAAAAAGTATTTAATAGCAACACTTCTTTAAGTGGGTTTTATAAATATTGGTTCTCTAAAACTGGTGTAAATCTGATATGATTATTTTTGTTAGGCAGTAACTTAAAACCAAAATAAGCTATGACGTTCTTTTAACTCTTCATTCCTGTTCTGTGTTCTGAATGGAGATTACCCATTACAGGAGAGATTAATGGGGCTGGACAGGTACAGCTTGAGTTCCTGCATGTTTCTGTTGGCAGTGGTGGAATTATTTAACAATTGCTGCTTATTTTTAGTATTTTTAGGAGTGTTGAAACTTGTAATTCATTATTTTTTTTTTTCTCAAAGGCCCTTAGTATTCTGCTGGCCTTGTTGGGTCTCTTTCTAAGTTGAGCAATGTTCATGATTTCATCCCATTCTGAATTACTAAAGATGTTCATGCAGGAGGACTGCAGTCATGAGTTTTGCATTATGTTTGATGCATGAAAATACAGTGTTGATGGAAGGTGCATTAAATTCCATCTGTGTTGCATTCTGCTTTACTTCTGATACTATCAGTCAGCTTTTAAAGGTCATATGCTTCAGTAAGTGTTTATTGGTGGGCTGCTTTGTGCCAGATTTGAAAGGAATGTAAAATGCCTGCTTTGTATTCAAGTGGGTTACCTGTGTTAGAATTTAATTTAAATGTATTGATCCCTACTTAAGGAGATACCCAAATTACTCTTACATGGTGGTCTGCCTGGGGATCAGCCAGCACTAGGTTAAACTGCGAACATCTGTGTTGAAGGACTGTTGTATTCTGATCAGCTTCTACGGCGTGTCAGTTTTAACAGTGTTTTTAATGGTTGGATTGATGATCTTAAGGGTCTTCCAATCTAAATGATTCTATAAGTCTAACTTGGATGAAAAAATAAAACAAAACCACAGGGTCTAGAAGAAAGGTGCTGTGTCTGAGGCTATGTGGCAGCAACTGGATGTGGATTCAACTCCCAGCTTTACAGGATGCTGCTTGTGTGGCCTTCTTGTGGAGGAGGAAAATACAGGGCTGGCTGTCTCTGCTTCTCGTTAGTCAAACAGAAGGACCAAGTCAGTGGATAGCGGACCTTGCTTGTGTGTACTGCTTCCTGACAGACTACAAACACATGTACTGAAGCTGCACTGGGAGGTCACATTTGCCAAATATCCTTGTCTGATTATTTTTCTTTTTGGAAAAGTGACTCTCCTGGATAGACTAGACAACCAATGGAATTTTTGAGGTTTTTAAGGGCATTCATAACCTGAGAAGTGTCTCACTGGGGAATACAGAAAGGAAGGTGTATTTGAAGAAAGGCAGATGATGTTTTTTTTTCTACAGTATCTGTTGGTCATTACTGTGACTAAGGACACTGCATAGATGTAAATCACTGTGACTAATTCTTACTCCAATACCAGTGCAGAAAGCAGCTGTTTTACACAGCTTATGCATGTTAGGCACATGCAGGTCTCCCAGAAACCGGCAAGTTCTTATCTTTATTTCAGTTTCAGAGTCTTGAATTTGTTTGAGAAAAGAAACAAACAACCCGGCTGTTGACAAAACAGTTGCTAGCCCTTAACCTATCCAGGTGGGTTGTGTAGCATCTTTCCTGCCATAAGCGAAGAGTCCCTCTTGCTTCAGCTGTCTGATAGACTCTGGTTTGGTGGGATGGATGGTCCAGGGCGGGACAGTGTGGTAAACGTGCCAGTTAGCTTTTGTTACTAGTTGTAACAAAACTAGGGTTTTGTTACAACAAAGCAAAGTTGGGGTTGTGCCTGGCTTGCCTTGCAGCAGCTGTTTCTGTTTCAGAGCAGTTGGTGGGAGGGAACCCATTTTATCTTCTTTCTGCTACATCTGTAATCAGGATAATTTTTCTGTGAGCTGCACACATCTGTGACCTAAAACCTGTGCTCAGCCTGGAGGTAGTCAATGGAAGGTGACGTTTCCCACAGCCTGGTGTTCACTTGCCATTAGTAGAAGCTTGTGCTGCTTCACTCTTGCACATTTTATTTGTAAGAAATCAATCCTGATGTTTATGAAGTCCTTTGGTTTGCACATCAACATAAATATGAGTATCTTCTGAATACACCTAATGTACTGCAAGCCTAATATTTCTAGTAGGATTACCGATCTCCTGAAGTATTCCTTTTGTGTGTGTGTGTGTGAAGGGGAAAAAAACCCAACAAACATATCCAAAATACTTCAACCATTCCAGCTGCTGAATTGTGAGCGCTAAGTCCTTGAGAAGAAGCTTTTCTATTATCCCTAATGCTCTGAAGCTAGCTGAATAAACAAAATGAACACAGATGTTTCCTCGCTGGTGATATGGTTCATAAGACTATACCACTAAAGGCATTACTCAGCTGCAACTTGAACTTGTGTGCAGAAATCTGTTGACCAAACAATTCAGCCTTACTCAAGAAAACTTCCTGCAAAGTTGAATAGGCTTGCTGAGTAACACTTTTTGTGTTGGCAGTTTATTAACCACTTAATGAATTACCCAGAAGTGTTTAAATTAGTCAAAAAGCTGTTTTCTTACCACATGGAGATGCTGCGAGGAGACTGTGATGTGCTGCTGAGGTTGTGCCCTGTTCCTGGAAGAATGGGCTGAACCGTGTGGAACAGGCATTTGCCTGCGGTTCTGGGGAGCTGCTATTGGCTCATACTCGAGTGGAAACAGAATCAAAATCCGTACTGTACAGAAGCCCTTTACGGGTGTTTTAATTCTGGCTAAACTGTGGTTACACCAATTTTAACAATTTGGTAAGAGAATTCTTCACATAATGAAAGAGGAACAACTACAAATTGGTTGCAGTCTGTATTTAGTAAAAAAAGCAACCCTTTGCTGTTACACTGCTCAGGCTTTTTTAACTCTTTCTTTTTCCAATTATTTTCCTTGTTAGGGCAATTTTTTTCAAGATTCAGATATAAAGGTTTATAGAACAGAGTTTGGTGTAGGTAGAGGGGGGAAACCAGTAACAATGCCCAGTTCTTCAGTGACCCTGAGCCACAGTGGTGGAGTCTGCCCTGGGAGCAGAATGTGATTCCAAGGTGACCTGATCTTAGACAGCTTTCACAGCTTGCCTATAGGCGAGGTCACGGTTTGAACTGTGGAGTAGCTCTACATTAAGGCATTAAGGCAAACTTGAGAAATCTGAGCACTTACACCCTGCTTGTCGTTACAGGATCTGCTATTGTGTTTAAAAACATAATCATAAAAAAGGAGTGTGTTCTTGGTGCCTGTGTCTGAAGACTTGTAGTAATTATTTCAGACTATGTATTTCAGGGATTTTAGAGGTATCAGTTACTATTGGAAGGAAGATAACTTTAGTCATCTAGCTCATGAATTGTTAGAAACAACCTGTGTGGGATGATACTGTCTCAGAGCTGCTGATTTCTGTTACTACTCTATAAACTCCTGCTTCTTCTTGGTACCTCTCTTGGTTGTGGCTCTTATCCCCAGCTCCCTTTTCATTGAAAACTTACTTTATTCCCCCATCAGGCTGAGCTGGCTGTCGCTGCTGTTTCTGTTAGCCCAAGGCAGTGACACATGAAAGCATTCAGCTGCGTGTTCAGTTGCTGCACGGTGGCATGGCTGCTTCCCAGGGCCCACATGTGTGACCGATTGTACGAGGCTGTCCAGCCCTTTGCCAGAGTTGTATCAAAAATGCTGGAGGCTTGAACTTAAGTCACCCCTCATCCCACACAACACATCTGATTCACCTGCAGCACAACTCATCACTGGTGCAGAGATGAACTTTCTGTTTGGCTTCCCCCTCCGTGCACCATGGAAACTTGCTTTCATGTCTATGTCTGTGGTCCCTCTCTGCTGGCACCTTTTTTCTTTCTGAAGATCAGATTTTCCTGCTTTCCCTTTCATTTTTTATTCTCACTGATGTACATCACTACTGTTCCTCCGTCCCTTTTCTCAACAAAGAATACTTGTTTCTAAGCATTCAAGTAACACAGTTTTGTTACCTTTTTGCAGAGGTAGACCAACTTTGATCAACAGCAAAAGCAAATGCTTGTAGAAATTCACATTGTGCACTTCTCATGTGCTCTGTAGAGTGTCTTTGTAGCTGGTACTTAGCATATTGCCTCTGGAAGCACATTTCTGGCATGTAGCTTTTATTTATGCAGCCTTTGCACACGCTTCACATTTGATATGAACCCACAGTCCTTTTAGATATTGAATAATATAAATAAAAACTTAGCAACGTGGGAGAGTGATGGCAAAATAAGTAAAGGTGTGAGTTTAAACCTTGGTAGTTTACATGATACTAAGTCCCTGTGTGGACTTTGATTCCACATGTAGGGTGCTTGCTGCTCTGTGAGTTTGCTTGATCCACTCCCAAAGCTGGTGAAGTCCAGCAGATAGGTGCTTGTACCATGGTTGGAAGCCACCACATAGGAAGCAGATGAGGATTAGTTACTCTGGGCTATTGACCCATGTCCTGAGTATATGACTTGTTCCAAAATGTCAGTATTTTTGGCCATTTATTCTTTATATAAATAAAGCAAAGAACAATTGAAATAAGTGCTTATTTTCAAACAAGTTGCTGTTTTTAAGCATGATCTTTGAGAGTAATTTTAAACTAGTATTTACAGTTAGTTATGTTATCCATGAGAATGTTGTGTGTTTTACTTTAAATCTAAGTTTAAAAATATATCATTTTTCTATCTCTATCAAATGTGTTGCTGTAGTTTCCTCTTTGGATGACAGTTGGAGGGGTCAGAGGTGATAGGAACCAACACAAACTGGTACTGGAAGACACTTTATGGCTTATGTTGTGTTAACTTGAGGTTATTTTGCTAGCTGCATCTGTGTTGCAGTCTTTGCTTACTTTGGCTGGTTTGTAATGTCTGACTCCGTTTGCATCCTATTTTGCATCGATGGCATTTTTCCTCCATGGCTGACACTTATTTCTGTGCAGAAAGTCAGTGAAATCCTGTGTCAAACTTATTCAAAAGTCCTCATCAAACCACGTTTTGGTGTAAAAGGAATTTGTCATGGCTTTCCACTCCAAGGTGAGTTTTTATCCTGAAGTAGAAAGTACACTGGAAAGTCTGCTCTGAAGTCAATGTAAACAGAATTAGAAATGTGAATAAATAGGGGACACATTTTTTCAGTCAGAAAAATCAGGTTTGATAATAATGGTGGCTGGAGGAAAACGTATTGAAGTGGCGATTACTGAAGTCTTGGGGTCCTAAGCAATCTACTTTAGGAAGCTGCTGCTGAGTTCGTATTCTTTTACTCAGTTGTATTCTTTTACTCAATCTGAAGGGCAGCTGAGAAGGGATGAGCATGCTACTGGGTCTGTGAAAACTCCAAGGTGAACTTTCTGAAGAAGCAGGATAAAACATGAACTTACTTTGCCCCACCCCCTTTCTCCTCCGTTTCCCTTGGAAGTTCCTCCTTTCACATGTGTGTTTTTGTTATGATAACCAGCTGCTTTATGGGAGCATCTTTCTGTGTTGCTTTTCAATACTAGTTGTAGGAAAAGTTGGTAGTTGCTCGTATGGATGTTAAAAGAGCCAATGGCAACAGGGTATAGCACACTTCTTACATTTTGTGAATAGTGTTCTGAAGTAAATTTCAGCTTTGGGTGGGTGTGCATCTTCTCAGAGCACTGTGGTTTGTGCCCCACGAGGGTGGCATGATATGGTATGGTATAATGGGAAAATTCCGAACAGTATTTGAAGTAGCGTATACATTATTAACAGTAAAAGAAATTAAAAGTAGAAGCAATTTCTTAGGAAGATGGTTAATGTTGAGATCTCTTAAATGAAGACTAGAGAGGCTCTAGGGTAACTAGAATTTAGTACAGGTATCACGGGGTAATGTTCGGTGGCCTCTGCCATGCTGGCCTTAGCGGGACATGTCTGCATGTGGTGTTCTGGAAGGTCAAAGGAGAGGCGGGGGTAGTGGAGCCCAGGCTTTAGGTGAAGTACTGTCCTTGGACACATCTGTGTGTGATTCATCCACATCACTGTACGGGAGCTTTAGCTGGTGCTAATGTCTTTGTTAGCTAGCCTCAAGGACACCATGCTACTTGATATCTCTAGTTTCTACCTTTTCAATATCACTTTGAGTTAAATTAGAATGAGAATTTCCACTATTCTTATATGTCGTGTCCAGCGTGAATTTTCAACTCCTTTGAAGCTGGTGGAAAAATTCCCAATTACTTTGGAGGAGTTAAGATTTCACCTTAAGGCTTGTTTGCTCCAGCTTTTGTCCTCAGAGTTATAAACTCCTGGCACAGCTGTCAGACCTGAAATACTGCGTAGTGATTGGTAGTGGCTGACTGTCATCAGAGTCGCTTGGAGCATTTCACCAATTTGACATTTGTTTTCTAAGCTCAGGTTGATGTTTCCTGTAACATTTCTTAATCAAAATCAAATTCAGTTTTGATTCACATTGCCAAAGAGGCATTACAAAATCTGCCCTTATCTAAAGCAGTGTGCCATGACGTGACATTTATATGATGGCAGATGCTTGGACACCCTGAGCTAGTGTTTAGGGTTCTTTTGCCAATGCAAAGCATTTATGGATTTTTCTCCCTGCATATGAAATGCACTTGTCCCAAATATAGCATAAGCAAATACATCTAGAATAAATGTTTTTCCCTATGGTCCATTTATTGACAAACCAGCCAGCCTTACTGAAATATGCGTATGTACATATATATGTGTTTATATGTGCACATTGCCCATGGCCTGTTCAGAATCCTGAGGGGGGAGATTGCTTTCAATGTGAACGTCAGAGATCAAAGGGTAGATGCTCTCCCTGAAAGGCAGTAGGATGTCAGCCCATCCCAGTTACTGTATAAAAGGATTGATGGAGGACTTTCATGCTGAATGAATCAGCTTTAGACTCTCAGTGAATATTGTATTTCGTTGCATAGAGGAAGACAAGGACATTACATCTGTGGGGAGCGAATCTTGAGGAAAAAGAACTTCAACAGATAACAAGGTGAAATTTGTATTCCTACATGGCTCAGGTGTTTGGAGAGTATAGGTTGTGTACTGAGTTGTGCTGTTGTGACAAACTAGCTTTCCAATTCTTAACAAAATTGTTGCTATTAGTCTTTTGTAGCACATCCAAAAGCTCTTGTCAGGTTTGATTTCAGGTTAAAGCTTTGCAAAGCCTTCAGGTTTTAGAAACATACTTAAATTTTCCTACTCTTTTAGATGAGAAGTGGTGTCTGCCTGCTACATTTTTTTTTTTTTTTTCTCCTCATGTAACTTTTCTTCTTGGTTATTGTAACAAAAACTGCCAACAAAATTTTGTTTCCTGCTTGCAAAATACCAAAGTACATCCTTGGCACAAATTCTATATAGCTGGAATAGAGAGCACCATAACAGAAGGATTTGGAAAGTAGCCTGTCTTTATCTAAAACAAATGTTGATAATCTAGTGACCTTTTTAACAGCATAGAAGTGTGATATCTTGTTACTTATTTGCAGTCTCCGTGGTTATTGAGGTTGTCAGTGTGATCCTACCCATCTCTTGCCAGTTTCTGTATTCCACCCCCCACCCTGTGTTTATGTATGTGTCGTCAGGAGTTAGGAGCATAAACAGTTCAGTTTCTGTACAGGAAAATGAAGTCTTGCTAATCTACTAGAAGTTATCAGCAAAATAGATGATAAGGAGGTGAAGAATTATGAGTCTGCAACGTAGTAATGAGCAATTCCGTTCCAGAGCCATTCACAGGACACTGCTAGAGAAAGTAAAGTTGTTAGGAAGCAAGGAGTGGCATCCTGCAATGATTAGATGTTGCCTGAAAGATTAAAAATAAATATTAAAAATCAATTAACCATATTAAGGGTTTTCTCTGAGGTCCAAAAACAAACATGGAATACTTTTGGTAGCACTACTGAGAGGGACTGCATGCACCTTGGTCCTTGTAACAACTACTCTATTATGTGCATGAGCCCACTCCAGAGAAAGTGTACCTTTAAACATCTTGCCGTTAAAAACAGATACCTCTCTGCTGCTTTGTGGCGTGCTCCTGGGCAGCTGCACATCCAGCAACTTCCTTAAGCCTGCAGTGGCTTCCTGCTGCTGGGAGACAAAGTGGGCAGCAGAAATACAGGAGGGGGAGTGTTACTGGGGGCAAGCAGAAAGGTTGGGGGGAAATCCAGGGGGGAATGGATGTAGTGAGTCTCGTAGTTTTATTCATATACGGTCCTGAAAAGCGTGTGGATATTCTGACTTATTTATCTGTAGGGACTCTATGAGAGGCTCTTGCTCCTCTCCCTCTCTCTCTCTGGGTCTTGGACCTTGAGTCTGCCCCTTCCAGCCACGTTCCCCAGCCCACGGCCAGAACCTGTGGGTTGCCAACACGCCACGCTCCTGATCCACTTGTTGGATGTGAAGAATCGCTAGGTCTCTGCTTAAAATCCAGGTTAAAATCTAGGATTGTGGAAGCTCAGGAGGAGAGGAAAATGGGCTTGACTTTCAGTTGATGCTTTGTGTTCTTGCACAATACAGCCCCAGAAGGCCAAACAGAAAACCAGTCTCATTTCTCCTTGTTGGGGCTACTTCTAACCTCAGGTTCAAAGGTGTCTAAGTGGAGTTGTTCCTTTAAACCTAGAGAGTTATTTGTCTAATACAGACCAGCAATTATGTGCATAACCAAGACAATAACTTTTTTTAAAAAAAGCTGTATTAAAAAAAACCCTCTTTGTCAAAGAAATAACTGATTCTCCTTTCTTGGCTTGCTTTTTTTTAGTCCACTTTTAAGAGATCTCAGGAAGTGTTTTCCCAGTACATAGGAGTTGCTTCTCAGTACCAGACTAGGCATGTTGTCATGAAGAGGGTTGAGTACTCTGTTTGGAGTGTTTGGAACATGTTATGGTTGAGGATACATGGTATATGGCAGAACTTGGTAACCTCAGCTGAAGCAGTGACTAATCAGAAGTACCACCTCAGATGTAGGGATGTGATGTCAGTTAAAACCACAGAGGAACTGATGCACAAAGTATTATTATTTTTTAAAAGCACCTGTATTTCCAGTTGCCTGCTTGCATCTTTCTAGCTTGAAAAAATGAAGGGGCAGGCATGATAGGAAAATATAACATGCAAGGGCCTCAGAGCCTTCTCTTAGAAAGTAAACTGTGCTTGCAGTTAAACAAGCATGTTATTTTATACCACAGATTAAGTCCTGTAGTAAACTTGGAGAAATACAAGGTGACATAGCAAGTGAGGGGCTGACCTTGTTTATCTTTGTCATCTGGTGTTTTTTCAGAAACTACCACTGTATGCATTGTTTATTCACTATTTTTACAGTTCTTGCTGCCACCTTACAGTTGGTAGTGTCTTCTGTAAGGTTTTAAACCGTATTAAAGTGATATATCTTAACGGTAAGAATATATACTGAAACAATTACTATTCATGATAAAGCAGCCAAAGGTTGATAAATTAATAACTATCTGAAAGCTCTCTAGTTTTATAATTCCGAATTAATTCATAACCTGAATTATTTTTTTATTACTAAAGCATTGATAATTTACTAAACCTTGAATTTCTGAGTTCTAGCAATAACTTCAGATGAATGTTACAAGTTGCAGTTCAGGCCATCTAGTGAAGTCCAGTACCTCTGCAGTAACTTTCCCTCTCTGTTAAATTAAATACGGAGTGATCTTTATGCTTGATTCCTGTAGAGTGGTGAACTTTACACTTAAGCCTCGCGAGGAGGACTATATACAGATAGATGACTCTTGTTCTGCCCAGAGTTAAGTGTAGCTTCTTATTGTCCTGTGTCTCCTCCGGAGTTCAGAGGATGTTACACTTTATTACTGGGAATGGGAGAAAGGATCAGACGATGCTGGGAGACCTCTTGACTCTGCAGGGGTAATACTGGATGCGAGGGGACAGGACTCGTAAGTTTTACTCTTGCTGACCTTTTTTTGTGTCCTTTGCTGGCCTTTGTGCCTCTGTTTCTTTCAGTGTTTAGTCTTTTGTCTCTATGGATCTTGTAAGTTTTCTTTGAAGCAGGAATGTTACTTTGCTATATGCTTAGTGCAGAGAGGCCCTGCTCAGCAGGGATATTCGGGGGCTTTTGTGTTACACGTAATGATCAGTCTGTATTGTAAAAAAGACAAAGTAAACAAACGAAGAGAAGGAAGTGTATGTGTTTCTGATTTGAAGGCAGGTTTGTGCATAAATATCTGTTCAACTTTAGGAAACTGAAGTGTGTTCAAAAGAAATGCTTAGCAGTAGCTTTCTGTGTGTTTCAGTTTTTCTTCCCCACCCCTCTTCCTCCCTGCATCTAAATTGTCCAGCAAAATACCTCTTCCAAACCACTGTTTTGCTATTTTAATATATGTAACTGGTCTGGGGAGGTTTATGAAGCTATCAACAGAGGCAAACCACTTCTTTTTATTCAAACTGTTTTGGTTGTTTGGTTTTTTTTTTTTTTTTGGTAGCTTGACTGGAAGACTCTTAGAACTTTATTGTTGTCTCCTGAAGTTGTGCTTTCTGTGTGTTACCTTTGCATTCTTCTGTCAGATTCTCTTCAGCACTCTATGTCATCCTATTTGTATTCTTTAAAGATATATTCTACAATATACTGTTCACTAGGAATTTTGATGTGTCTAACACTTCTTGTTTCCCAGTGCATTGATTTACAGGCATTGACTGGTACATATTGCTGTTTGCTGCTGTCAGAAATGCAGTCATGTTAGAAACTGCAATATTTTGTTGCCTAACTATGATAGTTAAACAAATCCCTGAACTGCAGGGAAGGTAAACCTTTTAAAATTGAATTGTACCTCATGGAGGCATATTACTCTGTGATAAATTACTACCTTGTAACATTTTCCGCTAAGATGTTCTTCCTTTTAGCCTTCGGATTATTCATCAACTTGTCAAACTCTTTGTATTGCCATTTATCCTTTTCTTTCAAATGTCTCATAGGTTTTGATCGATTTACCAGATTTTCCTAGTTTGGAAGAGAACAAGTAAGGGAGCTCTGAAGCAGTTGCTACAATACCAACACATGAGAAATGTGGTTTTGAATACTAATTCAAAGAAAAATTGGTTGGGAACACTATTTTTCTGTCTAATGCTGTTACGTAAAATTTTCAGGGATCTCACATAAACATTTAATTCCTATAAACAAAGCCCTGAGCAGATGCTTTATCTAACTCATTCAAAGTTAAAAAAAGAATTAGTGCTGTCTTTGGAGTGAACCTGCAGGAGTTTGGAAAGTCGCTCTGTTAATGTGATTGATTTTTACTTCAAGGATAAATCTTTCCTTCAACACCCAAGTGCAAAGGTTCACATGCCTGCATGGAATAACTAAGTGTGTGTGTGATTACAGAGCCTTCGGGAGGCAAAGGAACAGAGTGTTTCCAAACAAAAATGCCTGTTCCTATTTTTCTGGAGAGCGAGAGGCCTGGCGGGGACTCTTGTCAGGGAGAAACTTCTGGTAGGCCTTATTTCAAGATTGTCACATGGGTTTCTGTGGGCTGAGGTGCACAGCTCTTCCTCCTCTGGGGACTCCTGATGCAGTGGCATGATCTGCATTTGGCCAGTTTTTTGTAGACACTGTTTGGGATGTGATGCTTCAAGTCATCTTGTAAAATCACAGTAATATATATAGCCTCATTCACAGTGTCTCAAAAGATCCCAGAGTTGTCAAAATGGTATCGTTACAAAGCCCAGCGGTGCAGAAGAGCGGTGGAGAGCCCATCAGTATTCCACCCGCGTGGACCTACCTTGGGCAGACCATGCTAATGGGCCTGAATGAGCCCGACTGCCAGCCGCTGTTGGATGGTGCGGGGCTGCAAACGCCGCTCCTTGTGAGTTACAGCAGTGAGCGCCTCATACCACGCTCGATCAGGGGTCAGGAGGCAGCTTAACGTGACATCAATCAGCAGCAGCTACGAGGGGATGGCTGCTGAGGCAGGGTGGTGCTTTCGGAGCACGTGCTGCAGGGAAAAAGGGGTGTTAAACAGTATATGCTGTGCTTTTTTGTGGGAGCAGAAAGAACAGAAGCTTTAAAATAAGTTTGCTTCTCTCTGCCAAAATATTCTAGCATAGCTGATGGAACACATAAATTAACTGGGCTTTGATAAGTACATGGTTAGCCTGTGTCTCCATCTGTATCTTTGTATTTATGGAGTGTCTTAGAAGTTTTGCTAGTCTTATCCGAAGTAAACAAGTGGTCCATCCTGTGTGTCTGCAGGTTTTATTTGTACTGTACTGCACGCATACTCAGAATATTGCAGGCGGTTTCTGTGCTGGAGTAATTAGTTGTTATGGGCTATCATTGTGTCAGTATTGATTTTTCAGTTGCAGCAGACTTGTATGTAACGTGATGGTCCAGAGCCCCAAATTAGCATGTACTACTCTTGCTCGTTACTGTGTTGATTTGAAATACTTCCAACACTGCTTACCTGCTTAAAAACTCTATTTCACACTGTACTGCTTGGTGTAGCAGGAGTCTTCCATGCTACTACTTAGGTAACAAAAAGATGAACACTTAAATGTGAGTAAATGACAAAGGAGGAGTTTTATTGGGTGTAGGGGAGCCATTCTGTGCCGGAACATTGCCGTTTCACCTGCCTGTTGAGAAAAGGATGGTTTTCTCATGCAGTTTTTCACTGCAAGTCTAATTCATGCATGGCTGGAAGTCTTGTGCAAAGGGATTATAAATGTTATGCAGAGGATTCCCTGAAGAAGTTTATGGCAAACAAAGCAGCAATATAGGTTATTGGATGTTCGTTACGTGTTTGTAGGTCTCTTTAAAAGAGAATGTTAGAGGTGTCATAGAACTGCAGATTTTGAAATTCTAATCCTTTGGATAAGGTAGCAGGGGTATCTTTAATGAAAACTGCGTTGGAAACAGCTAGGACTGTGTGTTTCTGGGTGCTTGAAATGATTGATGGAAGCAGGCGAGCAGAAAAGCAAACAGCAGAGGATTGTGTTTCAGGGCAGAACTTAAGCTTTTGGGAAGAGGAAGATTTTATTTTTGCGAAGTGCTTGTCGTGGAGATGATGTTAGTGTTTGGTATTTCACACCCCTGCAGAACAGGTGGATGCTCAAGAAGATGAGCTCACATCTGTGCTTCCTGTAAAAATCTGCCTCAGTTTCCCACTTTTAAATTTCCTATCTTATGTGGCTTTCTCTTATCTCTACCTCTTCCTCTCTTTTCCTAATTGCTGCCTGGACGTTATCACTGTTCCTCATCCTCCAAGCACTCTTTTTTTTTTTTTTTTTTTTTTTTTCTCTTTCCCCCCACTGTAAATCCTGGCACTGTGCGTGCTGTACTCTTGCTGTGGTGCTTCCTGTGTAGGGTTTCTGCAAGGAGCCTCAGCCCGGCTCTTGCTGGGTGCTCGTAGCAGCCGCCCACCGAGGCATGGCCATGGCTGAGCAAGTTCCTGTTTTCTTTTAGTGCTGCACAGTGGCAACAAACCGGCATGGCTGCAGAGCCGCTGGGCACTGGGATGATTGTTCTTCTGTTGCTGGGGGAAACTTAGACAAGCAGCAGCACAGAAAGTTAGGGGTGTTAAGGGATAATGTGTCAGGCAAGTGACTGTCATGGACCGCTGGGAAGGTGATTCTCAAAAGCCTTGCTTCTGCATTCTGGAGGGGAAAAGCTTCCTCTGGGGAAGTTTCCCAACAGTTATTGGCAAATAGTGTGAAATGCTTTCTTGCATAAAGTATCTGCCTGTATTTTCAGAGGTGATAAAATCAGCCATAATCTATATCTCAGCCAGCATCTTCTGTGAAGAGTTTCACAGATAGACTAGTTAGCCAGTGTAGTTGTTCTATTTTATTTATTTATTTGTTAACAAGCAGTTGACATTGGGAAGTGCTGTTTTGCTGAGAACAGCACACCTGGCATGGGTGAAAACTCAACGTAAGATTTTAAATAACTGGTGCCCAGAAGAGGCACTACTGCATTGCCACCCTCCTAGCATTTTCATCTTTCATTCTATCCCATTAGTTACAATAATGTTTGAATATATGGTACTTATTACTAAGTATATGTGCATAATGTGTGCATTAATCAATAGTAGAATTTTTTATGTCCTTGAAGTGAAAAGCATAGAAAACACTTAAGAATTTTATCTATAATTTCCAAAGAATTAAATTCAAAAATTTCAACTTCTGTTTAGTCTTAAGAATTACAGTTAACTTCAAAGCATCAGGCTTGGTTTGTGCTGGAAGATCCATTTTCTATCCTCGTCTGCAAACAGTAGTTGAGCTGATACATACTTTACCTCTAACAATGGTGTCTGGAGTTTTGTTTTATTATTTCACTGTGTGAAAAGGTGTAAGACAATGTCTGTGTTTTTACCAAACAGAAAGAATTTAATCAGGAAATGTCTCTACTCCAAATATGTTCAGGTTTTCTTTACTGCAATCAATACAGTTATTCATGGGTTTCTGCTTCCAGCTCACTTGTGGCTATATTTAACATATGTCATTGTACTAGGCTACATCGTTTTAAGAAAGCTTTTTATTGTACAGATGTGTGTTGCAATGAGGCCGGCGTTGTATACAGCCACAATGCTGTATAAATCTGCCTCCTGCTCCTGTAAACATAAGCAGGGTTGCTGTGTGCTGGGTTTTGCTGATGCTTGATATCTGTTTTAAATTCCTGTAGTGGCTGAAGCCAGCTCAGCAGATCATCCTTGATGTACATTCAGCAGCCTCACAGCTTTGCATAAGTAATTGCTTAGATGATCTGCATAGTTTGTGTAGTGCTGAAAATAATTTGCATTTGCTGATGATGAAGCCTACGGCATTATGTATATGCTTGTTGTGATGACGTGTCCTCTGTTGGCAGAACAGATTTTCCCCCTTTCCCCTCCCTAGGAATTTTGAGTCTTCTGAAATGAAATGACTGTTGAATTTTCAGTGGCTACTTTTTTTAGAGGTTAATGGTTACACGGGCACAATTAGGAGCATCTCTGCTGTTTTTATTGACAGGGCTGAGCCAACATTACATAGGAAAAGGAAACAGTATGTATATATATATATATTTATATATTTCTTTTGTCTGTTGCCTCTGGATGATTTTCTGTTGAAATGTGATGCTAGGTGGTATAGTTATGAGATTCAAAATGAAGACTGCACCCAAGCTGAAGCTTTGGGATTTTTAGGCTACATATATGGAGCCCCGTTCTTATGAGTGCCAACTACCCCTGGTTTTCAAGAACTTCAGTAAAGACTTGAAGATCCCTGGCACCGTCCAGAGAATCCTTTTTGTTAGGTCCCAGTTAGGTATTTGTTAACACTTGCGATTTTGTAGAGCCTATGACAGTTAGGCATATGGATACCATTAGTTTTGAGTGAAGTTGTCTCCTTTTGAAAATCTCAGCTGTGCTCTTCAGTGCTAACATTAGGATCACCAGTTGCTTCTCATTTACACCATGTTGGGATCCCTAGTTTGTCACATACATTTTTCCCCTTAGTAGTCTGACAGCATTACCTACAAGAAGTTTTACTGTTCCATTCTACAGAAATGGCATTTAATTTCAAAAATAAATAATAATTTACAAATCTGTTGTATTGCATGCTTACTCAGAAAAAGCTGCCGTGCGTGGGATCAGGGGTCAATGCCTAATTTACTTAAGTTTGGACTGGGGATAGGTGTAAGTGTTGTGGCGCCGTGTTGCATGGTGCCTGTGGCGAGGCAGGGCTATGGACATCAGCTAGGCACCCTGTGGTCTCTGGGAAGTGCACCGTGGGCTTGCACTGGGAAACACCATCAGAAGCTGCCCGTGTGTGTGGTTTTTCAGACATGTTTGAGGCACACATAGTTACCTCTGGAGTCAGCATCAGTTACAGAAAGCTGGGACTGGTAGACATTTGGCAGGTAGTAGTGGTGTAAGTTCTATGAGGATGCATTTGTTTCCACGGTGCTGTTCTATGAGGATGCAGCTTACTAAGGGTAGAGAGCATGGGCTGGCTGAAAACCAACTTTAATTAAAACAGTGAAATTTCCACCCAACTATAGGTAGGAATTAATTTTTTATTACTAACTTTTATCCCCTTACAGTTATGATGTAATAGACAAATGAGAAGTTATATTTATAAAAATTTCAGGTGTCATCCCATTAGGGAAGTCATATGATGTGTTTTTAAAAAAGAAAATAAATGCAGATTATCAGAAAAGTAACTTTTGTCACTTCGGTTGCCCTGTTGCAGACCTACAGAAGAAAATGGGGTTGCAACCTTTTTTTGAAATGCTGTCACACCTGTTTTTGTGGTAAGCCTTTAAACTTTGAAGGGAAGAGAGCCCTCAGGTGAAGGAGGTGCCTCTTCTTTGGCCCGTGATATTTTGCTGAGGTTGGGCTGTAATATGAAATTGAAATATCTCAAATTTTTTTGCCATCATTTTTTTTTTTAGATTGGATTAGGCTAGAGTAAGTAATCCACTTCATAATAATGCTGGAAATCTGGTAAAATGACAGATCATTATTTGATTGATTTTTTTTTTTTCTCTCTTATTTTTCCTTCCTTTCCTTTCACGACAGTGTGTGATATCCACAGTAGCAGCAGCAAATACTTGCGAGATTGCGAGAGCAGTAAGACTTCCTTTTGCTTCATTGCATTCAAAGCTTGCAGTAAACATTGTGGCAAAATTAAGACTCCTATTTTTTGATCTTGGTGCAAGTGTAATGCCTTGTAAATGTGCACGAGCACGTTGCCACATCTGATGAGGAAACTGCAGCGGAAAGGTACGCCTGAGGCCTCGCAAAGGATTGGTGGCAGATCTAGAATAAGAATTCAAGACATCTGGACTACCTGAATCTGTTTCTCGTTTGTCTGGATCCATGCTTTCTTTCCATCAATGATGACATACATCTCTCCACACCATCCACAGATAGTATTGCCTTTAGCCATTGCAGGAATACTAAGCAGTTCTGAAAAATTCTCAGTTACTCACCAAAGGAGTGAAAGATGTGTTGGAGTTGCTGGCTGGCTGTTAAAACTGTGATGCAAGGGTGTGGTAAAGCATTGGAACCCTGTCAGAAACTGATACTGTGTGTGTGCGTGCATCGTTCATCTTAATCAAAACAGAGTTGTCTTTCATTTTCTGGGTTCCCATGCCTTGTGTCCCAGCATGGCTGCGATCAGTGGGGTGGCTGAGGCAGCCCTAGCCCATTGCTCGAGCTCTGCCACAGCAGAGCCTGCTGGATACAGATGCAAAGAGGAACAAACCTGTTTTATAGAAGCAACTCATTTACTTGTGCTTTTAGCTTGATCACCTAAAAACTATTGTCTTAACCCTCCCCCCTGTTTTTTTAAATAAGCAGGCTAAGTTTGAAAGTGGAAGTATGACTTTAATGCCTGAAGTGATGAGGTTATTGCAGTAAGGATTTCTCATTTAACTGAAATCACAAATGTCTGTGCTTTGCATAGTGGGCATAAATTAAGCTCAGCAAACAGTGCTGTGTTACCTCCCTGACATAAAAGGGTATGTCAAGCAGAAATACTTACATACACCGTGAAAAAAATCCCAAACAAGTCCTCTCCTGCTAAGTGCTCTGTGTAGGTTGGCTTAAGTTACTAATAATATTGCTTATCCTTGTTATTTATGGATATGTAGGTAGGCAATTGTATAATTTTTTGAGCTACGAATCCGAATTGTTCTTGGCCGCAACTTCTAATGGCAGCATGAAAAAAGTTTAGGGAGCATCTGTATGACTGGCTCCATGGTTAAGGTGGCCACGATACGCTGGTTCATCTGTACCAAGTGGTACCCTGGCTCCTAGCTGTTGGCGGCTGCTGGGAGGATATGAATAAGAACATGTTAATTGATAGTCTGTGAGTAATTGTCTCGGCTCTGTTATTTTTTTTACACAGCTTTTGGGTTACATATTAAAGTTAGGAGGGTTTGCTTCTTTTTAGCTGAGGATCCTTTTCACCAGTTTTTACTTTCAGAATACTCTGTGGTGGCATGCCTCTGACTTTTTCGCCCTTCCTGATACTCACACCTGGCAGTTAAAAAGGCTTGTAAATTATGTTGCATGCCTAATATCACTATTTTCTCTTCTGCATCTGATTAAATGTTTTAAGCACTAGATGAAGCAGGATGGGGTAAATCTTGGTCTGGTGGCTAAACTGGGTTTGAGCTTGGTCCCTTTGGGAGCTGAGCAGTGGAGCAATGCAGAGGGCCTCTCTTTTGCCCCACTGCACTGTGTGCCTCGTGCATCAGTGCACGTTGCTTCCACTCACATCCATCTCCCTGCACTACTCAGGAACAGCCGGAGATGTTTGTAGTTGCCTTCCACTGCTCTTCGCAACTTGTTTGTGTTGCAAAACTTTTCCTGAGCTTTGAACTGCTGTGAGATTGGTTGGTTGACTTGGGTTTTTGCAAGACAGTCCTGTTTCTGGGCTCATCTGCAGTTATGCTGGAAGTACGTTTTTGCTTTGTGGCTGCATGTAAGAATATAAAATCAAATGTCAGGATATGCGGCTGCAAGAGAGACCAACAGTGAGAATGGGGATGGTTCCTGTGCTGTGGAGTGGAAAGCCATAAAAAATGGTGTTCTCCACTTAAACATTTTTTCCCCCCAGAAAAATCTTTTTTTCTCACCAGTCTTGGCAGTGGTGTCCTCTAACAAGCATAACGTAATCCAGATGATGGAGCTTTGTTCAGTTTGCAGCATGGACAGAGATTTATGGTTGCTTTACCTAGAAATTAAATAGTACTGCCACTGAACTTTCTTCCTGCAAACGCTATTTATTGCTGCAGGTCCTGACACTTGCCCTTAAATGTTTACTTTTATAAACTTTGAATTTAGCTTGGTATCTAGGCAAGATACTTTCACATTTAACCATGCTATTTGCTGGCAATTGAGAAGGTCAGTTACGTAAATAATGAGCAGAATAAAAAAAAAAACAAACCAGCAAAACAAGTTTGTCAAATGTATTTGCTATTATTTATCTATTATTGGGATGAAATTGCAGCAGTGTCTCATGTCAGCTCAGAAATATTTAAATACACTGTTGTGTGAAATTTTAGGTCTGATGTGTGCTGAATGTGCATCTGTTTCATATTGTGAACTTGTATGGGCTTGACTGTGTCTATGTGCCCATTAGGAAGTACTTGGAAAATACCATGCAGCAGCTTATGGTCACACTGAAACTGTTCGTGGCCTCCTAAAAATTGAAAAGCAAGTATCTTAGTTGTTTCATGAAGTATAGCCAAAAGAGAAGAGTTTTGGCCAGTATTTTGCAAGAATAGAAAAAGCGGTGTGTAAACATAGTGAGACAACGTGGCAGATCTTCAGCTGGTGTCTCAGGTGTAGCTTTGTCTCAGCTGCAGTTTGAGCAGCTGAAAACTGGATCTCTGTGTAACTGCTAATTTCAAGAGTCAGTCCCAGCTTTCTTCACTTAACAGGCGTTACTGTGTGGGGCTCAGTGAAGTAGGTTCTTGTCCAAGAAAAAGAAGAGCGAGGCCCTGTAAAATTTCATAACCGCTTTATTTAAAACCTCATAATCATTATTCATTTAAGTTGGCCAGCATGCTTTTTAATAATCCCAAGTGTTAACATGTCACGCTGGGCTCTCGCAGGTGAGTGCAGTCTGACAAGGAGCTCTCTCTCTCTGCCCCTGCTTCTCTGGGATGCTGCCTGAGCGTGGTCTGCGTGTTGGCAGGCATGTTCAATGGGCTTCTTTCACCAAAGTGTAAAACTTGGCTGTAAGGCAGGTTTGGAAAGACACACTGCCCTGCTGTTGCACAAAGAAAATTGTTGCTCCTTGGGGAAATAAAAAAGTTAGAGCTCTGGTGCCAAATGTTATAGGATGCAGGCACAGCGAGTGTTTGCATTCTGAGAGATCTCTGCCTTGCCATTAACAAGGACTGATTGTGCAGGAGGAAAGCATTTGCTTTGCCTTCAAGACCTGTGCAGCAGTGAGCAGAATTGCCGTTAGAGTTTATTCGTTGCCTGATACTTTTTTTTTTCCTTAGACACCATCAGCTGGCATACTTGGCTTTAAATTGGAAGGCATTAGTTTGTAATAGATTGCTGTAAAGTGGTATAATAATCTCCCTGTTCAGTAGAAGTCTGATTTATACGGCATTGTTTTCATCCTAAGATGTACATGTGAAAGGGAGGAGCATCCTAATGGCTGTTACATCCCATGCAGTAAGAAAGTAGATTTTGGAGAAGTTAATGCTAAAAGCAAAGTTGCTGGGTAGTTAAAGGTATTTATAAATGTGTTAAGCATTTTACAAAATTCCCTTTTTTGCCTCCTGAGTAGGTGATCAACTCATGTTATTGCATGTAGAGCTTTCTGTTAAAATTGCCTGTTTATTTTTTCATCAGAAATCAAGCTCAAGTCTTTCTTACTGCCTTAACAGAGTTTTTGAAGGCACAGAGGACCTGCTGTGGTGACTTCAGAGAAAGTTTTAAAATCTGTTGTGATGCAGAATAGGAATGAAAATAATTCAGTCCATTGGAAGTTTTGTGATAGCATTGGCAGTGTAGAAAGGGTGTGGACACCTTGAATGCTCAATTTCTACAGAGTAATGCTCTGTAATGGAGACTTGCATACCTGTGGATACAGATGGAGCAAAAGACTGCAATTTCCTAATTATAAAGAGGCATTTTGGGCTTATTGAGAGCAGTGCTGCAGCACATCAGTGTTTGAATGTATGCGTTTGAGTGTTCAGGAAGAGCAAGCAATGCATGCTTGCTTTCTTCTGCAGTGCCTTTCTTCCCTAGCTCTTGCTGAAGCACGTTTCAGTGAAGTACTCATCAATTACACATTTCAGCCCTTACCTTGATGGTATTTTTTTCTCCTCATCAGTGATGTTTCTCATCCTGCCCACTTATGTGCAGATCTGTGCTGTAATTAGCAAGTAATACTGCGTGAGTTCTGTAATAACTTGTATTATCAACTCAGCTAGGAACCCATGATCGAATTACTGGCAGGTGTTAGTTGCTAGAATTGTAACCAGGGTTAATGGGGATCATTAGTTTAGCACATCTTTCAACTGCAGAGTCTGTTTTAGAAAAAGTATAGAAATTGGAGAATAGAGGTACTTTACATTTTCTAGCAGCACCTGAGAGCCACACATTAAATCCAGATACAAAATGGAGCAACTTTTATTGTCTGAGTGGAATTTTGTCTGCTTATACTGGCTTTGACCAAAATATTTTAAAACAAATCAGTGTTACAAACTATAGCACAGTTTATACACTTTCTTGCTTCCATTTCCAGGGTGCAACAGTTTATGTGTACTTTGCTTTGAAATCTCCCTTTTGCAAACACTCTGCCTGCTATGGGTAAATAAACTGTAAGAAAAGGACTTGATCTCCCTTGTAAACTGCTGCAACTTCTATTTGTTTGAGTGGGAGTAACTCAGTGACTTTTCTGAGGTATATGCATACATCCTTTCCATCTCCCGTCATTAAATCCAACTCTGGATCTTTCATTACTTCCAGAAAACTGTGGTGAGGATTAATATGAGCCAGACCACCCTGGCCTCTGCTTCTACCCTCCTGAAGGTAGGTTTTAGCTGTTAATTACAGTACTCTGAGTCATCTCGGTTTGATACTGTAAATTCCTTTTTTGTTGTTGTTGTTGGGTGTTTTTTTTTTTTTTTGTTTTATGTATTACTTTTCCTGGGGTAGCAATCCAAAACAGAGAAGCTCATTTCCTTGCTGCTTTTTTTGGAAACGAGTTGTCTTTTTTAGCTGAACTTGAGGATAGGACCCATGCATTACTATTTAAAGATCCCACTTACCGCATGTTAAGGAAGGTCATGGAGTTCCTTACCCTTCAGTCCATTAACACAGCTCTGAAGGGCTGTGCATTGATTACATTTCTGCTTAGCTTAGTACAATGGTACTTCTTGCTTACTGAGAAAACCCTGACTTCAGATAGCATGAGCTCTATTTCAGGTGCTCGGGACAGGTTTTTTCCTGGTCACTTAATGAATGAATGAATTCAGAGTATGTGTTTGGTTGCTTTCAAAGACATTTGCTTAAAAAAGCCAATGATTGCTATTCTGATGAACCTTTCTACTCCCCTCGCACTGACCCCCTTCTTCCACCTCAGTCTGGTGACTTGCTTTTTTTGTCCCAAATTAAAAGATACCCAGTCAAATTCTTGGCTGATCTGGCATGAGCAGTGTTAGCTCATGTTAAAGTAGACTTATGGTTTATTTCCCCTGAAATTTTCAGCTTCTTTTCAATCAAATTAGTAAGAAGACATCAGATGTTTTCTAAAAAATAATAATAAAATATTGTAGTCTCTTCAAAACAAAAAAAAAAAACACCCTTGATCTGACTGACAGATTTTTCTGTGGAAATTCTGTTTTAAGTCTTTAAGTGGAAAAAACTTTCTTGTTATTTCTGTAAAAAACATAATTACTCCAGATGCAAGATAATGTTGGAAAACTGCATTGTTTTTCAAATGTAGGGGTCTTGTCATTTGTAGTTTGAGATGTTTGATGTACATTGCCTTTGCTTAAAGGAACTGTTGCTCGCAGAAGCTACCAACAGAATGAGTTGAGGTGTGCTTCCTCTTGGATAAAACTGAATTTCCTATCTGCAGCCTGGCAGTCACCTGTCAGTTGCAGAACAGTTAGAATGAGAAACACCTTCCTTTTGTTTTTATTATTTATTTTCTGAAACACTTGCTTCTTGGATAATATTGCTAATGGCAATATTATGTTCAGTAAATTATCTGCCTCTGACAGAGCAACAGTGTTTGTTTATGCTTTAGATCAGTGATGCTATCTTCAAGAAAAGATATGTATGCGTAGCAATTAGGATTTTTTTTTGTTGTTGTTGTTTCCTAAGCCTGGATAATCAGGCTGCACTCATCTCCAATAGTGCTGGGTTTGTTCCAGCAAGTTGGAAATTTTTCCTTATCCCTGGGTGAGAACCTGCCTGCAACATGCCATTAATTTATAGTTTCGATGTTGGTTTACTTTAGTGTATCATATCAGAAACTGAAGTACATAGTCCTCAGTTTTATTTTTTTTTAAAAAAGGAAAAACCTAAAGAAGTGATAACTTCCCCTGATCGAGGCTGCTAGGCAGATGTCAGGCTTGTGTTCAGACTCCTCCCAGTTAGCCTCAGTTGTGTTTTAAAGGCAATTAATGGCTCCCAGGACAGTTGCATTGGGTTTGCATGGCAAGGTTTTGGCAGCAGTGGGCTACAGGGGCAGCTCCTGTAAGAAGCTGCTAGAAGCTTCCTTTACGTCCAACAGAGCCAGTGCCAGCCGGCTCCAGGGCAGACCCGCCACTGGCCAAGGCCCATCAGCGATGGTGGTAGCGCCTCTGGGATGACGTATTTAAGAAGGGGAAAAGGTTGCTGTGTGAGGGGACTGCGGATGGAGAGTGTGAATATGTGAGAGCGACAACCCTGCAGCCCCCCAGGTCAGCGCAGGAGGAGGCAGGAGGGGCTCCATGCGCCGGAGCAGAGGTTCCCCTGCAGCCTGTGCTGAAGCCCACGCGAGGCAGGCTGTGCCCTGCAGCCCGTGGAGGTCCGTGGTGGAGCAGATGTCCACCCGCAGCCTGTGGAGGACCCCACGCCGGACAGGGGGATGCCCAAAGGAGGCCGTGACCTGTGGGCAGCCCGCGCTGGAGCAGCTCCTGGCAAGACCTGTGCCCCCCCAATGGAGAGAGGGGCCCAGGCTGGAGCAGGTTTGCTGGCCAGGCTGTGACCCCGTGGGGGACCCAGGCTGGAGCAGCCCGTTCCTGAAGGGCAGCACCCATGGGAGGGACCCACGCTGGAGCAGGTCATGAGGAACTGCAGCCCATGGGAAGGACTCGCCTTGGAGAAGTTCATGCAGAACTGTCTCCTGGGGGATGGACCCCACACTGGAGCAGGGGCAGAGTGTGAGGAGCTCTCCCCTTGAGGAGGAAGGAGCAGCGGAGGCAGTGGGATGAACTGGCCTTAGCCCCCATTCCCCTTCCACCCGTGCCACTGGTGGGGAGGAGGCAGAGAAATAGAGAGTGAAGTTAAGCCCAAGGAGAAGGGAGGGATGGTGGGAAGGTCTTTTTAAGTTTTGATTTTATTTCTCATTATTCAGCTCTGATTTGAATGGTAATAAATTAAACTAATTTCTCTGAGCCAAGCCTGTTCTGCCCATGATGGTAATTGCTGAGTGATCTCCCTGTCCTTAACTCACAGGCTTTTTGTGGTTTTTTTTCTTTCTTTTTCAGCTGAGGTGGTGAGTGATAGAGCAGCTTTGGTGGGTACCTGGCATTCACCACAAGAGTAAAAAAACAAACCAAAACCAAACACCCCCCCCCCCCAACCCCCTGCATTTTTCTCTGTGAGCATCCTACAACAGTTACGTGCAGTGCTTGGACAGTGGAAATTTCACATTAGCTGAGAATAAATTGTTGTGCATGTAGGTATAGAGCAGCCCCTGAGACAGGGCTCATCATAATCATAACTCACCTAGTCATTTTAATCCTCACTTTCTAGTAGCTCCTAGCCTTCAAAAACAAAAATCAAACTGTAGGAATAACCCCAATGACACTGAAATTCAGCTCAGAAAGGGGAGAAATGCTAGATGTGCAGCACGAAGCCCACTGGGAAATTTGCACTTACTTGCTTGTTCTGTGTAAGGTGCTCAAATACACGTGAGTGTCAGTAGAAATCTTCTTTGCTAGCCTTACATGGTGATTTCCTGCTTCCAGGAAATAAAAATATAAGAATTTGCTTTTTTCTTTGTGTTTTGTCCAGAGGGATAGCAGTCCAGGTAACAGAGTCAGTTATTTCTTTTTACCTGTTGTGTGTCAGAAAGAAGAGTATGCTTGTGTATTGCCCTTTTCTGCTGTTAAAAATAATGCTTGGTCTGGAGTTTGTGGAGTATCAGTCTGTGGAATTCTGTCCTCTGGGAGTTTGGGATGAACTGGTTTCATCCCTCTTGCCTTTAGTTCTAGCCTTGAGTTTTTCTTGTGTGGCTGAGATGGGGATGCAATACGTCAGGAAACACTACTGGAATTTCTGTAAGTCATTCTTGCTGTACAGTTGTATTTTTCATTTCCACTGTAGTAATACGCTGTCCCAGATAGTGGCACTGACCTGCTGGCAGAGGGTGTACAGGACCCATTTTGCAGCCACAAGGCATATTGAGTGCCAGAGAAGTGAGGGCTTTGTGCCTTAATGCTCAGCGATACCATCTCAGCAGATTTCTTGGCTATGAAGGAGTTCCTCTCTGAAACAGTCGCGGACTGTTTGCATCCCTTTCGTCTGTATGCTGTTATGAATGCCATGTGTTTTCTTCCACAAATTGAAAGGAAGTTGTAGTTTCACAAGGATTTACTGGCCTTTCATTCCATACAGAAGACAATGGAATTTGTTTTGTTCTGGTTTTGGTTTTGTTTTTTTTTTCTTTACTTGGTCAGCTATTATATCATAGAAAGGATATCGCTGTAGTGATTAAAATGAATTAGCCAAAACATTTATCATGATACCAAAGCCATAAAATCATACAATTAGTGGTGAAATGGTAACAGCAAAGCTGGCCTTTCATCTCAATACTGTACAGACTTTTCATTCAGAGAAACAGAACGTCAAATTCTTGAATGTAGATATAACTCTACAAGAAAAACCTTAGGTGACCAGATTTGTAAAAGTATGTATTTGCACAAGCAGATTTTCAAAACTGAGAAATGCTGTGGGTAGTGGAATACTGCTGTTCACTTTCAGAAGTCATTATGGAAACAGCCTGTATGCTGCACAGTTATAATTGTATGTGCAAACGAGAGCTGTCCAGGCTTGGTAACTTACTGCCAGAGCGCTCAGCCCAAGGCAGACTTATAAGGGAGCTTTTTCCTGTGGGATGTGCTGCTTACATTGTGTTTGTGTTATTCCACAATGATACAGCCCTTAAAAACTCAGTCAAGTCAGTAGGACACCAAAGAGAAATAGGTTCAATTTCAAATAGAAATCTAAAGCCAGTTTTAAATGCTTCTGCTCCAGCAACATTCTATCTCTTTTAACATGTATGTTACACAAGAGCTTTACATCTTAAAGCGGGGTACTTTGAGGTTTGGTTAGTGTAGTTTCAGGCCAAAGGCTGAGCCTTATGGCCACTTTTAATGCTTATTTTTTTTATCGGACACGATTCTATGTTAGATGGAGGTAATAAGCCTCTGTGTCGAAATACACTGATATCCTCATGGTATGTCTTGTGCTCTCAGCATAACCTGAGAATATTGTAGCTCTGATCTTCTTAAGCAGCTATTATATTTATTTAGATGTGCTGTTATGGGATTTACAGAGGGCCTATGTGAGCCCTCAGATTCTGCCTTCAGTCTCCCCCAAACAAAATATTATAGAGGAAAACCTTTCAGCACTGGATCCTGGATGCAACAATAATGTACTCGTTTATATGGTTTTTCAGGCTACATTCAGAGATGCTAAAAGTGTAGACAGATTTCAAATGATGATTTAATTGTTTACAAGTGAGTGTTTTCTGCAGCATACAAAAGAGATGAACTAATCCCCAAAGGCTTTTTGATATAACTTGAACAGATGATTTCCTGACATTGTTATATATCCTGGTTTAAGGCAATGAATAATTAGCTATTTAAGTTTTATTAAAAAAAATACCTTGAGAACTAGATGTCAACTGAAAAGCTGTCAGTAAATTTGGAACAGCTTTGCATGTCAAGTTGATTATAGCAATGAATAAAAGGAATTACAGGAAAATGAACCATGCAGTGTGCAGTTTTTAACTTCAGTCTCCCCACAGTTTCTTCCGTCTCATTCTCCAGATTCCTAGGGTGCTTGCGATATTATCAAGCTGTGGAGTTCCCTTTCACAAAATCCTTTACTGTGGGCAACTCTTTTTGCTATTTACTTCATCAATGCGCGGTCACTTGAAACTTCACATTCAAGGATTTCCCCCCTCCAGACCCAAGTGCCATCAATAGCATCTTTTGTCGGACTTCCTGAAATACGGAAAGCCACTTACCGCTCAGCTTCAGTTCCAGACGGCTGCCTGGGACCAAGCAGCTCAGCTGAGGGCAGCAGGTTCTCCTCTCGTGCATGTCCAGTAAGCTGCTGTGTTTATCCTCTATAACAGAGGTTATTTTATGTTTTCCAGACTGGACTGGATGGGCGTATACTCTGTGCAGTTAGGAACAGAGCAGTTGCTAGGTCTGAGCTGAGCAGTTTGCTGGTTTAGTGGGATGGTCCTAAGTGAATTGCAATAAACAATTTTGGAGCCTGTTTTAACAAGACCGTTAAGTTGGTTTTGGAGGTCTGTGTAAAAGGGCACTGTGGACATAACAAGCTAATCAGGGTCTTAAAACTCTGATTCATTTAAGCAGGTGGGACTCAATTAACATTCTTAGAATTACTCAGTTTGAAAATAAAATCGTGCATCTCTATTAAAGTTAGGAATTCAGATGGGCTGAATCTCCCTGACCTACACATGTGTGGAAGCAGTACTGACCGCAGTGTGGTGAATGGAGGTGCTTTGGCAGGAATTGCAAGACTATTCATGCTCTTATAGGAGCAGTCATCACTGTGGTGTCTGAAGGCCAGTGCAAAATCAAGCTGTTGTAGGGCTGTCTCATGTCTAGATGACAACTGCTGTTTACCAACACAGAATACTTGTCTTGGACTCTATGATGTTAAAGATCTTTTCCAATCTAAATGATTCTATGATATGTAGAAGTGGCAGACTTTGCCTTTCTCCCATCATCACGACTGTAGTGAGCCAAAGCAGTGCTGGAAACCTGTTCCAGCAGGGAGAGGGAGGCTCCTCTGGCAGAGGCAGCTGTGCTGTTTGTGAAGAAAACTACTTATAGGAAATAGATTGCGGCTGCTCTGACAGCTGCGATGCACAGAAGAAAGGTGAGGGGGTGGAGGAAAAGAAAGAAGACCTGGAAATTAAGGATGAAGATGAGAGGTTCCTTTCTTGACTGCTTCCCTATACAGACAGTGAGCAGCTGTGAAGTCACTTTGCAGTAGATATTACTGCAACCCTTTCTTCTACCTGCGCCTGTTTCTTGCCGTACCATTTAAATGCATGACGTGGAACAAGGCTTGTTCAGGAATGCTTTAAAATGGATGGAATTGAGCATTAATAAATTGTGTCCCATTTTAGTATAACCATGTTGGCTTCAGCTGGTCAGTTGATCACATGGGCATGTTTTATGTATGTTGAAAATACATGATCGTGTTGGGCAGCAGTAATTTTCACACTGATGTAGCATAAATACAGTAGCAGTGTATACCAGTTTAGTGATACCAGTGTGGTGTATGCTAGTATAATGATACAAAACCAACACCTAAAGTGTATTACTAAGTACTTGTCTGTTTATGAGGGGCTTAATGGCATCAGATGAATGGATTGGTAGCTAAATGAAGGATTGACTAAACTAATCTCTGTGAGAATCCTCTTTAATGAGTTAATGAGGTGTTCTTATGGGCTCCCTGCACACACAGATGCTAATGAGAATTTTTCCAACTTAGCAAGTGATGAAACTTGGATCTGCATCCAGGCTGATAATAAAAATGATGGATAGGTTCTGTTATTTGGGAAAAATATGTTTTAGTTCTGGCATGAGAACTACAGAAGGGAGCCAAAACTGCTGTTCAACCTGCATATTCTTTATCTTTTCCTGTAGCGTATTGATTAAACTCAAAGCTTGGTGCTAAACTCAGTACAGCCAAAGCTGAAAATCAGCAGCTGTACTTAAAATTATTTATGTATTTCATCCTTTAAAGATCAGCGTTACCAAGTTCTGTGCTCAAGAATTTCCTGGGAAGACTCAGGTTTAGTTTTTTGTTGTGGCTTTTAGGGTGTTGTTTTTTTTTTTTTGGGGGGGGGGGGGGTGTTGTTGGTTGGTTGGTTGTGTTTTGGGTTTTTTTTTTTTCTGTCTTAAAGATTCGCATGTAATAAGTTTTTGCAGAGGAAGTAATCTGGTCCTAAATTAATTAATCAGGGATGTTATTCCATAAACCCACAAATTTTTAAGCTATACGAGGGAAGAAGCAGGGAAAACAGATCTTGGTGGGATTTAAGGTATTGTGTTATTTGTGGTAGTGGGATTGTTTGTTTTCTGGCTGTGCCTAAACAGAAGGTCTTGCCCTTCCTCCCATCAGTGGACTCCTGCATACCTGACATCTGCCAAGGACTGAATTTCTATGATGCATCTCATTTGACTCTCAGGAAACAGAGAAAGTTATGTTTATTTTCAGGGTGGCCAGTGGTGGGGGAGGAGATGTTGTACAGTGCATGGGTCTGTGTGAGGGACCGGGGGTTGGATGATGACTGGCTGCTGCTGGAGCGTGTCTGATCTGCCTGCCAGGGAGCTGGCGGCAGTATCCTGATGCTGGATGTGTTGTCTTCACCTTACAGCAGGCTTGTGTCCATCAGACACAATCTGGCTTTAATGAAATCTTCAGATTTTGTTAGTGTGCTCTTTAATCCTAATGAATTTGTTCAATACGACCTCCCCTCATCCCAGTACAGTGCCATTTATCATTATCATTTGTTTATTGTCCTGCAGCCAGTTCTCAATTCTAGTGCTGTGCACTGGTCCTTCCCAAGTCTTTTTGAATTAATTTTTCAATTAGGATTTCATGAGACAGTATCCAATGCTGTCCAAAAATCCAAAAAATAGAACCTACACTGTGTTGCTTTAATCCACTCTGTCTGTAACTCTATCAAAGAACAAATAAAGCAATTAAATTTGTCTGGCAGGCTTTATTCTGTATAAAGTATACAGGCTGCTTCTCATTCTGTTGCCCTCAGAATTTTTAGCTGGATTTTCTTAACGAAGCTGAATTCCCCTTGTATTTTTTTTTTCTTCTTCTTTGCTTTCCCTCCTGAAAGACCTAGGGCTGTGTTCCCAGCCACTGGCTGTCCTCAGTTTATTATTTTGAAAGATCCTGTGCATGAGAATAGCAGGATGGAAGCACTCAGGGCACGACCCAGGCTCTGTGCCAGGCTGCACCCCTCTCTGGAGGGGCCCCAAGTGATTGCAGAAGGGTGTAAGATCGTGAAGAGCTGAACCTAGCAGAGAGTTGAATCTGTCCACAGTGTGGCTGTCACCAATTAGCCATGGTTTACTCTGCTTTGAGACAAGGGATCGGGTGGGTGTCTTTTTCTCTGTGCAGTGCAAAATCTGGTAAAAATGCGCTTGCTTTCTTTTGTTGTTGTTGGGGTTGTGCAGACACCAGTTATCCAAGTGCTTTGATACAGATTTCAGTCTCGATTGCCTGTGATAGCTGCAAGTGAAACTGCAACTCTTCTGCCAGCTGGCAGACTTGTGTTCACACCGTAGCAGCGCCTGACTCAGCTTTGAAGCTTGTTGTACCTGAAGTCTGTCCTCTTCGGCAGTTCATGCTCAAGTTTTGAACATGTTCCTTAGTACAGGCTTTAATTTTCTTCTGGTAACTTACTTGTCTGGAAACTTTAAATGAGCCTGCTCTTTGAATTTGGTCACGGCCGTCCTGCTGATTTTCTGCACTGTGTCCTGTCTCGGATAATACTCAGAGTGGTTTGGGATTGTTCTTGTAAGAGACGGTAGCTGAAGTGATCGTCTGCCAGGACAGTTCTTTTTTCCTTTAAACGCTGTGCTTAAACACTGAACTGAATTAGTGTCTCCCTCCATGTGCCATTTTAAATGTAGCTTCTTATAACATTGGTTACTCTATAAATGTAGATTCCTAGCTCTATTAAAATTGTGAAAATGTTGCATAAGGACATAGACATTTTTTCTTCTTTCACATTTCTATCACTAGAACTACAAATAACCCGCATCCATGCTCCTGAATATAATTGTACTCAAAGTCATACCCAGGCTGTACCTCCTGGGGTGCCCTCTTGGAGCCTTCCATGGCAGCATCTGCTGGAAAAGCAGGCATGAAACTGCATTTCACAGCAGCGAGGAGCTGTGGGGCTTAGAGATGAGCTGGGGCATGGGGGGAGAAACATCTTTTTCAGTATCATCTGGTACACTTTGCCATCTCTTAACAACTCTGTTATATTAATTTGTTAGATTAGTATTCCTCATCTTGTTACACATTTCCATTACAATTTGTTTGCTGTCTTAAACTGTCCAGTTTGTTAGGACAGCTGAACAACACAGCAAAGCCACTGTGCCTGCCGGCTTTTTATAAATTATTAAAGAAAGCAGGACAATTGACTCTTGCTCTGAGTCGGTCAGATGTATCATTCTTAAGCACAGATTCAAAAAGGTGGTGTCAGAGCAGCTATACTGTATTAAAGTGTCGAGGCTGAAAGATAAGCCTGCCCAGAGTTAATAAGTTAAAATATTAACTGTCTTTCAGCTTGTATCTGTGAGACAGCATGTTTGGCCTGGGTAGCTAACATATTCAGAATGTCAAAGCAGTACTTGGGCAGCAGCATCTCTGTGGCCAGACATATTTTATAGACATCTGGGAAAGCTTCCTACTGCTATCTGCATGCTGCTGCCGCTGGCCCTGGCTGAGTTCAGGGGTCTGTGCTGAGCTGGTAGCAGCAGATATTTTTCAGGTGGTAAGAGACACCAAAGATAAGGGATAGTACTAGCTTCATTTGTAAATGGAATTTCAGGATTTAATAGACAGCAGATTCAGTCTGTCTTAAGTGTTCAGTAATATGGTGTGGATTTATTTTGGGTAATGTTTTTTACAGAGGCATTTGAGAGTTCTGTGCTATTTCTGGGCACTGTCTGTTATTGCAGGCTAAGGAATAGTAGGTCTTGCTGTAGTTCAGGTTCTGTAAATGAATATAGTCTTCTGTAAAGCTCCTGCAGGCAAGAAAAAAGCTTTATGTTTGTGGAAAAGCAGGGAACCAGCAGGTCTTAAATTTAACTGAGCTGCCCTTCAGCTGCTCGATAAGCATGTGATTGTTCATTTGGCAGAAGACACGTATGCCGTGTTCAAATCCTGGGCAAACCCTCAGCTTTTTGACTTTGAAGGAGCTACGCAGATTTACTTTTACTAGCCAAGGACTGTAGAGTGTTTTTTACCAAAGCCATTGGCTATTAAAGAGATTGCAGTTGTTTCTGGTAGTGAAATATCTAGAGTTGGTGTGCAGAGGTCAGAGGTGGTGTTCCCCAGGTCTTAGTGTTGGGGCTGGTCCTGCTGAACATCTTTATCGATGAGCTGAAGAAGGGGGTAGAGTGCACCCTCAGTAAGTTGGCCGATGACACCAAGCTGGGCCAAAGCATTGATCTGCTTGAAGGCAGGAAGGCTCTGCAGAGGGATCTGGACAGACTGGACCGATGGGCTGAGGCCAATGGTATGAAATTCAATAAGGAGGAGCGCCAGGTCCCGCAGTTGGGTCACAACAGCCCCACGCAGCACTACAGGCTTGGGGCAGAGTGGCTGGAAAAGTGCCTGGCAGAAAAGAACCTGGGGGTGTTGGTTGACAGCTGGCTCAACATGAGCCAGCAGTGTGCCCAGCTGGCCAAAAAGGCCAACAGCCTCCTGGCCTGTATTAGGAACAGTGTGGCCAGCAGGACCGAGGCAGTGACTGTCCCCCTGCACTGGGCACTGGTGAGGTCACACCTTGAATCCTTGTTCAGTTTTGGCCCCTCACTTCAGGAGGGATGTAGAGGGGCTGGAGCGTGTCCAAAGAAGGACAATGAAGCTGATGAAGGGTCTGGAGCACAAGTCCTGTGAGGAGCGGCTGAGGGAACTGGGGGTGTTTAGCCTGGAGCAAGGGAGGCTGAGGTGGGACCTTATCGCTCTCTACAGCTCCCTGGAAGGGGCTGTAGGTAGGGTTGGTTGGTCTCTTCTCCCATACAACAAGCAACAGAACAAGAGGACACATCCTCAAGTTGTGCCATGGGAGGTTTAGCTTGGATATGGGGAAGAATTTCTTCATGAAAAGGGTGGTCAAGCCCTGGAACAGGCTGCCCAGAGTGGTGGTTGAGTCAGTGTCCCTGAAGGTATTTAAGAGAGTAGATGTGGCACTTTGGGGACATGTTTAGTGGTGGACTTGGCAGTGCTAGGTTGGACTTGGTGATCTTAAGGATCTTTTCCAACCCAAACGATTCTATGATTTTATGAGTAAGAATCCTAATTAAGTGCCTGTATCGTGTACTTAAAGATGTTGACCAAGATAGTAGTATTATGGAGTTGATGATGAAATTCTGTGTCTTGAATTTTAGTGGATGTCCTGGATTAAGCTGCCCTCCCACTCTTTGCAGTTTTGTAGCAAAGTGCATGAGGAAATGATCTTGCTTAAATATATTTTCCCCCGATGTTTTTTTTTACTTAGGATCAGTTCTTCAATTTGGCCGCACAAGCACTTCATTTGTCAAAATTAAGGGCTGGCAGAGGCCACGTGGGCTGATGTTGCTACTGAAGAACAGGTTCATTAAGCTGTGTAGCAGTGAAGCGATTAGCAGTGAGTGCACTAATTGTAACTCAGTGGTTTGGAGAAGCCTTTGCATGTTCCAGCATCCTGAATGCTTGCAGGAGCTGCGGGACCACCTGGCACATTTAGCTGGGGTTGCTCCACCTCCCTTATGGCCACACCTTGTCACAGGCAGTAGCTGAGAGAGGAGCCCCTCCGAGGTGTCTGCACCTTCTTCATGCTGGCTTCGCTGTGGGAGTTCTCCCTTCTCCTGGGGCTTCACCATCTGTCGGTGCCACAGACGGGGCTGAGACCTGGGCTCAGGTGCGTACCAGATGCAGTAGGTGGTCGCTGTCAGGCACTGAACAGCAGCTGTCATCCTGCCCTGACACTTCGTGCCCAGCAGTGGGGCTGTGCTGTTATTGGGTGACAGGAGGCCCTGTTGCTGAAGGAGCTCAGCCTGACCGGGTTGCTTCATGCTAACTACATCCTTTGGTGTCTCTGCTCCTCGGAAGCTGTTGTCATTGCCTGCATGCTCCATCTCCCTTCTGCCTCTTCAAAGGGCATGATAAGTGTCTGCGGCTCTTTGTCATATGAAAATTAGGGTATGTGGCTTGCAGAGCAGGCAGGTTGGCTGCCCCTTTTCTGCACCGTTAGTTTGTGTAACAGGAAGTTGTACAGCTTCAGGCTTGGCTTCTGCTACCACTTGCTTGGAGCCTGCCGCACTGGCTGAAATCCTGTCTTCGCTAAACGTTTGTTTCCAGACCATTGCAGCTGTAGTAAGTGGTGGAAAGATTGGTATATTGATAACACGGTAATTTCTTCCTGAGAACCACTATTAGCTTGAACAATGTTGGTGGGGTGGGTGAGGAATGGTGCAAATGTGCTAATTTCCAGTCTTGGTATTTAAAGATCAGCCTTTCATTGAATAATTGGTTTTAATGCGTAGTACGAAACATTCTCTATAGTCTTTTTCCTTTCTCATAGCTGCCTTTTGCAGGACAAAAAAAATAAGTCAATTAACAGCTTTTACACCTTGTGTACTAGAGCCTCCTGGATGTGTGTTAAGATGTCCAGCAGAAATAATAGAATTATGATTTATGTAGCCTGTGATGACAAGCTGAGATTTTTTATGGAATTGGTGTATTTGCTTGAAAGGATCCTTTGCAGAGCAGTTATACTGAGGCTCTGGGTACATTAGTACTAGTGAGTCCTTCCCATCTTTTCCTGTTGCTGCAAACCCTCTTATGGAGCCTGTGAAGTGATGCTAAGACCAAGAAATAGAAAAAGAAAAATGAGGCTAGTGCCATGCAGATCACCCTGGTAATGCTAACCCTTCTTACCCTTCCCTTTGAGTCATTGCTCACAGACATCAGTGCAGTTTGTGATGGTGGGAAGTGTGATAAAAAGCAGTTCTGCAGGAGTATTTTTGGGTTTTATTTTCTTTATATCTAAGTGACATCCTGTTGTACAAGCCCTGCCCCTTAGAAAGTGCCTAGGCATGTTGGAGGTGTTGCTGCCATGACCCCTCTGCCTTTCAGTACAGGAACGTGAGCTGGTGAATTCACGATTGCCTTTACCCCTGCCTCGCGGCTCCCATCCAGGCTAACGGTGCTGGTGCCACCAGGAAGTCTCTCTTCCCCAAATACGTCGGCGTGCATGAGCTAGCGGGTGGTGTAGAGGCGGCTGTTGATGTGGCTTATATCTAAGGGTTACAATTAAGGTTACTGAACACTTCCTGTAATGAGACGCTTGGTTTCGTTGCAGGGATGTGCTGCACCTCCTCCGTCTGCAGGGAAGCTCTGAGTGCTGGTGCCCAGGGTTCTGGTCCAGGGCACTTGTCCCACCTCTGTCCTTGCAATGTGTGGGCTCCCCCTTGCTAGTGGACAGATGGGCAGAAATGTGGGGAAATGGCAGTCCAGGAGGTCTCTTCCAATCCTGTTTTTTTTTTTTGTTTT
The DNA here is from genome assembly GCF_963210335.1 of Falco punctatus. Taxonomy (NCBI): domain Eukaryota; kingdom Metazoa; phylum Chordata; class Aves; order Falconiformes; family Falconidae; genus Falco; species Falco punctatus. The sequence continues at coordinate 35,050,477 of NC_137583.1, read as the reverse complement.
GTGTTTTTTTTTGTTTGTTTGTTTCTGTGAATATACAAAGGTTTTGAGCCAAATTTGAGTGTAGGATAAAAACCACAGGCTGGCAGGCTAACAAACCCCTGGGTCATAAAATGAGTCAGCAGAAGAGACAAAGCCACAGTCCCTTGGGATAGCTGTAGCCCTCAACTGCAGTTTGTAAAAACAGCACTGCCCACACAGGGAGCTGCTGTTATGTGGTCCTGCCTTGCAGGCAGCCGAGCTGGAGAGCATGTGTGAAATGTCACCTTCAGGTGAATGTTTTGTGTCTTCATCTGAAACTCTGGTTTCATGGGAAGAAGTATTTGGTGGTGATGCTGACATTTAACCCCTGGGTCATAAAATGAGTCAGCAGAAGAGACAAAGCCACAGTCCCTTGGGATAGCTGTAGCCCTCAACTGCAGTTTGTAAAAACAGCACTGCCCACACAGGGAGCTGCTGTTATGTGGTCCTGCCTTGCAGGCAGCCGAGCTGGAGAGCATGTGTGAAATGTCACCTTCAGGTGAATGTTTTGTGTCTTCATCTGAAACTCTGGTTTCATGGGAAGAAGTATTTGGTGGTGATGCTGACATTTGCTATTGCTACTTGCCTGCTGACCCTGTCGCCAGCTGCTGGTTCTTCCTTCATATCCTCCCCCTCCTGGCTTTGCTGGCCCACCCCTCTGCTGTGCCAGCACAGCTCTCTGTGCCTTGTGTCATAAGCTGGGGGGAGGAACTGATTGAGCTGTAAAATGACACAGAATAAATAAAATTAAAAAAAGAACAGACTGGTTTGGTTCACCTGTGTGGGTCAGGGCCTGGCTCCACAAAACATAGGTGCAAAAACGGCTGTGGTGTGACTGCTGTGCTTCTGGGATGAGGGCACCTGCAACTGGGAATGCTGCTGGGGAGCTGCTGCCCTGTGCCAAGCCACATGCGGGTCCGTGCTGCTCCAGGGATGGAAAGAGGTGACTAGTAACTGAGTGGAAATCAGCTCATAGAGTGAAAAAACCCCATTTTTCAAGCGTGTGCCACGCTCGTCAAAGCTGAACAGAGCTGCATGAGGACTGAAACCGCACAGTGGTAGAAGGGGCAGTGAGCGGAAGGCACATCTGCAGGAACGGTCCAGTGCAGTCAACAGCAGCACTTGCTGAGTCTAAGCACTAGGCTTTTCTGCAGTCAGTCTTGTACCATCACCAAAAATATGTGTGACTAGACTGAGGTGTAAGTTGAGTTACCATATTCAAACCTGATGTCTCTTAAAATGGTGCTAGAAAAACATTTAAATTTTTTGTGGTATGGGAGAGATGTGGCTTGTGGTCAAGGTTCTAGACAGTGACTTAGGGATTTCTCTCATATTTCCTGTGTGACTTTGGAGTAGTTGGTTTATTTGGCTGTACCTCAGTTTCTCTGAGTTTTCCCATCCTTTAGTTTTGTTTTGGGAAGGTTGCAAGGTCTGTAAAAACAGCTGTGTCTTTATGTGAGACAGACGTTAACCCTTCATAAAAAATACGGTAACCAGACCCCGGCAGAGAGTTGCTGTACTCAGTGTCACCTTTCAATAGTGAAGAGTTTTACCCTGATCAGTCTTTAAACGTGATAAATGTGTCATGCAATTTATACAGTACTGTCACATATTGTTTACACTCCAGTTCCACGACAGATTTCATTTGATCACAAGCACTGGAGATTAGTCATTCATGGCACTCAAAAATGGCAGTCTGAAATTTCAGATGGGACAATTGCCGATGTCTCCAGTGTTTAGTTGTAACGACTCTTGTGGTACTATGGCAGGCTGCTGTAACTTGGAGAGTTTAAGTGAAACATGCACAGACCAAGCAAAACTGCACTCAGAACAGTGCTGTTTGTTGCTGTTTGTTCCTAAGCATTTCTGTGCATATAAGAGGACAAGCAATAACTCTTTCTGACTCAGACCTTTCATTAGCAGCTAATAATTCATGAGACCAGGCAGGTTAGACAAAGCAGAGAGGCTGTAACTTTCAAAAAAGAAAAAAAAAAAAAAGAAAAAAGTGCATACCCTCATCCCTCACTTGTGGGCTATTGTTAGCATACATAACTATGCATCAGGCCACACACAGGAGCTGGAGAAAGAGCAGTGGGATTTACCAAAATGTGACATACTTATTTGGCACTAGTGATAGGTAAATTATTTTAAGAATATACCTCTTCCTACAGTAAGAGTGAAATTCTTTCTTTTAGGTTGCTGACATTGAGCTCAAATTTTAAAAGTATTTTTTGCAGTTAACTATGTTTATGCTCTCCCTCCTTCGTCACTCTCATCAGCTTCCTTAGTGCCTCATTTAAAGAGGGGAATTAGGATGCAGTCTCTGTGGTTTTGTTTTGGGGACCTTCAGGTCAGCTCTGAGAGCTGTGATGAGTGCAGTACCTGTAACCGCATGAGCGAAGCAGAAAAGCAGAGCGGGCAGTTGAGCTCTGAGGGAAAGCAGCTGCCTCTGTGTGAGGCAGAATCCAGCAACAAACTGGCAAAGTCTCTTCATTTTTGTTTCGCAGTCAGTGAGTGCTGAGAGGCGGTGATGTTACATGGTGTGAACCGCTGTTGGGAGAAAGGGATAAAACCCCCAAACTTACACCATCTCTAGCAACTGTGCTGGTGCAAGAAAGTGGGAAACGGGGAGGGAGAAATGTACATTATTTTGTTGCTACTTTTGCCCATAAAAGTCAAATTTTCATTATTTTTTTTTCTCAGATAATTCAAAAGCAAACACAGTGTCATGTGTGTGATTGATATGTCCTGGCTTGCATCAGAAACAGTGTGACCAGCACGACTAGGGCAGTGACTGTCCCCCTGTACACAGCACTGGTGAGGCTGCACCTCCAATGCTGTGTTCGGTTTTGAGCCCCTCGCTGTAAGAAAGATGTTGAGACAGGACAGGAGGAAATGGCCTCCGGTTGTGCCAGGTGGGTTTAGGTTTAGAATTGGGTGTTGGGAAGAATTACTTCACTGAAAGGGTTGTCAAGCACTGGAACAGGCTGCCCTGGAAGTGGTTGAGTCACCGTCCCTGGAGGTATTTAAAGAGTGTAAATGTGGCACTCAGGGACATGGTTTAGTGGTGGGCTTGGCAGTCCCGGGTTAATGGTTGGACTCTGTGATCTTAAGGGTCTTCTCCAACCTAAATGACTCTATGACTGTAATGACATGGAGAAACAGGTCCCCCTGCTATATCAGAAATCTGTTCTGTTCAGCAAGCGTTGGACTTAGTTTGTCTGGCCTTTAAATAGTCTGAAGCCTTATCTATTACAGGAACTCCCAGATCTTTCCAGGATGTTGTATACATACAGTAGCTGCTTCCTCTTATAGAAATCATGTCATTTGGAAGTGAACAGTACGTGCTGAAAAAGCTTTTGTCTGCAATAAAATTGGCAGTGACTGAGAAAATCCAGCTGTCTCCCAAAGGGGAGTCTGTGCAGCTGGACTGCTCTTTGTTAAAGTAGTATTTTGCTCTGTTTAAACACACTTTATATCTGCCACGCACACCTGCCAGTGTTGGGATCTTCCTGCTATGATATAAATGTGAGTGGGAGAGTGTTGTGACCAAACGAGCATTGCTTACAATTCCATCTGCAAAATAGATGAGTTTATCCCCGCTAAGTCTATAAAGAAGAGCTGTGAGTGCTGACACCATTTGTCTTTAGAAACGTAAAGCCATCCAGGGACAAGATTCCTCTCACCTTCAGATAATTTCAGTGCCCACCCCAGTTTAGCTGATGACATGATACTTGGATTTCCCTGAGGTTTCTCAGTCTCCTTCCAGTCTTGATATCATTTGGCCAGTTGTCAGATAGTATCTACTTATTTGTATAATAGTGCTACTCCGATGTTAGGACATCTTGATGAAAGATTACCTTTAAGTTAGCAGTGTGACAGAGGTAATCATGGACTTTTTCATCTGGGTATAGCGTGCTGCCTGGCCCAGGATTTACTGAGTGTGGGAGAGATGTATTGAGGGTTTCAAGGCCAGTTTCCTCCTTGACTTTATTTTCCCCTGAGTTGATAGCTTGTTTCTTCATTAGTATATTTACAATGAATACTAAACCAAAAGCTGCTTTATAGGTATAATTAAAAGGAATACATGGTTTCTTGGAGGAAAGCCAGGTCTTTTTTTTTTCATTCTGTTTTGTGGTTTAGCCAAAGTGAGAATCGCAGTGACCTGAGTACCTGGGGATATCAGAATTCAAAATTAGTCTCAGGAGCCCAATAATCTGACAGATAAGAATATTTACTCTCGAAACTAAAGCTGTCTGTTTTCAATAGATGTGATGGATTGAAGAGAAAGCATCATTGACCTGGTTCCACTCTGTTAGGCTTTCCAATTAAACAGAATGTTGTAGAAAGCGAGACCTTGCAGAGTAATACCTGGACCAGCAGGACTAAGGTTTGAAATGTCCCTTGTACTTTAAAAGATGTTCCTTTAAAGATTTTGCTTGAGCACTAGTCCCAGAACACTAATGATGGAGTCTCCTGGAGGGATGTTATCTCTTTCTAATCTCTTAATTAACTGGCTAAATAGACAATTTTTGTGCTTTTGTGTTTAGAAGCTCTTTAATGAGGCTTGAATCCTCTGGCCAAGCAAAGTTAAGAGTTCAGATTTTGATGCCAAGGAAGATGCCAGACTGCAGAAAATACATGGTGCACTTGCACATATAACGTGTATAGCTGGAGAAAGACATTCATCAGGATGAAATTTTAATGGAAAACAAAACAACCATCACGTAACTGCAGCTTTTGGGAGCAAAAAATGTTGCCAATGATGCAGCCAGTGCTTTCATCATCAAGTCCTGATCAACTTTCTGAAAAGGCTCTAATGCCTTGAAATTACAGGAGCACCAGTCAATTGTAATGTAAGAAAGAAATGTAACAGAGGAATAAATCAAAGATGTAAGGGCCTGCGTGTAGCCTTGAGTTGTTCTGGAGCTAATCTGTCTCTGATATACTCTGGTTACTGCAACTTGCTTCACACATTCAAATATTGTAGAGATCCTGTAATTCATGTGTGATGGTAGGGTGCCTGGAAAAGGGGATCTCTTAAAAATAATAATCCCACCATCCTTGTTCAAGCAGATGTGTTTGTTCCTTACATCGCTGCTTTGGACCAGTAATGGCTCAAAACACCATCTTTTCCACTATTCCAGAGTAATGGCTGTTTCTATCTGCTCTTTTTGTAGATTGAACCTCCTAGTCCCTACACCAGCTTGGAGACTCAGGTTAGTACCACCCCCACCACCCTTCTTTTGTCTAAGAGATCCTCTGAAAGAGAAGGCTGGTCTGCTGTTGCCCACTGCAGTTATGGTATTTAACTGTGTTGGTGACCCTGGAGAAGGTACAACTGTAACAGCAGTAGCTCCCAGCGTGACTGACTGGGCAAGAGAGAACAGACTCTTTACAGGAAACAGGTGCAGATGGTGAGGAAGGGACCTGGTGTGCAGCTGGACAACAGCAGAATTGACTTGTGCTTGTTAGAAGAGAGGATGCAGTGCTCAAGGCAGTGCAAGAATCCATTCATGGAATTAATTCTCCTTTCTTTTTGCATACTCAGCTTCCTAGCTTTTGTTATGATCCCTGCTGCTAGTGTGTTACTCTAAAATCTATAGCATTGTGGATTTCCTCTTTAGACATTACAGTGAGTGGTAATGAATCCATGGAGATGCCTGGCACCAGAAGGTCAAAGTGAGAGAAGGAATTTTACAAAGTCATTGATGCTTTGACTTGTGTTTTCTAACAAGGCAGTATCATTGATTTTCATTCTTGCTGATCTTTGGGAGGCAGCAAAGCAATGGTACTTGCATACTGAAGATGGGTGTTTATTCAGAACACACATTTCCAATGTCCCTTAGTGACTGCATAAGTATGTCTACCTTTGTCTTTTGTTGGCCTTTCTCTGGGGAAAGCTTTTGACTGTTTTGCTATTTGTTTCAACAAGCCTACTACATCTTTTTTTATGGACCTCACTTTGGAGCTAAGCCTTTGTGAGTTGAAACTGGCAAGGAAGAATCACATAAAAATAGTTATACACAGTGGCATTATAAAGTTGTAACAAAACACAGAGTACATAATGAAGTTCTAATCTGTGTGTGATGTAGAACTGGAAATATACAGTAATAATGAAGATTTATTTTATTACTGACTTAAAATAGTGTAAGAGCAGCAGTTTGTGTTAGTGAAGGTACTAGGGGAGAATGCACATTGTGAGGATTTCACACCTGAAGGAGAAGGAAGTGAAAGGGAGATTATCAGCTCCAGCTGGTACAGCTGCCACAGATTACTGGCTGAGGTGATGCCTTCAGCCCCAGCATACTGCTTCCTTGTTCTGCCCTGCCAGTCTGTATCTTCCCTGGCCTGCATGTCCTTTACTCTTCTGGCCTGTTGCCTCCTTGCTAAGACTGTCAGCAGGGGTGCTGGGTGACTCCAAAAGTCACTGCGCTTTCAAGGGGCCTTAATATTTTTGGGGTCAGGGAGAGCATAAACACGTTGTTTAATGAATATGTAAGGTAGAAATTAAGTGTATGCTCATAGGTGTTCATGTTTATTTCAGTGCTACTGAAAGCCACATCCACTTCTGAGTCCCATCTTCTCTACAAAGCTGCTTACTCCTGACCTTGAAATAGGTGAGAAGAGCCAAAACCAAAGTCTCATGGCCAACGCACTTACATCCCAAAGTGTTCTGGACTGCTGGGGTGTGCTCAAATGTAGGAGCTGAGACCAGGCATGTATCCTGGAGTGGGCAGGGATGGGACTCTCTGAGAGGTGGAAGTAAGTCTGGGTATCATAGCTGAAGGACAGGGCATAACTTCGGTTTCTAGGGATGCATTTCTCTTTAGGTGAAGTGGTGAAAAGCGTTCAGATTAGCTGTAGTTGTTTTATATCCAGACTGAGAAGTTAGCAATTCAGGACGGGGCCACCGTCTTAGCTGCAAGGGTATCTGTTTTCTTTGATGTGAAAAAGCAGCATGAGAAAAACAACATCATCAGCTTTAATGTTTTGCCAACTCAAACATAACATTAACTAACATGGTTTGTAAAGAATCCTCAAATTTGCAGAAGTTTCCCCACATGTTTTATTCTCATCCTTTTTCTTTGGGGACAGATGTGAGTGGAGAATAGTAGTGTGTGTGTTTGAGACATGTTGAGTAGACACTGGTGAGCAGCTTCTCTGCTTTAGTGGTTTCCTGCACAATCTTGGGATGAGTTGGCTCATTTGAGATTTTCACTCCACTGCCCTCTGGTTTCCTGTCTTGACTCTGCTCTGCTTGGTATTTTGAATGTTGACATTTCAAACGTGTGCCGTGTGTCGAAAGGGGACCATATTCTGGAGGCCTTCTCATGAATTTTTCATGTCACTTCCCCTCCTTTCCCTAGTTTTCCAATCAGATGTACAACTGTTGCAAATTTTACAGGTATGGCTGCAAGTGATCTTCTAAAGAGAGAATGTGGGTATTCTTCCAACCAGCACAGCTTCAGCAGTTCTCTTTTTGAATTCCTCTATAAAGATCTATTTCGGGTTGTGTGTAAGTGAACAGAGGGAAAACATTTACTTGAGAGCTAAGCCAAGTGTTTTCAGATAATATTTTTCCAATGAATAGACAGCTTCTGCAAACAAAATAATTTTTGCACAATTCCCTCATGTAATTCCCTCACATTCTTCTCTCTTTTAGAGGCATGTCAAAATACTTTGTTCAAATTGAACCTGCCAAATCACACTACTCGCATTAATCAAATAGCAGTATATTGGGGATCAGTCTGATTCATTTATACCTACCTGTGCTGGGACGGGATGCCAAGAGATGATGCAGTTGGGCAGTTCCTGTTCTCCCTGCTCTGTTTTTGTAAGTGAGATTATACAGCTCACAAACAACTGTTCTTTAGCTTTTTTCATGTTAAATGGTGCGTAACAAGCATGACTCATGTAATGTATAAATTTGGTGCAGCAGATTAACAACTATTTAATAAGCTGTGTTCAAGGGAGTAGGATGTGGCACATTTATTTGCATTGCACTGTGTTGCAAAATAGTACTCATTTAGGGTGAAACCGAGACACTTGGGGTTTACTGTACTGGAAAAAATAGTTTGAAAACAAACCTTCCATTTCTTACCTCTAAATCTCACTGTGCCCTAATGCTAAAACCAGATACCCCTGAGCATCCTTGAGGTGTTTGATAAGGTCATGTCAGCATTCATTTGGAAGGTTCAGGCATGTTTGTCTGCACTGTCACGCAAAGGGAAACTGACCATAATTTGGAGAGAATGAAGAAAACAAAGAGAGAATGAAAGCTGTTTTCGGCAGCTGAGATGGTTGTGTGTTACATCTGAAACAGCGGTGACTGACTACTTTTCTCATGATTTCCAAAGCTATCTCCATCAATGAGACTGTGGCTGTTTGCATTTCACACTTCCCATCCTTCATTTCACAAAAATACCAGGAGCCAAATGTAATGGCTTCAGCAGCAGTTAGCCCAGAGAGAAATTTTGGCCCAGTTTTTCATTCCCTTGGAGCGATGGAGTTTTGTTAGTGTCTTTGGGTTAGAGAGCTCGTTTTTGGTTTTCTTCCAAAGCTGTAGCTTTGTGACTGATAAAAGCTGTGTGACTGGATGCTGGGGAGCCCTCTAAGGCTTACTGATACAGGACCACGGAGTATTGCAGTTGGTGGAGGAAATGGGGATCTGTGTATCAGGTAACAGGACTGAGTAATTGGTGCACCAATTGCAGTTTTTACCTCTGCCTTCATCTGTGAAAAGTAAATCTTGCCACATGTTTTCCTTCTGCTGGTGCTATCCCAGCATGAGCGTGCTGCGGTGCTTGCCCAGGGAGGCACCATCTGAGGGGTGCTGTGCTAAGCCTGCAGCAGGCAGATGTGCACCCTTGTGCCTGTGTGGCAAGTGGTTGGTTTTCCACTGCTTGGGGGTCAGCAGCATCTCTTTTAAGCTGATGACAATAACAAAAAAAACCCCAAACCCAACCAATCAAAAAATTACAGTTCTTCCCAGACTATAGAATACCAGTCAGAATTTTCTGTGTTGTTAGAAGTCAAAATATGAACTGGTTTTTGCTGTGCAGTTTCCAGAAGATGCTGTTACTGGGGTGGTTGTGTGAGAATAGCTGGTGGCTTGCAGCCTCCCTTTGAAGTGATGGATATGGTTCCCAGGTGCTACTGAGGTGTGGAACTTGGAGATAGCTGAAATAACGTGCGCATTCAGAATCCAAACACAAGACCTGCGTGTAACGCATGCCACGCTAGGAGGGTTTCAGCTGGAAAGTTACCTTAGCCAAGGGGGGATGCCAGTCCGGAGAGGGTTACATTGGCAAAGAGCCGGTGTGAAGGATGCTTTGAAGACCTCTTCCCATGACACACAAGTGCTCTCCCACGTTGGTGAAGTAAATATTGATGCTTGAGTACAAGCAGCAGTGTGCTTGTCATAATACAGTAAAACCAGACTGCTTTTCCATACCCTCCTGTAATTGGCGTATACCCAGCATTCAGCGTGTCGGCTCAGCACCTCATACCCGTGTCAGCCTCCTGTCTCTAAGAACAGCTCAGACACTGAGCGCTCCCAGACAGAATTTGTATTCTAGCAGTAGTGCCTTTAAAGAGACTGTTTGTCATTGTCCTCTCTACCGTTTCATTTAATATTTTTTTTTAAAGAGCTAGCTCTTTTTAGAACGAAAATGCCCTACCCTGGAGAGCATCATGTAAGGAACAAAAATTGTCATAATAAAAGGTACTTATTATCTTGTAATTCCTTTCTCTGAAATTGATTTCTGGATTAATTCAATAAAAGACTCGGAACTGAAGGTTCATGGTGCGCCACTGTTGTGGGTGTTGCACTTCACAATTAAGTGGCTGCTTTGAACAGCAAAAACGTACTCTTGGTGTGTTTCTTGCAAGATGTCTTTGTCATTAGGTACAAGTCAAATAATTTCATTGCCTATAGGAGTCTAAATAATTGCATGTTCAGCTGTTTGACCTTTAATTATTTCTTCTGTTCAACCCTGAAATTTAAAACTGTAACCCTCAGCTGTGCTGCCTGGAAAGCTCGCGCACCTTTTACCTGGTTCTTGTCTGGGAACGACAGGGTGCTGTCAGCCCTGCTTGGATCCAGAGCACAAGTGCAGCAGCAGCAGCCATACAAGTTGCCTAATTGTGCTGATTGCCTTTGCATATAAGTGATCCTTTTGCCCTTTGTGCCTGGACTTAGTCAGTATCTGCTTCACTGGGGGCTGCGCAGACGATTTCACCTCTGTGCCATGTAATCAGCATTTCCCAGTAAGAGTAGATAAGAATTGCATACAGAAAGGTACTGTATCTGCTACTAAAAGCAAGAACAGAAAACAATCCCTGCATTATTTGTTAGAGTATCATATGGAAAAGAATCATTAAATAACTGGGAAACTGTTTTTTAGAACAATATGACTAAAAAATAATACTTCAAATCTTTTGTGTCTGGTTTTGGGTGTGTTTGGGATTACTTTCTGAGTCTTATGGTTATCTCAAGTTAGAAACTTGGGGATTTTTCCAGTTTTAGTCAATATTCATGAAAAAAACATGAATCCAAGAATCTTGTAGCCTGTAGAAAAGAGCATGTTGCAGCTTTTGTAACAAGATAATTGTGATTGGTAACACTATTAACATGGAGTCTTTCATAAAATCATGTTGTGAAGATAAAGTAAGCTTCCAGGTACTTGCTTTTCAAAACGCAGGGAAGTATTTTTCTTCCAGCTAATTAGTTTGGGGGGCAAGGAGGAACCCGTGCCATTTCATAAGGTGCTGAAGTGAGTAAAGAGATGAAATGCCTATGGGATATACAGCCACTGGAGAAAATGATGCAATTTCTTGCAGTGCACTGTGCTCACTAAAAAGCAAGATTTTGCATTCTGCTGTCAAAGGGAAGAGGAAACAGCATGTTTTCATTCCTGCTGAGGAACATGAAAATACAGGTAGATTTCATGGACTTACCTCTGAAATCTTCATGATGCACTCCCCATAGAAATATCCGATGCAATCAAATTGCTGAGCTGTTATTGCCTATTAATCAGATATACTGGTTTTGGCAAAGATAAACCTAGAAAAACAGTGGCTAGAAATGTCTCAATTTTTAAATCACACAAAGAGAATTTAGATCTGTTTAGGAGAATACGTCTTTTAAATGTATCTGCTGAGTGGATCCTTTTGGATATACATGGGAAATACTCTGCAAGATTAACTGGGTGGTATTTGCATTGAAGATACCTAGGTACAGTCTCATGCAGCATCTTGGAAAGTTTTAGCTTTTAGTTACACACAGAGTCATTGTATGTGATTTGGCCGTGTACGCAGAGAGGAAGAAGGGAAGAGCATATGGCTTAGAACTCACATCTCTAGCACTTGTGTTCTCCGTTATTTCTATGAACAAACCATGAGAAGTTTGGCATTGAAGGCCAACAGAGTCCTTTGCAACAGTCTGTTGCATGAGGAGGGTACACACCACGTGTCATTTAGATTCCTTTCTACTAATGCTGTGAATCTTGAATTTTATATGAAACTTCTTTAAAAAAATAAATCAAAAAAACTCTTATATAAAGCTTTCCACGTTATTTTTGTAGTGAAAGAAAAAAGCACCTAGCCATCAGCTCACAGTGACCAGGGTGCTATGTAAGCATGTAATTCCTTTCTCCTGTTCTTTGGAGGACATGTGATATTTTCAGCATGTTTTCAGTCTGCTTGGTGCTTGTAAAAGCTGTCCCATGAATGGCACTGAGAATGAAATCTCATCTTTGAGAGGTACAGCCTGGGCAAACTTCCCAGACCCAGCACATGTGGAAGGGAGCTTCTGTGACAGAATGGATGGTATTTTTGACTCTGAACTCTGCATCCAGAGCTTGCTAGGCATCCTTGTTCTCATTTAATCAAGCCTGAACTACAGCTCATATTCTGTGGATGTCAGCTCTGCTTTTAATTTTTTTCTGTTCCTCGAAGTGTTCAGTGGACCTGTCCAGTGGGTTGTCTGTCCCTTTTAATACTACTTTGAGAAAATATTCTTGCCCTTTCTAGAAACAGGGTATTTTCTAATTGTCCATGAGTCCATTCATGTGTGCTGCAGTTTCAGAAACAAGGTGCTTTTTACACAGTTATCTTCTAGTTACGAATATCTTTAACAGTACAACTACCAAAGCCCTAAGCTCCCAAGCTAAGATCTTAAAAAGATATGACAACTGTGATATTTCCCAACAGAAGCTGATTTGCCAATATCTTTTTAATTTGCACAGCATTCGAAATGCTTACCAGCAATACCTAATTTTGTGTTTAGCCTCTGATGAAAAGAGAATTGTAAAATTTAGTTCTGTGCTTGCCTGTTTTTATTGTATAGGGCAAATTGGCAGAAGGGATGACATACAAATTATGTTGATTATAATCAATTACCATCAGAACCAAACAGTTCATTATGACCCTGTCCCTGCTGTACAGTAATGCTATTGTACACTGTCAGTTATGCTCTGTACTTCAAATGACATCACAGAACAGGAAAATTCTTGATTATTCCAGAATAACGGTAACTGGGCTAAAGGATAAAAGATTAATATTTAATATCATGAGGTCTGACTGATTGCTTAAATAAAGCTCTAATGCAGTTCTGATAGCAAATAGAGGATGATGCCAACAAACCAAAATATTCTGAGACTAATTGAATCCTTGGGTATCTGTTCCCATTCTTTAAGTGAAATACATCTAGAAGTTGTTCTGATAACAGCTCAGAACAGCAAGATAGGAGGAATTCACATATTATTTTCCAGTCAAATATTAGGTAGCTCCCCATTTAGCACCTCCTAGGCTAACATTTGAGAGCATACTTAATTACAAGCACCTACTTAAGTGCAGCTGACTTCAGGAAAACTTTTCGTATAAGCCCCGCTATGTATCACACCTCTGTTTCTTACCTAAAACCAAATTTCCTTTGCAGTAGTTTAAAATACATTTTTATCTTTGGAGAATTTTTACATGCAGGAAACTGGATCTTCTGGTGAGTAATTAATTCACTGGGCCTCTCCTGACTGAGGAAGAGCAGTATTGGTTTATCCTGGCTGAGGATGTGACTTAATTGTATTAATGTGAGCAGCGAGTCAGATGCAGATTGACTTGCCAGCCTGCCAAGTTGCCAGTGTGACTGGTGTGTAGTTGTGGAAGGCTGTGTGCAGCAGGTGGAATGAAAAGCTACGTGCAGGTGACCAGTTTCTGATGTTAGCACTTGTGCAGTGTTCTCTGTGCGGCATTTCTTGGGAGACATCTGGGATGCATTTTGCTTTGGGGTTGGTTTAGAAATGATACTGAAATGTGGGGTCTGTTTCTGTTTTAATCATTTTCTGTAATGCCTACAGGTAAATGCAACTGAAAAGGCTTTTGTAGTGTTACTTTGGTTTCCACTCCCCCCCTGCAATTTTCTCTTTCTCTGGTTATGCTGGGATTAGACCTTAATGGCATAAATAGCTCTTGTATAGCAAAGTGGTTTAAAGCGATAATTCCATTTTTTGGGCAGTGAAGCATAGAACAGAAAATAAAAACACACAAATAATGTCTGAAAAACAGTCAGATAATTACTGGATAAGTATAGACATGCACAGCTGTGTTTTGCATGCATCATTTTCCAGATCTAGTTACAGTATTTTTCTAGCCAGGGCAACTTCAAAGTGGCTACATCCACTTTTTCATGAAACACTCGAAGTTTTTTCTGTTTTTGCAATTACCGGGTTTTTCAAGTAGTGGAGACTGCAGTACAAGGAGAACCTACTTCTAAAACTGTTATTCTGGGTTTACAGAAGTAGGATGAATTACGCAGAAGGTTCTTTTGCTCGCATGCCTGTGCTGCTGCACAGTTCACACATGCGCTTTTTCACATTAATGTTCCTTTTCCCATGTCAACCTTGTTTTACAGACTTGTTGATGTAACTTTGCAGTCCTGGTAGTTTTGCCTTGTCAGAGTTCACTGGTATTGCTAGAAGAGGAATTTACTGTGCTGTAGATTGGCAATAAAAGCATTTTAGTAGCTGGTAAATCCAATGGAGTTATGGAGGTAACATCTTTATTGCATACTCTTGTGTTTTGTTTGCTGATTGGGAAAATGACTGCAACTGGATAGATTGTAGTGCTGAAGCCAAAGCAAAAATTAAAAAAAAAAGACGCTTGTAGTGCTGAAGCCAAAGCAAAAATTAAAAAAAAAAAGACGCTTGTAGTGCTGAAGCCAAAGCAAAAATTAAAAAAAAAGACGCAAACATTTTATTGTCTTAACAGCAGTGTTCATTGCTACAGTTGACACTGAGACAGTGGGCTACTAAGTGACAGCTGGCTGACAGTCACTCCCAAGGGTGCTAGCTGGACATCCATGGAAGTGATGGAATTTGTCTGAGAACACTTTTCCATGGGAAGTTAGAAGTAAGCTAATAATATCTGATTACTTGAAATGTTCCCTATATTTGCTCTTCAGGAAAGAGAAGCCAAAATTGTGACTTGCTGGTCTGGACCCTTGTTAATACTGGTGGGAACTGTGTGGTTCAGTGTCGTTTCTGTGACTGAAAATCTTGCGCTGGCCGAGGCCAAACAGGGTGCTTTGGTTTGCGTGTCCCACGCGTGCCAGCTGCTCTCCCTCCTCTTCAGCACTTCTTTATGGCATCCCAGTCATGATGACAGGGTGGCCCTGGCTGCAAATGACTGCATCCAGTCAATAGGCAGCCCCGCACTCCTCGATCAGTTACGTTTCGACCGCATCCAACCACAGCAAACTGTCTGTTTGATAAGGTTGTATGAAGGGTCTGAGCTTTCGGAAGCTGTGTCCAGTAATCAGCAGAGCATCTGAATTTGGGACTTGCCTTTCAAAGCTAAAGCCAGGCCCTGTATTACTGCCTAAGCTCCGTGCATTGTGTGAATGTAGAGAGCTGACAGCCTCAGAACAGGATTAGAAAAATCTGTCATGCAGCGAAAATACCGAGGCTGTGAGACTTCTGAGTCTGGCACCACTGCAGCGTGGACGGAGCGGCAACGTGCCCTCTTGCCTGCTCGCTGCCCCAAAGCGTTGCTTGTGTCCCTTATCGGAACAAAACAAAGCCAAAGACAACAGCCTGCCAAGCCTTGCTTTTTTCTGTGAATGGTGTGGGATTTTCCCCCACAGAGAGCGCTTCCCTGAGAGGTAGGAGCCCCAGAGGGACCCTCTCCTTGGGCCGGGAGGACACAACCCCTCAGTGCCAGAGTCACAGCTGCCCTGGCCATGCTGCCCTGTGCTGCCTGAGTGGGGCAGTGGCACTTTGGAGAATGCAAACTGTGCTGTCCCTCAGGGGAAGGGTCAGTTCCCTGCTCTTTGTTGCAGGATTGTTTCTCTATTTTGTATGTGCTGCTACACTGGAGAAAAAAAATCTGCAGTTTTAAAATTCACATCAAGGTGGAAATAGCAGCTGGGGAGCCTGTGGTGCTGGCTTCTGTTAGGTAGCAAGTGCCAGGTGCTGACATTTGTAATGGGTTAATAATTTGTATGCATTACAGTAAAGCCAAGCTAGAAGAGGACCTTCCATGAAGGGTTGTGCTACAAGCAGGTTTGATAAGCTCCTGGCTCTACTTGGAGAGTCAGCTTTAAAACAATTGTGGACCTGAAATAAATTTTCATGTAATATAATCTATTATACATATTAGTCAATGACTTCACAGAAACCAGAAAGAATTTTTATTATTGCTTCTTCGTTCCTGTGTCTTTTGGTGTTTTATTTTACTTTGTCCTATGTAGTAGATGTTACCTAACATTTGTAATTGCTTATAATATGCCTGTCTTCTAATGTTTGAGTTTACATACAGCAAACAAAATATCTTTAATAAATGCTGATAATAAAATCACGATATTAAAAGAGCAAGCACTTAGTGCCTATAAAATGACACTAAATTCGTTATTTGCAAATTATCCAGATGATAATTTGGTTGTGGCCTTCAACAGCGTTTGGTTTCTTGGTGGGCAGGAAACATGCAACGTTTGATTGCTGCTTCTGCAGCACCTTTCTGGCGGCTCAGCTTTGAAGTTTCGTTGGCACTTACAGCATGATGCTTGGTAGCTGGACAGTGTCTTACAAAGGTCCAAAAGTTAGTTTTGGTTAATTGTGTCAAAAAAAATAAAGGGGGGGGTGGGTGGGGGTGGGCACAAAAAAAGCAAAAGAGAAATAACAAATTGATGATGCTTTATTGGTAAGTGCCAGATCAGGCTCATGCTAACCTTTCTCAAGGTTTGCTTTCCTATTCCTTTGCCTCTGAAAACACAGAAGTGTAGCGTAAATAGAGGTCATTGCCTTTTTATTTTAGACATTGAACTAAAATTCTTTTCCCGTTCGTAGTTTTTTCTCCAGTTGAATATCTCTGTATTCTTACAGCCCAGTATTTCATAAAACTGATGATCTTATTTTTAAATTCTGATGTGGACCCTCCATTAAAGCACAGCCTGATCTCTGCTCCGGACTTGCTGTGTCACGCTGTGCAGGAGTCCCTTTCTGACTTCCCTGGTCCTATGGCCGTTGGCAGCTTGGGCCAGAAAGCGCTGAAGATCTGCATGTGCTGTTACTGTCAGTGGCGCGCTCGTTTGTGTGGAAGATTTAGCATGCAAATAACTTGACCATTCATAAGGAAATGATTTAGTGCAGCGTGGTGGGGTTTAATTAAAAGGTACCTGATTGCAGGTTGTGTGGTGCAGGAGGAGCTGCTCCGGTTGCAGCTGGGAGGTCTGTGGGTTTTCGGTGGGTGGATGTTTGCTGGGCAGAACTTCTCTGGGTTCCCTGTGGGAGGGCTGTGAATCCTGCCATGCTTCCAGCTCACCTGAAGCAAACTCTGACAGGCTTGGGAAGGCTGTAAGCTTCAGAGAAAATAAAATTCAGATGAAACTCTTGTTCGGGACCATACTCAGCAGTAGTGACCGTGAGGAGCTCTTCCACAGGACACGAGTATGAGTAGCCTACGTGTTTGACAAAGCAGCTGGCCCCTGTCCCATGGGAAGCAGAGGTCTTTGGTGTGCAGCTGTTTGTTGCGACACCAGAAGGTGGACGTTCAGGTCGTGTCCATTGCCTGTAGGTTGTCTCAAGTGACAGCAAAATGCTGAATAACCTCTGTGGAGTTAGCGGAGCCTGTGTGATGCCTGTAAATGTGGGGGTTCATGTGACAGACATTTCTAGATTGTGTCTGGATATGTGCTTACATATAAAAATCTTTTTAATATAAATTTCCCACTGTTTTGTCTTGTATGAAAATTTGGTATTTTTGGTAAACTCTAGTTCCAGCTTAGAAGCAACAGTTCTTTCCTCTGCATCATACGCTACAATATACACATTGGTTTGGAAGCTGTTCCTTTAGAGTGCAGTGAAAAAAGTTAGTAAAGACCTGTTGGGTTTTTTTATTATTTTTACATAGAATACCAGTATCATGACTGACTCGCAGGTCTGTGCTACTTTTGACCATTACCTGAAAATTCACTCCGAAGGCCATGCTGTTAAAATACGAGAGTGTTATTTCAAATTACATTTACTCCAGAGTGGATTGGGAGGCTTTGGCATAGCGCCTAGTTTACACTAAGCTTGCCAGCAGAGGAAGTTAATCAAGAATTGTTGGTCCAAGGTGTATTCTTGCTCTGTTTTAGCTTGAATGACTTTCCATGGTAGACAGTCCTGCATCTTGATCTAATCTGTTCAACTCCAGGATTAGGTTGTCTATTTTCAAAACCGTGATTTCCTTGAAGATGGTGCTGAAATAGCCAGCTGAGCCTGTCTGCTCCCTCATTCCCAGCTGTGTTGCTGGGTGCAACCACAAACTCCAACACCAAATACTGGCATCATTCAGAAAATGTCATGCATTTGCTGCGCTGAAATTGTTCCAAGTGAGGGGGCATGAACCTGAAGCTCCCCATGGGAAAGTGGGCATGGCAAAGAGTTGGAAAGAGTTGGTCAAGGACCTGTGATGTCGGGGATGGAATTTTCATTTTTTTGTTGGGATCACCCCAACCCCTGCCCAGACTCTTAGCTGGTGATGAAAATACAGCATTAGCAAGCTGTAGAAGGTCATTCTGGGAAATTCAAGCTGTAGAGGGCAACAGGGCTTGTCACTTGGCCAAGAGGAAGGTTTCTGTCTGGCAGAGATGCTCTTATCCCAAAAGAATGTTTATTATTTCTTTAAAGTGTCCGTGTCCCTCTTCAAACCTTCCTGTCCTCCTTTGTCACCTCCTGATGTAACTGTTGTGGCTCTGACAACATATGCTTTTTCTCCTAGTTCCATGTTCTTAATTAGGTTTTAACTTCTAGTTTGATATTTTCCATTATCTGAATGTTTTTCAAACTGAGATTTCTTCTGTTTAATGTCTTGTCTTCTCTCTGTGGCAGTTTATTTTGTTCTCTATAGGTAAATGTGCTGACTGGAGTAGAACACTTGCTTGATGTCCTTATCCAGAAGCATACAATATCACAAAGACGTACAATAATGGAAATCACTAAGCATTCTGGTGTCTGAAACTACAGCGGGGGCTAAATTCTGTCAGTGCTATTTGCTTGGAAAATGCAGTATTTTTCTATTCAGATTCAAAATCACAGGACTTGGGCTGAAATTAGAATTGTAACATGCCTTTCTACTTATGAAACTGATGTTTCCACTAGATATTTTGAAATTTTGAATAACTGTATGTTTCCACAAGGGAAAATAATTTACAGAGCTGGGTAATAGCCCTTACTCAGTAAAACACAATAAGACTTGCAAGTTGGGCGCTTGCATCAATCTGAACGCTCACATGCTTTGAATTGAAGATGTTTAAGTGTTTCCCTGAGTCTGGCCCTTGATGCAAAAACATTTGCTTATATTTTCAGCTTTTGCTGTCTTAATAGGCTTTTTAATTATTTATTGGCAGTAATGCTGAAAGGGAGTGAATTTCAAAGATGCATGCACTTTAAGTCAACACATGTGAACAACTACATTTAAAATGCCTGCTTCAGCATTCACTAGGGAGGAAGGATCCATTAGGCTGGTCACAATCACAGGAACACAAATGCTGTGCAAAGATGTATGGTGAAGTTCCTAAAAATGCTGAAGGGTATTTGCTAGAGTGCTTAAAGGCATCCAGCTCTTGTTGCCTTTGAATGAGAGACCCAGAGTGCTGAGTAGGGAAACCTTCTTCTTAGCAGTTAGAAGTTTTAGAGATTTGAAGAGGTTTTTCACTTCACTTCAAAACAAAACCAGATCTTTTGATATTTTCAGAAAAGGCGAACAGAAGATACTCCTTAAACACAGTGCTGTGTTACGCATGCATGTACTAGAGAAGTCCTAGAGGTTCAGGTGTTCTCCCTGCTGACCTGCTGTGGAGTAGGAAGCTGTGTGAATAACGGTGGTCACCAGGTAATACAAATTTCAGAGGCCTTTTCTTTACCAGCCTTCAGGGCATAGTGGAAATGTGTCCTATTGACGGAGAGAAGCAGTATGTGTGCAGCAAACTTTTGGTCTTAAGCATCCATATGCCCCCTAGAAATTCTTAAGGGAGGGCGGGGAGGAAAGGTTAGAGCAGGAGTTTTATTTTCTTAGTCTCCTAGTTGTCATGTTTTTGCCATAAACCTCAACCATGCAGTAGCAAAGATTGAATGTCTGCCCAAAGGACTAGTCTGTCTCAGCCTGAGAAATATCAAAAGCACACATTTGACTGAGGGGCAGAGCTCCGGCTCAGGGCTGGGCAGTAGAACAGAAGCAGTAGGTGGTATCTCTGTAAATGCAAGTGCCAGGTAGTGTGACCAATAGCCAGAGGCAAAGTCTTACATTACAGGTTTAATTAAAGAATCTCAGGGAATATGCATCGTCTGAACATTATAACGCTCATCAGGAACTTTGAGTCAAAGCCAGAGGATAATAAGAATTAAACCACATTTTAACCATGTACATTACAAGGATTTATATTCTTTGCTGGAGCTGAATAATGCATTACTGTAGTGCCTAACTGGTGTTATATATGACCTTATAAAATGTTGTGATCCTTTCAAGCATTTATTACTAAGTGAAAACCAAAGTATTTTTTCCAGCTATCCCCCTTTCATAGTTTTTCCAAGTTTAAAACTGATTTTGGAATATAGCTTGGAAAGAACAATTATACCAGCATCATTATTTTTAGGAAAATTTGTGTAGCTTACTTCTACACAGATATGTAAAGATACAATGGTGCTAGATGTAGAAGGAAGCTGTGAAGTGCTTTGCTTTTCCCTGCCAAAATTTCATTTAAACATGAGATACTATCTCAGGGATTGAGAAGGAACTTGGAATTTCAGAGAAAAATATGAAAGCTGCTTCTTTAATTTAAACTAGTTATGTATTACCAGAGACTATAACAAAAGTAACAGAAAAATAAAGCAGTATGAACAAATAGCTTAAAGATTATCTCATGCCCGTGTAATAAAGCATATATGCAACTAAGCAAGAAAATGAACAAAATGGAATCATGACAGTCTTTATCAATCATCATTTGATCAGTTGGAGGAGAAATGGGAGTCACAAAGCACTTGCAGTATCTTCTTCAAGACCACATCATGAGTCACTAGCCAGATCACCACATTTGTTATTAGGCTTTTTGGTTCTCCTCTGTTACTTGACAGCCACTTCTTGCAGCCCTTTGTAAGGGTGATGTTTTTTTGTAAGGCTGCTTTTATTTGTTTTTGCTATTGTTTTCTAGGCAGTGCAGGGTGCTAAAATAATTTTGGAAGTTTGTCTTAGGTAAATAAAAGTTAAAGAAATGGAGCTAAATGCAAAGAAGGATTCTAGCTCTGGCAATGAGGAGAATAAAAGGTGACAGTTCAGGGTGATTCTGGGCAGAATACATGGTGAACCCTCAGTCGAGTCACCATGGCTTCTGGAGTTTAGGGTCTGAAAATCCTCTGTGAGCTTTGAAATTTTCACCAAATTCATATATGAAGCTGAGGTAGGGCTGTGTTTGTTCACATGCGTACCTGTTTGCCCCTGTAAAAAGAATTGACACTTGGGTAATGGAGAGCTGTACTGGCTGCTCTGTCCTGGGCTTGTCCCCTCGTGGCAGAGGGTACAGGAGGGTTCTCTGGGAATGCTCCCTATCTGTCACTCTGATGGTATTTTCTTAACAAAAGCCAACATAATGTTTGTAACACTTAGATGCCCGGGCTGGTTGTTTCTTGGGCACCTGAAGGTTTCTTCTGAGATATGATTCTGCTAACTGGGCTTTTTCCACAAAGACTTTTATTATAATTTTGCTTTTCTTCTAATTAACTTTGAGCCAGCCTTCAAAACTGTTCCCATGACATGTGGCTGAAGCAGGACTGTTGTGTAATCTCTCAGACCGTATGTAGGCAGAAGATGTGTGTATTTCCCCTTTCTTTGGTCTCTTTATAATGACTTTTCCTAGCAGGTTTTCTGCCTTGTAGCCCAAACTTCAAAATGTTTACCGAAAACTTGGAAAGACCTTGTCTTAGCAAACTTCCCCTTCATTGTATGCCTTCCTCTGGATCATCTGGCTGCAGCACCCTGTCCCTTAAGCACTTTTCTTTAATGTAAGTGCTGCTGGTGCTGAGTGCAGTCTCCCTGTTTTTTATTATTTTTTTTGTTGTTTATTAATTTTTATTTGTTTATTATTTGTATTTAATTGTTTATTAAATGTATTTACTTCATATATAAAGCTAAATGTAGTTCCGCTTCAGAAGGAATCTGGTGCTCATTCTGGTTTACAGTCTTGGTGTAGCTGGGTTGTCCCGATATCAACTTCATATGAGGTATGTCCCGTTAGTGGGATCAGTGAAAATGATTTAATACTGATGTTTCTCCACAAAGCTACATAAACACAGAATTTCTTGGCATTACTTTCAAAATTTTAACAGCATCCTCTTGTTATTTAACAAAGCATTAACTACTTGTCCAGAGAGCACAGTAACAACCTTCAGGCAGATTTCTAAATACCAAAACAAGCTTCAGGCAAGTAATTTGGTCTTTCTGCATCACCCTTCATGTCTTACTCTTTGGGTTTGTTTGTTTTCATACTGTTCTGGTGTGACTCAAAGTATATAGGCAAATGCTAGCCAAGAGTAAACATTATTATTTTTATCATCATCATTATAAAGTAAAGCCGTGCAAGTCTGTCTGGGTAACTGCATTTTTACCGAGGTGATGCTGTGGTCTGAGGATGAGAAAGGGATGCAGTGATTGCTCTTCTATAAGTGGCATCTTATAGCAGAGTAGCAGATAATCCTGGACAAGGCTTGATTCTACTTACAGTTTTGCCCTAACTAGGCAGATGGAAATTTGTCTTGAACTTCTAGCTATCATAAAAAAGCTGCTATTTGTGCCAGCTCTTCAGATCTCCAGAGTCTTGCTGAAAGGGGTTTGAGTCCTGTTTTATCCTTTAGTGATGACCTGAGGTGTCATTGGGTGCGATTCTATGTTTTTCCCCAAGGGACTTCCAAATTTTTATGTCTGTGTGTAAATCTGTGCTCAGTTGCTTCTAGTGTTTACCTTGAACAACAATGCCTTTGGAATGGGACCTTAATGATTTGAGTGCCTCATTGGGCCCTGCAGTGACTAGTGTCCCACACTCTACACAAAAGATAGTAAGCTGTGAGGCAACTGCAGTGGAGACTGTATATCTAGCTTCAGCTAAATAATTTGCTGTGCACTGTTTCTCTGTTTATGGTTCAGTTTTAAAGGCCCTTTTAAGTGAAATTGGATACACTACAAAGTGTTGGTTTCATGTGTTTTATTCGCAGTTTAATCAGCATGATCCAGCTGCCAGTGCAGGGGAAACCGGAGCTCAATTTTTAATTATCCCTGCTTTGCCTGAGTTAGGAATTCCCAGTAGTGCTGTCTGAGAAAAGATGCCAAAAACCGCATTGTTCTTTAATTAGCTGTTGTAATTGTTTCAGTCTAATCTCCATGATTAGCAGCAGCATTAAATACAGCAGTAAGAATAGGCCTGCCCTCTTTGTGCTGCCCTAGTAAACACAATATTCTTACTTCTGGTAAGGGACATAATATAAAATCAATTAGAAGCCAACTAGTGTTGATTGGAAAATGATAAAGAGCAGCTACCATGAAGTGCAGATTGCTTTGTAAAGTTGGTTTATAACCATACTTCTGGGATGGCTTTATTGCCCGGTTTTGGGGGAAAACACCAGAATAACCACCTCTGTTGCAGAGAAGCCTTTGGGGATCTGACGCGGAGATTCCATCCTGTGTGAAGCCCTAATACAAGCTTCAAAATAATCTTTACTGTCACATGCAAATCCACTTTTTAGGAGAAGGTCATTCTTGCCACCGTGCAAAGCAAGTAGGTGCTTGCCAAATATGAACAATTGCAGAATATTCTCCAAAGAGATGAGTTTTTATTTTATGTTTGTCTGAGTTTTTGTTCAGAGGCTCAAAGATGCTCTGCAGTGGTACGTTTGTAGTGGGCAATTGTGCTTTCCAAGGAACATTTCTGCACAAGCATATGTGTTAGATCTGTTTCAGAACAGATTATGGTATTTAGCCATGTAAAGATACAGGAAAACTGCTTCATGAGATAGAAGTACAGCTTCCATGCCTGCTTTGATGGTGTTGAGGTACCTGCTGAGTTACCAGTTATTATCTCTATGTCCTTAATAACCTTTGTAAATTTGGTTTTGAGTATCATTGCATGTGGGATAAGTTGGAATAATATGCTTGGAAAACGCAGACTTAAGGTAGGTCACGCAGTTTAAAGTGAGTGGTGTTGAGTGTAAATTGATCGTTCCCAGAGAAACATAATTGCTGTAGTAATGGTTGTAGTCACAGACTTTGGAAATGTGAATAATTTGGCTGTTTCTATGTTTTTGTAAAGTAATTGATACAACTTCTTATGTCTTTTGGTGACATCTGACAGAGCCGCTATGCTCAAGTGTCACCAGTAGAATTGGCAGCGTAAGTTCAGGTTTTGTATGTCAGAGTGCAGGTGTGGCACAGACCTGGGAAATGCTCCGTCTGGGCATACACCCAGGAAATCTCAGGGGCTTGAGGAGTTTATTCTTTCTTAAGCCATATGAAATAAGATGATGTTATCATCGTTAGGAGATTAAAGAAAACAGGTTTTGTTGCACCTAAACTCCAGATTCCTGAATCTAAACCCAGTGCTTTGGACACACAGACGCACAAACAAAATCAACTAAACTTCCAGAAAAACAGCTGTAATTATGGGTGAGCTAATGAAAGAGTAGAAGTGAGCTTACATCTGTATCAGATTACTTTGTGTGTATCAAGATTAATCTAGTTTACAAATACAAAAAAATAATCATTGTCTTGTCAGTGAAGTAAAAGAACTCACACAGTTTTTGTTCAATGCTTTTAGTTATCTGAAGGGTTCTCCCTAATTTTTAGAAGGGTCAGATTAATATTTCCAAGCTGATATCTGATGCCTTGTTTGAGTAGTGCTGCAGAGCAGCTGATCCAGGTTTACAGCAGGAGTCCAGTTCAGGGAAACCACTAAAAAAATCAGGCTTTTGTACTAGTCCAATGAGAAATAACCTCAACTAAAATCTAAATGCATTTATTAGTTTATTTCATTTGAAGATACACTACATGAAAGACAAAAGCTCCCTATGCACTAAACCAAATCTTTTGTGATTGTGGAAGTCACTGAGCAAGTGCTTAGCGTTTTGAGAAGCTGGATGTTACCAAAATATGAAACTGGCTACATCAAAGCACTGATTAAGTAAGGTTGGCTTTATGCTGCTCTTTTATTCTTTCTGCCTGTAAAATATATGTGGAAGGAGACAAGAAAGATGCTATTTTTTCTCATTGGTTTATCTATCATTTTCCAGTTTATAGACCTGAGTAAAAGTAGGAAGAGGAAATAACCATATATAATCCCAGTGCCCTTAAAAACACATGTAACCACATTTGCTCTATCAGAAGCAGCACTTAATAGATCCAATTTACTGCCACTTTCACTATTTGCTTTGCAGTAACAATATTAAAATTGATCAGTTGAAGTAGATCTGTACCTGAGAAGGACTGAAAGGTAAATACTGCGTGATGGTGACACAACCTTCCCCTACCGTTTATCATCCAGGGTTACTGCTTGTGTTTTCTTTTCGTGGGGGTGGAAAACCTCAGCCTATTTAGGGAAAATACTGTGCTCAACTCTTACGGTACTGGCTGGTTTTCAGTCTGAAAATGGTGAGCTCCAACATGCGTGACCATTGCTGTTGTGCAGAGGACCATTTCTACACCAAGCAGCCCATCTGTCCAGTCAAACTTCCCTGCTAACACAATCCAGCTACCAACAGAATTCTGCTGTTGTTTCATGTAGAGCTTAAGAAACCTGGTAATGAGCCAGAACACTGCTGGGTCTTGCACAATGTGGGCGGTGAAGGGACACTGACTTACACTGTAAGGAGATACTAAATAATATAGGCTGGTTAAAGTAATGAAATCAGAAGAGCTGAATCAATGGAAGATGGAAAAGGTTGGAGAATTAAGTCTGGTTTCTCTTCAGGAAGCAGTTACTGCTTTCTATCAGTCACAGGAGGAGAATGAGCTAAGCAGTAATTAGCTGACCGCTTACATTTATGCTGAGGTGTAACCTGGTGAAGGTTTCCTAAAGCCGGTGTAAATAAGCTGAGCTAGTTTTAGTGCTTCCACAGTTAAAACCAGAGAATTTTAGAATAGAGGAGTTCTGAGATGGCAGTAAATGTGTGACCTGCTACAGCAGCTGGGTTTCTGGATGTGATTTCTGCCAGTATTTAGGTCCAGTGACTGATGGGCATTGTGGAGTCAGGATGTCTTCCTGCTAGTTCTGCAATCACAGTATAATGGAACCAACTTGTTTTATTTTACTGCTTCTGACACAGTATGTTCACACCACTTTGAATTCCCATAAGAGAAAATATAGACTTAGCAGGCAACATGCTGAATATATGAAGTTCTCTGCACAGAACCTGAGGGGGAGCTGTTAATTACTACATTGCCTTCCTCCACTGCCAAAAATTGCTGATTTTGCTATAAGTTGAAATGGTTGCAGCATTTGCTTAACTTTGTATTTCAGGAAATGTCTTGGAAACAACAAAAAAAGTTGGGGCAGTTAGTAAGCTCAATATCACTTACACCACTGGGACGAGCTGAAAATGGGCAGAGAATTTGCAGGTTCAGAAAACACAGCATCATCAGACTTTTACATTAGTCTTTTCACCTCGGAGGCAAGCCAAAACACTCTTCTGTTGATGAAAACTACTTATTCTTTGTAAAAGATCTTTAAGTGTCATGGCTTTCAGGTTGGCACGCTTTACAGAATTTCTTTCATAAATAAACCCGGAAATTTCTGATTGGAATAAATAGAGAGCAGCAGACTACTGTCATGCAGTTAAGGGATCGTTGGCTTTTATAAATACTTAATATATCAGACATAAATACGTTGTATGGCAAGCATAAATGCTCTCTCATTGTCAAAAATGTACATTGATTCTGTACATTCATATTCTGCAGAGCACCATTTGAAACTGAAGCTAGAATTGCCCAAAAGAAGCAAGATGGAGAAGTGCAGCAGGCAGGTTTGTTGGGGGCAGGAACGGTCTGTGCTCACGTGGGTTTAAGGGGAATTGCACAGATTTTGGGCAGTGGGGGGCAAACATGTCCACACATTCCATCTGCCAGTAAGTGCTCTCTGGTGTTTGTCTGACCCCGAGAGACACCTTGGAAGTATCTTGGAGGGGTGGACTGATACAACCTATGGATTTTTAGTATGTATAGATGTGAAGTTAGTAATTCTAATCTCTCTCAAGCTCACCAGCGGTGCATCTGAACAGCAGGATTGTAAAAACTGCTTTGTTTGGTGTAAAATCACCTGCAGTGTCATTGCACTTGTATAATCCTGTCTTGTGGCTGTTACGTCGCTACAGAAAATGTGTTACTGAACATGAATTTAAATAACTAATTACCATGCAAGTCCTGATTGCGTAAATGCTGCAGAGGTCTTTCTGCTGCTTTCAGCAGTGGCCAACGGTTCTTGGGCTGCAGGGAGGAGGCACCAGCCTCCCAGCGGTTTGAGCAACCTTGGCAGCTATGCAAGGAAATTCTCATTGCCTAATCTTGCATCTAGAAACAAGTGATATGCAGTAATTGGCCACCTAAACTTTTTGCAACTGTTACTTTAAGATTTTTAGTTAGCAACAAAGAACATGAAACTTTCTGTTCTTTGCTTCTTGAGTTGCAGTGTAATTATGCTGGTGATGTGCTCATTATAAATTGTTTCCAGTAATCCTTTGGGATTTACAGAGCTGCTTCCATTCGACTGTTAAGTGTAGGCTGTGCTGACTCTTATCGACTAGCAGAATTTCTCTTCAGAGATAAAACTGCATTAGAATCAAAGTACATGTACTTTGAATCGCACAAGCACATCTTGCTGCGGGACTTTCTGTGGAGCTGGTTAAAAAGGTAATACTCTGTTTTCTGTTTAAACAGGCATCGCTTTGCTGCTTGTTTGGTTGTGGGCTGCCATGAGCTGAGGGTGTGGAAGAGATGATTTCATCAGCCCCCGAGCCAGGCTCTGTCCCAGCCAGGGCTCACCCCACCCCTTCCAGTACAGAGAGCTCCCACAGCTCTGGAAAGCACAAGTCTTCCCAAATAAATATAATTTGGCCTTAAATTGTAGGAATATCTGTGGGCTTCTTGCTGGTCAACTGCTGTGTAGGGCTTTGCTTCATAAAGTACCCCTGAAGGTCTGGTGTATGATTGAGAAAAGCCACTGCCTTCTAGAGCAAGCACGTAACCTAAAGTGACCGCAGTCCCTGGGGCTTGCAGGCAGTGCCACTGCCACCCGAAATGGTGCAGGAGCCTGTCAGGCCACTTAGCAGGACCAGGAAAATGTTTGTGTTTGTTCTTTTACCATTATACACCTGTAAAACAATTGAATGAAATGAATGGAAATCAATTGACTCCATCAGAGCATTTCTCTGGTTTAAACTCAGTTCTTGACGGAGCAGTGGAGCTTCTCTGATCTACCAGCTGAAGATCTGCTCTGACAGGGGAGGCTTTGCTTGTTTGGCTTTTTTTCCTTTGTTGTTTTTTTTTTTTATTATTTTTCCTGTACTCTTTTTTTTTTTTTTTTTTTTTTTTTTTTTTTTTTTTTTTTTAAATCATAACTGCTGAGTGTTGTGTGAATTTCTGAATTTTAGCAGGAGCGATCAAGGTGTGTCAAAGGCTTCCATGGGAAGCAGCCAACAATTCTCTTTTCAGAGGAATTACATTGAGAATTACCATGGAAGGGTGCACGGTGAGGTTGTTTTCCTGCAGTTACAGGGGTTGGTAACAAACCCAGTGCTTCTGAGACCCACGCCGGCTCCTCGGAGCTGGCCTGGCGTTTTGGATTTGTTCCCCTTTTGACAATGCGCCGTCTGTGCGGAGCTGCTGGGCGGGCGGCTGAGCCACGGTGGCAAAGCTGGGTCCTTCCCGCAGCTGGGCTCTGCCCTCCACGAACCCTGGCTGGGCACTGAAAGCACCTCTGTGATCCTGCACAGGCCCTTTTTGTCTAGAGACCGTCCTGAGACGCCCAGGGCTTGCTCAAGGACCGCTTTGCAAGGCTGTGCACCGGAGGATAACGATTGCAGCATGCGGCCACTGCCGTGGGGCTGCAGCTGCAGACAGGGCGCTCTTTCAGTAGCTGTGTGACAGTCACGTTATTCTTTCAGAAAAATCAGGACTCTGAACAAAGTCTCTAAGGTAGATCTGTAGAACAATTCATTTTCTGTGCTATAAAAAAAAAAAAAAGCAGCGAACATCACTTTTTAGTTGAGTCAAAAAGTATACTGTACTGAAGGAAACCTTTTTGGTTTGTGGTTTGCCACCAGTACTAATAGGTGTTTCTTTTAACTCTGAAAATATTTGCATTGATCTGTTCCGTGTTTGTACTTCAGCCACTTAATATAACATACCAGATCTTCAAATCATAAAATCCAGATTGCCCTCTTGCCTCCTTTGCTGTCATATCGTGGTGGTTACAGTTTTGCCTCAGTCTCAGGTAACAGTCGGTTTCAGGTCTGTCTCTGCTCAAAATACTAACTACAAGGATTATTTTGAAACAAATGAGAAAGAAGGGGTGAGGTAAAATTGGCAAACTGGTTAGCTGGAGAATACAGCAAAGAGTTGGTATTTTATACCCTGCATGGCCTCCATATGAAATTTAAGATCTTTAACGAGGGGTGTAATCCTCACATTACTCAGCATGTTATCCTTTGGGTGTATCCCTTCATACTGTCTTTTGGGGCTGTCTAGTAAGGGTGAAAGGCAAATACAGAAAATGCCAGGTCTTTAGAAAAAAAGTGAACTTCATTTTCCTGGTGATCTCTATTTTGCATACATAAGACTGGAAGAAGATTTTTTTAAAAATTGAAATTCTATTGACATCTGCTAATCATAGTGCTTTTTTAAAATATATTAAATCCATTTCTCATTTATCCTGTTGTTTAAAAAAAACCCCCAAACCCATTACATTAGATGCTGAGAAATCATGTAAGAGTTTAGCCTTTATAGCTTGTGTATAAGCTATAGATTTCCTCGGGAGCTTAGAGCATGGGCAGAGCCCATGGAGATGTGCTGGTGCTGAGCCACGGGGTCGTGCTCGGCTCCTGGGCTGCTCCTGGCACTGCAGAAAGAGGAGGCTTTTTGGCTATTACTCTGCAGAGGCTTTACTCTTAACAGTAGCACGAGTATAATTTTGATTAGTCAGACATACTAACCAAGAGAAATAGCACGTGAGCAATCCTTTCTCCTTGAGGTTTTCCCACATCCCTCCTACTTAAGGGATAATTTGTAGTGCTGTGATACATGTCTCCTCCCTGGTTTTGCAGGTAACTTCACAGCCTGGACCATCACCCTCTGTGTGTATGTTCATGTGAGTAAATAAGGTAGAGTATTTAGGAGGTACACATCTCATAGGGTAACTGTTTAAAACTTCAATATGTTTTGGGACCTACTTGGGTCCCTGATTTGATTAATTCTTTTTCTATATTAGGAAATCTCTTCACATGAAAAAAGTCCCTGTGTGGAGTTAAAAAGCATTGTTGTAATAGTTGATTTGGTAAAACCCCAGGACCCGCAAAGCAGCAAACTGTCATTCATTAGCGCTAAGTGAGCCCTTACGCTCCTTCAAATGGCAACAGGAATTCAGAGCCACGCATGCGTAACATTTTACAGATTGTCTCAGTTATTTCTCGATTTATGTTATTCTTCTTGCATAGTAGACCACACATTTTCACTGATTCACATTCCCATCATTTCCAAAAGAAAATCTGAACAGATAATTTTCTGACTGACTCCATCTCACTGTGTATTGCCATGCAGTTGGGTCCTCCAGGATGGCAGAGTGCGGCATTCTCCTGCGCTAGTGCCAGCCCATGCCGCGACCTTTGCTGGCTTGTAAGGCCAGGTATTCAACAGGGGACTCTGAAAGTCTGTGGACACTTCTGTGGGAAACTTCACTACAAAGGGGTAATTCTTCAAAAAAGAAAGTTTCTAGAGTTGGTGTCCACCTGTCAGCAATGATCTGGCATGTCCTCAGAGGCCTCTGCTCAGAGCTGTCCTGCATGGGAGGGACATGGACTTGTGGGAACGTTTCCTGCCCCACGGAGCTGGTGAGGCAACCATTACTGCTGGAGCTAGGAATGGCAAAGTCAACGTGCTCCTGTCCATATAGTTCTTGTAATAGTTACTAGGTGGTTATCAGGAGAAGATAATCTTCTTGATGAGATATGTAAATAATTCCTGGAAAATGCCTCACCTCGATACCATTTTCTATTTAACCCGTCCTAACCGTGTGGGGAAAGTCACTGTGCTTTACATGCAAGAACTACGGCATGACGTGTTTTCTGTTGTACTCTGGAAAGGTGCAGCCGCTGAAATGCGCAGGCAGCGTCACTGAGAGGCATGCGGGTGGGCTCCTGCCATGGCTGAGGAGGTGGCCAGCAGGCTTGGGCAGGCGGGTGCCACAGCCACCAGTGCTTGGTGGCTAGAAAAATTGCAGAATGCAGTGGGGAAACTTGGCGTGTGGTTTGCTTGAACTAATGAAGGACTGTGAAGACAATAGCAGTTGAGAATGATGATCAGTGGCAAGTACCAAGTGTAGCTCAGGCATGCAGAGAGCATGCAGGCTATGTCAGTGGCTGGACTGCCTGCTTGCAATAACACGTATATGTTACATGGTATCAATAGGCACCCTCTTGACAGTTGCTAAGCTGATCAGTGAGTGTTTGTATTACATCTGTTGCCTGCATAACTTTTCTGGCTGTGCTGTGACAGTTGCAGCTTTCTGATCTCCAGCACTGTCTGGGACCAAGCCATGCTGGCAGCGAGGTAATTAAACAGTCTCCAGTACAGCGGGAGTTACCATTTATTTGATGTCAGTTAGCTGTAGTCACTTCAGACTCCTGTGAAATTCTCAGGGCCCTGACATACAGAAAAACATGTGATCTCCTTGCTTCCCTTTCCTGTTAGTTTCTACCTTCTGTCACTTCTTTATGTGCACGTGTGGCTTTCCATTTCTTCACATCACATTGAGCAACAGTACAGACCGCAGTAATTCAGTGATGGCCATGAGCTATTGAAAAGCTGCTTGGTCCTGACTTGTATGTCATTGAGTAACCAGTGTGGTTCACTTGACAAATCGTTCCTTGCTGCAGATGAACAATCAGGATAGCAGGGACTGCTAGCTTCTGCTCAGTAATTTCTAGATTAATGGTGTCAGCTGAGTGCAGGAGTTGTATCTCTTATTATAGCAACATACATTTGCTGTGCTGGTGGCTAAAATCAGCTGTGGACCATATGGGTAGCTTCTAAGCTCTTTTGGATTTGCTGAAGTATTGCTTAATGATCGTGTACTCAAATGTCTGGCATCACAATGCCTATTATTTGACCTATAAAATCAGTGAAACACAGCCTGTCAGCTGCAGAACTCTGTCAGAAAGACTTCATAATTTACCTAAATTTAGTATCGGTGCAGGTTTTCATTTCTTTTTGTATGGGCTTTGCAAGTCGATTGTGAAAAATCCCTTATGTAAAGTGAACTATAAGCCCAAATGAGATTTTGTTTAGATTTTCTAGAAAGGGAATGTTGATTATAGGAGTCCTGTTTTAATATTTATATATGATGTTTTCCCTGGGAAGTCTTTTTGCCCACAGTTTTCCAGACCAGTTCAGGAAGACATTTTAGGTTTGGTTTTTTTTTGTGGAAATTATTTATTGCTTGTGCTAATACCAAATTGTCCAATATTTCAGTAGAGATGTGTTGTGGAGCGTTTGGGATGAAAGATGCTGTATAAGCATTAGACACTTACTGCATTTTAGTGAAGGCTGGCCACAGACTGCAGCAAGAACTCGAGAGATTAATCATCCTTATTTTCTGCCTTTGAATTTGCTGAATCTGCAAATTGAATTTGCTGTCTTCTGTTTTGCTTTAGATGAGCTGTAGTTTTCCTCTGGAAAACGCCTTCTGTTTCTCTTACAGGTATGGACAGCTTTAGTTAGATAGGTACTACTTCTGGATTGTTCTACTTATGTGCTACCGTATTCATACGCCTCAGGCCTCAGTCTGGATTGTCTTTTGTCTGTGACCAGCACAGTTTGCTGCTGCCTGAAGGAAATGCCTTCTGGCTGGAAGCGAGCTTCTGGAAAACCAGTGTGAACTGGTAGCTTCCCAGCGCTGCTGCCGGTCTGTGCAGGCTGCACAGAGCTGGTCCCTTAACCAAGCAATCATGTCACTCTAATGTGTTTGTTTTCTTTGCTATTTTATGCACATACTAGTTTTAGTGGGATGAGTGTCAGCTGCATCATAATTACAGCTGTCCTCACTTCAGAATTAAAAAAATGACACCAAAATCCCTAGGCTTCCTTGGGAGTCCAGGCTTCGTCAGCAGCCGTGAGTCACCATGATTGCGTGAATATATGAGATGAAGAAAACATGATGATTTCTCCTTTGTTCCCTAACCTTTTCTGAATAAGCAGCAGCAATTGCCTCTCGGCACCTTAGCACCTAAAATTTCATTGGGGCATGAAAAGCTTCCAATCGCAAACCTTGTAATTCTTAGACATTGTGTGTGAATACTGGAAAAGTGGCACAACGGCAGCTTTACTTGTTGCCAATGCAAAACAGAATTTTTTATTTTTTTTTTTTTTGCATTTTACCTACTTGTTTGAATATCCAGCTTCCCTTAACTGGATCAGCAAAGAGGATGCTTGTCAAAAAAAGTATTTTTTTTTCCTTCTACCCACTCCTTTGTTTATTTTGTTGTAAACTGGATTCTTCATAGGAGAGGTTGCAAAATTATGAGGTTGCACTGAACACAAACAGGCTTTTTCCAAGCGTTGTTTAAAAAGCTATTTGATACATAAATCTAATATTGGGGAAAAATTATTGGAAAATGTGTAATATGTAGAATGCATAATAATGGCATCTGCTGTTTTTACTTTGGTCTTTGGCATATGTAGCCTTATTTGAGTTTCACAGTTTTATAAATATTTCCATTTTGTGTGCATCTTCATAAGGACAGTAATGGTAATTGAAGAGTAGGAGGAAGATCTGCAGTGTCAGTATGAGCCTGTTTGAGGGAGTGATAATTCAAGAGAGACTGTGACTGTGGTGCTGGAGATGGTGAATTAAAGGAAGGCAGAAAGTTGTGAACGTGCCGTGTGCTTTTCCCTGTCCAGTCTGCTGGCTGAAGGTCGTTACCAGCAGGACAGGCAGAGACTTGCAAGGAGTCAGAATTTGATTAAAATGTCTGGAAAGGGAACAAGGAATCAATTTTTATTTGTTTTGTGTGATAACATAAACCAGATTTTAGAGGGACACGTTTTGGACTGGAGTAGCTTTATCTTGACTTTAAATGGCTTGGTTACCTCTTCATTTTATACAGATGAAAATATTTCTATTAAGTAACACATGTAGTCTGTATGCCTTTTTGATGCCTCTTTTGTGTCTTTCCAAGACCACCATCATAGGGAGACTGATTAATACAGCCGTATTACAGATTATCTACATAAGCACTGAGATTATAGTGCAAGGAGCATAACCTCAGAGCATTTTCCTTGTGATAGGAAAAACCACATGTTTCTTTGAACACCGCAAACTGCCGTATCCTTCTGCTGTGGGGGTAATAAATGCCTGCTAGATCTGGCAAATCCTTTGTTGCTGC
Source organism: Falco punctatus (assembly GCF_963210335.1). NCBI lineage: Eukaryota > Metazoa > Chordata > Aves > Falconiformes > Falconidae > Falco > Falco punctatus. Next base: position 35,016,296 of record NC_137583.1, on the reverse strand, counting down.
AGTTAGCTGGCTTTGCAGCACCACGCCATGCAAGACTTAGTAACTTTAGGATGCTATTAACCTTTCCAGTGACTTCCACTTGATTTAGCCTCCGCTACCTTCATATCAACATGATGGCCACAATGGTTGCAGCTGCAATACCACTTCAATCATGTTGTCTGGGGGCAATCCATGTCCTGCAGACCAACACAGCCTGCAAAATTCTTTTTGTGTGGCTTGTTGCCGAGTGGATGGAGACTGTATTGTTCCAGTGGGTGTCTCGAGGTGCACTGCAGCATGTGGCCTGTGTATTTGGAAAGCCCTAGGAGCCCTCAGCAAGCAAAGCCTTGTTTTGGCTTTGCATGGTGCAATCCTGAAGCTTGCTCCAGCTCTTTGACAGCAATGGAAATGCAACAATGTCCTGGGGAGTTAACTGCTAGAAATGTCAAATCCATGTTTTCATTTATACTCAAATCACTTGTGATTTGACTAATAAGCCTTTAGATCTAAACTGTTAAACTCATTGTGAAAATGTTATTTTATCTAGACCTTTGGAAATAATAGTAAGGGAAGAAGAAAGCAAAGTGTTGATGCCAGTTTGTTGGGTCACTCAAAGAAGAGGTAAGATTTTGAGCTTAAGAGTTATTAGGGAGAAACCTAAGGGCAAGAGGCAGCCTCACCCAGGTGGATCAAAAAAAAGTAAATACAAAAGTGTAGGAACAGATGGGGTGGGAGCTAGTTCAGTTGTCCTTTGCTTTGGTGTTCTGGTCCTCACCTGAAGCTGTGTTACAGCTTTAAGGCTGCGAAGTTTTTTGAGATTTCGTCTGCTTTCACCAGCCAGCCAACAGATGAGGAAGCCTGACTCATCTTGACAGGACTTCACAGAATCCAGGCGCTGTCCTGTCTGCCAGTGGAAACTGACCCATGGCTGTCTTTGTGTTCCCTTATTTATTTAGAAAAGAGACTTTTGTTCCTTCCCTGACAGGTCTGCAGATCTGCAAAGGTTGGAACCAGAACAAGGGCAGCAATCAGACAAAAGGTGAACTATCGAACACCAAAGCAGAAGCCAAGAGATGTGACAAGATTAAAAGACAAACATAAAGGGCATTGTATCGGCTGTAGATGCCATTTAACAGGAAGGATGCCCAACAGCAAGGTTCAAGATTGGGTCAGAAATTATAGTCTGAAGGAGATTGAGGGCTAAATAAGTGACAAATAGACTTAATCCAGAGTTCATTTCTTTAAACTGTCCATGTTTTCTAAAAAATAATATTTATAAACTCCTCATTCTTTCTGTTTATACCACGTACATTCTGATGAATGTATATAACTTTTGTTAGATTTACATGTATTACATTTTAGAAAGTTGTTTGCCTTACATTTTCCTTCCTTCTTGCCTGACTTTATAAAATGTTCAGGATCTCGGGAGTCTGGGACCTTCGTTTAACATTTCTGAAAGCTGACTGTCTGCCTTCATGTCCATATGTGCTGATGTCAGAGTCTGCACTTGCTTGACATAAGTTATTATTGAAGATAATTTTTTCCCCCCTGTAACTCCCTTTTCTGAGTCATGCATTACTCTTGCTTTTAGACATTTTGCCATTAAATCTGCTTGACCGTTTTTGCATTATCAAGAACTAAGACCTTTAGCCTCTGGCAATTGCACTGATCTTCAGTCAGTTTTCTTAAATAAATAAAAACTGCAGACACTTGAAATTGTACCATTATCTGCATGAGAGGTAGGCTGAATAGGCTATTGTTAGCTTACTCACAGACCCAGAATTGAACTCTGAACAAAGGGACATTACACCTTGTTTTTAGAATTCCTGGGAAAATTTAGCCCTGGAAAGAAGTGCTCCCAGACAAAGCGTGGCTTGGGATTTTCTAAATCTGGAAAATTGTTTCAGCCTTGTTATTTCAGTGTTCCTTTGGCTTCATATTCTTCATAATGAAAAGTGACAGTTGTTTTACATACTGGAAAATCTTGCATGATTGGTCTCAGTTCATTATCTGCAGGAGGAAATTAAGATTACACTACCCACACATTAATGATGAAGTTCCCATGGCTTTTTAATGACATTTTACTTTAAATACAAAGACACTGTGGTGGTGAACAAGATCACTACAGTAAATCCTAATGATCATGATCAGATCATATTTGTATTAATAAGATCTGTAACTAAAAGCTACTGCTCTGTAATAGCAATTAAAACGTTCTGTGAGTAATTAGATGCCGCTTCTTAAAGACTTTTTTTTTTTTCCCTCTCAATGCATGTCAGACTTACAGTCAAGATCTGGTGTTAAACAATTTCCTGCAAATACTTGTCAAATTTTTTCATGACAGAGTTGCCTTGCAGTTGGCACACATGACTGCACTTTCCCTGCTTGTTGAGCTGTGTATCTGCATTTTTACTCTTGTATGCAATAGGTACACCATTTCCTCACTCAGACTCAGTTTTTATCAGACTTCATGCATGGTTTTTGTCTGGTGTTGGATATTCATTTCACCATTTTCCCCTGCTCTGCCTCCCCAAATGCCCAGAAGAGCAGTGGAAGTAAATACATTTTTCTGCTTCTGTTAGGACAACTTTGTTTCATCTGCTGCCCTGTTAATACAGCCTTGTTCCTGTGGCGATGGGCCCATGAGAGATCCCTGCTCTTGCGGTCTATCCCATGTTCTTGGGAAGTGCTCCAGCTTAGGTACCTCTAGTGAACTGAATCCTTAACACTTGGTTGAGATACTAAACAGAGAGGTAGTGAGGAGATGAATTACAGTGTAGATACAACTGCTGCTATTTTATTTCTGCTTTGAATTCCACTGGTTTTCCCAATCCCCACTGTGTGCAGTGTTCTCCACACGGCTTGCACGAGTGTAACTGTAGAGAGACTGGTGCACGGTTTGTGATATTTTTTTTTGTGTGTGTAATAAAAGCAGTGGTGTAAGGAACAAGGGGAGGGGAAAACTCACTCTTTAGCAAGTTTCTCGTGCAGTGTCATCCTGTTTTGTTAGTGGTTCTTTGCTAAGAAGTCTGTTACTTTGGACATACTTGGAGGCAATTTTCATTTGGTAGGTGTGTTTAGAGCTTCAGAAGTTTCTAAGCCAGCCAATTCATCAAACATCTTTTAAAATATGTGGAAATACATTGTAAACAAGTATAGGTTCCCTATAAGATACTGCACTAATATATGGGCATTTCATGGAATAATAGGAATTGCAAGCAATGCAGTTGCCCAGTACAGTTAAAAACATGTGCTTAATTCACTTCTTTGCTTGCTGCCTGTGCATCTTTGTTGGTGAAAAGGAATATTCCAGCTTGAAATTAAAAAAGAAAAAAAAAAAAACCCACCCCAAACTATTTTACCAAATTTTAGCAACTATTTAGCAGTTGCTGTTCATGATTTAAGAAATAGTTCATGGTTGGCATCTTTGGAGGGACCAAGGGCTGAATAGTGTTGCTGGATATCTTGTAGAAGTGCAGTTTGTCTGGGTAAGAGGCAGGCAGCTGATGTCATGGATTGAGATGTATCTGCCACTTGGTGGCTGTGGATTGTAGCTTACGATCTAGATTTGCTCCAGGTTCAGTCACTGACCCACAAATGAAGACTGTTGCGTATTTTCTGAGCAGGACCATGCTCTAACCTGCTGGGTCAGTGGGGGCACAGTATGGCTTGCCAGCAGGGAAAGGCTGAATTTCTCCTTTTATTGACTTCTGGGTGAGGACTGCCAGAATTTCCCCTTCACCTGTAAAACCAGCACTAAAGTAATACACTTACATGTGGGAACAGACTTGTTGACTGTACAGAACAGAGGAATCTGTATCTGTTGTGCAACATTGTCATTCCCTCTCTCTGTGGATAATTGATGGCAGATAAGACTAACAGCATTTTTTTTCAACCACTGCTTCTGTCTTGCTGCAATATTTTGTGTCAGCGGGGACTTCTGGCTAACTAGCACACATGTATTCACAAACAGGGAAGGAAAAAAATAATTCAAGTGACTCTTTACTTATTTTAATCACTTCTATAAAATTATCACAAAACCACTTGTTTACTGGAAGGAGCCCAGCGGGTCAAACCGTTAAGGATGATAACAATCTTCTTGCTTTTTCCAAGTCATTCATTATCTTAGAGGTTTCAATGCAGAGAAAATGTTGCCTAATAGATTCCTGTGTCTGCTCTTTTTGAACTTCCTTGAGCAATCCAGGAGCCAATAATAGCCCATGTACGTTTTAACTGTCATTCAAAGTCTTTATTTTCAGAGGAATGTAAAATTTATTTGGGCATAAACAGAGAATCTGGGCCATACACAGAGTCTAATGTTTCTTCTTGATAAAGGCTTTCGCTGTTATAAAGGACAACACATGAATTTAACTAAGTACAGACGACAGCTCATGCTCTGCTTTCACTGCATGCAAAATGCATCTTTTCACATCAGTATTTAGAGCAGCCTTCGGCTTGCATCAGATTTCTTCAAATCTGCTCAGCTAACATAATTTGATGCTAATAAAGAATAATAAAGGGCAACAATTTCACATCCGCTGACAATAATCGGTGGTCCTGCCTTTATAAGTGATAGGAACCTGGAGCTTGTTTTCCTGGAGGAGCCTCCTGTGTCGCAAGCGCTGATCTCAGATACTGCCAAGCGCTGAGTTGCAGTGTGGTACCTGCTGGGAAAGCTCGTCTCCGGCTATTTGTTTCTTTTGTGGCAGAGGTTTTTTTCCTCCTTCCTGTTTGCTGTTAAGCTCTTTGCTGGGCTGCATTGGTATTCCAGCCAGCAGAGTCTTGAGTAAACATTTCCGTGCCATCCTTCTTGTGCAGCAGGGCTTGCCTGGCATGGGAGCGACGGGATGGGAAGCGGGGGAGCTGGTAAAACTGTGTTTCGGCATCTTTCCCATGCTTTTTTTCCTTGAACTCAGCAGTTGGAATTATGTGCAACCTGTCACAAGTGGCCTTCCCAGGAAAGTGCGGATTCCATGGGAAGCAATCTGCAGCCTGGCAGATGTGCACAAAGACCCAAAGTCTGGAAACTTGATGAATTTGCTCCTTTCATGGCAGCATTATGTCACTGAGAGGCAGTAGGTAATCAGGCAAAATAAGATAATAATAGTCATTTTTTCTTGGATATACAGAAAGCACCAACCAAATGACCAAGTCTGCAAACTGACAGTACTTTATCTGCACCCATCACAAAAGGTACACAGTGTGTGTATGTCTCTCGTTGGTATTGCTTCATGTAGAGCTGTTGATATTATCCGTCCTTACAAAACATGGATTAGAAACTGTCTGCTTCAAATCTGTAATACTGATAAGTTCCCTTAGGCTGATTTCTGGCGGTGGTCTAATCTTTGCAGTTTATGCATCCTAGATAAAATTTGAGAGAGATTTTCTTCATTTCAAACCCTTAAAAATACTGCTCTGCTGAAGCATTATTATTATGTTGGTAAATATATAGCATTATACTTGCCAGGTGTCATGTTGTGAATTGGTTGGTATAGTAAAAATACTGATGGGAAATAACACGTTTTGGAAGATACACATAGCATGACATATGCTCTATCATGGTACTGTTTCTGCAAACGAATCAGAAAATTCTCCAACCAAAGTTTCTTTCTAAAAGGTGTATTACAGTACTATGTACACAAATTAGATCATTAAATATGCTTGTAAATGAGAACTGTAAAAGATGCTTGTTTTGCATCAGTGCTGATGCTAAAGAAGACGACTTACGAAAATCTCAGGTAATTTGATAAAATTCACACAATGTGTATTTGTAGACCCGACTAAAGTTTTCAGTGTCAATTTACATTATTTTGCTGCTTTAGAATAGGGAGATATGAGGAAGATAAAAACAGAATTTCTTGACAGACAAGACCTGCTTTTCATTACTATTTCTCTGGCAGTAAATATTTATTATTTTTTTAACAAAGAAAATTCTGACTACTGCAGAAGAGGCTGGTCAGTTGAGCCTTTAGATATGCAAGTTAGAGGTTGCTGAGGTTCATGCTGCTGAAGTTAATCATGTGGGTTCTGACAAACTGCTCATTGATGAGACCTGAGAGAGCACGTTGTGTAGAGCTGCTAACACATGCAAGCACTTCTCCAATGATGATTAAGCAGACAAATGACTTCATAATGCAGCCCAAAGCTGCTATTTTGATCGAATTTTTATTAGCAGTTATTTGTGGTTTCCTTAGTGGTGGGCAGATGACTGGGAGATTAAGAGGGGATATTCTGGGAAAAGTGCTGAGGTGTGCAAGTTGTTCATAGCCTGTATGGGACAGGGTTTCATGGTAGCCATTCCAACCATAACTTTAGTTCACTGAATTTTTAGGAATGGTAAATGGCACAAGTGGGGAGTTAGAATGGCAGATAGATGTAAGTACATATTAATAAAACTGTGAGTGAACATGTGTTATACTAGAAATCGACAAAAAAAATCATTTAACCCTCACTCAAGAATACATCTCGACAGTAATGCCAAGGACTCTGTTGGGCTTATGTAGAAGGCAGTTTTGACCCTGTGAGACAGACCGGGATGGAGGACTGTGAGTAAACTCTAGACCTTGCCCAAGAGTTAAGGAAGGCTCCAGAACAGGGACTGGGGAACGTTCAGGTCCAGGTCCTGAAGTTACTGAATTACGTATCCACCGAGAATATAAAAGCGTAATAGGACTTCAATCTCCCCATGCTTTCAGAAAAAGCTGGTATATTTCCTTAAGGTCCCTGGAGTAAAGTTTATTTTAGATCACATGAAGAACTGTTGATTGTAAATAAACCTTTGGCATAGTTGCAAGGCCAGCGGTTGCCCTCGGAAAGAAGTATTTTTGTGTAACATAATGATGTTAGTTAAAACAATGGAGTATATTGTGATCTGAGTTTTCTGCATGGCATCGTCTATGAATAGTGACTAGCTAAGTTAACATTCTGCTGTGCTGTTGATCTAGTTCTGTCAGTTGAAGATGTGTGTATGCTGGGATATGGTCATTGACTGTGTGTGGAGTGATTCCTTGTTTCTGACATAATTGTAAGTGGGGAGTTATGGAAATATAACCATTGTTAAATGTAGTGTAATTACAAATCACTGTTTTGACAGCACTGCGCTTCCAGCATGAGTGAAAGGCTGTTATGTGGCTAAAGAAAGTAGGGCACTACACAATCTGGTGTTTGGCTCAGATGTAGTCAGCATGTTTAGTGTGGTACAGAAAAAGGTTTTGGTCTGCAAAATGAATATCCATTCAAGTAAGGGTGGAGGGCAGTTTCCTGGAAAACTTTTTGGTGGCTTCCACTAATGCATCTATTCGTCATGATCTTTACTGGAGCCAATAAAATGACAAGTTTCTGAACTTAAGGTGCATCTTTTTTTGGTGTTGTAAGTTTGTATTCTGCTACATCTTTTAACCCCAAATCTCTGTTACGTTTCATCAGGCTGTTAAAACTGCTCATTTGTATAGCTCTTGGTGAACGTATTTGGAAGAACAAAGAATGCAGTACCACATAAGCAACCCTTGCCGAGGCCAGGTCCCGGGCTGATTTTCAGGCAGGCTGAACTGCTGACAGGGTGGCTGAGGAGGCGGGTGGCAGACACCGTAATAATATCCTCATCCTCTGGCCTTTTCAATTTTTATTTTATTAATGTAACTTATTGATCTTGTGGAAGAACTTTCTGTGAAGATACATATCAGTATTCATAAAACCTCTTTTCCTGAGATGCTTTGTCCTCAGTCTGGAAGCCTGCCGCCTGACCAAGAGACAGGACACCTTCCAAGGTTAACATGTGCAGCTAAGCTTGCAACTGCTAGAGAAAACGGTCTGTACTACAAGCAAGCGCTGCAAATGTCCATGCATCCCTCCCAGTCCATAGGGTGTAGAGCACTGCTGCTGGACTTGCATCAAAGGGTCTGTGTGGCTCGTTGCAATTAGTAGATACAGGAAAATACATTTAGGCCCCATGACACCAAACGTTGCATTGCCACATATCCAGCAGTGGATAACCATTGCTCACCTGCAGTCACCCTGCGGTAGGCGTCCATGCCCAAAGAGAGTGGAAACATGGAGGCCTTTCATTCTGATGTGCTTGGTTCAAAGACTTCTTGTGATGCTGGGCAGATGAAAAAAATGTGAATGAATCTATTTCTTTTAGTGCTGCTCATATTAATAGGCTTTGCTTTTCATGCTTGTCGTATTGTAATTCTGATTTAACAACATTTATCAGTAGAAGATCACTGCAGGGTCTTTAATGATTATAGTTGTTCAAGCTGATAGTCTGAGACTATTAAATAAGCTCCAATTACTTCCCATTTATTTGTGTTGTTTTTTCCCTCCAAGTAACAAAATGTAATCCTGAAGTTCATTATTATTCTTTGCATTGTATTCATCTAAATAGATTTTCTACCTAATTAAGGTTGAATACGTTTGAACTAAACTGACCATATTTTACAAGGATGTTTTCATTTGTATGTGAGGGCGTCTTTGGTTTCTACCATCCATGTTTTAATTATGTTTAACTTCTGTAGCCGCCAGCGATCTTGTTGTGTGTCTCAGGAATTCACCCTGGGCTGCTTGAGATTGTTTAGATTGGAGTTCGAATAGGCCTCCAGATGAATTTAGTTGGAATCTAGTTAATAACAAGTCACCAGGAAGCAATTTCAAGTGTTTACTACTGCTTTGAAATATATAAAGTGAATATTGGGTGACTTGGATGAAAGAAATAGAGATGAAAGCAGAGGAATTCAGTTCAGATTAGCCATGTTGTTTTTTTATGGGGTGGGTCATGGGAAGGTGGGGGAAAAAACTGATGAACAGGTTGGCTGGTAACGGGTGTTCAGTGTGGTTATCACTTCCATATTCTGAACATTCAAATGACTGATCTTTACTCCTGTGCTTACTTGGTGTTATTTATTTATTTACAATTTCTCTGGGGGGATCTTTGTTGAATAATGTAGCAGTACAATTTGGTGATAATTAAAGACAAAGAACATCACGTTTTCAGTATTAGAATAACCATCAGGAAAAACAACTATGTAGATGTACCGCTCTTGACCTTACATGCTGAATTCCTGTCCCATGCCTCAGGAGATGGCATTTGCAAGTGAAGGCCGTGGACACGGGCGCTGTGCTGTGCCGCCCTGGGTGTGAAGCCTCTTCAGGAAGGAACCAGCATCGCACAGGTAGCCCTATGCCTGTTAAAAAGTTGTGGGACATAAGTATCTACTGCTGCTCTACAAAAGTCCTTAACAGGACCCTCAAAGTAATAGACATTAATATAAAAAGTGACTTAAATTACCTTTCCCTTGAGAAAGGGCTGACTTCTTTATAAGGTCCTTCATGTCTGAACTCTTCATTGGAAGGATTATAAGATTCACCTTCTCTTGGGAAGAAGCTCTAGGAAAATAAACCTCCAGGGTTTTCCTGAGCTTCCTCAGAAGCCGCGTTTTGCGCTGTCAGGCCAGTCCTCCTTCATGTCTTTCCTAGTTCTGTGGTGAATTCTGCTTAAAGATGTGGTTAAGCTGAAATGAATCCAAGAGGCTTATTAACGCTGGTACATATTCCAGGACAGTTGCTCAAAGTGGATGCTCTTTTGAGGGTTTGTTCGCCTGGGAATGGAGCAATGTGTCATGTCATGCAAGGGTGCGTTCCCTTGCCTGCACCTAGGCAGAACTAACTGCACTGCAAAGCAGAGATGGAAACTGTTCAGATACATGTGTGTGAATATGTATTTATATGTATATGCAGGCAAAAAAACCCTGCCCGAATGCGGTCAGTCTTGATGTTCCTGTTGGTGAGTTTGACTGGGAGGGACCTTTGCCAAGAGGAAGGAAGTGTGCACTGGTATGGAGCCTGTTACTGAGATCAAGCATCATTTGAAAGGGAACAATGTGCGTAAAGTGGGGGCAGTTACTGGTTATAAATCAAGTTCTGTTACAGATGGAATGAATTTGACTAGACTGCGGTGTCTTTCAGACCTCCTGTGTAAGTACAAGTTTTCCTGAGATGTGTAAATTAGCAGAAAACGAGGTTGTCAGTTTTTGAAATATGTGGATATGTGCTTTCACAGCTCCCTGTAGCAGTATTCCAAACTTTTTAATAACCAGATGGACAGTTGAAATTACTGTTAACAGAATATGGCTGTTCATACAGTTACTATGCTAAGCTGGAGCAAATGTGAAAATCTTCTTGACTCCTGAGGGGTGCAATATTGTTTTACTCCCTAATCAAAATTACTCTGAAAGTCAGTCACATTTTGTTAGCAGGAAACTAAAAACTCCTGAGGAAAGGAACCAAAGTTTTTAAGCCGTTTTCATTCCATTCCAAACCTGAACATCTTTCCTTAATGTACAAATGTTATGTATGCAAGAAGGAAAGAAAGCAACTTCTATTAATGATATTTTTATTATGTTGATTCCAGTGTTTTGGAACACATTGCTGAAGCTAAAAAAAATAATAATCAGTGATAATATTTTAGGGAAAGGAGGGGGAAATAATCCTCCAAGCAATCACTTACCAATGCACTCGAGGTCCCCTGTGTCTGTGCACTTTGTGGTGGTCCAGCCATTACTCTGCAGCTTTGAAATGCAAGTGTAACAATAGTGTTGGGAAAGCAGTGCCTGTAAGTATTTATTAGCACTGAATCCTGAAGGGCTCATGCTTTTTCATGTATCAGAATCCCCCTTTTAACCCAGATGATGGGTTTTTCTCATAACCTTTTTATGTAACAGAAAGGACTGTATTTGAAACAATTACATCTTTTGTCTTCACCAGCTTGCAAATTCAAAGGCAATAAATCTGTGTTCACCTTTTGTATCTCCCTTTTTAATGTCAAGCATAAAGTAACTTAATACATTTGTCACAAACTGTTTCTTGCAAGTCTTCAGACACTGGTAATTAAAGTACAATGTACTTGTTACAGCAAAATGGAAAAATACATGGAAAAATCTAGCGACATTAACATCTGTCCTCTCTATCTGCTCTCTTTGGCTGTGCTTTTGTCAAAACCTGCAAAAAGTATTAGTTTTCCAATTGTCTTTGATTAAAGTTCACAATTTCTTATAAGTTTTGATGGCATGGAAGAATGTCTGCATCCCTGTGGCTGCATGACAACTTCAACGAGAGCAGTGGTTGTTTTGTAGTTTGAAAGATGTGGATGGGCTAGGACAGGTGACAGCAGGGTGAGCTTTGTATCCAGGGTCTGTTTTATATCGGCAGGTTCCTACCTGAACTGGGGAAACAGCTGCCTTGACCTAGTGGCTTTCTGAGCCATTGAAACGAGCGTCTCAAGGATGCTGAAATCCTTGCCCTTGAGCACAGGAGATGACACTGCTGTGATGCTCAGCCTCTGGAACACTATGGGCTGCAGGACACAGATGAGGTGCCCGAAGCTCCTGCAGAGCCAGCGGTGTGTCAGCTCCACGTGCCTGATCATCCCAGGGAATGGGCTTGCTTGGCCTGACAGTGGGAAAGGAGAGAGGATCTAACCCGTTCTCAACAGTTCTCAAAGTAACTGGCTCAACAGTTCTTTGCTGTGACTTTTTTTTTTAATTATTATTTATCATCGTTCTGATAGTGACCAGCCTTCTGTATGCATCTAGCAGCAGAGTGAGCGTATGGGCAATTCCAGGCAAATGCCCTGTAGTTCTACTTCATAGTGATGGAGAAGGAGTTCTTCTTGGACTCAAAAGGAGAATGGAGGGAAGCTGCTTCCCATGATGGTCTCGGGAATCAGCTGTGGGGCTGGAGCTGCCGTACTCCTCAGCTGGGCAGCCTGCAGCTGCCCGTGGAATGAGTGGTCTGAAGATGTTTCTTTGGCCATGTGCCAAGGGAGGCGGGTGCCCAGCTGTTTCAAAAATGGGATTAAATCCGATTTCTGAGCCCACTGGAGCATGAGGAGTATTTATAATTTCTGCTCTTGTTCTGAAGACCATAGTGTAATATATGTAGTTCGGGGGGGGGGGGGGGGGGAAGGTTTTGATTTCACCTAAGAAATACCCCTCAAATATGCAAAGATTAAAGCAGGAAAAAAAAAAAAAAGATGATTTACTAGGAGCAGCCCTTGCTTGTAGAGATGCCATCCCCTGACTCCTCTGGCCATTGGAAGGTATCATTATTGAATAATTAACAAGCATTACAAATATAGTACGTCACAGAGCTGTAATTAATTGAACAGAAACTTGTGTTAATTATCTTCTCATAGTGCTATTTAAATTCTTGGTCACAGGACGGGTAAAATAGATGGTCCTGTAAAAACTGGCCAGGCCTCCTGGAGGCTCTGGCATATGATGCAGATTTTGAAGCCGTTTGTCACCTCCAAGAGCCATGAGCTGGTTTGGAGCCCACAGCAGCACAGCTCGCCCCAGCACGGTGACCGGCATCTGCACCAGCTCTGAGAGCTTATTTTATCTAAGACATGCATGATTGCCCAGTGATTGCATATTTTCACATGAGATCAATAATTATTATATATTTTATTATGTGACAGGAGAAGAAAAAAATGTAGGTTTTTTTATAGTACAGGGGATTGGTTTATACCTGGCCCTCAAGGCCAGCACATCTAGTACTTTGTAATTAGAGGAAGGTTTGTGTGTTTTGTTGCTGCTCAGTGTGTGCATATGCATATTTCTAGTTTGTTTTGCTGTCTTTAAGGAACCAAGCTTAGCCAGGGGAAGAACATGAGAATATGTTCTTAGTACAAAAAGACAACAAATCCTTCCATGCTGGGGAGAAAATCAGCTGTGTCAGGTAAACTGAAACTGTGAACATTTGCCATTCAGGGCTTGATTGCACATGGTCTGTCCATCTGTGTAGACTTTATAGGACTTCCTTGATACAAAAATCATACAATGAATAACTTTTCCTGAGAAGGGAGCATTTTCTTATTGTTGGGAGGAAATGCTCTGCACAATGCAGTGAACACCTTTCACAGATAAATGCAAGCTCTTATTGTGTGCCTTTGTGAACTGATTACGATTTTCTTTAACTTTCCTTACAAAGCCTCTCCAAAAGGAGTCATCTAGCAGCACTGTATTTCTACAGGTGTGTAGCAGGTGATGCTGGAGCAGTGACTACCTGCCACAGTATGGGTTCTTCCCCTTGGGTTAGGTGTCTTGGGTTGGATCCCTCAGCCACACAAAGCCCGTGTGCCCTTGCTGTGTGCAGAGCTGATGCTCATCAGGCTGTTGATGTTTGTGTGTCTGCTGATTTATATACGCATTAGCTTGTCTTTCTGAAAGCAGATTTGAAGTTGTTCTGGTGTTGGCTTTTTGCATGTTGCAAAAATTAACAGTCATGCTGCCTAATCCTGGCTGTTGGCAGAAGCACCCCTTCCAGGGTTGGTCTGAGTTGGTTCCTAGTATGTTTGTAGCATATTTCTTGTCTTACCATGGGGATGCCCCACAGAGGACATGCTGGTTTATTGAAGTTTTCCCTTGGTCAATATTGCAGCTATAGTCTTTCACCTCCTGCCTTTAGCATGCAGGATATAGAACTGTACCTGAAAGACGACGTGAGAATTTGTTACCTAGATTTTCTAAACTGGGCATACCCAAAAATGCACTTTTATGCTTGAATGTACTTAATCTAGATGCAAATATACATGACAGATCCAAGTGAAAAATGTGTGGAGAGAGGCAGTCTGCAGGTACATAAACTACCTGCGGTCCAGCTGAGCAGGTATGTATTGTACATGCAAAAGCCTTTGAGAGTGTTAGCAGGCTGTCATTAAAATCCATTTGTCATAGATGGCTGTAAAGTTCTTCAAAATTCTCAGTATTTGTGCTAGATACAGTGAGCAGCAGCTGTTCTTGGGTATGTAGCAGGTGACAGCATCAATTTACTCCATGGTCTTCTCAAGTAGATCGCAAAGGCTCTGCCACTGTCTCCGCTGAAACCCAGACTTTATCTCCTGAGAGAGATGAGACTTCGAATTCAATCAAGCTCACAGTATCTGAGCACCAGACCTTCAATCACCGTGGATGCAGTGGCTAATATATACCAAAGAGCACACATTTTGTGTGGCAGGTTTTAATAAAACACACTAAAGGTGGAGTTTGGAGAATTAAAACCTGTGTGTTCATCAAGGAGCAGAATTTGGAGCAGAATTCAAATTCTTATTACATGCAATGGCTCTGAGCTTAAAATGTTGTTTTTGCATTAATGTTATATTATTATTTTTAGCATCAATGGCAATCAGTATGTGATTAGCAATGATCTCATGCATTTCATGCACACTCCTGGGTACAGACTGTTCTTTCCCAGTTTGGGAGTATTTGCTTGTTTTTGTTGAATTGCAGGGTGCACACACACAGAAGAGGCCCCATTAAAACTCTCCCTGCCAGGGCTCTTACCATGACTACTCAGCAGTTAACCTCTCCGTGTATCTTCTGAGAAGCAGATAATGCTAGGACAGAAAACTTTGTGGAAATCCTTCCCTTAGGCCTGTGTCCTGTGATAGATATCCACAGTGTCACACTTGGTCTTTGAAATGCGGTGCTACAAAGTGACGAAAACCCTCCAAAGGTTTCTTTATAAAGTCTGTACACTGAGTTGGCTTTTAAAATGTGGGGAAAAAATACTTTGTTCTGATCCTGCACTCCTCTGCCAGAGTGGAATGGCTTTCATTGGCATCGGGAGCAGGCGTGGGTCGTTACTGAGTGACAAACGTGACCTCCTGCAGGAAGGGTGCTCAGTTTTCGCTGTTGGTCCCCAAGGGAGGCCGTGTCACTGAGGCTGCTGGAGGAGCATGCGTAGAGTCACACAAAGCGAGTGTTTTCCCAGGGCCGTAGTGGAAGCACAGGTGACATATGTGTTCTTGGGTGGCATGTGTTGTGTTTGACACCTGTAATACTGAGTAGTTTGGCCAGGGTAGTCTCTCAGATGAGTTGGCTTTGGATAGAGCCTCTTCCAAGCCGCGGCTGTTCTAGAGAGAATTACTCTATTGCAGAGACCTAAATGGTGCTTTCCATAGTAACTTTTTTGTGCGTTCTGTGGGTAAGATTAAGTCTATACAACAACAAAAAATAGCACTATTAGGTGTCAGTTTGAAAATACTGCTTTCATCTTTGAATGTGGATACATACGGGCTATATTAGTTGGCGCTCTGCTTCTAATTTGGTCCTGGTATAACCTTCCATGTTTCAGTGTATTTAATGTGATTTGCAAGCACAGAGGGCGATAAGAAGGTGCTGCTAACAAATAGCTAGACAGAGGTTCAAAAAGAGCATGATTCAAACAGCAAACCCACCGACATACACCCCATGGTACTGTCAGAACTGGGAATGCCTGGTTTCAGTGTCATTTTTCTGCAGGATGACTTTGTCCTGACTTGACTGTCTCAGACATCCATGGCAAATAAAGTCTGCAATTAAGCCAGCACTGTAAAAATTATATATCGCAGAGCAAGTAAAACCCATCCTCCCATAGCCAGCTGAAGACCAGATGTGCTGCTTTTGTTTGTACCCCTGAACTTCACAAATGAACACAATTTATTGTCAGCAGCTGCTGCTGTTTTAGGCTTGGAGTGCTGAGCTTCATTTCCCCTGCACTGCGAACATGTATGTTCTGCTATCACGCGTATGGATCCTGTCTTAAAATCATTACGCTGTAAAAATCAGGCTTGGCTTTGGAAGTTTTTGAGAAAGAGAAATGCAGATTAGAGGAGGGTGGAGACTTCTGGTTTTGTGGCATTTATCACTTGCATCAACAGGTGTGGGATTGTGTGAGGCTGGATTTGACTGTCCATCTGGGGTGTTTGTTACACATCCTTATTTTTCAATGTATATCTATAGCTCTTGGTTAGTGCAGTTGTTCTACAGACTGCTTTATTTTTAGTCCTTGCTTCTCCTAAAGAGACTTCTCTTCAGACACTGGGTGTCCTCTGTCAGGGTGAGGTTTTGTGGTGCTTGCTGTCCCTGCAGGCAGGGAAGAGTTACAGCCCAGCTTAGTTTTGTGTCTGGCTTTGAAGCATTTAGAATTTACTTGTCTTTTCAGATTCCAGCATGTAGACTTGGAAGAGCATTTCCCAGAGGGGGGCAAAGCACTTGAAGGAGGAAAACAGTTTGAAGAGATGAACCCTACACCAGAATATCTGCTCTTTGCTTTTTTCTGCTGAGGTTTCATCACAGGTTTCTGCCAGAGCACAGTGCATCAGCTGGGTGGGGATGACCAGCCCCACTCATGAGCGTAGGGGTGGTGAAAATCCCAACTGAAATGTCACATAAGTGTCATGTCAGATGCTGTTTCCAACACTAACGGGCCTGCACCTCGTCCTTTGATGCTGTGTCAAGCTACAGAGCGTGGGGCAGCGCTGTATACTCTTTGGGACGTGGGAAGGGGCATGTGCCAGTCGCTCTGGCTCAGGACAATGTCTTTTTTGTGGGTAATAAGAATTACACGAAAAAACAACAACAGTGAACTTTCCCCTTTATCAATGTGCCATTTGCTGTACGGATTAGGATTTTTTTATTATTATTATTATTATTTTTAGCTCAAAGACAAAAATTGTTTATTAGGAGTCAGACTGTGAGAGGGAATGTTGCCAAAATACACGTAAATATCCTATCACAGCATCACCTTTAGAGACTTTGGAAAGAGTTGAATGAAGAAGGCAGATTTATTTATTTATTTATTTGTCCTTTTATTTATTTATCTATCTATCTATTTATTTATTTATTTTGCCCCCATCATTGCAGCTAGCTATTTTGGTTGTAAATTGCAGCATGGTGAAATGTTCCTATTACCAATAAATGCTTTGAACTGTATTAATGATAAAAACTAATGATAGGGATGCTTTGCATTACCGTGGAGTGTTGTCCCTGTAGTTCTCTGCGCTGCTGCTGTTGAAACACAGCAAATAAAGTTTACATTCAGTCTTTCATAGTTTCCTTCATATTTTGTATACTTAACCTGTTGAAGCTTAAGGACTACTTACAAAGAATAGCTCTGTGTGTTTTGGGATATAAAATTCGTAGAAATAAATTTAATACCGTCTTTGATCCCTCTTGTATTTAAGTTTTGTATAGAGGACATTTCATTTCAAAACCAAAACATTTCAAAGGGACAAAGGAAAGCCCTGGGTGACCCACTGTGGTTATGGATTGCACCACCCACACAGATTTACCTCAACCCTTTTGTGTCTCAGTTTACGGTAAATGATGAAAAAAAGTGAATTCCAGCACTAGTTTAGAGGAAGCGTGACAGTACAACAATTAAAGTTTCTGAGCTATTTCATGTATACAAATCCAAGATCCAAGCACATTAAAATGAAGTAAGTCAAAATATACAAGTGGCATAACTAAGCTGAGGTTTTGGAGTTGGCTAAACAACAAAGGGAACATGCCAACTATCAGATATCTGAAGTCTCAGAGCAGTGGCACCTCAGTGGAGATGTTTTGGGTATGATGTTAATAAGCTTTACATTTGTCTTGCTCTATTTGCATTTGCTGCTGGTTTTGAAGTGGTCTTTTTCTTTGAAGATACATTGGAGGTACAGGCTAAGTGAAGGGAGTTGGGATCTGAAAGTAATTGGGTCGATTGTTTGAGGGTTTTTAGTTTGATCATTTGTGGGGATGAGGGCTGTTTTGAAACTATTTTTGGTTTTGTTTTCTCTTTGGTGTCCACAGAAGGGCAACAAAGCTGGTGAAGGGTCTAGAGAACAAGTCTTATGAGGAGCAGCTGAGGGAGCTGGGGTGGTTTAGTCTGGAGAAGAGTCAGGGGGCCTTATTGCTCTCTACAGCTGCCTGAAAGGTTGTAGCACGGTGGGGGTCTGTTTCTCCCAAGGAACAAGCGACAGGATGAGAGGAAGCATCCTCAAGTTGCACCAGGGGAGGTTTAGATTGGATATTAGGAAGAATTTTTTCTCCCAAATGCTTGTCAAGTATTGGAACAGGCTGCCCAGGGAGGTGGTTGAGTCACCGTCCCTGGAGGTATTTAAAAGACGCGTAGCTGTGGCTCTTAGGGACATGGTTTAGTGGTGGACTTGGCAGTCCCGGGTTAATGATTGGACTCGATGACCTTAAGTGTCTTTTTCATCCTTGTGATTCTACAGTTCTATTGAAAATGCTAATTTTTTTCTCCTTGAAAAAATAAGATGGAAAAAAATATTGATTTCGTATGTACCCTTAAATATTAAAAAGTGTGGGTTTTTTTTTTAAAGATAACATTCTCTCCAAACTAGAAATATTTTATTTGAAAAACATTTGGGTTTTGGTTTGTAGGCTTTTTTGGTGTTTGGTTGATTGGTTTGTTTAACTTCCTGCATTCCTCCATGTCTGATAGCTAAAGTTACTTGTGAGCTGTAGATATTAATGGAGAGAAAATCACTTCAGTCACCTACAGAACGACATCTTCTAACAAGTAAACTATTCAAACATTTCTCATTGCTGAGCTGCAGAGGTCAAAGTGATTCTCACTCCCTGCATGGCCTTGGAGAAGTCATTATCTCCCTCTCCTTCCCCTGCAAAACTTGACTTAAATAGTTCCTCCCAGAAGAGGTGTGAGAAACAATTAGCTAATGCTGGTAAAATGTTTTGAATACAAAATGTGGTTCATAGGTGCTAAGCATGGCTCCCATCAGTCTTCATTAACGGGTGCTGTCATTTACCAGCCTCTGATTTTTGGTTAGGTCTTTCATGAGTGGAAGGAAAAAAGGACAGATTAAAAAAACCCTGTCTTCAGATGTTTTAATAACAACTCCTTATTTATTTCATCTGATACTGATCACTTCAATGAGTGGAGATATCTCCTGCTCTGTGAGTCTATAAACGGTGTCCCCCACTAGCCAGAGGACTAATTGCTGCGGCTGGAGCAAAGGTAGCTCAACCTCACTTGGCCCCGACTGTCAGACAGGTTCCCATTTGATACTAATATGCACATATAAGTGCTTCTTGGTTCTGTTCTGGTCTGTCACATCTTTTCTCGAGCAGATTGCCATGTTCGGTGCTGTCTCTAGGATCCCTGGGGTAATGCTTCTTTTTCTTTGGTGTTCTAAAGCTTGCTCTGCTCTCGATGGGCTGGGACAAGTTCCTGTGGTAGTCGGTGGAGGTGGGAGTGAAATCGTGAAGGAAAGCGTTGTTCTAAGACAGACAAATAGTTTACATGGTCTATACCTTTTCCTTTAAATTATATATTTTAAATGTTGTGATGTTATTGTGTATTTATCAAAGCACGCCGAACGTGGTGGTTAAGGGCTGACAGCTGAGCCACCTGCTGCACTGCACACCGCAGGAAGCAGCGCTCCAAAGTTTTACTATGTAGAAACTCAAGAAAACTAGGAAGGGTTTGGTTTGCAGGAAAGTTACTTCATGGAAAGAAATCTCGGGCTGTGAAGTCACGTGGTGCTTCCTGCAGAGGAGTGGGGAAGTTCCTGGGGTGCCAAACTGCAGCCGTCGGCACCAGGAGTGAGGGAAAGCATTGAAGGACCTGCTTTCACTCCACTGAAACCTGTGTCCGTTTGGCCATTGATTTTTTTTTTAATGGTGTCAAGGTGAAGTCTGTGGTTAATAATAGCTCAGAAACCTGTGTAAAACCTCCCTGCTCCATCCAAGGTGGGGCTGGATGCTGGCTGGGTGATGCGGGGGGGGGTGGCTCTCCGCACGGACCTGGACGGCTTAGAGGCCTCTCAGCTCCATCTCCCTGTTATGAACCCTAATGTGCAGGTTTTTTGCAGTGTGTTGGATTGAAATTGATTTATGTTTTCATGTAAGAAATGCTTGTAATGCATGGGATCTGACTGTTTTTAGTAAGATGAGTATAATTTTTCTCCCCATTTATAGGATGGCTATTTTTCCCACCGACCGAAAGAGAAAATGCGAACAGACAGCAATAATGAAAATTCAGTCCCCAAGGACTTTGAAAATATTGATAACAGTAACTTTGCTCCCAGGACTCAGAGGCAAAAACACCAGTCTGAGCTGGTGAAAAAACCCCTTAGTAAGCAAAAGGAGCACTTGAGAAAGAAACTGGAAGAGGAGAAGATGAAGGAGAATTTGCTGCTGGGGAAGAACTCCAATGAGGTGGTGCAATTCAGCGATCACCCTGGAAAAAACAGCAGCAACAACAGTTTGAAGGACATTCACAGGTCTCCCAGACAGCATAATTTGAAAAAAAGCGGAAACAGCTCCCCTGAACTGAGATATGACCAACCACCAAAGTGTGAGGTAACGGGCAAAGAGGCAATCTCAGCCATGTCCCGGTCTAAATCTAAGCAGTGTCGGCAGGAGATCGCGGAGGTGTATTGTCAGCACAAGCATGGAAAGCTGATGCCGGAGAAGGTGACGCGTTTCTGTACACTGGAGGGTAAGTTGGTAGATGGTGAAGGGGATTCTGTGTAATTAAAATGGCTTGATGACAGAAAAATGGCTTTGTTGCAGAAAGGTGTAATGTACTTAGTGTATGAAAATGAGGGAGGGTTTGAGGATGTTGTAAACAGGGAATTATATGGATGTCACAAGATCCTTTGTAAATTCCTGTATCATTTTTTTGCACTTCCACCAGATTTTTATTACACAATGTGATCTAGGCATTCAATTGCTGCTCCTGTTTCTTTTAGTTCTTAATCTGAAGACACAGAGAAGTGTAGTTGAAGTCTTGTTATCCTGTACAGGTTGTGTGGTTTTTGGGGATCAGGGAACAGCCATGGTGAATTTTGGTGCCTTATGCTAACCGATAAACGAGTGGCATTGCTGTTAATGGCCATATGGCCATTTTTCTGGCATGTTGGAGTCTTAGCTGGTAACCAGGACTGCTAAGCATTTTGATAACCCAGATAATTATCAGAAGTATAATTAAAAAAATCCAAAAGTGTGTGGGAAAACTAATTTTGTGGTTCACTTCTATTTTTAATGTTCTTCAATCAGCAAAAGTAATTTTCAAAATCAGTTGTAGAGAGTCAGTTACCTCTGCTAGCCGAAGCCGAGCTTTGATTCGTTGCTTTTGCTTTTTACATGCAGTCAGATGAATGACGTGTCTCTCAGCTTGCTGTCAGTTTGCATGTGTGAGCTGACCTTTTCCTACTTTGCAAGAAGAGTGCTTCCCATACAGTAAAGTGTGCTTTCCTTTTTAAAGCACTGATCAGTTGATCAAAGTAGGTATTGATCAAAGGACAGCATTATCCACAGCAGCACTTGTTTGTACAGCAGTCCAAAGTCCCCATCCTGTAACTGGCACTTCAGCCCATGCATGTGAGGATATGCTGATGTCTTTGTCCGTGCTGAAAGTGCACAGGGACTTTTACAAACAAGAGAATAGGTCTTGCTTTGAAATGGTACGCTAAACATGGTGAGCCGTGGGGATTAGGGGTTGTTTAGTTACATTCTCAAACCCCCATGGCTCACCTGTTTATTGCACCATCACAAAGCAGTGGTTACTGTTGGGTGCTTCAGTGTGGGAGGGAGGAGGATCCATGGTGCTGTTGCCTAAATTAGGAGGCTAAACTCCCTGTACAGACAGTGGAAAAAAAGGAGGTGCCCCGGAGTATGTTTCCAAACAAAAGAATCTCTCTGTAATAGGAAGCTTAGGCTTTTAATTTAGATGATGCATATTACCAGGATGAACAGTGTGAGCACCACATTTCCCACCCCAGTGCATCTGTGACTAGTTTGGTTTCTTTCCTTCATTTTCGTTTTTTACCACATCTCTTTTGGTGTTTTTTCTCCCTTTCTTATCATGGTGGTACTTGAAATCGTTAAGCTGGGTGGGCAAACATTGGAGATAAAGAATTAATAGAGCAGGCAGAAGACTTGGTGTTGAGTGGGTAGCAGGGAGAAAGACAGCAAAGGCAGTACAACTTGAAGATAAAAGAACAGTAGAGAGGTAAGAATTGAGCAAAACTAGACATCAGTGACCGGCTGAGCATCAGTGAGTACCCCTGGGCATCCCTCAGGTCCCATGGGGGTGCCACCGGTGGAATCCACTGTGATAAGCGTGTCCTTGATATCCTTCCCTTTTCTTCTGTAATGACAGGAGAGTCAGCTGTGGTCTGTGAGAACGCTGATGGAGGTCAGCACCTTGCAGACACTGTCCTATGCTTTTTGGGATCAAGGACATATCTTAGTAATGTCATCAATGCTATATACCTGGTCTAGGGTAAATGCATCACGCACACAAATATGCAAGTGATATCCTGGAGAGAGCTGGAAGATTTATTGTCATTAGTGTAGGCACACACTGCAGCTGTGTGCAATTTTGCACACACCTATAATTCCATCCCCTGCCTGGTAATCTGTCTCCCAGGGATGCAGGGTGACTTTCCAGAAGTTTTAAACAACTACCATTCTTAAAAATAGGCTTCTCAAGAAATACTTACTGCTGCTTTTTTAAATACAGAATTTATTTCCTATGTCCTGCAGTCAGGATAATAGTGTAGTCTTAGAACAAAAAACAGTGTCACCTTTTACACTTGAAGCCTTTCAGCATGTTTGTACATTGCACATTGATATAAATGCTTCCTTTGTAATAAGACATAGTAAAACATCCAGGAAAACTGGGAGCTACAAACCTGACTAGAGAAATGCAGAATTTGTCCAAATATGGTTTTATTGTAGAATACAGGTGAATTTAGTAACAACTTACGAGGTATGGATACATACCACATAAAAAAAATTACGTGTAAAAAGACTGTGGCTAAAGGTTTTCAGTTTGCAGTGCTAGAGTTTCATTTTGATTTTTATTTTAGGGAGTGATGCTTGTTTAGAAAGAGTAATTGAGGGACGTCTCTTAACTTAGCCAGATGGATCCTTGTGGAAAACGTTGACTTTTCTTTGCCTCAAGGTTATTTCCTCCTGACCATGCTGACAGCTGAAGGTAACTGCCTCAACAGCCAGATTTCCTTGGCAGAAAATCTGAACATCGTGCCTGACATACAGGGTTTCTCTAGAGCAGATTTAGGAGCTTTGCTGTGGGGAAGTGATAACGCAGGAACAGATTGAATGAGACATGAGTTGCTTATGCAGGAGGTGCCAATGCACAAGCACATTGGGATGCCAGACCTACAGAGGAGATCCAGACTTCCAAAGTTGATTCTCAAATGTCTGAATACAGGGCTGTCAAGACAGGCATGTAGGAGCTCCAAAATGGTGCCTACCAGAAGGCCTTATATGTATATAACTTGGTGGGTCCCATAAATTTTACAGCCCCGTTAAAGATACATTGCCTGACTGTGTGTTGTGATCTCAGTTCTCTCCTCCTCGCTGCAGAACATAAATACTGTTGCTGTTCACTCACAGACTGTCTCTATCCCTCATCAAAGGTGTCTTCATCAGCTCCAGAGGTCCCTTAAAGGAGTTGAACTTTGTTAGGAGATGTTAAGCACCACCCATCAGCTTTTGGGAATATAAGACACCCCACTGTTAGGATCACTGGTAGGGGGAGGTCTGCGTAGAGATCTTGGCACTTCATGCATCAAAAAATCTGTATGCTGTTTGTCAGCAAAAGTCAGATATCCAGGGACTGAGTCTGTACATTCAGTATGTGAGTACTGTTCCCTTCGGTATGGTTTGAAAAAAGGTTTCCTGTGTGTTTTCAGCAGAGCTGTAAAGAATAAATATTTATGCACTGGAACAGCACATTCATCCATTATCCCAACATATAACCATTTTCCATATAAATGGTTTCCATTGAGATGTCATCCAGATTTTAATCCCCTTGGATCCTGTCTCATCTGATCAAAGCTGCAAGTGGCTGTCAATCACAGATGTTACTCCATCCAGCTGGATTGTCATAGACTCATAGAATAAATCACAGAATGGTTTGGGTTGGAGGGGACCTTAAAGATCACCTAGTTCCTACCCCCTGCCACAGGCAGGGACACCTCCCCCCAGCCCAGGCTGCTCCCAGCCCCATCCAGCCTGGCCTTGGGCACTGCCAGGGATGGGGCACCCACAGCTGCTCTGGGCAGCCTGGGCCAGCGTCTCACCACCCTCACAGTGAAGAATTTCTAATCTAAATCTTCTCTAAATCTACCCTCTCTCAGTTTAAGGCCATTCCCCCTTGTCCTGTTGCTTCCCACCCTTGCAAAAAGCCCCTCTCCAGCTTTCCTGCCGGCCCCCTGAGGCACTGGAAGGTGCTGTAAGGTCCCCCCGGAGCCTCCTCTGCTCCAGGCTGAACCACCCCAACTCTCTCAGCCTGGCTTCACAGGAGAGCTGCTCCAGCCCTCTCATCGTCTTCATGGCCCCCTCTGGGCTCTCTCCAGCAGGCCCGTGTCCTCCTCGTGCTGGGGGGCACAGAAAAATGTTAAATGATATGTTCATTTGAGTGGTTATCGATGGGAGCAGGATCTTACAGGCTGTTTCTTTTTTAAGTGCTTTGTTGTTGCCAAAGGCAACAGGCAAAGGAAATTGACTATAACTATCTTCATTGTATGAAAGAAAGGATTGTTACAATGAAGAGCATCATGTTTACTACCTGCTTGACATGCAGGTATTATTTGCGTGAGAATGAGAGTACAAGGGCTGCAGTCCCTCCAAGGGGGTTGCAAAGAGACAGTGCTGCTGAAACACGAAATGGGACATGGCAACTTTTCCAGTTACCTGACGCGCAGACGGTGTGAGCTGGCATTGCCCGACAAGCCGGTCCTGAAAACGGTGCACGAACACTACAGGACAGGGGATTAGTGTCAGCAGCTTTAGGTACAGCCTTACCCAAAGTCACAGCTGAGACTGGGACAACAGGCAACTTGCAAGTCACCCTTCCCTCAGAAGGGAACGTCTAGTTTGTAGAAGTGTGTTCTGAGGGGAAATGCAGTCGGTGAAGCTAAGAGAGCAAAAGTAGATTCAGCACAAGGTTAAATGAGGAAAGGGCAAATCCAGTCCTGTGCAGGTTGGGGGTACAGGGAGACATCCTTTTGAGGCGTTCATTTCTTCTCAGGAGGCACGATACGGAGATCAGCAACCTGTGGACAGTGTGGCAGATTGTTTCCTTGCTGAGGCCATCTCCATCCTGGTCCCATACAGGCTCGGCGGGAGACTCTGATTCCCCTGGTGTGCCAGACTCTCTTCTGCTTACCAAAGCTGTTGGTGGACCTGGACCAGCTGCCTCCCTCCCTTGTCTGTCATCATACGTGGCCCTCCTCGTGCAGAGGTACTGGGAAGAAGTGGAAGGTTCAATGTGAATTCTCCGCTCTAAAATAGCTTTACTCTGTACCTAGATGAACTCCTCTTTGGCAAAGCACAAGTGACCTGATCTGTGCCATGTTTCCTCCAGCAGAATCCCTTATTATACCATGGGCAGGAGTTCAGTTTAGAATGGCCACTGCGATCCTGATTGCTGCCCAGATTACTGGGCAGCAATGCAATTACAATTACACAGCTCCACATTTCAACAGGCGTATTAAAGTTGTGACTTCTACTTACAGTCTTCCTTCTGCAACGAAAAAATCCCAGCTTCCGACCCACTGGCTGGATTCAGTCCCTGAATTCAGTTTTTCACTCCCACGTGGACCGTGCTGTGAATCCCTTGCCTTGCAAGTTGGTTGGGTGTACAGCAGGGTTCCTCAGTCATTGGTGCGAGGTCAGTGAGTCATCACAGGCATGGTGCCAGGTGGTATCTGCACCAGTCTTCCTCTGGACCAGCTTCTCTAGGCTGCTGTATCCCCAGGGTAGACTGGCCTAATCCTCATCATTAATTACCCGACTGGGTTTATGCTTGACTCGGATCTATGGCCCTGGATAGACCAAAGTATATAACAGGATTTTTTTGAGGGGTGTTTTCTAAGATGCAGTTCTGGCAGAAAGAAGGGTCCCTAGGAAAGGAGAGAGCCTCAAATGAGCCTGATTTATTTCCCCTTGGCTCTTCTGTTGTCTTTTCTTAGTTTATAAATCAAACAGGTTTTCTGCTATCTTCATCCCTGTGGGGTAAACCCAACTCATAAATAAAGTAGAAAAATAATCAAGCTACCCTCATTCCACATCATTCATCAGCACCAAAAGAGTTCTTTGTAGATTAGTCTGCGTTCTCCCTGGTTGCTTATTGATAATACTGCTCTAGCACATTGAAGCAAGAGTTTTCAGTTTCTTACAGGCTGTTGAGAAGAAAATTTTCTATTTCATTTTAGAAAACACATCCTTTTGGTTTTCAAACTGAGAGAAAAGAGCTCTGGAGCTCAATTTACTGAATAATATGCACAGGTAATAGTAATCTGCATATCTCCAATATTTTTATTCTACTACTTCAAAGCACTCAACATAAAGAAATGTGATTTACAGGAAGAGAGAAGATAGACCACTAAGATGCCAAATATTTACGGGGTGGAGCAAAGGAGTTCTCCAAGGCATGGAAATGAAAGCATCTTGTATATAATTCTAAAAGAAAGGAAGCTGTAACTAAGCAAATACAGAATTTCATCCACTCGACATGCACATATATGCACACAGTGACATATAAATGTATGGCTTCATTTACTTTTCACATTTTTGGCAATGAATTTTTGGACTCACTGGGTTCTATCAAAAGATTGAAGCCCAAATTTGTTTTTTTCTCCTGGTTTCAGGATTCCCAATGACATTGGCGGCTGCTGCTTTTCTGTACATTTAATCTGTTAGTGTGACAAAATTGCTGTGGTGAGCTATACACGGTTTAAGGAGCATGTAAGAGCCACTGCACACACAGCCCAGACAGCATTTTAATTTGCTGCACCACAGATGATGCCGGCTGCAATAAATTTACTGTGAGTAGACTAATTGCAAAATAACCCTAATTGAGTAGTTATCAGCAAACTACATCCTGTGGAACAAAACTGCTTACAATTAATAGCATTTAAGCCATACACTGGTATTCTGCAGAATGCTAAGATGTAATTACACTGTGTACAGAGATTGTGTTCTGTTCTAGAAACCATGTTTCCAGCACTTCTTTCATTAGAAAGGGCTGTTTCAAGATTCAGTACTTGCATTTGAGGCTAAATGAGTTTATGAAGTAAAGTGGTGTCTCTCTCCTCTCCCCTTACATGTGTAAAGCAGAACCAACTCTAATAAAATCAGTAAGGCTGTGGCATTGTAGGGAGTGTAATGAGATCTCAGGAAGAATGTATGTGGCCATGGATTCTCAGATTAACTTCTATCATAGCCACACGTACAAGTTGAGTTAGTTAAAATTAGTGTGTAAGCAATGAGAAGATACTTCATTGGTTTTGGTTGAAAATGGACCCTGCCTCATCGTGTGGATGAGGACTAGGATATATCATGTATGTGATGAAAACGCACGTAAATGCTAGGACCTGAAGTGCACACAAGCCCCTGTCACCAGCCTGGGTGTGCAGGCAGGGATCCCACCGTCGGGCTGCCCGTGTTGCATTTGGGTGATCAGTGTACTCCAGTCATTGGGAGGGAGGGACGAGGCAGCCCTGATGTAGGAGCTGCCAAAGCACATCACCTCGCTGACAGCTGAATTGCTCCCTGGGCAGGGGGCCAAATGCATGAATTATCCTCAGAAACTGAATCCGGCTGGTGGGTCAGACACTGGACAATATTCCTTGCAGAAGGAAGACCGTGTACACCTTGTAAGGGAGCAGGATTTGCTAGCAGTGCCCTTGTGGCATCCCAGAACAGGGTGCCATTGTTTTGCCACCTCCCTGCACCTCTGGGGACAGCTGCAGTGTAGAGGACAGAAGACTCGTGTTTCTCAGGGATGGGTGAGCTTGTGGCGTTGCAGAGCTGAGGGATTCTTCCAAAAATAAAGCCATTATGAGCGCAGGCTGGCTCTGTCAGCACTGTCTTGCGTAGTTTCAGCTTTGGTTTTAGAAGAAATTCAGTGAGAGGAAAACTCTGTTGAGTGTCTTTGCCAATTAGCCCTTTCATTTAAATACAGAAAGTTCTTGTCTTGATCATCTGCAAATTTCGAAGTGGGAGACTGCAATCAG
The DNA here is from genome assembly GCF_963210335.1 of Falco punctatus. Taxonomy (NCBI): domain Eukaryota; kingdom Metazoa; phylum Chordata; class Aves; order Falconiformes; family Falconidae; genus Falco; species Falco punctatus. The sequence continues at coordinate 34,988,479 of NC_137583.1, read as the reverse complement.
GCTGTTGTTCCTCGTTTTTTTGCATGGAATGCTACTGTCATGTCAGGCCTGGCTGGTCCCCTGTGGATCTGGTGGCTGCAGCGTTGGTCTCTAACACGCCAGGGCAGCAGGCTTGCAGAAAAACATCTTGACAAATGGCATCTTGAGGAAGTGCTGAGACCAATGCATGACACAAGGAATGGAGGGCAGAAGGGCTGAAAAATTTATGGTCAGCAGTCCTATTTCTCACCAAACTTCTGTTTTGGAAAATTATATCGTTTTATGGAGCATTAAAGGGGGAGTGTGGGCAAGCGTGGGAGAGGATAATGGCTAAGTATGTCCTCACTGCAAACCTCCTGGGAAGAGAGCACAAGGGTAGCAGAAGCTCAGTGAATGTTTTGATAAAGATTACTGTGTATGTACAGAGATTAAAAAAATGTACTTAAGTGATTGTGAATGCTTCGTGGTGATCCTGAAATGTGTGGACAGAGCGCTGGTGGGAGGGTCAAATACAGCTATGGCTAGAGAAAATTACTGAGGGGGGACAGGACGCAGATGACAAGAAAAAAACCAAACAAAAGAAAGAACCCCCCCCAAACCAAAAACAAAACTGCCTCCCCTGTAGCAGGAAAGCTTGAGCCATACTGGCAGTCATGGTTTTTTTCATGTAAGATAGGTGTTGGACCTCTGGAGTGGATTCACTACAGTGATTTTAGTAGACAGACCTTTAAGAGAAAGCATGGCATCTACTTCTTTTATTTTTATTCAGTGCTAAGCTTGCAGCTGTGCGATGTAAATGCGCAGTAGTACTGAACCAAGCTTGAGTTAAGGTTGCACAGGCAGCTTCAATGTTATATTCTTTCTTATTTTGACTTTGCAGCTGTAACAAAATCTCTGTTAAAATCTCATTGTTATGCACTAATTACAAGCAGGCAGCAGCGACTTTCAGATTTGCTTTTTTATTTAGGCCTAACATGTCACCAAGGACACGAGGAGATTGCTGGGGCTGACTCGCTGGAAATTCAGCTCTGCCTTGCTAATCATGGCACTTCTCTAAGTACCGTTACTTTGTGAAGTAATACTTTGTTTTCACAGGAATCTACAGCTGATGAACTGTTATTTTGAGAATGGGGAAGTGTCACATCCCAGAAATCCCACGCTACCTGTGGCTCAAGGCTGCCACAATTTGGTTTGAAGTCAGTGTCACTGACTATATTACTTTAAAAATAACTGAGGGGACAAGTCTTGACATTTAATTTCCTCCTCCTGAGCTGGGGCAAAAGATTTTCCTCTTTTGTGGCTTCTTGAAACCAATGCCTTAACTATTTACAGAGTTTGTTACAGGATTAAATATATAGTTAATGGGAATGCACTCCTTTTCAGACAGGTTTTTGGAAGTGTACATTTATTTGATGTATTTCAGGAGTCACTGGGCTTTATGAGGCCAGTGACTGTTCTGTAATGTCTTTCCTTGGAGTTGTTTAAGGGATCTGCTCTGAATTAAAATGCCAGCAGTCTAGGCATGAAGCCAGTCTTACAGGACATTAATGCCATTTTAAGACTCCAAACCGTAATTTAGTTGTTTCTGTTGCAAATATTTTTTATGCAGAAGGTAGTTTTAAAATAGCAGTCTTTTTTTCTCCCTGAGTAATCATGACTCCTATAGAAAAAGTGAATGACAAGAATGTGTAGCTGAGAAACCTTGGAAAAGATTTTGAAATTGCTCAATGTATATTTAGTCTTCCAAATAAATGCTCATCTTTGATAGTTTGAGAGCATGTTAGAAGTGAATAGCCCTGATTCCCTGCTCATGCTATTTTAATATCCATGGTATGTCACTGATTTATCATCTACTTGTGTTAAAGAAATTATTTCTGATTGGCACCTTTGTAGGGAAGAGCATAGTATACTCCCAACTCCCAGTATCTACTGCTGTCACCATCAGGCTTCACTGAATGCACATTAAATGCTGAAGTAGTTCTATTTACAGTTTTACTATAAAATAAGTTATCAGTTTTAAAGTCCTGGCCCTACTGAAAGGTCTGTGGCAAAAGTCCATCATTCTCCTTCTCTAGTTTTCTCATCAGCCTCCAGGGAGGCCAGAGAATTTTTCAGTCCTTTCTCCTAGAGCTTGCTGAAGCTGAAGCATCGCTACCATCTCCTGTGTTCAGTGCTTACTTGCCTGTCATCTTCTAGTGGATGTCACTGTAAGAATGGTGGGAGATTTAAGCCAAAAAACTGAATTATGCTGCAGGAAAGTAATTATTTATTAACTCAAACTCGGCAGTTTATCGCAAATAATTTGCATAGCGATTTTGAAATCTGTAGGATTTGTTCCGTAGGGCTAAAAGGCAACAAGCAATTCAGAACAGAATTTCTCCATACTCTGTTCTCATGACAAAACAGAATCTCCTACAGACAGTGGGGCCAGGAGAGCATTGGCGGTGCTGCAGTGGCTGCATTCCTCTGCCACACAGCCTGCTCTGCTACAGCTTTTCTGGGTATTAGAGGTTTGAAGGCCCTTCTGCATCCTTACAGTGGGCTTTGTCTAGACTGAGGAGAGTGGGTGCATTTAGGTTGTCAGTGGGTGGTACATATTAAGCTTCTTGGTAAGCCAGTGAGGGTTTGGTTCAGACTTGGCTCCAGGTTTCCCATTCATCGTCACCGCGTGTACACGCTGGCTGTGCTTTGGAGGTACCATACTGTTCTCCTGAGGCAGGGAAAGTCAGTGGCAACTTCAACTTCGCACATTTTTATTAACAGCAGAATGGATACTGCCTTTGAGTTATGCCAGGAGTTTAGAAGAAAAATGCCTGTGTCCTCATGAATCAAAAGCTTTCGTTTAGACACTGCTCTCCTTACCTTGTATTGCTCTCTGCGGAATCACTACCATGGCACATGAAGGTTCTTGTAGGACATCCTTCTGACCTCTGTCATGCTGATGGTTTGGTGGCCAGCTTTGTGAGTTTGAACATGAAACTTTATGGTACTGTAAAGGTGTTGATTCATCTTTGTGTAGATCAGCTTGAAGAAGGTCATCTCCCACTTTCTTCTTGCTAATTCCTCTGACTTGCATTTGTTTACTTTAGTGACCCATTGTCCTGGAGGCATCATAGTTAGCAGCAGATGTAGGTCTTACCAGGGAGCACCACAACAAAAGCTGTCTGTTGGAAGGATCTTTTTCTACAAATCTTGTTGGAAACCTCACTACTCAACTGATGTTTAGGGCAGCCCTCTGACTTGAATGTAATTGCTTGTATCATTCTCTTTTTTGTGAGGTGATTGCTTCTCTTTTCTGGAGACTTTCTTGCCCAAGCTAATGGTGAGGTGTTTTGTTGAAGTCTTGAATCACTTGTGTAACTCATTAAAAATTGCAAGAGAAACATCTGACTGGTGAGAATGCACCTTTGTTTGTGACCGGCTGTAAATAGCAGCTTAAGCAGTCTTGCTGCTTACTCACCTGTGTTTTTAATTGGAAATGGAGGTTTCCATCCAGCCAATGGTTATTACTGTGCAGTGGAGTATTTTAAACCATGCTACTTTTAGACTGAAAGCTTCTGTGTATGCGGTGTGTTACTGTGCTGCATAATATTGTTGAGCTCAACAGTAGCATGACTAAACAAAACCACACATTTTCATGTTCTCCATCTATTTGTGGGCTGTGATTCATTCTGGGCAATTTACTGAATAGTGGAGAGGAGAAGGGGAATTTTAAAAGAGGAATTTATTGCAATATTTGTTTTACCCAATTGTACTTTCTCTTTTGCATGGGACCTAGGTGTAGGTGCTCTGAAAAAAAATCACTAATATATCTCTAAGTCTCTGAACAGGTTCAAGGATCTATCTCAGTCATTTTCTGTGTCTGGGGAAGTGTTTTGGTCAATTATTCAAAAGCATCATAAGGAGTATACTGCCTTACAGAAGGGAAAGTTAGACATAGACAGGAGAATCCAGCCTGGCTCAGTGGCCCACCTTGCCAAAGTAAGCAAATAGCTAACAAGAGGTGTAGCTGAGATCAACTGTGAATAGAGCTACTGAGATAAATTGTGAATAAGACTTCTACATAACACACACTGGATTTGCCAAGCCACAGCAGAGGGAGGCAATGGGGGGAGTTTATGTGTTTTTGTAGATAATTCTACTGTTTTCTGCCAGGAGATGAACACAAAACCAAGCTCCCCATGAAGTATTAAAAGCAAAGTGGAGTAGAGGTTTAACTGATATATATTGCACTAGCTATGATTACCTCACTTAAATGATGTCTTATTTCAGTAACTTTATTCAGTAACATTTATCAGTGCACCTTGAAATGTCTTTGTGCACTTCCATCTCTGTATTTTCAAGATCACTAAGAAAAAGCAAGGCAATTCTGTTCCTACAGGAGCAAGCAAAGATAAGAAAAGAGGTGTTCAGGGCTGAGGTTCTTGTCTTACCAGTCAGTGGAAGAGTATGGTCCAAAGCAAAGCACGTCCATTCAGTGTTTTGGGAATAAGACCAGCTTTATGGCACTTCTAATTCTGAAAATGTTCTACCAGCAGATCCCTGAAAAGCAAATTGGAAAATCACTTCTGTCAAGCTCCTGAAGAATACTATGAGGAGACTTCAGATATCTCTGGCATTCTTCACCTAGTCAGCAAAAAGGAAGTCTATTCAAAATGGTTCATTTCTGGGTCTTAATGAGAATCCCATTAGATTCAGCTCCATCATTTACAATGAAAAGGCTGCAGTTAACACACAAGTTAACATGTTTTCATTTCTCTCAATCAGTTATGGCCATTTGTAGGCATAATTTGCCAAACATGCAGACAGGATCATCTTTGTGTTTTTCTTGATGTTTGCTTTCTATTGCTGCAGACTGCAAAAATTTAGGAAAGAAATGAGCGATATTAGAGAGCCCCAGTGCAAGCTTAAAATGGCTCAGAGAGTTCTACTGGAATCCATCCAAGCCGAAGTCTCATTAGTAAGAAGAAGGGAAAAAGATTCTTTTGTTGTCCCTGTGATGAAATAACATTTTTTCAAAGTCTATTTATTTTATTATCACCTGAGAATGTGATTAGTCAGAGAATTCATTAGAGAGCTCCCAGCTGGAGTAAAAGCAGTATGCTCCATTATGCCATGTCATAAGCCAACCATAAAAGCATTAACTAGAAGGTGAGCCCTAGGCTAGTACTGTGGAAACCTGCGTTTCATTCCTTGATGTGTCACAGGTTTGTTGGGACACCTCAAACAACTCATGCCATGTACAGACCAGGGCTAACATGTACTTAACTCCATTGCAAACCTATGCAAAGGAAAATGGTGTGTGGTGGTATTGCTGTTTGTTTGGTATTTAAGTGGGTTCAAAATCCTGTTTATCAAGAGACCTGGAAATTATTTTATTATGAAATAATAAAAACTTTTTCTCAGTCCGCTAAAGGAGTTTGCTGAACGGAAGTATTTTTAAGGAGGAAAATGGTAACAGAGTTTCACTGAAGTGACTTCATTTAAGTGCTGAAATCCATAGTTCCGTCCCTGAAAGACCCTGGTGTTTTCCTGGGGGCATGAGGGCAGGCAAGGCAGCAGCCCAGCTGTAGGTCCAGTCTTACTGTACTTTGAGTGAATTTGTTAACACATCACTGGTGCAGTTCTCCAGCTTTGCATCACAGCAATGCACAAGTGTGAAATTGGAGGGAGAGTTTTCTGCAGTGTTTCCCCTCCCTTTTCAGCCGTTTAGCTCAGCAGCTTCGAACCCAGTACAGGAGCTTGTGTGTGATGTCTGCTGTAAGATGTAGCAGTTGTGCAGTGTGTCAGTTGGTTGCTTCTGCATTAGAGACCTGGGAAGAGCATGATAGTAACTTGCTGTCTTGATCTGGTAGGTATTAGCATGTCTGATACTTTTGCACCAAAACCAAATCCATTCCCGTTGTTTCAGGGTGGCTAGAAAGGGAACTGGGGTTTTATTTATCATATATTTCGAAGACTGTCTGGTGCTGTATTAATTTCCTAAGGTAAAATGACAAAACAGTAATTTTTCATTATGAATCAGCTATCCATGAAAGATTGGATTTAGGTCGGAATTTATTACTGTACGGAACTGAAGCCAATATTTAACATAATGTCAGCTATCTTGATATTAGAGAATTTTAATGGCTGTGCGATTTTATTCAATGATGAAGTTATTTCAGTTGTGTAGTATATGTCTAGGCGATTTGATGTGCAAAGCCTTGAGATGAAAATTGGATAAACATGGAATAAGGTGATTGATTGGTGGAAGGTTGCAATAATGTCTGCCTTGATATACCTTTTATTGTTAAATTATTTATCTAATGCAATCTCCTATACTTTTAGGAGTCTTTAAGTTGGCATTAAATCGATGTTTAAATCTTCACAGTCAGAAAGGCCTCATAACTCAAACTGATAAATATCTTCTAACATATCAGAAGGAATAATGATCCATCTTAATATCTAAAAGTAGGAAAGAAGCTATTCTTTCTATTTGCTATGAATCCCTGTAGGAGAAGTGAGCCATAAACCAGAAGAATTAAGATTAGGAGACAGAACTATTAGAAAGAAAACACACAGTGGTAGTTTCTCTAGGGAATTGAGAGCAAATTCTGTTTGCTTTGAAAGATGAGTGAAGATTTTCCTCAGGACTGAGCAGGATAGGGTGGGTTGACATTCACATGCTGGGTGGCTGCAGGGGGGGGCAGGGCGCACACAAACCCTTCCAGAGGTCTGTGGGGTGGCTCGTTCCTGGAGGCAAAGAGAAGGACCGCTGCTGCCTTGTCGGCCACGGCGTATCAGGCGTCTGCTCCAGATGGGTAATCCTACCTTTGCTGGCGTGTGCTCAGGGTATTAGAAGGTACCACCATGGATCCATGGTGGATCCATGGAGTAGAAACACGTGGCCTTGGAAGAGCTGGAAACAAAACCCCGCAGGATGGCGTTTGGATTTGTCCCTTGGAGCTAGTGGCTAAGACTAATCCCATGCCAGCGGCCACCAAAGCAGCCCGTGTTCTGTGAAACCCATGCTCTTCCCTGCACGGCCTTTTGCATATCCTCTCTTGCCCAGAGTTTGTCTAAATACAGAGTAACAATTTTGTATTGTCTAGTAAACAGTGTAGATAATTTGCGGGTTTTTTTCTCACCTACCAAGCCTTGTATGAGAAGGGCCTGGATTATATATCTAGAAGGCAGGTAACAGGATGAGTAAACACGGCCACAGCTGAAGCTGCCCTTTTGCTGCCCGTGTATCAGTTTAAACATGAGAAAGAAATATTAAGCACAGTCAATAGGAAAAAAAAAAAAAAAAGAATCCGCATTCAGATGGTAACTAAACCTAATGAAGAGTGAGTGGGAAGCACAAGTTCCTTTCCTCCTTAAAGCTGGCAATATTGTTGAACACTAATGCTGGAATCTTCCTCAAAAATTATTTTTTGAGGTGGAGATGGAAAAAATTACCTTATGGATAAATGGGATCTCCAAATGAATTTTTGTCTTCAAGCGTTACAAATGTATTTCAACCTACATCTAAAACTATCCATTTTTATGCAATAGCGTAAAGCTGCCCTAAGTAAACCTTCAGTACTTGCTGAGTTTGTCCAGAATTCAAGCAGAACATAAAAACCTTGCATCATCCCTGAATAATACATTTAAAAGCTGATGAAACATATTTCATCATTTGCATAAATCTTGAGTAGAAATTATTATGATTTGACAATTTTCATTATCTCAGCTGAGAACTGAAAAGGATAATTGTTAGCTGGCCTAAATTGGCAGCGCTTCATTTTGATAAAGCAGTGAACCTGACTGACCCTGCAGCTTTTCTAAAATGCCACCGTCTTCCTTTCAAACAGAATTTGCCTATGCTGAGGCAAAACATAGAGGATCTTACCTTTCTTCAGATTAATTGGATTAAGCTAGACTGGAAATTGCGTAATACGGCACAGTAGGCATTTAGCATCCCTAAAACTTCAGGCTTCAAAGAGCAGTTTCCCTGGCAGTTCAGGCTCCCTACCTGGGCTTGTTTATTGCTTTGAACATGCAGACATACTTTTATGATTCATAATCATCTATAAAGAAATTCAACTGCTATTTTAAATGCTCTGTTGGGAAGGCTCAGTAGTTATTAATTAATAATGCATCAGTAAAGCAACAAAAAGGCAGGTAAAGATGCAGTTAGGAGCATTGGCTGGTCTCTGCTGCCTTCAAAATTGTGTTTATGTCTTGTTAGCTCATAAGTGCACGTTGACTCCAGGTTCTCCTCTTCATACTCCAGGCACTTTCTTTACAAAATACTGACTGATGCATGAATATGTCCATAATTAAAAGTAAATCACAATGCCTGTTAGCACGCTGGTGTGGGGTAAAAGGTATAGACTGACTCTTTAACATGATTTCAGTGCCAGAAACCTGTCAGGGACTCTTAAGAAGAGAATGTCAAAACACTCAGTAACATTTTTGAAATGCAGAAAATTTAAGCCTCAGTATAATAAGGAAAAAACCACCAAAATCTGCTTTGAATTGCTATTATATATGTTGCTGAAGAGAGTTAGCAGTTGAAGTGTGTACTTTAACTAATTAATGACATTCATAGGCAACAGGGTTACCGCTTTATTTCGGAGTCAGTGAGGATCAACATGGTGAAAGTCAGTGCAAACCTGGTGTAGGTGGTGTTAGAGTCAGGCCAGCTGAATGCTGCTGCTTTTGGAGAGAAAGGATGAACTATTTGGAGATTCCCGACACCCACTGCTGGCTCAGAGATGAGCTCTATTTAGCAATATTTTGTTCGCCTTTTACTTTCATGCTGATTACCACATTTGCAATACATTGTATTTTTGCGTGGTAATTGGTAATCTCGAAAACTTACTTGGTGTGCAAGATTTAGTATTAGTTCCTGCTGTCATGCTGACAAAGAATTAGCTTTTTGGACTCCATCATATGTTCTCAGCAGGCACATATATAATTAAAATGAGCACACGTTGGGTTTCATATTAACACTCAAATCACCTTTGGCAGAAGGTCTCTGCATTCTTTTGGGGTTCTGTACTAGGGCAATGTAATTATAGTGTCAGGTGTAATTATTTTTAAATTTTATTTTTATTTTAAATGTTATTTTTAAATACATCTTCATTTAACCTAATATTAACCCTTTCCATACTAGTTGACTTTTAGATTTAGAAACTGACTTTGTTCTAATAAAAGGGTTGCCAGCAAACAGACGTTCTATTTTGGATGTTGTCTTCAACTCTGTGAAAGTTGTCCTGTTGAATGGTAAACATCGGGAATCATAAGGCATTGAATTAGTTTACATAAAGAGTCATTAAAAAATTAAAAGTACTTTTACATTAATGGAAAGATGGTGCTTACTGTGACAGTAAGGTCAGGGTGGTAAGCAAACTGAGTTTTATTTTTACTTCACCTATTCTAAAATAATGTTCTGAAGTATTCTAAAATATTTCCTTCTGAGGAAATTTCTTGAAGTACCGCCTTAGAGGTATGTTTTCTCTGTTTTTTTTCTTTTAACATTGAAGTTTGGTGGTAATATTAAAACCTTCCATTTGATGATAAGCAGTACCATTAAATTGAATGTAAACATAGAAGGGGAAGGGATTGTTTAACAGGAATAACCTAGAATAGTTGAATAGTAACCTGGCTTTGATTAAAGCTTTTGTAAATTAGTTTTGAAGTTTTGCATGTTGGCATCTGGACCATGCTGCTAGTCATCCCGTTCAGTTTTTGGTACTCCTGTGGAGCAGCAGGGGGTTGGACTTGATGATCCTTATGGGTCCCTTCCAACTCAAGGCATTCTGTGATTCTGTAATGTGAAAAAAAAAAAACAAACAAACTTTTTTCTGACTCTAAAAATAAATACTCAAATTTATTAGATATGAAGACATTTCAACTACGCATTTTAAAGCCAGGTTACAGCAAAACCAACTGAGTTGTGAAGGGGAGGCATGGGCACGATCTACTAAGGAATCACAGCTTTGCCTGGGGAAGAATAGAAGTTGTGTACCGCTGAAGGCTCTTCCAGGCATCCTTAACAGGCCACTTTGGCCTGTATTTTTGACAGTATTAATCAGATCTACAGTCTTCCAGCACTTCAAGTGCGTGTGGCAAGACACAGGTGCTCAGGTTGGTACAGAGCAGTTTTCCAGCGGGAGGTGTCACTGAGGCACGAGGAGAAGGATCCTCAAAAATGCCTTGGTTGTCGTGGGGGCCAGGTGGTGAGTCCTGCCCTGTCAGTCTCACAAGAAAGGGAGAGAGTGAGAGGTGTGCGTGTACAGATAAACAGATTGCCTTCTAGCAGTACAGCCTTAGGAATTAATATGAAGTGATTTTTTTTTATCATTCTTTTAATGTCAAAATAAAGATATTGAAAAATAAATTATATTTGAAGGAAATTGCAGATCAGTTGTATTTGATTCTTTTAGCTGGAATGGGGGATTGTTAAGGAAGCTCAAAGTTAATCTGCATTTCTATAGATCAAGAATTATTCAGAAGTGGAACATGAGCAAACTGAGCAGAATTTGGTTCAGACATGCTAATTCTCTTTTGATACTAATTTTACACTGTTGATTCTCCATTGATTTCAGATGAGTGACTTCTGCTGCATAGCAGGAGATGGATTGAAATGAATTTAGCAGACGAACTGAAAAGAGTTATGTTGCTACTACGTATTAACTTAACTCCTTGCCTTAAAAAGTATTATCTATCTTTAGCTACAATTAAAAATAATCTTTGGGGGGGGTTAGCTTTTAAGCTGCGAGAAGGATGAGTTCCTGATCGTCCACAGCCACACAGAAGTGTTGGCAGCAGCAGTTGTGATAGTAGTTGGAGACCTTGCTATAACTGGAGACCTCACCGACTGCTGATGCTCCAGTGCTGACTTTGTACCTTTCTGTAGTTGAGGTGCTAGCATTAAGATCCTTACTAATCCTACCCTTGAAGATAGTAAAATATGTAACTATTTTTGCAACAAATCTATTGAGGGTTTTTTCCCTGTCTGTCTTTCCCTCTTCATCCTCCTCTTCCTGAGGATGCTTGAGTATCAGTTATGAGAAGGGCTGGCTTAACCTGCCCTAGTGCTGATGTAGTTGCTGTCACGCTGGTGCTCCATGTCTGAGGGCTGCGGAGCACTTGCTCTTTGGTCCAGGAGCCTGCAGTTAATGGCAAGCTTTAACCAACTGACAGCCAGGGAGTCTTTCAGTTGTTACTGCTATGCTCTGCCAGTATTTCATGTTTTCCCTGGTCTCCTTTTTAAATAAACATGTCGTTTTACAATCTGTGAGATGTTTCTTGTGTTTCACACTTTTTTGTCTCTTAAATTAGTTTTGCATAGCAGTTTTGCTGCCAGTTGATATTTTTATGCCCTGCTATACCATAAAACCCAAGTTGTGAATGAATTTGTTTAGTTTGGGGCTTCACATCTTTTTAGAGAAGGAGCTGAATTACATCTGAACACAAGCTTTTTTTTTTTTTTTTTTTTTTAAGCCTTCCCTTGTGTTAGAGGTGGTCAAATACCTTGTGTATGAGTGAGCAGGTGGCAGGAAAAAAACCAATTATATTGGAAGCCAATGTTACTGAATTACATCTAGAGCATCAAAACATTTTTTAGTGCTTGCTTTACCTAATTAAAATGCGTAACTGCTTGAACGTGTGCCGTCTCATAGTACACTGCACCATTAAGTTATTCCTAGAGATCCACGCTAATACATGATGCTCACTTCTGCCAAACTCCCCGAATTCAGTGGTGTGGGATAAGCTGCATGCAAGCAGAGCCTCCGTGAAGCCAAGGTCCTGCTAAAACCTTGCCAGCACATGGGTGGCAGCGTTGGAAGGGCAGGATCAGTCCCAACCACAGTAAATGACAAGCACCTGCTGCCAAATTTAGTGCCTCTGACTACTAACATGAAGTGGAGAGTTGCAGAATGGGAAGGCAGACTCTGAGGAGCAGACCTATAATAATTTGAGAAATAGTATCTGTTGCTATTTTTGTCTGTAAAAGGTCAGCATTATTTTTTTTATTTTAAACTTTGCACAAATATTCATATTTTGCAGTATAGAGTCGAACTTTTCTGCAAGTTACTGTTTAAGCAGCTCCTTCACATCCAAGAGCATCATAGCCTTGTTAAAATCTGAGGAAATTTTTATAACTCTGGTTTATAAATTATGGTATTATTGCAAGAATGTATTTCACATAGAAATTCTCCCCAGATGCTTTTAACAGCAGTCAGTAACTTATTTAGTCAATAAAATGACATTTTCTGCACATTAGTTTTTTTTACCAGCAAAACTGAAATGTCTAGTGAAATACAGAAAAGTCACTTTATTCTGCTTTTGTTGAACATTTTCCATTGCCAGCAATTTGATTTTCCTTTGTTTTCCTCTAGTGGTATGTTAATGGGATCTTTTTATACTGTGATGGAGTAATGGAGTGAAAGTCCTTTATTTTAGCAACAAGACTACACTGTTCCTTTCTATTCTTTGCCTATAAATGCAAGTGTGAATATACATCCTTGTGAAAACCAATCCAAATAATTTTCATGAGAACATTTAAAAAATCAAGCGCAGTTAGTGAGTAGTAATTTGTTCCTTGCTTGCAAAAATATTGTGTTAGGAATTGTTTTCCCTGCTGGCTCAAAGGGATGAATGTTAGAAGGCCAGCGTCCATACCCACCTACTAAGGCTGTAGTTCGCTTACTCATACTAGTGATGTTTGTAAGTAACTGCTATTCAGGTGCGAAATGGGGAGTTAAATGATGTCTTCAGCTTCTCATGCATGTTTAATTAAAATACATTTATGAATAAAAGAGATTTATCTAATATCTAAAATCTCTCTTCCGAGTGGTGAACTTGCTTTTGAAATTCCTGGGAATGCTCACCCGGACTATGTGTTTGGGCAAACTAATGCAGTTTGCAGGGCTGGAGTCAGCCTGTTGGAGGGCAGGGTTGGGGTGTATTTGCAGTGGCGGGTGGAAGCAGGCTGGAAAGCAGGGAAGGCATTTAGCAGCTGTCTTGTAAGCGGATGTTCCACCCGATCACAATAAAGCGTGGAATTCAAGATATGATTTTTCAAGGCAGCCTAATTGGATTAGAGGGATTGTACTAAAGATATGTTGACTATGTAATGTTTAGAGGATTAATGCCTGATGATTTTTTTTCTTAAACCATCTTTACTAATCCTTGTTGATCAGAAGCAGCTTCTGGAAAGCATTCCAGCCAGGAAGGAGAGCCCGGTCCTACCTTTCCCGTTTCCAGGAAAAGAGATGTAGGTTGTAATACACGGTGCACAGACCAGAATTCTCCATTTTAATTTGATCCGAAGTGCTTATTGTCACTAGTACTTGCTTTTTCTAAAAGTGCACTTATTTACCTCCTGAACATTTTCCATGTTAATGAACATTTTTGCAATATAAGGGTGGCCCGTGCAAGAATTAACATCCATTTTCCTGCGTTTTGACCTGTCCATATATGTTAAAGTCTAGCTGAAGTAGTGTGGTGTTATTTATTGCTAAAATGTTATTGTAAGTTAGCATACCATATGAGTAATATTTCAATGTCTGCCAAAGGAACCAGTGTTACTTGCTTACAGTAGAATCTATTTGCTGTTGGAAATGTCATAATTATTTTGCATTCCTCTGTCTGAGAAGTAATATGCTAGGAGAAGATTGGTTCTCTTTTTCTTCGGTGTTGGGTAAAATTATTCACACTCATCCTTTAGTATACATAGTAGTAAGCTTGCTTGAAGTACAAGAGCAGATCAGTGATAAGATAACTCGTGTTATATTCAGATGGACAATCGAGAAGTACTTTATATAGTGATTGTGAGGTAGACAAGGTAAGGTTATGTACTTGTTTAGAAACTTCAATTACATAGAATTAGCTCATTTAATGCACATAATACAGAGAAAAGTAAAATGATTGTATAGATCAATGTCAATATTAAGGGAAGGCATGGATCTTTGAAAAGTATGTAGTGCTCTAATTCCTGTCTAATGGTTCTCACTTCAAAAGGACTTTTGTGGCCTGAGGAGCCTTAAGCAGTGGGTGACAAACTGGGGAGCTTTAAGCAAGGAGACTGGACATGTCCTGGTCTTGGTGGGAGCACCAGTGGAGCTGAGCCCTGCGATCTGCAGAGCTGGAAGTGAATCTGCGAACACTGGAGCTCATGTCCCCGTATAGTGCTGGTTTTGCTGACCAGAGATAACAAGAAATCACTGGTGCTGCAGAGAAAAGCCTGCAGAAACTGACTGGTCAGGCTTCTGCAGCTCGTTCATGGGAGGGATTTACTTTGGGTCGTTTGGGAAAACCATGTTTACCTGTATCCTTTGACATAAAGGATGTTTGACAAGAGCTATGGTTATGTGTCAGCACGCTTGCTGAAAAATCTATACTCTGAATGCAGAAACTGCATGTATTTCTGTGGGAAGGTAGATTTTTAGGTGTGGCACTTTGGTTTAAGTATTTCAATTCCAGGTATGTCTTAAATAACCTACCAGTATATACAGTGTGTGTATACACACACAAGGCATATATATGTATTTATGGTACCTGCACATACATGAATCTGATGTCTCACGCATCTTTTATTGTCACAGTGTGAGATTCTTGGAAGTGTTCAGCTATGTCCCAGCCCTGCAGCTTTTGAAATCCATATAGCTTAACCCAAAGGGATGAGGAAGAAGCAAAGCCTGACAGCTTTGGAGTGAATCTGCCCAGACATGTGCTGTTTATCTTTTCTTCTCTCTTTTGATTCTGTTGTGAAATTTGTATTAATTTAACTTGTAGTGCAACTAGTGTCAGCTAAAAGGTAAGGCTAAACTTTCATATTTTACAGCACATGGACACAAGGCAGAGGTTTGTGGGCTTATTTTTGCTTTTGCTACTGTCAGTTTTTATTCTCAGTGCCTAACTAGTCCCCTTCAAACTAGCTACATAAAATACCTGTGAAAATCTTGACTTTTTTGGTCTGTTTCCAACGTTATGTCTGTAATTGTTTCGGGCACAGAATAAAGGTGCACTCTGTCCTTCCAATTCTGCATTCAAAAAATAGGAGACAGATGTAATGGGAACCTCAAAGGAAGGATTAATTTTGAGTTAGCAAACCAGGTCCTGGTATGGTATAAATTAACTTGATCCTGGCCTTACACCAACTGATTATAATGATTAACTGTTCATTTCTTAAGAATATCTGGGGAAAATGCACTTTACATAGGACTTGAAAGATGACAGCACAGTAAAACAGAATGGGAAGGCATTGATCAGGCAGGTAACAAGCATGCTTTTATCTACCTATTCATTTCTTCGTAGTCTCAGCAGTACATAAATATCTCCTGGGAGGTTATGTGAAGTAGAGACTTATTTTAACTATGTAATTGCTTATGTTTTCACTCCTTATTGATTATTCGTGCTGTGAGCATGACAGGAAGAGATGGAGTAAAGGTTACGGATGTGCCAGTCTCCAGACACCCTGCAAAAAAGAAACAGGCACTGGAATCAGCAAAGGCTGTTTCAAATGCTAATTTGAGGCATAAGCCTTGATAGAGCTCTGTCACTATTATGCTTGGGATTTGAAATGTCGATATTGTTACTTTCTTGTTTAATATGCCTTGGTTGCTCTGTAGTGACTGGTTGGCTTTCAAGTTTCTGTTCCTTGAAGGATTAAACTTGCTGATGAATTGAGGTGGAAGAAGAAAACTGAACTAAGGACATTTTCTATGTTTTCTTGTCCTGCACAAGAAATCTAAAGGCTTCTCCAGCAAGGAAGGGAGCAAAGTGCTTCAGTGTAGAGAAGAGCTGACTCTGAAGCCCAGTGTTGGTTTGGGCATGAATGGTGCTGAGCCTGGCATTGGTGTCCAGGTTAGGTTGTAATCCATCTGCAGCCAGAAGGCTGGCATCCTCTGGTGTGTAATTCAGGCCACCTAAATCAGCAGTTGATTGTCTGATTTAGGTGCCGTTAGGGTAAACTGCAGGACATGGGAGCACCTCTGGGCTGCCATCACCCATGTCCCCAGGGAACAGCTTATGGTACCAAGAGGAGACTGATGTACATGTGGTCCACCACTATTGCTTCAGAGAAACCCGAGTCTATGAGCAGAAAGGGGCCTGGTTGCCACTCTGAGCAATTCTGCCTCGGTGGCCATCGCTAGAAGAGCCTCTGGAGATTCCTTCTGTCTCCACAGACAGTTTGGAGAGTCTGATGTGTTAAATTAGGCACCTAATTATGTTGTGTGAAGCTCACCACTGTCACTGATCAGAGGGGCAGGGGACTGCAGGCAGCTCGGTGCCAGCAGCCCTGGGGGGGCTCTGCAGGAAGGATGGGTGGGTGGGCAGTCACCCACAGCACACACCAGCTGAACAAGCTGCCCAGAGGGACCGGGGACTTTCCAGCACTGCAGTCTCGTTTTTGTAGAAGTCAGAGTGCTGTAGCTGTGTCCAGAAAATGCAAATAGTTGATGAGGTTTTATAAATGCTTCAGTTTGTGTCATCAGTTTTCTTGGGAGTGGTGGTATGACTTATCTTGTCTGACAAATTCCTGTTCTCATCAGTTTTGGACTGTTGAAAGGAGCATCCTTAGCAACAATCAGTGGTGGGTGAGATATCTAAACACATACCTCATCTCAACCCTTTCACCGCCCGTTTTTGGTTTTGTTTTGGTTTGTTTTTTTTGCCTTTTTGTTTTTGCCTGTAACCTCTCCCCTCCTCACCAGCACAAGGTTTCCCTGACACTAGTCACGTTGCTGCGTAAAGACAAGACTGGGTTTTTTCTTTTGTCTTGGGTGCATTGTCGCAGAACTGGCACTTTCAGGAATTACTGCTGTTTAGTTGATTAGCTGGTTGGTCTCCACAAGCTTGGACTCTGGGCTGGGGGACCCTCTCTGAACGGGCTGCTGGTCAGCCCTGAGAACCAAAAATCTCTTATTAGAGTATTTTCTTAGGGCTTTAATGGTACAAGTACCTGTAAATAGTGTTCTTTCTCTCTCTCTCTTTTTTTTTTTTTTTTTTGTTGTTGTTGTTTCCAAGAGTGTCAGTCTAACCAAGGTGCAAAAGGAATGAACAGTCTGCAAGGAATGTTTTGTCTGTTGTTGGGTCTGCTTTCTGTTAGGTCTCTGAAGTCCAGTAATGTCACTGAATATAGTAAAAATAACCTAATGCTCACTTAGAAGGCATTTTGTATTCACCCTAATAACACTGATCATTATGCACTAATTGGCTGTTAATTGGTATGATAAATATTATTATTAGGAAATTCATTCTAATTCAACATTAATTAAGTTACTGTTGCTTTTGAGTGTTATTTATTTATTCATGAGAGTCAGTGGGAAAAGGAAGAAAATGCTTGGCTAACACACTCCAGCAAAACTACAAATAATTGAGATTTGTCTCCTAGGAATGCTACCATTTTCATAATTAGAATAGTCAGAAAAGCAAGCTTGTTACTGAGACATTGGCCTGCCTAGATACGTATTGTAATAAATTAAGTTTAGTGTGTGTTGCAAGTGCAGTATAGCGATATCTGGTAATTAGTTGGTCATTTGCAAATCATAAAAATGGCTTCAGTAACTACTTGAGACCGACCGCAAGATAGAACAAAGTTTTTGTTGGCAGTAGGGCAGGCTGCTTCAAACCAAATGCTCCCGATTTTGTTTGAAATCCGGTGGATATAAATGCGGTGTCGCAGCACATATACGTGTACACATACACATAACCTGAAGTTCTGTACCAAGACTGATTTCAAACAGTCCTTTTTTTATCCCAGGTGTTTTCATGGGTTTTATGATACAAAAGATTTCTGTCTCTCTTCTCAAGGTTCTTACATTTTTTTCATTTACAATGAATCCTGCAAGTCATGTAAAAAATGTCCACAAAGTTTTCTGGTGCGGGGTATCTTTCTGGATTTGCTTAGCAGATAGATGATGGTTGCCCCAGTGGGTTGTTGAGTGAGTCTTGGAAGTGGTACATGTAGCACAAATGTTAAACAGCTGTAATGGAAGGATTACAAAGCTGAGATGGAAATGTTTACTTTCAGATTCCAAAACAAAATATTATCTTCCCTCCTCCTTGGGAAAAGATAGAAACAATTCATCTTCTTACGATTCAGCTGTGAATATGAAGCAGTACTACATGTGTCCTCTATTTTCCTACCTTCCTTCTTCTGTGCACTTGATTTTTCTGTTCATAGACAAGGTAGAAATCTCTCCAGCACAGGGGCTGCAGCAGAACTCAACCTATATCCATAATGATAGTGAGTTTTGCTTTTCATGTAAGTTCTGCAGGGATGCAGAGCTGCTTATCAGTTCACAAATGGTAGAGAAACTTCCAGTGATCTCCTGAAGGGAATATTGTCCCACTGTTAGGCAGTGGCTCTTCTTGACTGCCCTGAGTTTATACTGTCACCCTCTGAAATGATTAAAGCAGATTCAAAATGCCCACATCAGCAGCAACTTCGTTCCAAGCCAGGGCTTCTGCTCAGCATGGAAAGAACATTACTGAAACCTACCTCTTAAATGTTAAATGGACTAGCCACTGAGTGCTTGTAAATTATGTCTCACTGCTTCCCACCTACCTTGCATTGATTTTTGCTTATGGCTTACTTGATCATATTAACTTAGAGAGGGTCGTAAATTGCTTCTGTAATTAATGGTAGAGTCCAAGAATGAAAAATAGTAGAGAGAGGTTGTTGAAATAAAGTATTACTGCAAAAAAAATTGAATATCCACTTTTCAATAGCAGCATGATTTCTGAAATTTTATCCAAAGTGCTCAACCCTAACTCACAGATAGAAAGTACGGCTAACAGCAGTTTTAAGGAAACCTGTGTAACATAACTAGCAACAATTTCATTCTGTAAACCTTAAGCATCCCTCTCAAATACCTGTGCCCCGTGGACAGTTGCATGATGATCTTCTAAGCTGATTTCACCTCTCCTACTTTGCTGAGCAAGTTAAAACCCACCAAAAGAAGCCACACATATGACTGGTCAAGTTAATTATCTTCATCAGGAGCTTGGTTTGTGAAACCCAGTTCCTCTTCGACCTCAGCGGTGGATGTGCTTGGTCCAGCGGGCGTGCTGAGGTGCTGATCCCTGGAATGCTGAACGCCATCAGCTCCTGCTGCTTCTCTGAGGCACAGGGAAGCAGACAGTGGCCTTGCAGCAAGCAGGATGAGTCCCGACACACAGAGCTCTGCGCAGCTCGTTGGCTGTCGGTGTACATATTCACCAAAGTTGCATATGCTGCTCAGCCTGCTTTTTGGTGAATAGCCTTATTTGCCAGAGGATTCTCTTACACTGGGAATAGACCAGTGGGCATTTTATAGATAAATAGTAATAATAACTTTAAAATAAAATAAAAATCAGTGCTCACCTAAAATCTTTTCTTTCACTAAAAACATCCACAGGAGCCACCATGGAAACAAATGAATCATTTCCTAGGCTGGAGGTGAAAATTAGCATCTCAAAGTTGGGATTAGTGTTTCTGAAGATAGTTTTCTAGATTCTGGCATAGGAGAAATTGCTTTTTCATCTAAGTATGCTTAACACATGCTGTGCTTTAGGAGTTACCTCGCCTGGACAAGGTATCTTTGCTGGAGGGTACTGCAGCAAGACAGAACATCCTCTCTCGAGCAAATGAGGCACTTGCTGTGATGGATCATTGGACCTTAACTCCAGCAAGAGTTCTGGCTAGGTCCAGACAAATGTTGGTGTTACCAAGCCCTCAGACAAAGACTTCTCCTCAGGTTCTGGTGGCTTCCAGGTAGATTGTTCAGAGAAGTTTGTTGTTGTTTTTATAGAACTCCAAACTACTTCTATGACTGTCACAAAAAAATGGGATTTCTAAATTAAGGAATGTTGTTTTGAGTTTGGGTTTGGGTGGGTTTTTTTTGAGTTTGCGCACCATTTGAACAAGGCAAAACTGGTTTTGCTCTAACCAAAATGGAATACATTTTCAGACAAAAGCCAAGCCTGGAAATTTTCAGCCTGCTGTGCCGTTACGAGTTGTGAAGATTTGAAAAGAACAAGTTTATAGTGGAAGTCAGAGTTTGGCAACTACCGCTCAGCTGGCTGTTGCAGAAATGGTCCCGCTGAAGGGAATGGGGCTGCTCCTGTGAGTTTAAGTAGGGACTGCAGAGCTCTGCCTCTTCAAAGTGATTATGGCTAGTACTTCTGCAGTAATGACAGGGCTTCTGATTGTGTTTATGGATGTAATAGCAATAAATAGTGTGCTGAACTACACAGCAATAACTCTTCTGATGTTCTCTACCCACTGATTCATGCTATCAGGGCAGGGTATACACATAGAGCTGTGTTCAGATGAAGTCAGCAGCATCCAGGTATCTCTGCGCAGAGGAGTTCTATTGAACAGCCAGCATAATACCAAGCTGAGAACAGAAGCTGATGGATTGATTTACAAAAAATAATACGGCTTACAAAATTCATTAAAAGATTGCTTCATGCTGCTAGAGAAGTCTGATGATCTCATTAATTAGGAATAGAAGTAAAAGATTAGCAGGTTGGCTCAGTGATCTTGGTGAATGATTGAGCATAATGTGGCACTACAACAAATATGAAATGATTGCACTATGTTTATTATTCTGGCATTTAGTAATACTGCAATAGCTGAAGATTAAACTCTTGATTATGAGTATTGATTTCTCTGAGCACTAGAAAGTGCAAGCTGAAACTGCGGTAGCGCTGAGGTTCTCCTGTTACTTGCAAAAATAGGTCCAGGTTTTCCTGCTAACACATGTTGATGCCAGTCCTGGCACACTATGAGCAGGAAGCCAGAAGGGCAACTTCTGCTTTTCTCAGAAGTTTGTGAAAGGCGTTTAATCACAGAGCAAAACACCAGGTTTGTTTTCAGTATAGGATAGCAAAATAAACACACTATGATACAGAAGCGATAGCAAAATAAACACACTTCGATACAAAGGCTAGAAAATGTGTGTTATGAGCTGGGTGAGCACTGGCATGTCTGCTGAGGTTCCGTGTGGCAGTTTCTCCGAAGCAAGGCAGCATGAGAAGTCGCTCATTTATCCATCATTTCCATTGTGTAACGGAACTGCAAACTTTGAGGAAGTTTAAGGACAAGTCGTGCTGCTTCCAGGCCAGAGCTGCTATTTGGTCTGTGCCAGAGGGCCATAAAGAAGGCACTCCGTTCCCTCTCCACACTCACCTATAGGCAAAGCGATTTCCGAGGCTAGAGCCGTGCTCACAAGATGTAACTGTAACATAATATTCTTCACAGGTTTTGTTTTACCTTGTATTAACATTGTGGGCTTTTTATTACATTTCACAGAACGCCGGTCTGTGCAAATTATCTTAGAAAAAGGGAATTCCCTAACAAATAGGAAAGTTCACTCGACAGGCAGTGCCCACACTCTGAGGAGCTTTCTAGGTGGGATAGCGTACAGCTGCAGTCCCGCTGAGACTGCACCAAGGGACCGGTGCAGGAGGAGGGAGGAGGAAAATGGGAATTCTCTTGTGTTGGCCTGACTCATTTTTCTTGGAAGGGCAGGCGGTGGCACATGTTAGTGAAGGCAGAGTAGGGGGAGCTGCCTGTGACTCCTCTGCACCTGGTGGGCAAGGAGGAGAAGAGTGAACAGAGGTGAAAATATGGTCAGGGGCTGCTTGGGGCCAGGGAGAGAAATGTGATCTTGGCAGCTGTTTTTTGTAACTGGAGTGACTGGGGCTGGAGGCCACTTGAATTAGCACTCTGAGCGAACTTTAGTGCATGTGGCAAATGGCAATAGAGTGATGGCACTAAAGTAGCCATCAAATGCAAGTGCTGCCTTAAAATCCATCTAGATTTGTAGTGCTGCTGAATGGTATGATGTTAAGTGAAATCATCTGATGCACCTTCAGTCCTAACACTGAGAAGATGTGCTCCTACATGAGAGGCAAGTCATTAATATGCAGGTATTAACATGATGTGCAAGACTTTGGTACGCACAAGTTTTATAGAAATGCAGTAGCTAGAGCTATTCAGATCTTGACATAGTTCATACAGCTCTGAAACCCTACTGTATTTTTTAGTAAGCAGGTACTCAAGTGAAGGTTTCCTGCCAGTTTAGTCTTATTTGCAAACCAGGGTGGTTCTTTATCAACAGAGTAGTCTGCAAAATAGAGGGTGCTAATCAGCCACGGGCTAAACCCAAGGAAGTAACAGCATAGGGCAGAAGTAGCAGATATTCTGCCAGATGGAAAAAAATACAGCGTTCTTACCTTTGTGAAATTCCAGGCAGCCAAGAATGGGATTAGATTAAAGAAGCCATAATAGTATTCAGGTGGAAAATGGGACTATAAAAACCTAAACCTAGAAGAGAGTGAAGGAGTGAGCATGTGGAAAAGAGGTTAGAGTAGGAAAATAGCAGAGAGTAAAATAAGTCACTACAGGAATTTATTAGAGAAACCCAATGAAGTGAGGTGGCATTTCAGGTGAAAATTCAAGAGGATTTTGTTCTCAGTAATTGCTAGATAAATGATAGTGAGGGTATTGAAAGCAAGTTAGTTTAAAATAAAAGACCCACAATATGACTATTTTAAAGTCCCCTCACCTTCTACGTATCATTGCAGAAAACCACTAATTTCAGAAGAGAGGTATCAAAAAATATAATGAAAACCACTAAATTTTTTTTAGTCCATTGATGGAACATAATCAGCTTCAAATCAAAGCAGTTTAAAAGAAAAATGGGTTGTTTTAGCCATTACAATTGCCCTTCATTTCCCTGTCAGTTCTTGCAGGCACCTTTTTCTTTCCCAGTCCCTTTCTGTCCCTGTTGCTGTGCAAAAGCCCTAAGCACACGCATGGGGAAGCCCATCAGCTATGTGGGAGAAACAGGTAGGACAGAGCATAGGCAAATGGCCATAATAAATAAACTGAAAATGATAGAAGTAATTAAATTTAAGCTTTTTCCTAATCTTTTAATGCTGTTCATCTGACTCTGATTTGAATTAGTGGTGGAGGGTTTTTTAAGGAAATCATTTAAGTTGTTTGGGTCCCATTTAAAGTTAAGGGTATCTCATGGGGCTGGAAATGTCCTGATGGGTAGCCTGAATACAGCTGGGGACAATAAAGTTGCATTAATTTATGAGCAATACTACTGCAGATAGATGTTCCTTGAGGAGCTGCAGAGAGGTAAGGGTCTTTGGCATGGGGCAGGGCCGACTGTTAAACGTTTGGGTGCTTACCCGTGTTCATGCAGCCTTGTCCAGGTAGGGCTGCCAGGGGAGGACTGGCATGGCTGCTGCTCCTGGGGTGGTGACCCTGCAGGGTGGCAGAGGAGAGGGGTTCGATCTCGATGGGCATGCAGGCTGGTGCCCCGCATGAGTTCTCGCTTCTCCTTAGAAAGTGCTTTTAAAGAAGGAGCCACGGTGAAATGTGTACTACTCTCTGCACCCCTGCGCTGTGGATACACTCAGAGATGTCCTGTGTTTTGTTTTTGAACAGGAAAAGCCAACAACAATGTACAGTGGGATGAGGACTCCGTAGAATACATGCCAGCCAACCCAGTCAGGATCGTATTTGTCTTGGTTGTTCATGGCAGAGCTTCTCGGCAGCTCCAACGCATGTTTAAGGCTATTTACCATAAAGACCATTTTTATTACATTCATGTTGACAAGGTAATATATCACTGGTTATAAATTGCCTGTCTTGCCATCTGTCAGTCTACCCATCTTTGTCATCTTCATCTTCTCTTTACCTCTGCTGCATAGAGTGCATGTCACTTTTTGTTTCTCCATCTTTTATATGTTTGGAGCGTCTTTTTTGTTTGTTTGTTTCTTGTTATCTTCTCTATGTAACAGCCTTCATTTCTCCTTATATGCCTATGAGTATCTATCCATGTCTGTTTGTTGTACATTTCATTAACAGTAATTGGTAAGTTGATGCAGACTGACAGTGGTGGCCCACTGGATGGAGAGCTGACCTGAGGTCCCCTGGGCAAGTTACTTTACTTCACACTGTAAAAGGGAGGTAGTAACAGTCACCTCCTTTATGAAAGCCTTTCGGGATCTACTGTTGACAAATGATAAGTAAGAGGTAGTTACTTTGGTTAGTCGTTGTAATAAAAAGGATTAAGCAGAGGTGTCTCTACATTTCCAAATTAGCATTTAGCAAAAGAAGGTTGTGCGCCACACCAAGTGAGGGTAAAGCAATGGCAATGCTCAGCGAGTCAAGAAGTAGAGTTGGTGGTTAGTGAATACAGGGAGGGACAAGTATGGACAGAGTAACTTGAATATGTTACTTTTTTCTCCTATAAAGCGATCCAATTACTTGCACCGGCAAGTGCTCCAGTTTGCTGACCGGTACCCAAATGTGAGAGTCACTTCTTGGAGAATGGCAACTATCTGGGGAGGAGCGAGTCTTCTGTCCACCTACCTGCGGACCATGAGGGACTTAATGGAGATGAATGACTGGCCATGGGATTTCTTCATTAACCTCAGTGCTGCTGACTACCCAATCAGGTACAATGAGTATTTTAAGAATGTAAATGTTTTTTTCCTATTGGAAATATGTATTGAAGGATACAAGGGATGACATGTCCGTGCTGTGCTGGAAGCAGCAGAGGTCAGAGGGGCAGTTTTTTCTGTCTTACAGCAGAATGCTCTTCTTGGTGATGCTAGTGTCTGACAGCCGAACTTTAGCCAAGGAGACAGTCACCTTGCTGTATCTCGTGTGTCTGCCGCTTACCTGGGAGGGACTGCAGCTCTGAGCAGGCTAGCAGCACTGGTTCTTCACTTCTACTGTGGGAGCAGCGGCTGCTCTATTTAGTTGCTATTTCCAGCAAAGGGCACCCACAAGAGAGGATGAGTAAAGTAGCAGGAAGTACTGGAGTTCAACAAATGACCCCCAGGCATAGAGAGATTCTTCCCTCCCAGAGCTCTGATCAACAGTTTGATTTGATGTCTCAGGAACTATTGAAGGTGCGAATATAGATTCATCTCCTCTTCCATTTTTTAGTACTTTTTCTGCAGAGGATAATGATAGTAGAAATGACGAATAAGTTGCTAGGAGTCAATTATGTCTTCAGCACCAGTCGTTGCCTGAATATCTTTATTCAGATGGTGTCAGGCAAAGAACTTCACACACCGCCACATGACAAGGCTCGTGATTTTAAGTGAAATTATATTCTTTCTGGATTTACATCACCCAGGCCCCACAGCTGCATTCCATAAGTTTTACTATATTGTGCAAAAGTGGGTAGTCCCTAAGAAAACCCACAAAACAAAACAAAAACGCAGAATACACACACACACACAAAAAAAACCACCCCCAAAAAAAAACCACCCCAAAAAAGACAACTCCAAAAAAACCCTCAAGCGTCCTTAAACTGTTGGGTTTAAGCTATGAGAATTATCAAGAAGAGGGAAAGAGGAAATTCTCCTTGTGACTTCTGTTTCCCTCTATGTTGAAATGAATTGATGAGAGGGGAAGTAAATTTTTTTGGCGATTTTCTGATGAGTGATGACATAACATGCTTTTAATACTCATAGAAAAGAAATATATTAGATGGTTTCACTGCCTTTCACTGCCTTTCACTGATAAGGTTTCTGCAAGATCTCTCTCAAAGTATGGGTCCCTTCCTGAAGCTGCCACTCAGACAGAAATCCCCACTGAAGTGAAAAATGAAAAGAATCGTGAGCGTACGCCTTAGGAGGGATTTTGTGAAAACTGACAAAAGGCTTTGTTGCTGGTTCCCATTTCTAAGCACTGTCAGTGAAATGCAACACACTCTGGGGAGAAAAGGGGAGAGCACAAGAGTCACAGAGATTGCATTGATATTGGAACATAGAGGTTTGAGTTAAATCTTGATATTTCATGTTGGACCCAATTTAAACGCTTCTGTTGTCCAACAGCAAAAGACCTAACAATTTTGACACGCTACCGTTGCTTGAAATGGAGAGTATGTAGTTCTCTGTGTATCTCTTAAGTTTTGGGAAAAGCTAGTTTGTTATTCCCTGTCACTTTCCCGGTAAGGAATGCTGCACTGATGATAAAAACTAGACTAAATGGAAGACCATAAAGGAAGAGGTAGGTGATGACACTTGGAATCAAGTAAGATAAATTGTGGGAGGAATAAATGCTAAAGGCCTAGTATACTTATGAACTGGTTCCAGCAGATGTATCCAGTTATCCTTCTGTGGCATTACGTCCACCCTAAACATCATGTAATGCTGAGACCGTGAGTGTGGCAGTCTCAACTGCTCTTAGTTCCCTGTGGAACAAGTTAAATCACAAGGCCAGATGGGATCAGTCACTTATAGACATGGCCGTAAACAATCACTGGATTTGTCGAGTAGACTGTAGTCAGTTCAGTGTTAATGGATTCTTTGTAATAGTGCCGTGGTATCTTGCAGTCATTCAAACTCTAAACAAGTGCCATTCAGCTGGGAAAATTCCAGGCACTCGTTTCTTCACGGGAGGAATTGTTGAAGGTTGTTCTTCTCCGTTGCGGATGCTGTCAGAAATGCACGGTGGGCTCTGCCAGCCAGGCAGGCATCCGAAGTGCTCTCTTCCCTCCCCGCCAAAGTGTTGTTAGCAGAAATGATGGAAAGGTGGTGCTTCTTCACACCACGCACTTCCACAAAAAGTAAAAAGCCTTTTTCAGTGCTACAACTTTAATGACAGTGACTTATAGGTACTGTAAAAATTTTTTGCATATGGAATATTACAGCTGTAAACCCTGGAAAATGTTATCTCATCAAATATATACATGAGTCCATTTCATTTTCATAGTGGAGATGTTATAAATTAATATTCTTTTTAATCTTTAGGAAGGCATTACCTCTCTGCATACCCCATAAAGAACTGATTTTTTCCAGGAAAGAGTAAATAGGGTGTTTGAAGGGGTTTTTTTCTTTCATTCAGACCTCATGCCATGATTTATCAGATAATGGGCTGGGACAGTTTACGCTTCTCTCACTGGTTAGTCATATTGCCATGTTTTTTCCTAGGTTTCCCTGCATAAAAACATATGAATTTTGTGGATTAATAGTTTTTATCCAGAGCTGCTTCACATTAAGCTTTCGCTTCCCATCTGCCATTCCATCTGTAACACTGAAACCTTTACTACTTCTCTTCCGATAATAAAAGCTAATCCAGCCTCCTAAGTCAGAAAAACACATTCAGTATATGGTGTTAATACTGTATGATGAAGCCTAAATCTGTCCAGGGAGCAGTCTGGTATGTTCACAGGCTACACTACAATTGCTAGGAGCCCTTCATCCTTCAGCAGAGACGTCCAGGAGCAGATGTCAAGGATCATACTGTATAAAGGCAGGGGGAAAAAAATATTAGAACCCTTCATTTTGGGAGGGAAACATTTTAACTTGTAAAATAAAACATATGCAAGTCAGGAAAATTCAGATACCCTTATTATTCTTCCTCATGCCTTAACGTTTTGTTTGTGGAGTCTGTAGGTCCAGCGTCTAGCCCAAAGGAGGTCCTAATCCATGTGCGTCTAGTTGTTACTGCAGTAGAAATTGCTGGCAAACAGAGTCTGGACATAAAGGCACCTCCAACAAAAATGCTGTGTTTCTCTTTAGTCATGAGGCAATATGCTATTTATTGCCCTAAGTGAAATGATGTGGTGCGTTATCCAACCTTGACTCCATTCAGCTCTGTTAAACATTCTCAGCAGGAAAACGAGAGATGAAATGGCTAAAGACAAACCTCTACAAGCAGCTCTGAGGTGGGAAGTTGTGTGACTCCCCTCCTTTTGCTCTGGGATTGTGAATTAAAAAAGGGCACATGCCTTCAAGGTTCTCAAGAAATCATCTCTCACAGTCATTGCATTTATAAAGAAGCGAAAGAAACCCGTACCTTCCTTGCTTTCCCTTAACTTTTTTTAATTTTAATGGCATTTTTTAATGATTTAAAGTCTTTTCTTTTGAGAGCCACTTTCAAAACTCAGTGGGAAAGCTATTGTGTCTTTAACCTCTTACTTTACATGGGCATCTATTTGCATTATTTATTGTCTCAGACAAACAGCATCAGGTAGTCAACCTTATGTTCAGGGACTGAAATTTCACTCCCAACAAGGTGAACTATGGTAGAGCATCTATTGATGCTGAATGTTTAATGTGCATTGCAGGAGTCCTTGGATAATGTGGCAGGTGAAGTGTTGCACCACTTAATTTAAGAAGTTTAATGAGATCGTTTAACAGTGAATGTCATGTCAGTGCTTACCTGGCCACAAAGCTTGTATAAAGAATAAACATAATGAAACATTTGAACTATTTAGAATTTACAGTAAATCACTGAGCCTCAATCACCAAAGGGATCACCAAATTAATTGCCAGCTAATGCTTGGTCTTTTATAAAGGTCAGGCAAAATTATTACCAGAAGCTTGGGGAGTGCTTCAGAAAAGTAAGAAAATAGAGTGGCTTATTGATGGAGCCAGGTATGCAGATCTGACTACATTTTCAATTATGTGCAATCAGGTATAACAAAGGGACTTGAAAGAAACCCAGTGAAACGCTTGTGTTTTGCTCTTTGGCACTATTTTAGAAAAAAGGTTGCACAGCCTTATTTTCCGTAAAAGCCTCTGCTGTGAAGATTCAGTCAAATGAGATGAATTTAATAGAAGTTTTGGTCTGGAACTTGAATGAAATTTGTGTCATCATACAAAAAGCACCTGCGGAAGGGTGGCTACAGACTCCAAGGAGTAAATGGGATGATCTGGCTGGGACTAGTTCTTTAAACAGGTGCCAACTTGGTGTAATTTATGGATATCGTCTTTGTCAGTCAGAATCACACTCAAGAAAAATTAGCACAGAACTATTGACTGACTTGCTGTTCTTCCATTGTGTTGTCCTCTGATGGTCAAGGTAACATTGTTAATATTCATCTAAATATTTAAATGCTCTTTTAGAAACTTGAAGGATGCCCTTTGAAGCAGGTAAACCCTTTTTCTCAGGTTGATGTTTCCAGCCTGATCAGCCAGCAGCAGATGGGCAGCCAGACTCTCTGTCCTGCATTTCCTCCAGCAGATCTGCACTCCTGACTCTTTAGGAGAGTTGTTAGCAAAGATAACCGCCCAAAATCAACAGTTTTATTTGAACTCCTGCCAAATCCAAATGTGGTAGACTGCCTAGTAGCGATAAAGCTGTCCTTTCACTCATCTGCTGTCTTCACAGCTTTCATCTCTAATAGCTTACATGACCAGGTCCTGCACTGGGGCTAAAGCGGGGCTATTGCCTTTGGATTTCAGGAAAGAAAACTGAAGACAAAATGGCTGTAAGGAAAATTAATTATTTAAAATTATTCTTTTCTGCAAGCAGCCAGACGAAGTATTGTTTAATATGAAATCAAAGCGATGACTTCTGAGCGAGGTCCCTGGGCAGCAAAGTGTTTGCCAAGAGTGAAAAGGTGGAAGTGGAGGGAGTAGGACTTCAGGCTTTCATTCTGGTGTTGGGTGGAAATAATTATAACCAACAGGTTTTAGAAAGAAGTTCAATCTTTGAGAAAAATGCTTCAGCACTTTTTCAAGGTGCCAGAACTACCTGGGAGAACAACAATTTCCTTGTTTCAGCCACTGGTCCAGATTCATCCCCTGCAAAACACGGGTGACTACCACTCTATATAAACTGTATCAGGGATGGTTCTTGCTCTGTCAAATTTACCGTGACCTGCCCAGATTTCACCTCTGCAACTGACCAAATGACAGAACCTTTGAAACAGGTGACTGGGAGAAAAATAGTGGGAGAATACAGTTGGCATGGAGTGAGTAAACCAGACTTGTGCTGTTCATCTGCTTTTGCAGAAATTCCCAGCTTTTGCAATGTGCAGGCTTGAAATGCAATATTGGAAATGCTGGAAAATCTCTTCTTAGAACTGAAACAAAGCACTTGGCTTTCCCATACAGCACTCTAGCTTTGTGAGGAATGTTTGAGACCCAGTTGTGCCCTTTTAATGGTTATGAACTTAGAAACTCCAAAGCCAGCAAGGCTGATGGAAGCTGTGTAGTGGCATAGGATCACCAAGTTCCTTCCTGGCAATAGGTAAGCTGGTGCTGGACGTGAAATCCTGTATAAAGGATACTGACTTTCCAGGGCTGAATTTGACCTTACACCCCATACAAAGCCACCGGTTGCAATGCTGCTCTGAAATGCAGGCCTTGCCACGAGAATAACGTACTAGGCACTAGGTAAATAATACAGCGTTCTTTAAAGTGCCCTTTCAAACATTATCCTGAGCTGAAGCACTGGTAAGTCATATCTGTACATCTAGATGGGAGTACGGTGCAGGTAGCTTTTCCAGTACATCTGTTAAGATCCCAGTGCCTGAGGTGTTTATCTCAGTATTGTCGCTGACATTGTGTGAGGTTTTGTTTGCTCAGAATATCTTTATCTGGCAAGCCAGACATCAATCTGCTCTTAATGCTTCACAGGGAATCTTTTTTTCCTGTCCAAGGAACTTTATCGGTGTTTTTCTTGAATCTGCATTCTCTGAGAATTTTAGATGTGCTTCTTTCTTAAATCCCTCTAACCTTTTCTCTTCCTGTTTCTTCACTTTGCCAGCACATTTGCCTGAGATTTATATAAATTTTGAAGGTTATCGTTTTGGTTTGCTATCCCACTTCTCTGTTTTACCATTACATTATCAGTGGCTGGCGAAGCAGTGGTTTTGTGCATGGTCACAGACGGGTGGGGTGAAATGTTGAAATTATTGTGGCTTAAAAATTTTATTTACATCTGGTGTTAACATAATATTTTCTTCAACCTGGCAAATGTCAGTGATGGGAGACCCACCCTTTCTCTGTGCAGCCACAGCAGCTGAGGTTTCTCTCTGTCCACCTCTCCTCCTGGGTTTAGGGTTATAAAGTGGTTTTTACTTTTGGAGAATTGTGACATCTGCAGCTCTCAGTAACTTTTTTTGGATATTTAGTGCTTCTGAAATGTTCTTCATTGCGGCCTCAGTCTGGCAACAGAAATAAAGGTACCCTAAATTGGAGACTGGTTTGGCTATCCAGGCATCTCTATAGTGCATGCAGATTAAAGATGCATCAATAAAGAACATTTTTAGAATAGCAGTATTACTCAAAGTACCCTTGTACTTGGCAGCACATTATTTTGTTGATTAAAGTGCTAAACATTCAGCCCTTCATCTCTTCCTATGTGAACTGCAGCATCTAAGCCAGCATCTGAGACCACTCAGATGAAAGCCCCAGATGCCAGGCTTTACATTTTGATGGGCATTGCAGCATCTGAGCCTTGCTGGGCTGCCTGGCTGATATCCTCTTCTCTTCTGTCTTGGCTCTGGGGCTGCTCACAGGGAGGTTCTCTAGCAAAGAGCCAAAGGGTTTTCATCTGTTTGCCATTTGCTTTCTGGATGCAATTTGTGTTTTTACTTATTTATGACTGAGAAGAAAGTCCTCCTAAAAGAGAGTTAAATGCAACTCTTCACTGGATACCGTTCAGCTTGATCTATAAACAATAACAGCACAAATGTTGTGCTAATGTGCACCATTGGTTCCTAGGCAACGCAGTTACGTCTTTTGTCTTCAGGATGCTAGAATAATATCTAGAATAGTATTTTTGTAGTGGTAGCTGATGTGTTGAGGCTGAGGAAGGCATTGTGCAGTATGGGGCATCTTGCCAGCGGTCCATTTCTCCTTCATAGCTCCAGGGCTATTTATGAAACCTGTTTTTCACTTACAACTTGTCTTTGTGGACAAATAGCCAGAGGTAACCAAGTCTAGAAAAAGTTCCTTTGTGCAGAATGGCTCTTGTACTTTAAATCCATGGGTAGCACAATTCCCCACTAGCTGTCCCATAGTGGCAAGCGCTTCCCATGCTACTCGGCTGCTTATTGCATTCCTGGGCAAGAAGCTGCAGTGGGGTTTGAGGGTGTAGAGGGATGTGGGTTGTTAGGGAAATCCCAGGTGTGACTTGCAGCTTTGCTTCAAGTGGCTTTTACTTTGGATTTAATTATGAGGTGGGTAACAGAAGCTGAAGAGAAACAGGTCGTTGTGGTGTTTACCTGGATTTTATGAGCAGAAACTCTTTAATCTTTCTTCAGCTGGGCTTGGTGTTGTTTTTGGTTTGTTTTTGTTTTTTTTTTTTTTTGGGGGGGGGGGGTTGTCCTTAGAAAGTTCAGAAAAATCATTATCGAATTCCAAAAGCTAAAACTGTTTGAAAGAGGGAAACGTTCCTATTATAGTATTACATTTTAAACATGCTCTCCCATCATGGCCTCACTGAATTCTCTCAGGAAATTAAAAATCTGTTGAAATTGCCATTAAGACACTTTTTTGCTTAGATATCAGGATGCCACTTACAATAAAACAGCTGCAAAATAGTATCTGGTGGCAGTTCAAAGTGAAGATGAAACAACAACATGTGTTATCACACCTTTCCCAAGTCACTCTTAAATAGTTGCAAACATAAAGGCCATTAAAAGGTGAGCAAAAATGTTCTGATTCAGTCTTTTAGTGGTGATATTGATATAGAAAAAGAGGAATAGATTAACTCTTTTCCTCCAAAATAGGGTTAAAAATCTAAGAGTTGAGCGGTACTTGATATTAAAGATTTTTCAACTAATCTGTATGTAAATTCTTGTCTTGATATTAAATTATGCACTTGGACATTTTTTTATTCAGGATTACTGCATGTGAATGAGCTGAAGGGCTGGTTTGAATGAAATACTTTGCAACAGAATTAAAGCTGCTTTGAAGCAACAGATATTTTTTAAAAAGCGCTTCTGTATAAATAAAATGCAGTAGTAACCCACTATGGTTACAGAGCAAGGGTGGCACAAGTGTACAGGCCCAGTTGTGTCTTCCCTTTACTCTGATCTTTTTCACCAGAATCGCGGTGCAAGGTAAGAGCCACCTGACCACCAGCTGCCTTACTCCCTAGGATTTGTGGGGAGCACTGCTAGGAGATACTATCCGGTGTTGCTCTGCCTGCTGTCATCACCCAGTGAAGTCCCTCAGACTGTGCCATGTGCTGATGCTCCAGTCCACAGGCTCTGGGAGCTGTGGGATGGACGAGAGCGGATGCAGGACAGAGGTGGGAAGCACAAGGCTGAGGTCTTCCAGTGTGCTCCTTTACACGGGAGTTTTTTGAGAGGCTCTTTTGCTTTTGTTCTCTTCTGCAGGGAACAAACCCCCCTTCATCAGTCTGTAGGTTCTGCAGAGGAGGCCTGGCTCAGCTCTCATGCCTCTGTAGACCAAAAGCAATACCTACGTGCATGTTCCGAGGAGAGTAAGGGACCTCCGTGCACGCTTTGTCCTTTGGGATGTGCTGCAGAACATGGCTCTTTCTCCCAAGGTGGAGGGTGGTGGTGGTGGTGGTTTTTAGTTGGGTTTTTTTTATTATTATTATTATTTTTAATGGTCCCGACTAGTGCCGACTAATCAAAACTTTAGATCTGGAGATATTGTGGAAACTTTGACCTGGTGGTACAGAAGTTCAAGACAACATTTTGCTGTGCCATCCCAGGTAGAATTACTGGCTAGTTGACTTTTATAGTTGTACCTTATTCCAGTTGCATACTTCATTTCTGCTCATCCTGCATGGCACTACTAGTTGCAATGCATTTATATGATACCTTTGAATCTCCCTCTATAAATAGTGGTGCTGAGTACTGTTGGATCTGTTTGTGACCGTCCTTCTGTAGTTCCAGGCTGATCAGAGGGGATTAGCCTCTAAGTGGTTCATCGTAGCACACATTCCGCTCTGCTGCATGCTGTTTAATTATATCCATCATTCAGCATTACTTCATGAACCAGCTGTAGGCACAAGCATCCCTAACCTTTCATCAGGATAATTGCACTCTTTGCTACATTAGGAACTGGATTGGGGCCAAGCCTTTTTACAAATACAGAGTCGATTTCCGTTTAAAAGTTTGCTGCCCCAAAGTAATTTCTAGCAAGTAATTGTGCAATAATGCATCTTGGGGCAGCTGAAGACTAAAAGGTCTAAAATCCAAATTGGTTATTTGTTTAAATAATTGGGGCAGCCTTGGAGGATGATTTAGCTCTGGCTTAGATCATTGTGTTTAGAAGATGGGATGCACCATGCCAGTCAACTGCCTAACTGAAATTCACATGCTTGCTTTATAGTCTTTTCTTGAGTTGAAGTGAACCACTGGTTCTCTTCATGATTAAATAAGACTGTATTGGCTGCAGCTCTGTTGAGCACAGCAGCAAGTAGGAACACAAGCCTCCCACCCTTCCAGTTGTCTTCTCATCAGCCCCAGTTATACCAGTTGATGGATCTTTACGTTCCCGTTGTAGTTTTCTTGGTCAGACCTCCTCTACCACATGTTTGTGCCCCTCATCCCAGCACTGCATTCTTCACTGACTTACTCCAAAGCAGACCCAATGAAGAGTAGGGCAGGTCATCAGCTGGCACGAATTGTCAAAATAAGATTATTAGACAACCCAAATAAAGGTAACAAAATGTGACCTTCTGTTGTTAAAACCAATTAAGTTTCCTTCCATCAACTCTCAGTTTGTTATCCCTTTCACCCCCCAGGCCCTGTTCTTCTATCTTTTCAGGCTTGGTGCAGAATTAATATTAAATCCCATTAGCCTGACCCCATTTCCCCCATTTTGCCTTATGGTCCTTTGAACTGATGCGCTCTGACAGGTCGGTTCAGCAGCTCAGGGATCAAAGGGAGTGGCAGGCCCGCAAGGAGCTTCAGGAAGGGCCTGGTTTACTCTTAATTCATTTTACTTCTAAATGAGGTTTGTGAAAGGGCCTCAGCAGCGGGGTCTTGCTGGGAGGAGGAGGCGGGGCTCCCGGCTGCATCCCTGCTGCAGAGCACGGCGTGGCCCCTCCGCTACTGGGATCCCACCACTCATTTCCTGGGGTAACTCCAGTTAGGATTGAAGCTCATTGTTGGATGAGTGAATATTCCCTCTTGTCTCTTCCGTGGAAAGTGTGGGATGGGAAAAAAAAAGTTTCTTTACCCAGATAAATATTTCCCGCTGCATCAGAAGGACTGTTTGCTCTCAGAGCAAGGTGAGACTATGTTGGCCACTTTTTGTCTAGGTTGATGCTGCAAATTAAACAGGGAGATGGCAGGACCCAAGACCAATACTGACCAAGCTATGTGTTGTGGCCTCTCAGGGGGGACTTTCCTGCTCTCTTTCCCAGTGCTGGGATGGTGCGCTCAGCTTTCCTGCTGCTTGCACGCTTAGCACG
The DNA here is from genome assembly GCF_963210335.1 of Falco punctatus. Lineage (NCBI taxonomy): Eukaryota > Metazoa > Chordata > Aves > Falconiformes > Falconidae > Falco > Falco punctatus. Next base: position 34,953,360 of record NC_137583.1, on the reverse strand, counting down.
AGCGCTTTCTGTTTGTGGACACGCGGCGCTGGGTGCCCACTGTGTTCCGTGGCAGCAGGGGATGTGCCTGGTGAGTTTTGCAGAATATGCTGGACCTTTGCGTTGGGGAGCATGCCTGCCATGCTGTGCCCTGCACAGCCCCGGGGGGTGGCCCTGCCACGAGGGGCTGTGGTGAGCTGAGTGTGCGGTGGGAAACGTTTCCACTGGAGTCCTGCAGTGACCCCCTCCGTGGTGTTCTGCCAGGGACGCGCTGATTTTGAAAGTGATGTGGGGAAGATGTGATTGAATGGCTCTCATTTCCCGGTGTGACGGATGGGTGAGGGCGGGGTGGTGGGCTGAGTCACGGCCCGTGGGGAGCTCGCAGTCACAGCGAAAGCAAGTTACGTTTCGGAAACTGAGAAATGACTGAAATTTAACATTTAAGCTAGATCTTAACAACTGTATCCAGAAAAGCAAAAGTTTTTCATGACCCCTAAGTTGCCGGACTGTCACAGGTGATGGAGGAGCACGCAGCCCACAACGATGGACTTTAAATCCAAGGTGGATCGGCTGGGTAGATCCGTCCTTGGTACGCAGCCTGACCTAGCCCGATACCTGTCCATGTCACCCTCCCCTAATCCTTCTGCATGTGGTGATGAGGATCCTAGCCCCAAGGCGAGATGTGGGGGAGAGGAGTGCCATGCACGCAGCTGTGTCCCTTTGCAGATGCCAGAGGTCGCCCCCCAGGCTGACAGACTCAGCGATCCGCAGGCAAAGCTCTGCGACGATGAGCAGGGCGGAGGAGGCAGTGGTGGTAATGCTGCTTGTGACTGAGTTTACTTCACATAAAACATTCTCAAGGTCTCTTCCCACTTTCTTCCAAGAAAGTGAGCACTTTTTATTATAATTACTCAACCTAATGAGCAAATAATTTTTCTTATTGATTTGTACAAATGAAATTTCGGCTAGATGCAGAGAATGTATGAATTATGTTACTTGAATGGTTGCTTTAAATCTATGTTCATATTTAATTCTAATTTCTTCTCTTTTGCACAAAAATCTTGGTAATTTAATTTTAGAGGTGATGAAAAACAATGCTGTATATCAAATATGCCATGTAAAATATACACAGTATAAACAAACAAAAAGATCCCGTTCAGCCCAATATCTAGATTTTTTTTCTTTTAACCAAATTCTCCCTAATTTGAGTAATGACTTGGTCATTTCTGCAACTCACTCCACTTGCTTATTTAATCAGTGATTATTGTTTTCATCAAAATGGGATGTATCGTATAGGCAGATGAGGTTCTACATGAATATGCAATGGCAGAGAAACACTGAAAAAACGCAACGCAGGGAGCATCGTTCTGTACTAAATAAAAGCCCAGTGCTTTGATAAATCTGAAAATCAATCATGTTTAGGTTAATATTTAAATATCCTTTGGTATTATGCACTGGCTAGGCAAGTACTTCACTACTTTTTTTTACTTTTTTTTTTTTTGCAATTTAGAAACTTTTCAGCAAATATTAAGTGGGCTCATTTATTTTTGTGAGATAGGATAGCATATGTCTCTTAATTCTTTGTAGTGCTGCATCCTTACAAATAGTACCCTAGCATCAACAGGGGGGTGGCTTGGGTTTTGGTCCATCACGAGTTCTTGTGTTAGCTTGTTAAAAGTGGTAGTTTTCTGTATTGATCTCTGCATTGTAGTTGCTTAATAATGGAATAGCTTGTTATTTTAGTAACAGGTAGAGGCAACTTTGTGAACAGTAAGTTATCTGGGCAAATACATCTCAGCAGCTTCTACAAGTCATGTAGTAATGACTGGCAGCAATTAACGTTTTGTGCCATTCTGACACATCAGTGAATGGGCCTTACGGAAAAAAAAATGATTGCTCAGGAACTTTTCCTATGGAGAATTACCTATTATGAAACACCTAAGCAAGGAAAAACAGAGCAGTTCCCAGAGTGATAGGAAGACAGTACTAATTTTCATTTATTAACATGCTCTCCACACATGCTAACAACATATCTTCGCAGCCTAATCGGTCTAGCCTCTAAACTGGGAAACACCACAAAACTTCTGTTAAAATTTTCTGTAGCCCATTCCAAGAACACAGAGCCAGGCTTATGGTCTGGCTTACGCTAGCATAAACTGAGTGCACTGCACTGATTTTGGAGCATTACAGATATGAAAACAGAATTAAATGCATTCTTTTGCATAGGGCTTTATCATGTGGGAAGAGGACAGGAAGAAAGTATTTTTTTCATTGCTTAAAGGAATTGCAAGAGGGAATTTGACTCACTGTTGAGGGTACTAAGAATATTAGTATTTTAAGGAACAAAATAATAGTTAATTTGTATACTGCTTTCTTCCAGTATGCACCTGGTAGAAGAATAGGCAGATAGTGCATTTGCCAATGCTTCTGTCATTCTACAAGTTTGTTTGTTTTTTTTATAGTGGGAGAAAACCCTTAATATTATAGCAGTTATTAAACAGGAACATGCTGAAAAGAGAAAAAAATAACACCCAAGACATTTTTTTTTTCCTTGTAGGGTTAAAATTAAGTAAATAACATCATTAAATTTAGACATTCTGGGCATGAATCCTTTTTAAACCTGCATCTCAATGTAAATAGCAATGTGGCTTAAAGCTGTGTAGCTAACCTATTCAGGTACGCTGCTGCTTCCTGCTCACTGTCTATCAAAATGATCATTTACGTCAACACTCAACTTCCTTAGAGATGGAAATGTAAAATATGATAGACCTTTGGCAGTATAATATTGCAATAGCCTTTCCGTGCCGAATTTCCAGCAGATAGCACGTGTTCATTAGCTTCACACTCTGCATTCAATCACTTCATATAGTCTTAATAGAAAAAGGTTAAAAACGTTCAGACTTGGACTCATTGATGTCACTCACTAACTGGTACAGTTTTATCATAAAAATCACAATTTTTTCCATTTATCCTAACCTCAGTTGCCTTGGAAAGTTGCTGACTAAAGTGTTAATGGCAGCTGTTAGCGGAAGGTCAGCTGAAGTGACTAGGAACGCCGGCCTTGCTGTACTTTGTCTGAACCCATCTGGCTGCGTGTGACGAGTTTCCCATCACATTCTTTGCTCACCTGCCCCTGCTCGCACTGATGCTTCTCCTCCCTTTGTATCCTTGATTTGGGAAGAATTTGTTTTGAACCAGAGCGATGACTGTTGTTGCCTTGTCTTCTGAGAGTCTGCCGTGTGGAATGCAGAGCAACTGTGGACGAGAACAAGTAATTGATTATGCTGCTCAGGGGAGCGCGGGTTCAGCTGAGCTGTGGCGCTGGTGTCGAGGGGCCCGGAGCAGCAGCTTGCCCCTCCAGGGACATCCCCTTCGGCCAGCCAGACACCTTTCACTCTGCTGCTGGAGGATCTTGCATCCTGTCTGCAAAGGCAAAAGAGACCCAAAACACCTATACAGCTTATCCCATCCATGTCTGTTCACCACAGCAGGGTGATAATATTTAACTTTATTAATGACTTTACCAGAGAACAAAAATTAAAATAGAAGGTTGTACGTTGGGCTATTTTTTTCTCAATTTGCACATTTGTGTTGGTTGGGACCAAAAGCCAAAAAAGGCTTGAAAAAAAATTATAAATGTGCCAGAGCCAAGATAAACAGACTAAAATATGGCTAGCCAAATTGTTCGTACTCCAGGCAGACAGACACTGAAGTGGGGAGCAGGCAAACGTGGCAGCTCTCTCTCTTAAATAACTTTCACAACTTCTTCCCTTTTTATGCCCATGAACAGAAACTTCTGCTTGTGAACATGAAATGCACCAATGCCAAAAGGAAATCTGCTTACTCAAGGTTGGTGTCTTAGTTCAGGAGAACCAGCTCGTGTTTGGAGCTGAGATAATGCTGAGTAAGCATCAAAACTTTGGGTTATTATCTAAAAATGCTAGGCGTTTTGGATCGGGGTTTAGTTTGAAGTGCCTAAACCCCATATTGCTGTATTTCCTCTTCACCAGTCTGCTTTGCTTTAATTTCCAAGTGTGAATAACAGGAATGCCAGCAAGGCTTGATAAACAGTTTTTGCCAGCACAGATAAAAATGAGCTTTCTTCCATACATGCAGTTCAGCTAAATTGACATCTCTTGTGAATGTAGCAGGAAAGGAATTTTGCTTTACTACAATATGTATCTTTAACAAGTTTTCTAGTCCTTATCTAAGTTAGACACACATCTCTGCCTTCACTTAAAAATATTTGTTGGAAATAGGCAATTACAGGCCTTTTTAGCAAAGGTTATCTGTCAGGCACTCAGGCTCTGGGATAGCAAGATAAAAAAAAGAACCGATACTAGTGGTGATGTGCTGATCATTCATAAACTTAAATAGAGAAATAAACAGAAAATTGTTTAACAAATCAGGATGAAACATTTCCTTCGTTTCTCGAAAAATGCCTCTGAGTTGAATGCATTAAACCCGGGTTATTTAGGGACTGATTCATCCTGCATGTAGCTGATTTTCTTTGATTATTTTCATGTGTACCAGGTTCTGTGCAGTTGCATATTTGGAAGGAGCTTTGGAAGCTTTTGTTGTTCAAGTGTTTTTTCAGTGCATTCATTGTTGATAAGCAGATGTATAATCTAGGCTTAGCAATTGCATAAAACTAGATTTGTGAAAGGAAAACTGCTTCAAATAATGCATTTCTAATTTTACTGTAAAATATCTAGGTTGCTTTAAAATTGGGCAAAAGACCTGCATATGACATGGTATTATAGGATAGCGTTTTTCTTATTTCTTTACTTTTTATCACAGCAGTAGGGATGCTCAGAAAATGTCATTGTCACAGGCAGGTGAGTTCCTAAGATCAGTTCAGAGGTACTCCTGGGACTGAGGGGATTTTTTTTCAAATGTTTTATAAATGTGAGTTAAATCTCAAACCATCAATGAGTTGTGTGATGTATTTGTGGTGGAGATGGACAAACTGAAGTACAACTGGATTGACCTCCCTGGAAAGGGCTCCTTAGTAAGTGCGCTTGTGTGCCTAAGAGACCGGAGATGAATTAAAGGACGGCTCTCAGCTCTTATATCGCTCGTGATGCTTCCTAACACATGGACATGTAGACCCTTACCCATAAAGTAATTCACGAGAATATAATGTGAAAGCTGCATCATTTCAGAAGAGTTACAAGTGTGCTACAGCTAAGCACATACTGTTAAGTGCTTTACCAATGGGAGACACAGTGACTGCGCTATACTGTGCTGTGTTGGATAAGGTCCTGGGTAATTTAAATGCTTGTGTTGAAACTGAACTATAAAATAATTGGAAATAGAGTAGATTACTTTATGCCTAGCAAATAGCTACAGAAAGTCAAATGCAACACATTAAAAGTTTTAATGAGTGCATGTGGTGAGTATTTTGTATTCGAAAAATCTGTAGGGTTTATTAGCTGATACAGGGCTAGATTTTTTCATTAGCCAAAGGCGTTTCAGGGTTTCATGGGATATAGCTGGAAAACAGTCCAAACAAATGAATATTCTATTTTAAAAGAATAATGAGATGTTGAGGGTTTTTATAAACTCCAAAGTTTGCTAAACCAATATCTAATTAGATGAAGAAACTCTCTATAGAGGCTTTGCATCAACGGCTGTGCACATAGCAAATGTTTTAAGCATTTACATATCAAATACTGCTGGCAGCGTTTTGGCTGCAGTCCAGAACTGTAGGTAGTTTTAATCACATTTGTTCAGTAATCCTTGGTGGAATTCTCTTATATGGTCTCTTTAGGATTTTCATTTAAGCATGTGCTGCTACTTGTCAGCAATGGGCTTATTTATTTATTTTATGAATGCCATCTGAAGCCTTGAATTTATAGAAAATAGGTTGTGGAGTGGCTCAGGAAGCAGGGGATGGAGTATATTCTCTTTCTCTCAGTGGATCTCCTTTGTACCCAAGGATTTATGTACTCTCGCTAGGAAGAGGTTTATTCAGAAGTGTGACATTTAAAGAAGACACTCACTCTTTTGTCACTATGTTAGTTCTTTTCTTTTCCATTGGAAACAGTGGTTGAATGGAAAGCAATAATTGAAAGTACAGCAAAGTTCATTGTATTACTAATAAAATATCTTGAGAGTCATACAACACTGACAGCGCTGCACTGAGCATACTGCATCCTGTATGATGACTGATCAGTGCCTGGAGCATCAAAATGCAGAAAGCTGATGCTCTGAAATACACGGGTGCGACTTCCCAGCCCAGATGGCAGCACTGTTGCTGGAGCAGAACTCTAATCTCTCAAGTATTCCAGCAAGCTGAGCTGCTAAGGCAATAGTTTTCTCCCATTATCTTGTTCCTCTGTTAAACCTGACTTGAAAGACAAAACAAACCATTTAAGACAAAGCTGTTGTAAAAGCAGAGGTGTTAACAGTCACCTGGAGCCTTCCAGGTGGAGATGCCCTCTGAAATCCTATCTGTCGTTCTCATTTTTATGGTACATTTTAGAAATGACTGCTGTTAGGGGAATCAGCGTCCCTGAGAAATGCCTGCCATGCTAATATTTGTTCTGTGATAGATAGCAAAGGCTAAATATAGTCTTCCCCTTTCTCTGCATTTTTATTTAGATGGTAGAGGTTTTTTTCTTGCTATAGCCAGAGTCAGGCTTCTCTGAGCCTTCCCTCGCACTAAGCTGCTGTTGGGGAGCATCAGTGAGAGGGTCCAGCTGCATATCCAGGGTCCGAAAGCTGACCCTGCAATGAGAGGGTTTTTGCTGTATTGTGCGGCAGTTACATGGTTGATTATCTTGCTATCAGCATTTCCTTCAGGAAGAGGTCTTGTAGGTTTTTGGGTTTTTTTCTGCTGAATCATTCCACTGTTCTGTGCACAGTGTGCACACACCCACACGTCTGCTAGCTGGCGTGGTGGAAGGGCCAGCATGGATCAGGGTCCCTTACTGGAGTAGGAAGATCCCACACAGCTTCACTGCCCAGTCCTCAGCAGACACAGAGGTGAAGCTTTTGGAGTGGACTGGATGCGACACAGGTGTAGGTGGGAATTAGCAATATTTCTTCCCTGTCTCCTTCCTAGATTGCTCTCCTTGTCCCCCTCTCTGTACCAGGCAGGGATGCAGGGATGCTGCTCTGAGCACTCACTCCTTGCAGAAGGGGAGAGGGCAGCAGAGTGGGATGCCCCAGGTCAGGAATAGTCAGAGAATAAAGTGTCCTGCCAGAGGGCTCTTGGCAGCAATGGCATGTCCTAATAATTTACATTAATGTATTAAGTAAGTTTAAATTAATCAGTTATTGAAATCAGTGAGCTTAATCATGATTATTAGGATTTATTGAATAGAAGGTAGCAAAATCAAAGGCATTCAGCTCTTCCACTTTCAGGCTTTTGTGTGCACATCTGCATGTTTAACCATGGGGTAATGTCGTGCTTAACACTGAGCAGATTGAGTTTGCCCCATAATTCCAGTTTTCTTCTCCAACATTTTTTTTCTTCTCTAGGGACCTTCTGGAAATAGTTTCTTGGCAGAGAGCTGTTGGGGTTGCTGTGTGTCTGGGCCCTGCAGGGCTGTGTCTTCTCACAGTCACAGTGACCCTGGGAAAGGAAACTGTGGAGAGGAGTCAGGCGGGTGTGGGTGGATGTACCAAAGCTTTGGGCACTGAAAGAACTTGCAGCAGTTTTGACTTTACCTCTTCTGACTATGTATTCGCCTTCACCGTCCTTCCTTCCGAGGCCCTTCACTGCTGCTTCAAACCACGTTAGCCTCCTTGCCCTACTCTCCCAAACACTTTCCCCTTTATGTTTGTTACTCTGGGATCTTTTGTCTGTTCAGCAGTTTTCGTGATACTTGCCTACCTCTCCAGCACCCCACGCTATGGCAGAGCTGCCGCTGTGTTTGCTGACACCACTGCTCACCCTGGCAGTGGCTAACCCCCTCCCTGTGCTCACACCCCTCTTTGTTGCAGTATAAAGTTTTGTGCAGCAGCTAGCAGGCTTGCCTTTCGATAACACTAAATTAATTGTGATTAATGATTTCACCCATTTTCAGTGTGCCCACTCCTCCCAAGTGGCATGTTGTTCTGTACTAACCTGGGCTGTATGAATTGCACCGAAAGCAAGTGAGGGGGCACATGTATCTGCGTTTGTCGAGACCTGCTGCCTGAACTCAAGATCTGGCCTCAGACCCCAGCTGCTGGTGTCCCGGCACAGCATCCTCGCAGTCACTGCAATGCAACTGTTTCAGTTCAGCACTTCAGTATTGTTCTCCTAGGGAATGCAGCCATTGTCTTTGCAAAATATGGTAAATACGTAAAAAAAGTCTCAGAGCTGTGGCTGCAGAAGCGTTGTCAGCAAGACTGTAGGTGCCGGTTTGTACTCAGTTGCAAGGACTGGGAGTGATTTGTACTCGGTTGCAAGGTCTGGTGGTTGGTGGTTGCTGCAGCTAACAACAATTATGCACTTACCTGAATGCAGTGGGATGGTTTGCTAGGGAAAAATTGGGCAGCTTGTAAAAGCTCCAGCCCTGCTGTTGCCTGTCATCTTGATAACATCACGTTTAACGCAGCAATTACTTACTGTGACCAGTACTGTGCATTGCCACAACCTAGGGACACTGACATTTCTTTTGCTGGGAGTGTGTCAGTAGGCAGGGTAACAAAAAGCTTCTTTTGTCCCATGCATGTAGCAATAAGAAGTTAATTTTTTTCCTGAATGATTAGAAAATGCATAAGAAAAAAACTCTTCCACACATTAAGATTACAATAGTGACAAAAGCACTAAAGGCAAAAATTGCATTCAAATCAGATTAGTGCTTGGGGAGGGAAACTGCTAAGAAGCCAAGATACTGTTGCTTCCAGCAGGCTTTGCCCTTTGCTTCTGGAGAAGTGTGGAACCAGAACTGAGCGAGTCCGTTGTAAACAAATTTAAAGCCACCTTTTAATTGTCCTGCTCTAGCTTTTCATATTCCAACATTGTAATTTACACGTAACCGCATTTGTGATTAGAGTGAGTTACAGCTGCCTGGAAGGGGTAGCACAATCAGCTTCTCAGTGCTGATGCTTGCATGTAAGAGCAGACACACAGGAAAAGAGAAGAAAACAAAATAATGCCAGAAAATAATGATTAAAAATGGAATTTAGTCTGGATTCAGCGTAGCAGCTGTCCCTAGCCCATGCTTGTGCATGTAATGCAGCATAAGTTCATGACAGACTTTTAAGTTGGGACAATATAAGATAAATACTTGATAAAGGAAGGAGTTTATAACCCCCCATGGGGATTTACCTGAAATGAGGACGTATTTTGAAGAACTCACTGGTGGGTTCACTTGAAGCAGAGGGCAAGCTGAACCTTCCCACCTGTGACCTTACCCGCTGAAGCAGAAAAGAAACCAGAAGAGATTTTTGGCAGCGCTGCTTCATTGTGGGTGGGCTCTGAAGCTTGGGCTGGGTTTCAATTAAATCTGTGGCTTTTTGGGTTGCAGCAATTTGTGGTGCCCTGGAAGTTTTTCTTACTGTCACTGCTCCCGGTTTGAATCAGCAGGGACTTGTCTGTGTGCAGAGCTGCAGCCTGCTCTGTGCCCAGGCAACCCGCCAGTTTCCAGTCCAGGCTGAGTCTATACTGGGGCAGGCGGACCAACAACAAGCATGTCTGAAATACCCCACTGGAGCAGGGCACCAGGCTCTCGGCACACGGGGCAGCTCACGCGGTACCAAAATGTCAGTCCAACCCCAGAATCCAGCAGAGCAGTTACTCTTTCCTTCATCTGATTCCTACACAGAATCATCCATACCTGTGTGCTGCCAAAAGTATTTGAACTTCTGATTGAACTTAGCCAAATTGTTATGCAATTGTATAAGTTTTGACATATGAATAGTCCCATTGAAGTGACTGCTATTCCGTACATCCTTCGAGTTGCCCATGCCTTAAAGTATCTTGCCGAATCAAGGACATTAATGTTAGCCTTCACTGTCTTCCAAAAGTGACAATTGCTTGTTTTCCTTTTCTCAGATTCTCCAGACTTTCTTAATTTATTTTCACAGCTGTAAACTAAGGGGATCTCCGCTCTTTGCTTGGATTAGTCACCAAGGCTTGGAGGGCTGCGTAGAACCAGCAAGCCCAGCACTGCCTTTTGTGCTCCGCAGTGGTCAGCCGTGGTTGCGAGCAGGGATGCACTCATACCACTTCCCGGGCAGGCCTGCCAGCATGTTCAGACAATGCAAACACAAAGCCAGTGTTTCTCTTTCCAGTTTTCCTTTTCAGTCCCCAGTGTATACGGTATATTCTGAAATTACTGCAATGATCAGCATATATATGTGCTTACTGAGTGCTTGGTTAGCCTGCTCACACCCTGGGACACCTGAGTCCCAGGCCAGGGACTGCTCATGAGAAAACCCTGGTGGCAGACCGTGCTTTGCTTTGGCAATATCTTCTCAGTTCCCGTCTTGCTATAGGACTCACCTTTCGCTTCCTTTGACCTCTAACTCTAATCTTGACACTAACCCCAGGCTGAGCCCCAGCCCAAGGGCTCAGCCACATCCCCAGGTCGAGCAGTGCCAAGGGTTGAGTCACCGTCAGCCCTGGAGCTGCTTTTGCAGCCTCTGGAGCCCCCCCACCTGCCCAGCCAAGTGCTCCCATCCTTTGAGCCTGACCCCGCGGGAGGCTTGGCTGGGTTTTGCTGAGCGGCATCCCACCGTGCCACCTCCGTCCACCCTTGCTGCAGGAGGGGAGCAGCAGCATCTTATTTAAGGCGACCTCACTAAAATTCTGGTGGAGATGGACACCACCATCCCAGGTGGCAGACCTGCCCTTGCTTAACACCAGATCTACATCGATGGAGTCAACACTGCTTTGTTTCCCCATCAGTCATGTTCACTTGTCATCTTCCCATGGAAGCCCTCCCACATGCACGAGCTTTCTTCACACTTTGAATTAGTTTCTCATTTCTCTCCACATGCTGCACCCTCAAACACTGCACGTTTTCTCTCTGTACTCTGGCATCGTCCTCCCTCCCTGCTAATGGCACAGGTAACCAGCTGGTTAATCCTTCTCCCTGCTACCTTGCCCTCCGAGTGAGTTTAATAACAAAAGGAAATAAAAGTGGGAGCTGTGTGGATGCATCCATTGGCCACGGCCTCACGCACCAATTGTGGAAAGGCTTTTTCCTCGATCTGTATTTGTGCTGCTTTATGCACTGGGGAAACTGATGTGTACATTAGCGTGTTTTAATCAGTAGCATGAACTACTCTTCCCATCTCCATGACTTTTTTATATCCTTCTTGGGAAGGGTATGTTGCGTTTGTTACTTTCTAGTACACCACGATGGTGGGGACAAGACTGTGCCAGATTTATGCTCAGTGAATTGTCCCTGAAATTTGTGAAGCTATAGCGGAATTTAATTTGGCAGCATGGGGTTGATGTTGCTCCCAGTGATGTCTTGAGCTGAAAATCTCAGCTTTCCATTGGCTTACTTAGAGAATAAATAGCCCCATGTCTTTAGTGTTTCTCAGAAGGAGTGCCAGAGGCATTGTAAATAGCTGGTGCCAGAGGCACTGCGATGGCGTGGAGACTCTGCTCCGTACGTACATGAAGAAGTGTGGTAGCAATCTGTGCCAGAGGCATTTAGGAAATATACTCCTGAAGGCAGTTTCCTGAAAGGTGAGGAGGATTTTAGCATTTATGACATGTTGAGTACCTTTGATTTTCTTTTTAATGTCATGTGGTAGAATAATTCGGAGGTGATGTGCAGCGTCCTCATGATATTGGGGCCATAAGAAGCAGTTTGAATGAAAGCTTAATAGAAATTCAGTGTGCTGCCATGCTGAGCACAGAATTGGTTGCCCGCATAAATCTAAATGTCAAATAACTAGAAAGTTTTACCAAATGGAAATGTGATGGTTTATTTCCAAGGTGTCAACACATGAAAAGAAGCATACTTAATTGACAAAGAGTAAAACTCTGTATATTTTTTTGAGTATTGTTAAGTAGGATTGAGATGCTACCCATGTTTTCTAGAAGTGGGAAAATGTCAATTATTAATTATTTTGAGAGCTAAACATCATGTGGGCTTTTATAAGCATTATCTAAAAAGCGAGAAGCATTGAAAAGTTTGTATGGCAGCCACAAGTACAAATACACTTGTTAGAGCACTACTGAGTAGTGAAATATAGGTTGGTGAGCAATCTAGAAATGATGATGTTTTATTGAGTGGCGCGGATTATTACTTTGGTTGATTTGATTTTTATCCTGTAAGGAAATTAAAGCTCAAGTGCTTCCAAACTTGGTTATATTTCTAAAGATCACTTTGCTTACCAGCTTTTGCCTAGAAACTCACCCGAAGATGTCAGCCATTGAAACCATTTCATGTGGAAGCATTGCTAAGTAAATTCACTAAATGCCTATTCATCCCAGTAAGATGGAGAATCACTGGAGCAGCAAATGTGAAAATCTGCACAGCTGACTATACAGAAAGCAGTTTTCTGAGGTTGCCAAATTGAGATGCAGAGTCTGACCCTAGGAGGTATTAAAATTCACATGAGTGAGCATAGAAGGAGGGTCTCAGGCTCCGACAGCCTAGCTGTTCCGGCTGGTTGATAGGCAGATACTTCATTTGGTGCAGATAAAATCAATGAGATTATGAAGATAGTTTACTAGGCTGACAGCATTTCCAAGTTGTTGCAGCCTGACCCCAGGAGTTAAACACATTTTGTGCAGGACTCTGGTTTAACTTGTTTTCTGTGGCTTATAATAACGAAATGTTTTTAAGGTGCAGTGCTATTGACAGCTGCTTTATCTTTAGTTTTTCTGTCATGAACTTCATTACAAACCATTGCTTAAATGGTGTTGTATCTATAATGATGTGGTTATGAATGCAACTTAGGATGTAAAGACCTTTTTAATATGTTTTATTCAGTTTTCCTAAATATGCTGACCTATAGAGAACATGCTTGCTCCATTGTTAAAGAAATAACAGACCACAAAAGCTGTCAAGTGTAAATAGATTCTTGGACATGTCAGCTGAAAATTTGAAAATACTGGTGTTGGATTGCCAGTCACACTAATTGGAATTAACCTTCAAAATTCCTTTGTTCCTATTAATTATATTGGCATTTTGACATCCAAATTCTCTTGCTGTATGCTTTCCAACCTTGGCCTCTTCTCTATTACAAGGATGAAAACAAATAAAATGCCAATAGATACTTAACCAAATTCTCTAGGAAAGGTCTAGCAAAGCATGTAAAATGGGACTATCAATGCAGTCATCTCACAGCCGGATTTTCATACTTAAAAAGTGCTGAGCAGTATTACTTAATACATACTCTGTTACAATGCTTAAAACATCTGCCAAGAGTTGATATGAAATTTGTTAAGAATTAATAAAGCTGTACTTCTTTCCAAATACACTTTCCTGAGTAGAGGGAGGCAGTGAAGTTTAGCAGCAGGATGGAAGTTTTTTCAGCAACTGCCTCCATCAAAGAGTCTGCTGATGGTCCCCAAATGAGAACAAGAAGTATGTAAATTAATCTAAACATAGTAGTTTTCACAGTGCATCCCTTGTTCTTTCTCTTGCAGGACAAATGACCAGCTAGTAGCATTCCTGTCCAGATACCGTGATATGAACTTCTTGAAATCACATGGGAGGGACAATGCAAGGTAAGCTGGCCCTTTCCTCACCTTATTTTAACCAGAGCACTGAGACTTTTTGCATAGTGATGGTTTTCCAGTATTATCTGAGTAAAGAAGAGTTCAGGAAAGAGAGTGGAATGAGGAGGAAACCCTCCCCTGAGGACACTTGTTTGTTGGTCCAGGATACCTCTTCCCCAGAGTCAGTTTTGCAAAGATGCTTTGGGTGGGGAGGGAGACATTAAGCAGACTGATGCTTGTGCCCTCCTGGGACTTGGCACAGAGCGATGTTTCAGAAGCAAGTGGTAGTTGCTGCACACAGCAGCACTTCCCTGACCGAGTCAGTCTCAGCCACGCCAGTGACCAGGACATGCACCAGCCAGAGTCTGCAGCACAGCCTTGCGCAACGAGAGCATCTCTGCAAGGTGTGGGAGCCTGGACCAGCCTGCACAGGCTAGTGAGGGTGAGGACGGTGGCTGGAGGGTTGTCATGTTCTGCTACAGTTTTGAAGTCCTTGAATCAACATCCCTCTTCATGCACGCCATGCGGGTCCCAGGGAGAAGAGAACGTGCTGTGTTTCCCACAGCACATCCATAATATTTCCAGCTTAGTGGCTTGAGGGAGCAGCAGTGACCAAACACCGTGTTTCCAAATAGTCAAAGAAACTCTACAGGTGGAAGAACTTTCCTGTCTGATTGCAGTGGTCCTCATTTCCTCTTTATTGATAGTTTTGCTTTTCCTCTTTATCACTAGTTTTGTACTATAACAGCGGTCTTACAACAGTTCCAACAACTCCATATGCTGAGTCCCAGTGGCTTTGCACCCACAAATACTGTTTTATTCTGCTTGGGGTCACCAGGTCTTCTCTTTATTTTGGAAAATATCAAATGTACTGTAAGGTTGGGTTCAGATTGCGTACACAGAGAATGTGACACAGAGTCGCATGTTCAGCACAGTGGGTGGGTAGAATAACACACAGGTCTCTTGCTTCTTGCCTGCTCTTGCTCTTGTCACTAGATTTATCAATTCTGTCGTGTTGTTGTTTAAATGAAGCCTTCACGAGCATTCATCTTGTGCATGCAGAAATTCTACAGCAGGTAGTAAAAAATATTACTGTGAGGAATAATACTTAAATCCAAGTGAACAGATTCCACAGGAGAGTCTCTGGTTTAGGCAATGCGGAGCGTCAGGGTGATTGGCAGGCTCAGCGCTAGCTGGCAATAGTGATCGACAGCAGGGTTAAAGTAGAAAACGGAAGAGAAACAGCCAGGGAAAAGAAGTCGGTCTCTTACGTCTCTTTGCTCCTCTGGTGCACCTGATTCTTCTCAAATTCCCTGAGCTGGCTAAGGAAAATAACTAATGAATTATGACATGCCTGCGTCAAGCTGGTTCGAACACGCCAACCTCAGCTGGGTTAGAACAGTTTGGATCAATTAAACACACTAATCTGGTATTAATTTAATAATGAAATGAGCTAATGTGCCACTTGTCCTCCCCTCGCAGGAATAACAACACATTTATTAGTTCAGTGGTTCCCTTTGACTGTATAAACAACTAAATACCTTTTAGCCTATGAAAACATGTCACCGTGTTTTCTTTTTTTCTCCTGGATTTCTACCATACATTCTCTGTGCATCAGGGAACGTAGTGTGGGACATGAGGGCGGATTTGCCACCCCTGTCTGCTGTGGTTGTGTAGTCCCTGAGTACCATAAGCGGTTCCAGTGCTGACCACTGGATGAATGGAGCCTTTCACATCCCCCCTTGGCAGCTCCCCACAATTTCTGTCAGGGAGACAGAGTGACTGCCCTCCTCCTGCATAGCCCAGATGGCTGTAGAGACAGGACTCAAGCCTGCAGCTGTAGAAGCCTCCGAGTAATATTGCCGTTTGGTAATTTTTTTTTCTTCCATTGGTGTCAAAAGCTGATCAAAAAGCAGTTAGCCCTCTGTTTGTATCGTGGGTGAATTTCCAGCTCTACTTACACCTGCTGAGAGAGAAATTGTATCTTGTGAAGGTCTCTAGCCCAGTCTTTCAGTTTTGGTGTTTCGGTAACTCAGTCTTGTCTAAACTGGTAGATGGACCTTCTGCTCTGCCCCTCTGACACACAGTTCCCAATTGACTTTGATTTTATGCCTGAGGTCTGTAAGCCGTTGTCATGCCGGTGAGATGTGTCCCTCTGGTTAAAACGGTGAAATCCTCTGGGCTGAAATACCTTGTATAAGCACAGGCAGGTGAGATGAGACCATGGGCGCACCTGGGCTGTCACCCGGTGTCCCGCCGCCCACGGCTGGTGTCCCCAGAGGAGCAGAAGGAGAGGCAGGTAGTGGTGCCTCCTTACAACGTTCTCCCAGCCTCCTGTGACCTTTGCTCGGCAAACTCCCACAGCCAAAGTTGGTGACTTGCTCATTTTAGAGGAAGAGATGATTTATTTTTTTCTATTAATTTTTCCAGTTACTTTTTCAGGTTTGCCATTTGCTTTGCCTTGTCACAGCCCTGTGGAAAAGGAATATCCTGTAGGGGGAATGGTATAGCCAAGCGCTTAGTAAGGTCTGGAAGAGAAGCAACAGCCTCAAGGTTTGGCAACAAAAATTTAAAGGGAAAAAAACCCTAAAGGACAGCTTTTGGAAAGGATTTAGGACACAGGCCAGTTTCCAAGTTGTTGGGCAATAGGAGAAAACTCCTTTGGGACATCCTATCTCAAAACAGAGCGGAACAGTATTTTTTATTTTAAATGGCTAGTTGAAGCCATGATAAGGGAGAGGACACTGGACTAGACTGACTGTCACCCCATGTACAATAATAATTTTGCTGTTCCAAGGTGTTTTTCTCAAAACATTTGAACTAATAGTACAGGAGCTCAGCATTTAAATGTCTTTGAAAGCAATGTACAACCTTTGCTGGTACTTTTTATTTTAATTTGTGGGTGAATAATGGCTTCTAAGCGATAAGCTTTTCAACTCTTAAAGTCTGCTTTGTGAACAACTGGAAGCTCTGAATTTTAAGTCATCATAGCTTTTCGATCATACAACGGCAAGAAAAATTAGAAGTGCCATCTTCAAACTGAAATGCTTATACAGCTCAATTACAATGTACTTTGTATTCAAGCCATGTTCACAATCAGTACATGTTTTACTGCCAAATAAGGAGAGAAAACAGGCTTCCTTTTATAGAGTGAAGTTTTCTTTTAGTTATGCCAAAGTCATTAAAAAGTGCATCGCTCTGATTTTCCTCTAGTGGCTTCAGAAGAGGGAATGGATGTGAAAATGGCTCCTTAACTCAGCTGGAGAGGCATTATTTCCTTAGAGAGCTGGATGTATGAAATGAAATTGCATACAGTGGCTGGAGTCGTTACATAGTACTTAGCGGGCAACACATTTTCTCCTCTTTTCAGTGTCTTAGACTATTAAAAGCAAAAGAATAACCTGGTAGTTGTATAAGCTATTACAATTTGGAACACCTGGAAGATTTGGGGTTTTGGCAGGAGCAGCACCTGGCTAACATATTATAAAATATAAAGACAGTCAAAAGTGACACCTTCAACGACAGACAGGAAAAAGAGTGGGGTTTTTTCTATAGAAACCTTGCTGCAGTAGTCATTTGGGAAGCAGTGTAAATATGCTGTGAAGGCTGGATGCTGTGACATCTTTGAGGAACCTAGAGCTCATAGGCAGAATACAAACAGCTAAAGGAAAGGCCATTAAAAGTTTTTATGTATCTGAGTTCTTTTCTTTTTTCTCCTCATTGATGTTATTCTTCCCAGCTGTGTTGTCCTCTTTCTGGGTTCTGGGTTCCAGATACTTCTAGAGGCAATGCTGAACTGTTCAGCTTTTAGTAAGGAGCATCACAAGCCCGTCCCAGTTCTCAGAGGCTGGAGAGACCTTAAATCCCGAAGGGCTGGATCACATTCCCAAAATCTCCACCTCTGTCAGCCCAGCTCTGTTGATGCGGATCTGTTTCTTCAGCTTTTCAGGCATGCCTTTTTTCCACTGTGGCACGTGCTGTTTGTTGGCATTCTGTACACGGGGTTGATGGTGGTTTGGCGATCGGTTAGGAAATGGTTCACACAGAAAATGCTACTTTGTTATTGCACTGGTTAATTGCCCAGAGTACCCGAATACTAGGAAAAAAAATTGCTATATCATCCCTGCTGTTGGAGTAGTTTAACCACTTAAGTCCCAGCCTACCTTGCTGCTCGTGTAAAACATGTTCTGGTTCATTTGGCTCAAATTTCCCTTGACCATACTTATTTTTTGTTAACTTTTTTTAAACACTTCGGTATTCTGAAGCACATGGACTAAGAAGATCCATTCTTTGCCTGTAAGTAGTTTGGCCCAACAGTTGCCTGTGAACTGCAGCGACTGAAATAGCAAGATGCATCTTCTGTGCAAAGAGACTGCACTTAAAAGTTTTAGATTTTACAGCTAACTTTCAAATGTTCCTTGTTGCTTTATGCTAAGTGTTAGGGGAGCCGTAAAGCCTTTACTGCTTCAGCTTGACAACTTGCCTCCTTGTAGGGCTTTTATTTCTGCTCACTTTTGGAGAACAATGCTAAGTTGTCAGTGCAAAGAAAGCCAAAAATAGTTTGAAGACAGTAGGAAAGTGTAGTAAAAACGGACATATGTCTTGACATGGGACAAAGCAGGATGTTTTCTGGTCTTGATAGAGTATACACGCAAGATCATCCAGCAGTTCAGGAAGGTGCAGTAAGTGTGAAGGTTTGAAGTAGCCATAATTCATGGGGTGGGGTGGGAATTAGGAGGGAAGTGAAAACTGAGGTAAAGTAATCAGAAATCTGATTGCTGTCTAAGAACGCTGAGCTGCGCACTTCATTTTTAGTGGTATAAATAATAACATTTTTGTCCTTTCACCCAAGGTCCTGAGACATTTTATAAAATAATTATGGCAGGGAACATCCTTTTAAGTTGGATATTGTGGCCCTGTTTTACCCACAGGTCGATAGCCTGATTTGGTAGCTTGAAAATCTGTGTGAAAGTGACTCAGACGTGCCCTCAGTCACTTGGAGAGTTTGAATCCCCGCTTCCTTTTCTTTCTCCAGTCAGCTAGAATGCAAACCCCGAGACGTTAAGCACAGTAGAAGCACCCAGTGAGGTGCTGTCGTGGTGGACACCCAGGTGTCCTCTGCACTAGCTGTCACTCAGCCAGTCCAAGCTCAGTCACTCAGGCCCAGCAGCATTCCCAGCTGGAGACTGCTCGGTCTTGTGGGTGTTGGGAAGAAGAGGAGGAGACAGGACAAGAAATCTTCTAGAGAAGACATTTATTGGAGACAAACAGATGGCAAAATGTCAGGTTTCATATCGTTGAGTCTCTGGTGGATTCGTGGTACATGCTGCACACGATCATTTGCAGATTTCTCCCTGTTTTGCTTGTTCTATATAAAAAGAAAAAAAAAAGCACTTGAGCTATGGCCTCCCGGATCGCAAGAGGAAGCCGTTACATTTTTGTCTTTATAAAAGCTGTTCCAGTGTTTCTTAAAAGACATTGTAAGTGAAGAGTGGTGAAAAGAAACCCACAGGAAAGGCTTTAAAAGTTCCCCTCGAGCCCTGTACTCATGAGCAGTATGGAACTGGTGTCAAAACAAGACAATTCCTAGTAGAGTCATTACTGCAAAAAATAGACTCTGCAAGTTTCCTACAACTAAAAATAATTTGAGAGGGGTTTTTTTATTTATTTTGGGATGCTTGAAGAGTTTGCTGCATGACCTGCAACATTAAAATATTGAGAAGCATTAAGGCTTTTTAAGACTTCTTCTGAAAGAGAGATTTCCAGAAGATACAAAGTAAGTTTTTTCTAAACCAGTGGAAGTTAACGCTTAGGAAAAGGTGGACAAGAAGAAAAAATCCTGAGGAATTTCTTCTAAACATAATGGAAAGATGTGATATGACTAAAGTGTTACATGGATATACTGAGAAAATTACATATGAAAAAAGCAGAAACAAATTATGTGGAGTATGAGGCACCTACTATAAAGCTTGAAAAATCTAATTATGCCCATATAGAGATGGAATAATGACCAGATAAAATGTATCTATTGGCTTTTAACAGCATCTCATGTGGAATACTCTAAATGCCATGGACATTTGGTTTCCATAAAGATGCCATTGATTGGGAAAGGCCATATTTAAGATAAAATTTTGAGGTGGACTTGTAACTTGCAAGAGCCAGTTAAAATACTGCACCGTTTTTGCTACGCTGTAAATGATCTTAACCTTATATTGTCCAAGTGTTTGTGGCAGCAGACCAGTTGTCTGCCCCAGATTTAGTTGCACACCGAGTATAAAACTTTTTGAACATGCACTGGGAGCAACTGTGGTAATGTGGACCGTCAGAAAGCCCTTGCAGTAGAGCTGCTAGGTCTCATGGTTCTTTGCAGCCCAGCTCCTGGAGACCCACACAGACTGCAGGAACAAACGTCGCTAACTGCATCTGTCAGGGCTGGCTTAATTCTGAGGTCTTGTCACCTGTGTTTTCTGTTCTGAATTCAGTCCCTGCCCTCCCGGGGGGGGAGGGGGGGGGGGGGCATGCTGTCCTTGCCGAGGGGCAGCCGGTGACCCCATGGTGCGGCGTTGGCCGCCCTGTCACATACCCGCCGCGCTCTGCTGCTCCACCAGGTCTGGTGCCCTCTCTCCTGTAGGGCGTAGGAACGACAAACACTAACCATATTTTAAAAGCAAGATTTCCCTGCATTCCTTATTAACTTCCAAGCATTTAGCACAGTGGGAAAAGCTACTGAAAGCCCTTCAGTATGTGTGTTTACTTACGGGTTTGGCTTTTGCATGTGAAATAAGCCCAATCTCACTATAGCAAATCCAGTCCAGAGAGAAATTCTTTAGGATATTGCTGATGTTTGTTTGTGCATTGGCATTAAAGCTTAGGGGGGTAGAATAGTATTGTGTTTATAGTAAAACAGAGTAAAGGAATTAAAGAAGGGTAAGAAGAATTCTGCTTTTGACCTCGTAACATTTGCATTCAGGATGCTGCAGTTTAAGCACACTGAAAAGCAGGTTACAATTTTTATCGCTCCCTCTTTTCTTCCGTTGTTTTTAACTAATACTGAGAGTTCTTTCATAGCCTTTTGAAACAGCAGGAACTGTGCATTCTGCGCTTTCTGCGTGCTGCCCGTCATACCGGGAGACCTTCCCCCTGTTGACAGATGAGTAGGTGCTATCTCTTCTTGACGTGGTTCCCCCTCTCAAGCTTCAACTCCATGTCGGGAGTGGGGGGTCAGCCCTGGAGGCTTCTGGCATGACAAAAAGAGGTCTTGGGAAACATACTGTGAGATCATATCTTAGAAAACCAGGCGTTTATCTGGTACAGCGCAGACATTGTGCTCAGATAGCCAACTGTTAATTATTTCAGATTTTTTAAATACTATATAACCCTCCATAGTATAGTTCCTCATGGAAATGGGGTGAAGTCAGGCTTACGGCACAGTCAACTGGAAATCCATCACATAGTCAGTGGCGGCCAGGATTTCTGGCCTGCAGCGGGCAGGGAATGCTCCATGCAGGTCTGGCTTTTATGAAGTTGCTTATTACAAAGAATTACTCAGTGACTGGGTTTTGGAGATATATTGTAGCCTAGAGATTGCTCACAAATTACTTGTTGCGACTGTTACGCTCAAGATTTTCAAATTACTGTTCTGTGCTTTCTACGTGGTCACCTAAATTGCAAATGATTGTTTTATGCTTCCCAACTGATTGATTCTGGTCAGTGTTGCATGGTGGCTGTGGAAACACTGCTGGCAAGAGCCTCTGGTATTTCTCATCCAAAAAAATATTTTCTTGACTTCTCCCACGAAAATTGCCTGACTTCTTCAAATTTTTGTCTAAAGAGAGTTAAAAGAGGAGCAGATCATCAAAGCGGCGTGCAGAGGTTGTCCACATGTATTAAGGAGAACATGGATGTGGTGCTAGTGGAGCTACCAGCTCTGCGGATCCTTGCTCTGACGCTGACTTTCAACTTGTGGTGAATTATTTCGCTGATGTATTGTTAACTTTTATTCATAGTTCTTCCTCTTGTATTGTGAGTAATGATGATGAGGTTCTGGTAGGCGCACCTGGTTAACAGCAAAATGTCAACAGGAGGTTTTCTGGGCAATGGGCTGGAAATGGGAAAGATTTAAGAAAAACCTTTTCACCTTAAAAAAATATATTCCTTCCAGACAAAAACCTGTTAGTGATAAGTAACATGTAGCAATCTGATAGCCTCTGATACTTAAGAAAGTTTTATTCATTCATGAACTTTGGAAAGAAGAAAACAGCAAACTGTCTTACATACTGCGTAAGCGTGAGCGTTCAGGAGTGGCGGTCTCCCAGGGTTGCTGCGGCAGGCAGTGTCACTTGGAGAAAGCTATCCAAAAGGGTGAGATTTGTGACATTTCTGCTGGTATTAAGTAACTGTGCAACGATATTTGTTAGTAGATAAAACATATCATAACAAGAGCCGAGCTGTGTTTATATTTGTGTTGTAGGAGCGTGTGCTAAACATCTTACAAATGCTTTCTGTGTTATACAGTCCTAGAGCCTCATCTGAAATGTATTTATAAATATGTAAATACATTACAAAGTAAGAGGAGTTCCCTAAGCTGGATTGCAATCATGAGCTGTCTGGACAGTTAACTATCTTTACCCAGTGTGACAGACCACATGTTGCAGGCAGGAGGATTTTTAAAGTATAAAAATAATCATGCGGAACCGTGTAACCCCTGAGGCTGCATCCACGCATAGCCAGCGCGCAAACGGCACCTTTCACGCATGTCGCTGCCCCATCGCTGAGCTCAGCTGGCAAGATGCATTCATGTCGTGCTATGCTTGCTGCTTACCTGCAAGGGTAATCCAGGCTGCTCAGAATCGGAGGCTCTTTAGGAAGAGTTAAAATTGATTAAGGGTAAGCGTAAAATATCTCAGATGGGGTATTCTATGAAATAAGGAAAAATGGCATGCTTTTTCTTACTTCAATTTTATTTTCTCCTGGTTGATTCACTTATCATCATTATTTTCTTTCTGTTGGTTATCTTAGACCAGGAGAAAGGTCAAGTGTCTTCATCTGACATCAGTGTCTGTTGTATTTGGCTAACCATACCTTGGTCAGTTGTGTGTCACTGTCCGGGCGAGTATGGCAGTTCTCGGAGGTGTGCCAGGCTTAGTGGAAGTTCAGGGCACCTGAATTTTTCCACATTCACTGAGATTAATGACATGCTGTTACTAATCCATTTTTTCTACTTTAATTTGGGAGTTATATGCTAGGTGTCAAGTAAAACCCAAGAGAGAAAGACTTGAGGAAAACCCCACCATTTTTTGCATTTCGTTTCTCTCTGAAGCTTGATGTGCCTTCATCAAATGCACTGTTTTGGTATTACATCAACCATAACCAAAACTAATACAGCATAGACTAGAAACAAATCAGTAGGGTCATACTTTTGCCCTCCATCCTCTTATTTTTCTTTTCAGAGGTGGCTGCTGCCAGCATTGTTGGCTGGCTAGTCAAGAATCTTTGTGGAAAATTTGTAGTGTCTGAAGGTTTTTGATTTCTTTAACAGGGCTACGCGGCATAGAAATAGCACCTGTCCCTTCCCTCAGGCAATATCCAATATGCTCAGGGTAAGTTCTTGCCTCCCTGGGTGCCAGAATTGCTGTTGCTGGAGTAGCTAGGAGCATCCATTATCCTAGAAGAGAGTTTGAAAGGGAAAATAAAGCCTTATCCACCTTTTCCACTTGGGTTGCGGTTCAGCTCTGTGTGCCAGCAGCACAGGCTAGGCTTGCAAGGGTGACCGACTGCCACCTCAGGCAGGATCAGTTAGATCTACCAGATCTAAAATATCCTTGGTCCCCTCGGCTCCCAAGGAACATAGATAGCAAGCAGCTGCCCAATGGGGAGCTGTATCTTGAAAGCCTCTTGTATAAATCATTGCTTCATAGATAAAATGAAGTTATTCGCTGTGCCAACGTGTTCTTGCGTTCAGGTGTTATGAGGGTGTGAGGTGGGCCCAGGAAGGGTGAGCCTTCTGAGGAATGCCTGCTTTCTTTGGGTTGTTACTGGCATTTAAACCCCGATAGGTTGTTTCTAGGGAGGTTTCAAGAAGCATTAGCGAAAGGGTCATCGTTTTGCCAGTCTCCAAAGTCATTGCTGCTCTTCAGTCGGGCTACACTGCCTTGCTGGAGGATGAAAGAGGGGACAGTCCATTGAGGTTTCTTCTAGTAACCTTGTTGTGTAGGATTTTAGGACTGAGATTTGTTGTGAAAACACTCATGCTTCCAAGAATTGTCTTATTTCACTGCATATGCAGAGATTTTCTTGACCAAGCTATTAGCTCAAAAAAGTCATAGAACTGCATACACTGTGTACATATATATAAAAGGAGCCTGTCAGCTATTTTGAAAAACTTGAAGCTGTGAGGCTAGATTTGCTGAGACCTTCTCATCTTGAGTGTGGACATACTCTTCTGTTGCCAATTTCGGACAACGAGGCTGAAGTTGTATAACAGAGCTGTAAGCACTGTAACTAATGTAGGCTGAGAGAGTTTGTAAATAAGAGGGGGAGGTTGAAATGGTCGGGTGGGTTTTTGGTTTGAAGGTTTCTATTGCAGTCAAAGAAAACTTGTATTTGAAAACAAGAATAAAGGATGATAAACTGGTAGAATTTATTTCATGGAAAAGAACTTTATGTTCCTATTGAAATACGGTCGATAAAATTATATTATTTTCTTAAAATAATTAACTCAAATGAGCATTTAGTTTTGAGGGAAATAAATAAATGACCAAACTTTCAGGCACATTAATATTTGATTTGGAGATAACTGCATAAATATTGAATTTGAAGATTACATTCCAGAGCACTGCATTAAAATTGCAAGACTTTTCTATTATCCTTCATAATGGAACATGAAATTAGAAACTTGTTCATGGAAAGAAAAATTTCTCCACTCTCATCTACACATTTTCTGCACTGTTGTGTTAACAGAGGAGCTCCTCTTCTCATACTGTGAGAAGAGATATAGCTATCAGTAGGACATAGACCCTGGAGTAATTTACGGTCCTTTTGAAAATTAATATGCACCATTTCATAATTGCGCCTCACTTCTTTGATGGGTTTAGAACAAAACTTAAACCGGGGAGTTAGCCTACAGGGTTAACACTCATGTTTACAGATGCAGGAGTCCAGAAGGCTTTGATGGTGTTCCCTGGGGTTTTTTTTCCTTCAGTTGCATGCACTTGAGGACCACTAAAATGTCTTCTTGACTTCCTAATCCTAAAAAATTCCTAAGAGCCCTGGTGTAGCTGTGTGTTGTTCAGGAAGGAAGGAGAGGTCTTACGATGTCCTCCGCACTGTAGGTGCCACGGCTCTTGTTAGCTGCAGTTCTTGCACCCAGTGAGACCGGTGGTCTAGTGGATGCCAGTGACTGGGGCGGTCTGGTTAGCTAGCATCTGTTATTGCTCAGAACGCGTGGGATGTATAGTCAGTGCAGCAGCTCACCGTTATTAACAGCAGTCACCCCCCTTGCGAAGGTATGTGCTGGTTTGTGGCTGCCCTGCTCCCCTTTCTGGGAAATAATTCTGAAAATGGAATAACAAATAGAAACCTGGATCGGACAGTCTCAAAACATGTGCGGGCATCCAGTTCATACTGTTTTCAGACACAGATTGATTTTCCAAGTCGTATTTTTTTTTTCTTCTTATATTGGTCTCAAATAATTCATTTCCATAACTTTACAGTTCTGCAGTTGCTCCTCTTATTCACGGTTCAGCCATAACAAAACATTGTTCCCAATAGTACTTGAAAATGGAGCAGACATACTCATTCTGCAGCAAAGAGCAAGGCAATTGTATTTCTTCCTAATTAACTATACCCCAATAGAAAAATTTGTGGTATAATAACATAGGAGAAAATTGGTCATTTTACCTTTATGTACAATTCGCTGTTTTTCAAAAACTGCATTTATTTAGAGGCAGAAGCCAATCACACAGATTGTGTTTAGTTCATGTTCATGTTACGGTTCTTCTGCAGTCGTTTGTTAAGAGTTAATGAAGATTACGCATTTTCATGCCATAGAGCTCTGTAACTTGCACAGTTCTGTCTTAGGTCAGCAGAAGGTGTAAACAGTGTTTAAAAGGAATCTGTTGATCTTTGTCTCTATAAGTGAATGTATAACTGCTTAATCATTTATTAAACCTCTCTACATTATTTATGAGTAGAACAGAAATATAAACAAGTGACCTTTTTATCCTTTTTTTTTGCTTGAGAAAGTAGCTTCTTTATCTGTAGAGCTCGTGATGATAACAAAATACAAATTAACTTTTAATGACTGCTTTTGTATTCCCTCAGATTTATCAGAAAACAAGGACTGGATCGGCTGTTCCTGGAATGCGATACTCACATGTGGCGCCTGGGGGACCGCAGGATCCCAGAAGGAATCACAGTCGATGGAGGGTCGGACTGGTTTCTCCTGAACAGGAAGTTTGTGGAGTATGTCACTTTTTCTAATGATGATCTGGTAACAAAGATGAAGAGGTTTTACTCTTACACGTTGCTTCCTGCTGAGGTATGTGAACTCAAACCAGCTCCTCTCTGTTCAAAGCTACAATATTTGTGCTTGTCCCAAAGATCTCTGAAGTCAGAAGGGCTTTCACCTGATTTTGGTGGGCTTTGGGCCGTCCCACAGTGAGTAATGATAATTTTACTCCCATGACGAGTAAGTCCTTTAGTGTTAGAACAACTTTTGCAGTTGTTTTGTTGCTTTGTTTGTGGGACTTTTTTGCAAGGAGTGGCCTTGTTTTATACTATTAAGCCTATTAATCTATTACTGAACAACCAAAATCCAACTGCCCTTTGCTTGCAAATTGTTCCTCCACAAAGCCTTTGAAGGCTATTAGAAATGGCAAATTGTCTTCATAAGTAGCTTTCCTCACTATTATCCAGCCCTTTTCTTTAAAAATAAAAATCCTACAAACAAAGGTTTATTGTTCGGTTGAAAACTCAGCTACAAGGCATAGTCACAAATAATTTAGATCACTCAGGAATCGCTCTGGCTACAAGTGGTGCAGAAGGGGAGCGCACACCAGGATGGGTTTCATCCAGCAGCGGCAGCGTGTCAGGGAGATATGCGTTATCTGCAAATAGAGCACAGAGCCTGGCGGGTTGTCAGGCAGTGCTACCCCTGCTGCAGCAGGTACGTTGCTCCCCTGGCTTGTCAGGCTCTGCTCCCAGGGTACGTAGCGTTCAGCCATCCCAAGGAAGGACCTGATGACTGTCTTTAAAACGGTAACTTCATTCCTCGCTAATGGCCTCTGAACATTTTGAGGGATTGATGAGACCGATCGTGCAAAGCCAGGTTCATTAGCTTACGGTGGAGCACAGCCACTGTCATCTTTTGATAGGGGTTTATTATTCCGTGCACATATTGAATAATCTTGCTTTAATCCTATTTCTGTTAAAAATCACCTTTTCTTTCAACTCTGATAACCTTTTTATCCATTATCTAGGAGAAATTTCTGTATCATTATAAAAGGACACAGGGCAATGGGTAATTGGGTAGGGTTGTTTTTTTTTCCCCTCTCGCTTGAACGAGAATGGATGCCTTTATGGGTTTAACCAAACAGCTCAAGCATAAAATCCATATTCACTGGGCTGTCATTTAACATTAAAAAGGGTAGGGGGATTATTTGGGGGCCAGCCATGCTAATGTTATGCTAGTTATTTATAGGTCTTGCTATTGCTGATTTTAAAGAGAAGTCACTGCTCCAAAAAGCATCTCTTAGAGGGCTAAATTTGATCATATTCTGTAGCTTCTTTCTACAAGGTTTTCCTTGCAAGTCACATAGCTCGTTTCTTAAAATCACCCTGCCTTCACTGACCTGTTAACCTGCTACATCAGTCCCCATTACACATGATTTATGTAACAGCTGATATTATGATGGTACAATTAGGATAGCCCAATAGGAATTCCTTGCTGCCTTGAGTCAGCAAATAAAGACTTATGATTTCAGACGTAATTGCAGGAGGCAGAATGTCCTTTTGGTGCCTGGGTGAGCTGTGTGTTTCAGAACAAGGCCGTTCAACTGGCAATGCATTTTGGAGTGCTGGAGATAGAGAAGAACTGTCTGAGACTATTTTTTTCATAGTAACCAGGGTGGTGGTGAAGGTTTGAGGATTGTCTTAGGAAACAGCCTGAGATATATAACACATTGCTCAGGATAACAGTCCTAAATCAGTTAGACCAGAGAGTAACTTGTAGAAGAGAAATAATGGGAATTTCTTAAAATTGCTCATACAGATGAAATTAAAATAATTCCTGGCACTGGTGCCTTTCCTGGAGGTTATTGTAGCAAGGCTTCAACTGTATGTTCTTCCAGTTTGGCTGGGTCTATAGCATGCTGTGGTTTTTTTCATACTGTATGGAATGTGTACATGTGGAGTGCTTTTTGTATATGGTAGAACAGCAGCACTTGTTAATTCTGTCATTTCAAAAGAAAGTCACCTGCATTCAGTTCAGCTCGTGGGCTGAAGTGAAGGAGAAGATGGAAGTCTGAGGAGCTGAATGTACTGATCTGCTCTGTCTTCAAACGTTGCAGTCCTTCTTTCACACTGTTCTGGAGAACAGCCCGTACTGTGACTCCATGGTGGACAACAACTTGCGCATCACGAACTGGAACCGAAAACTCGGTTGCAAGTGTCAGTACAAGCACATTGTTGACTGGTGTGGCTGTTCACCTAACGACTTCAAACCAGCAGACTTCCACCGATTCCAGGTAACTGAAGCAGTTTCTCCGCTCTTCCCCCTCTGCTGGGGTGTGGAGAGCCCTCGGGCTGCATGGCTGCAGTGGGGAGGGGGAAGGGAAGCTTTTACCCCATCAAGCAAGGTGGAGAAAAGGTGAGGAAGCTCTGCTGTTAATTTCAGGAGAATGAAAGATTGGTTCTCTGTTTTGGCCCTTGAGACTTAATACTGCATGGTAAGGGCACAGAGCAGCTCTTTGCACTACTCGGCGTTGGTAGATCTGCTGTGCTAGAAAGGAGGGATGCTTGAAACATTCCTCACTGTACCAATATTACTTGGTAACTCTTGTGAATTTATTGCAAAGGATTTTTTCCTAAGTTCCAGCTCAGGTGTTGTCATGATTTCATGAAACCCCTGGCTTTCATTGTTAAGTAATGTTTTTCATCTTTGAAAAAAACTTGGAAGTTGACCAGAGTGTCTGCTACAGGCTTACATAGCACAAAGCAAATCAGGTTTTGTGATTATATTCATCAACATGATTATACTTAAGTTTACTTGGGGGCCAGAGTCATGAGGTTTTAATCGCCCAGGCTTGGCAGAACTGCTTAAAAAGTTTAATCGGTTCCTTTGTGATACAGTTTCCTCGAGGCAGACATGAGAGCAAATCCTTGTGCTTGAGGGTGCACTCAGTCTCAAGTCTGTATCTGGTCTGTGTATTTTCTGTTAAGAATGAACAACTGCTTGTTTCAAGGTCACCAGATTTGCAATTCCATCCCTGCAGCTCCTTGGGGTTCCCTGCATAAAGCATGTTTGTTCAGGCTTTGTGTGGGATGGGGAATGTGTTACCCTACAGCACAAAAATGATGACTGCTCCGAAACAGAGATCTTTTCTTTATTGTAATATGCTGCCTACTAGGCGAGGCTGAAGGCAGTGACACAGGCACTCACAAAAAGAGCAAATGAGACATTATCTAAGAGGCGTGCTGCTGCCCCGAACACCAGTCCCAGGAAAGTCTGCAGCACAGAATAAATGGCAAGTTTTAAAAAACTCCTGCCGGTCTGCAGAGGCTGACCTGCTCCAGACTGGGAAAACAACCCACGATGACATTTCAGAAAACCACCAGGTAAACTGGGCTGCAAGGGGAAGTTCAAAATTAGGATATGTGTAAGGGCAACTTCTGACACTTGGCTGATGAGAGAGCCCCTCTCAGGGACACGTGGCACCAGAAGGCTGGCTGGCGGTTCCCACGGAGGCACAAAGCAAGCTGCTGAGGAGATGGAGAGCCCGCAGCATGCAACATCTCAGAGTAAAACTGAACATCCTCAAAAGAATTTTTTAACCACCTGGGGCACTTCTGAACTTCTCGGCACCTCAATGCCCATGCTTAAATATAAGCAGGGCAGAATAAAAGCTTTTTAAAAGCCAGTGGTAGTTGAGTAGCATCTAAACTAGTAATACACCCAAGATTGTGTCAAGGGCAGAGCAAAACATCTCTATAGGACCGCTCAGAAGCTGAGAAACCTCAGCCACCGATGGCAGCTCTCCCAGGGTCCCCGTGCCCCCTCACAGCAGCAGATTCATACACACTGCTCTGCCCCTTCCAAGACCCTGTGCCACGGGGCGCTTCACCCCCGGCCCGACCGCTTGTAACACGTGCCAGTGCTGTCCCACCTCCAGGGTGACCGTCGCTTAGAGCATCCTCACCCCTCCAGCACTGCTGGAGACCCAGCCAGGGCAAGGCAGCAGTGGGTGGCTGTTGTTACAGAGGGATTGGCACACCTATATTTTCATGGAGTAATTATGTATTTTTTATCTGAATCTTAACAACAAATTGTCAGAAAAGTGACTCTTTTAAGACAGCTTTGCCCATGGGGAGAACCAGTTCATGTCTTCAGCTCCAAGCCATCGCTTAAGACAAAATGTCATGGCTGAAGATGGGAAACTCACCCCAGTGTCTTCTCCTTTCGTATCACCACAGCAGACTGCCAGGCCAACTTTCTTTGCCCGCAAATTTGAAGCTGTAGTGAATCAGGAGATAATCGGCCAGCTGGACTACTACTTGTATGGCAACTACCCCTCGGGCACACCCGGCCTCCGGTCCTACTGGGAGAACGTGTACGACGAGCCCGACGGCGTGCACACCCTCAGCGACGTCGCCCTCACCATGTACCATGCCTTCTCCCGCCTGGGCCTGAGGAGAGCGGAGACTTCGTTCCACGCTGCTGGAGACAACAGCTGCAGGTCAGTCCGGGTCTCTCTTTGTCCTGGGTGCTCCAAGGGACACAGGGTGGGCTGCCACGTGCCGGCAGATGTTCAGCTACTTGGCTGTGCCGGATGGAGCGTACCGTCGCGAACAGGGCCAGGAGCTGCAAGCGTACGGTGCTTATTTCTGGGAGTATTTGTGCCAACAACAAAGCACTGGTTATTCAGGGTTGACATTGTGACCTGCTCGCTGCACTTTGAAGGAGCTCCTCTCCAGCCTGATGAAGACAGACAGGATCCAGTTGGGCAGTGCTACCCCTACTGCTGCATTTTCTTGATTAATTTCAGCAAGTGTATTATACCCGCAGCTTCCAAACCCCCTGTGTGATTGCAGCAGAGGTCGTGTTCACCTCTATTATACTTACCAAAAGCAGAGGACAGGATTTCAGAATTAATCTGAACACAGGCAGGTTAATGGCCCTTGCTTGTTTGTTCCCCTGGGTGCATACATGGAGCACAGAGAACTACTTGCTTGAGCTCAGTTTGCCTGCTTGGTACAGCTGTCTGTGCCAAAAGTGTTGTA
The DNA here is from genome assembly GCF_963210335.1 of Falco punctatus. NCBI lineage: Eukaryota > Metazoa > Chordata > Aves > Falconiformes > Falconidae > Falco > Falco punctatus. Next base: position 34,922,258 of record NC_137583.1, on the reverse strand, counting down.
ACTGATGGGATCCATTAGCATCAAATAAATAAAATGAATGCATGTATAGATCTCCCTCTCTCTCACTCTCTCTCAAATAAAGGTCCTTTTTCTTTAAAGGGAAAGCCCCCCACATTCTAGATTCCTTTTTCACCTATAAGCCTAGCAAAGAAGAATTCAGTCTAAAAGGGATTTGAAGGAAGAATTCCTGGAGTTAGACTTGCACAGAAAAGGCTTTCTTCATGGTAGATAATTGCTGCCTGCAAACACATCTGAAGCTCTTTATGTTCAAAGCAGTGAGGGTTCATCTTTTAAAGTCTTACTTTACAGTCTCTTAATTCCTTCTTCAGAATGTATTTTTTGGACCTTGCCCTTTTTTATCCTAATAGAAAACATACAGCCTAAGTCAGCAAATACTGAAGACGCTCCTTGTGCTTTGACAGATGGACTTTGCCCCTCTTGTGTTCTCGAGAGGGAACCAAAGTGCCTTGACCTTCCTACTTAGTCATGAAAGTGCTGAGTAATGTCCCATTTAGAAAGATGTAGCAGTAAGTGATCCAGATTCCTATTACAGCTTTGCCAGTAAAGGTTACCGGTGCAAAGCAATAAAAGATCAATAATAATTAGATAGAAATAATCACTAGTAGCATGTCTTCCTTATATGACATAAAGGGAGACCTAAAGAAGTCCTGGGTCATTTGTCCTGCAGAGAGCGAAGCCAGCAGAGAGGATGGGAGCTATGTATAACCACTACTGAAATAATTTGACAATTACTTTTGTGCTTATTCCTTTTGCCGGTGTTCTGATGATGATTTATATCAGTAATCAATTTCATTTCTGGGGAGATTTTCGTTGCACAGGAGCTCAAGGTGCTTTTCAAGCTTGCTCAGATTATAGACTGGGCAGCCGTGTCATCCACCGCTGATTGCAGCTGTCTCCGGGATAAAGCACGGCTGGAGCCTCGGAACGGTGCAGGGAGGAATGCAAACAGGGACGGGGCTGAAGGCTTCATTTTCATCCCTACCCGAGCCCCCTCAAAAACGCTGTGAGCCAGTGTCCCATTTAAATCACAGGAAGGTGGATGACCCTCAGGTTTATGATTCGCACCTCTCCTCTCTTGATACTATGTTGTCTTTCGGAGCGTGTGCATGTATGTGTACACTGCCTCTGTCCCTCTCGTGATTTTGCATGCCTCTAACGCGGGAAGGGCAGGGATGTATTTGGACTGAGCACCTCAGCAGCATTCCCTTTGCTGTTGGGGCTAACAGCAGCGCGAAGTTGGCTGATCCTGCAGTTGCCACCCCAGCTCATCTCACAGGAGATGCTGCCACCCACAGCGGCCCAGGAGACTGTTCCCTGCACACTGCTCTACCAAGGGCTAGCTCCCAGCCTCAGGAAGCCGTGCCCCCTGCAGACTGCTCTGGTACCAAATTAGATTGCATATCAGCATCTTCAGTGGAAGCAACATTAATGTGTGATTGAGATTTAATTTATTTCTCTCCACCTCCAGGCATTTTTATTCACTGCTGCCAAGAGACAATTTACTCAGACTGTTTCAAGGATATTGTAAATATTTGCTGCCGCACACATATAGAACAGGAGGTCTCAGTACTTGGAACAGAAGTCAGATTGTTGCTTGTATAGGCTGCATAACTTTGCTGTGTCTTTGCTTAGTCCATCAGTGCTGGCCCTGTTTGTACCCCCTCTTGTTATGTTTATTCCTTAAGCCCTAGAGACTTCCTTCTGGGTGTTGCTGGTTTCATGTAATGAAAGGTCCTTCCTGGTTAGCTCCTCTTGGTGTTTATGTCTTGAGATGTAATAACTAGCATGAGGAGTCAGAATTAGCTGACTTGGCAGGGAAGGTGTGATAGTGGATGGTTTTTAAATGTGCTGCAAACACTTGTTTTGCAATTAATGACGGTGCTGTAAAGTAGCAAAATATCTGATTGCAGAGCTATGAATAATGTATTTTTGATTATTTATGCATCCATATGTACACAAACATAATTACAGATGTTTCTGAGACTATAGCAGACAACTGACCATTAATTTTAATTATTAAAACCAGGACTACACTGTCTTTGAATCTGAACTGTAGCTGAAAGCTTCCAAATCTCCTGAAGACAAGCTTTTCCTGTTTGTTTGACCTTTTTTCAGTTTATTTGTAATTATGAGTAGAAAATCCATAGCAAAAAGCAACCTCAAGTCTTTAAGGAATGTGAAGTTTATTTCCTAAAATAAAGGAGACCTGCCGGGGGGGGCAGTTCTGGTGTCCTTGATGCAGTGCCACCCGGCAGGGACCGAGCCCTTGGGCCGTGGGTTGGGGACAGATGTGCAGGCAAGGACACGGTGTGGGCTGCTGTCCCCGGCCCACTGCTGTCCCCAGGATCCACCGCCAGGCATCTTGGGCTCTAACCCTGGAGAAAGGTGACCACCTGTTTGGGAACGAGACACATTTCTTAAGCATCCTTTGCCCTGGCGAACAGTGCTGCAGCCTAGCAATATGTATCTCCGGTGACATGCCATTTACCCAGAAGAGAGATTAAAGGAGAGGAGTTTTCGGGCACGCAGAGGTATCTCCTAAAGAGCTTAGAGCCGTGAATATGTTCTAAATGAGCATATATTCTTAGTAGCATATTTTTATGTTTCAAGGTAATCGGAACAGCCTAAGAATATTTGATAATGAGTCATGAACACATTTGAAATCTCTTAATGTACAGTGGTGAATTTTCTAGCTGAAATGAATACTTTTTAAGCCGTTAGCTCCAAGTAAATGGTGATTTCATGTCTCTCTCGTGTAACTGATGAGCGTGTGCCGTTTTACAGATACTACCCCATGGGCCATCCAGTTTCCGTCCACCTTTACTTCCTTGCTGACCGTTTCCAAGGCTTCCTAATTAGACACCATGCAACGAATCTGGCTGTCAGTAAACTAGAAACTCTGGAAACGTGGGTGATGCCCAAGAAAGTCTTTAAGATCGCAAGTCCACCAAGTGATTTTGGAAGGCTGCAGTTTTCAGAGGTAAGTATTCACAGCCACCCATGCACAACATCAGGCGCCTTTGGAGAGATTGCACACTAATTCAGCAGCCTCTGGAAACTGTATTTCCATGTAACTTTTAGTTGACAGTGGCTCTTTAGTGTAATTAATGCACATCCTCTTTGCTGAAGTAGATACTGTTGCCGGCTCAGATCTGTGGTCCTGTGAGTGTCCTCACTCCCTCTTGATTGAAGCACAAACTGGAGGCATTTGCTGTTGTAAAAGGGCCTCAGTAACTTAAAAGTTTTGTGACTCTGATTGTTGTGGGTGCTGTGAGAGATACCTGGGAAAAATGCTGTGTTTCTGCAGCTCCAGATGTGAACGGGGATGTGGTAAGCATTCCTCTCAAGGGTATGCTGAAAAAACCCTCATAAAATTAGTGATAGTCAGGCACCGATGCCACATGTGAGCGGAATATTGATGTTATAACACAAAAGAGAAAATTATCGCACTGGTGGCTGCGATTTCCCACAAATCCTGTTTTTTCTTCTAGGAATTTGTCTCGGGATCTGACATAGAGTATAAAAAATGTACCCTCAAATTTATGAGGAAAGTTGACCACTAATAGAATCAGACATCTGTGTTCTTTTTTAAAGATATAACTGTCTGAGCAGTTAATTTCATGATTTTTCTTGTTAAGCCACAAATTTCAATTAAGGTATAAAATTGATTGAACAAATGTGTTCCAGTCATTATGGCTAAGTCCATAAATTACCATCTTCTTGGGCAATTAAGAAATGCCTAGGTAGGATTCAGTGTTTTGGTGTGCATGGCAAATCCATGACACTAATGCGCCATTAAAGAGATGGATGGAAAGTGTGTTTCATTTATCAATGTGTCTGATGGTAGGCTTGCCATTTCATGCAGTGATAAATGGTCATACAAGCTTTAATTCTTGTGATTTGTAGGAGTTTTTCTGCTGTTTATTTGGTACTTTTAATCTCACTTTGGTCCCGATGCCTGCTCTGGATCTTTCAGCAACTGGGCTGGCAGCAGCAGAGTTTTTTCTGAGTGTATGAGAAAAGAAACATACTGATCTCAGTCCTCTAGAACTCGAATAAAACTATTTAGAAAAGATACCTCTGACTTCACTGCGGTTGTAGGGAGGAAACAAACCTGGGACCAGAATCTACTCGCTAGCCATTTGCCAGGTCCCCCCGGCCCCAGTGCCCCACTTTTCCCATGCTGGCCCTGCAGCGGGCGTGAGCCTGACGGGTGGCCGTCCTGCAGCAGCATTGCCCCGGGTCAGCCTCCCCCGACGGGAGAGGTGGTAGCGTGTCGGTGGCCTCTTCGCTGCGTGTGCCCACAGCTCTGTGGAGTGTGTCGCCCTACAGGGAGGATCCCTGGATCCCGTGGGACTAATGAGCTGCTCCTCACAGCCTCACAGACCACAGCTGGTCTGTAAGCAGCCCTGTTGGAACTGCTGCTGCAGCGAGGCCACGCGAGTGCCAAGCATGGGAAGGATTTCATCACTGGTGAGATTTCTTCAGGCTAAGGAAGCATTTTCTTCTCTTTGAAACACAGAAAAAGAGTTTTGGTGGCTACTTACTTGTTTTCGTTTTTTTTTTTTTTTCACCGAAACTCTTTAATTGTCCTCTCCTTTCTTAGACGCTTCGTATTTTAAAAGACCAGGAGGTACAAAGTAAATAATTCAGTCATTTCTTAATTGTTTATTTTACTTTCTGCCTTCCTCCAGCCTGCAGGCATCTCTGCCTCTGAGCCAAATTATTCTCTCAGTTACCCTGGTATAAATCCAGCATTAACCTCTTCAGCTTCAGTGTGGCTGGAAAACCTTTGATCTGCTACTGCTTATTAAAATGCCACTTCTTTGTCAAAGTCCAGCAAGTGTAAAACAAATTTAGCAGTTCACCTAAGATGAGGGTATCGGTGTTTACAGGGTCAGCACCAGAAAAGAAAATGAAGATTTGTGCTTACTGGGACATACAACTGCTGGTTCTTCAATGACTTCCACCCCATGGTCTGGCAGAAATTTAAATCTGAATGGGGTATTTATAGCTGGGAGCTTTCTTCCCTCCCAGCTCACACAACGGGGCCGGCAGGAAGAGCACAAACATGCTGCACTGCATGCGCTCCCAGGTGCAGTTGTGACCCTGAGGTACAACTGAAATTGCAGCGGAGGTGATGGGACCCCTTCAGTCAGCCCTTCCTGCCCTCCGCTCCTTTGCTTCCCGAGTAGCAGATGTCACCATACACCGCGTAAAGACAAGTGGAAAAAAACATCAGCCAGCTGGGGTTAATTTTTAAACAAATTTAAGAAATTTCTAATTTAAGAAATTAAGACACACAGCTCCTGCGCTCAGTCTTGAGCTGAGTAAAATAAAATAAACTTACAGGAAATCCAAGAGAAATTATTTCCAAGCATGAAACTCCCCCACCTCCTAAAACCGGCTTGTGCACAATGCACGCAGTATGTATCCTACCAGCCTGGGTTCGTGCAACTTCTACATGGAGGGCAGAAGATTGATTTGCTGTGCAGTACTGAATGTCTCAGCTCACCATATATCAGTTGAACACCAAGTTCATTTCTGGTCTTGTTAAGACTTGTGATTCATCACAGAGAATAAAATAAACTAGGTGGCAGGCAATTAGTGTGCATTGTGTGAACCTAATGGTCCTGTTTGTGGTGAGCAACGAGATACAAACCCATAATCAAGGCATAATTTATCTTGGGAAAATTTTATATTGGGACTGAACAGAGATAGAAACAGGAGTTTTAAGCCAATGAGAGAGTTCCAGCTTTCCAAATGTGCCCCGTGCACAGTGCCTGCTCTTGAAGCCCAAAATAATGGTGATTAAAATAATGATGTGGAAAATGTCAGTTTCTGTGCCACTTCCCTTCATAATTTATCAGATATTCATTACTGCTTGATTCCATCCCATACTTCGTGTACTCCATTTGAAAGTGAAAGCCTACTTATAGTGTTTTAAGGGGCTATGAAAAATATTATAGGACTGTAGTATCTCTTGGCCTATAAAATCAGACACCTCAGGACTGGGAACTCAGCTGTGCAGAGTTCAAGGGAAGAGGCATAAACCTCTAACCAGTGCTTTGAGTAAAATTCCTTTTAAAATACTCTTCTTCCAAACTCAGCTTGTACTACAAGCCGTGCAGCCTGGGAAGGTGTGTCCCCGGCTGGATACTGGACATAAAGGGCAGATCTTGTAAACAGATGTCAGTGGTGGGCAGCTCCCAGCTGTTCCCTCCCCTCGGGTGCCGGTGGTGCACAGCCCCGGTGGTGCACAGCCCCAGTGGTGCACAGCCCCGGTGGTGCACAGCCCCGGGGGTGCACAGCCCCAGTGGTGCACAGCGCCGGTGGTGCACAGCGCCGGTGGTGCACAGCCCCGGTGGTGCACAGCCCCGGGGGTGCACAGCCCCAGTGGTGCACAGCCCCGGTGGTGCACAGCCCCGGTGGTGCACAGCCCCGGTGGTGCACAGCGCCGGTGGTGCACAGCCCCAGGCAGCACCAGCTCCTTGCCTTGCTCGAGCACCGGCTGGGCACTGGCGGGCGCCTGGGTGCCTTGCCCTGGCTGCTGAGGACCTGCTCTGCAGCAGTGTTTGCTCCTTGGGGGGTTGTGCTGCTGTCTGTGGGGACCTGCACACCCCGAGAGGGGTGGTGGGGCAGGTGCTCATGGGAGGCGATGGCTACCAGCGTGAGAGTTGTCCCTTCCTCCCCCTCTCCTCCTGCCCTTTGGCTCTGACTTTTGCTTTAATGTTAGGGAACGCAGTGACGTGCCTGCGCAAAGCTTAACAACCAGTCAACAAATTTGTTAGAATTTTTCCCCAAAATCAAGCTTCACCCTTCCACAGACCACTCTAATAAACGCATGTGAACGTGCCTCAGCATCCTTTGTGCACCCTGGTGTTGTGCAGTGTCACCTGGAGGTCAGAGCATGGGGATTGGACCTTTCTGATTTCTTTTCCCAGGGACGAGAGACTAAAGAGAGGGAAATTCTTGGATGTTGAGGTTGAACGTTTGATTTTTGAGGATGAAGTAAGCTTTCTTCAAGGAGTTCATCAATAAGAAATATTGAATGTGGTGGAAAGAGCTTCCTTACGGGCTTTTCTTCGCCCAGGAGGGTGTTGATTTGTTTCACATATTGTGGCTTTATTATTTCCAGATCCCTTGAGCTCCAGTAGGCGTGACTCATGTGGCTGCACTCAGTGATGGTTGGTGGAGTAGATAATAAGATCTGGTCAGGAAATTTTCTCTTCTTGGCTTATTTCCATACATAGTCAGTCAGTCTTGTCAGGAGGGTATGCACTGACAGCTCCTCGAGGCAGTCGATGCTTGGGTCTGATATCTGGGCTCTATGCTGTCTGGTTTGATTAGCTGGTGTGCTAGGTGAAATACCTCTGAAATACCAGCGATTCTGCTGTGTTGATTGCAGAGTAGTGGAAGGCTCATTTTGTCTCATATTCTGCAGTGTCATAGTCCGGCAGGAGGAATCCGTATGATGACAGATGGATTTAGGATGGTAGGGTTTTATTCTGCTGGCCTTGTCGTCGTTTGTTTGCAGTCCTCCCGTAATTTGTCTGCCAACCACAGTGATTTATTTAGAAAGAATTGAGGACTGGACGGTTTCCAGCACAGGTATCAGTGGTAGTAGGCATCAGGTAATGGTTACGTTTTATGGATTTGGGGGGATTTTGGCATTATATTGGAACCACATATTCTCATGACATGAGATAAAATTCGGAAGAAAAATCTCTGAAGCAAATGAGCTACAATTATTTGTCATGCTTTCAGGAAAGCAGGTTCTGACCGTGCCTGTGTGAGGTGAAGATTGGGGACAAGGACAGCTCTGTGTTGGGGGAGTCTTCAAAATCCACATATGCTGAAAGAGGGGATCCTGCCTGGGTGTGCACAGGCCTCTGGAGACCGCTTGAGAGAATCCCATCATTTCTGTGTGGGGAACAAATCAACTCTTAGGTCATTACACTGTTTGTTTGGAGATTCAGGCCAAAGAAGACCTGATGGACTGTGAGGGGTTTCAGTACCATACTGGCCAAAACATCTCTATGTCTCTCCAAGGAATGACATCAAATGTCTGCTTGCCAAAAGGAGCCAGGGGGTTCTCCTGTTCTTCACTTCAGCTGGGGTCCCTCAAATCTTTTTGTGTTTAATATTGATCACTTTTGATTTGAGTTCATGGGAACAGGACCTCATGGGACAAGTGAGGTGGACACTTCCTCCAAAAGCAAACCTGCAGCCCTCAGTACTGCGTCCGCTAGGTTGCCTTGTTGAGAATTGATGGGAGTGGTTTGTTAACCATCACCCTCCTAAGCATGTGCTTAATTTAGTACTGGGACGGTAAAAAGTCTTTCAGTTGGCCTAAGAAGGCCAGTTTCTACATTTCCATGCTATCTGTTCAGAGATGCTTATTTTCAGTCATGTACAAATATAAATGGCAACAGCTTGTAAGTTTGTATCATCCCATGGGTTATGGGTGAACTATTAAAATTCATATAAAGAGCACTGAAATATGAAAGCTGCTAGGAAAAAGAAGGGTCCATTAAATATTTACACTATATTGTGAATCAGCTGCTTTACTGTTGGTTAGTGAATAAGTAAAAAACAATGTCACTATTATGACATTAAGAAAAGAGTTTACCAGAAATAACTTCCCACAGAACAGGCAGGGAGTGAAGGAGACAGCATCTCATGAGGATGTAGTAGAGGATCTGATGCGACTTGTCCTGGAGACAGCAAAAGCCTCTTCCTTGGTCTGAGCAGTAACTGGGTAGGTCTCTACTGCAGGGACCATCTCTCAAATGTATAACACATTTTCATGACCCAGGAGATGATGGATCATATTGGTTTTTCTATGCATAGCCTGTGTTCAGTCACTAGGCTTGGTCCTTTGTTGACTGCTTCCGTGTGGAGGAAAAGCAGAGCTATTACAGCCTATTATGTCACTCTTAAGATAAAGAAAACTTTTATATCAATCAAAAGTGAACAATTGGACCAAAAAACCTAAGCCTTGCATTCAAGGTTGTCTCACAATTTGTGTACACATTATGATCTCAGGTCGTGTTGCCGTCACCCTTCATATATATGCATAATTCATGTCGTTAGAGAAACGTGATGTGTCTTGAGAGCCCTTATTTGACGTAAGGGTCTTAGGTGCTTACAGAAATGACGTTAGCAACAATGTGGTCTTCAATTTCAGATTGGCACCGAATGGGACGCCAAGGAAAGGCTTTTCCGGAATTTCGGAGGACTCCTTGGGCCGACAGATGAGCCAGTTGGCATGCAGAAATGGGGAAAAGGCCCCAACGTCACCGTTACTGTCATTTGGGTGGATCCTGTTAATGTAATTGCAGCAACGTATGATATTCTTATTGAATCCAGTGCCGAATTTACTCATTACAAACCACCTTTGAATTTGCCCCTGCGACCCGGTGTCTGGACGATAAAAATTCTGCATCACTGGGTACAGGTAGCTGAAACCAAATTCCTTGTTACCCCTCTCACCTTCTCTAATCGGCAGCCTATCAAACAAGGTAAGTGTAATGTTTGCTACAGGAATAATACAGTTATTGTGTCTGTATTCACTGTAAATGGTGCTGTTAAAAATGAAGGATTGCTATATAGGAAAAGGAGAAAAGAAAGGAATTTTACAGATACTAAATCAGAAGAAATAGTTGCACTAAGACAAGCGAAAGTGTATCCAGTCCGTAAAACATAGCCACTTTGAACAAAAGGCTATTTATATCTTTAAAATATGCACAGTTCAGAATCCAGAGGACTTCAGACTCTCAGTGATCTAACAGCTATTGTAAAAGCCGTCATCTATAAATAGAAAGAAAAATGGACCCTTTTCTGCTGCTTTTCATTCACGTTTGCTCCTAAAGAGTTACAGAGGTTTAAACTGTTACCTCGACAAGGTCTGTGTGTTCAATGATAAAAGCATGACTACCCAAAATGCTGAATTAGACAAAAATTACCCCAGGCCAGAGCTCACCTGGCATATTGTCAGGTCCAGGCATTCACTTGTGCCTAACAGGTGCCAAAACCTGCCCGGTACGTGCCACCAGGAGGCTGCTGCACCCATCGTGTGTGCACAAAGCCCGAAGGTGAAGCTGGGGAGGGGGCTGAGCTGTGTTACAGAAATATTTATGGATATGGTGATCCTACTATCAGACCCAAGCTGATTTTTTAGAAAGAAGATATGTTCTTCTCTGCCACAGCAGCCCCGAGCCATCCAAATGGAGAGGCCGTTCCCGGGCTGCTGGTGTCTGTGGGCTCCCAGCAGCAGGTTGCACTGGGACAGGCACTGCTCGAGCGCTCAGGTCCTCAGCCAGCACCGAGGACACTGGGCTGGGAGGAGAGCCACCGTTGTGTAGCCACACCTGTTCTCTCAGTAAGGTCAAAACAAGTTTGTTGTTATGAATATCTTTACCATTCTTCTTCTTAACGTGCTCAAGTGCTTCCATCTGCCCTGTATTAATATTCATAACTTTAGAAATCTTAAATTTGCCAGATACATGAATGATCCTATTAAGTTTTCAGAAGTTCTTCTTTCTGACAAGGCAGCAAATAAACTGAGTCAGGCATTTACCTACAGGATAACGTGCTGCTTCTGTAATGCAAACACCACCAGACAACTGCTGAGAGCTAATGCAGCCCTTTTCTTGCTCAACGGGAGCTTGAGTCTACATGTTTCTCAGCAGAAGAGCTAACTTACTGATTTCTTCTTCTGACATTTGGTGGCATCATTTCTTAAGCAGAAAGTAAACCACCAACAACCTGCTGCAGTTATTAGCTAATAGGCAATGATAAACTGTAAAGAAACACTGTGTGTAGAAGGAGTAAGTTTTTAAAGTTTGAGGCAGCCTACTTCTAAATGCAGCTGTTACTGACTTGTCTCCTGGAAATTAATGGATTCCATGTTCTTTGGTAATTTAACAGTTAAGGCATAATTTGGATGGAAAACATGGTGTGTAGCGAGCAACCTTCCTGCTTTTCCCCATAACATGAGAGCCTGGCACACAGCATGTCTCAGACTTCATGAGCCCACACTTGATGGTGTAAAGGCAGAACTCCCTTTGGCCCAAACTCTGAATCTGGAATAATTCCACTGAAATTATGGAGTTACTCCGTATTGCCCATTGATACACTGGGAGACGACCTGGCTCCTGTTTTTTGTTGAAGTGCCCTGCACATTTGTATGGTAACTAGAATCTACTACAGGGATGAAATACAAAGCTTGGGAACAATGTTATCTAGGAGAAAAGCCTCAGGAGTGATTTGCTACTGATGATGTGATGTATAATCTCCAGATGTCTGAGGCATGAAGGTAAAGAAGAAAATTAATTACAGGGGCAGATAGTGACACTCCACTGGTAGTTAGAATTGTATTTACAATGCAAATTCCCGTTGTTTGGGTTTTTTAAGGCTTTCTGTTTCAGTGACACTATTGTGCTCTGTGTAGGCAATTGTCATTTAGCTTTGATTTCTAGCTTTTGTCAGTTTGTCACCACTTTATTATTTAAATATATTTTTCTCTGCCAAATAAAGGCATTGTCAGAGTATGACAAAAGAATTAGAACTTCTAAAAGAGCAATTTCTGTTTCTGTTGTAAACAACGCAAAAGCTGCCAAAAATCTTCTTAACTGAAGGAACAGTATTATTGTCTTGTTTTAACACTGAAAATAAAACATACATCAGATTTAGCCAGGAGTTGTCAGCAGCAGAAGGGAATATGTTTCATTAGGTATTTCTTTAAAATTTTGTTCTTTCAACCATCCTTCCTCACCCCACCCCACCTATTCCACACACACACACACACACCCCAAAAAAAAAAGAGGAAATAAAAAGCTTTAGGGTTGGAAAAATTACCCTGGAAAGTAATTTGCTACTCCAGAAGCTTTTTGAATGACTGATACGTTTCATACCGCTTTGCATGTCATTTGCTTCATCCTCTCTGTCTTATATACTCCAGATGTAGAAACTGGAGTCGACGTAGTTACGCACATAAAAACGTCCATGGCCTTGTGTGTAATTTGTGCATGTTGTTCTAAAAAGCGTTTGCACAATCGGGCAGCAGCACAACAGCCACTATGGTCTTGTATCTTGAGAGTATGGACATGACAACCATCACTGCCTCTCCTAAATCATTACTCACCTACACATCAGTTCAGCACAGAGCACTACAAGGAAAAGTTGCTTTGGTTTTCCCAGCATCATGAAGGGAGCTACTTGCTCCTCCTTTGAATAATCAGAGGGAAACACGTTTGTTCTTGTATCATGACTCTCAAAATTCATGATTACAATTAAAAAAGAAAAAAGACAGCAACCAGCAAAGACATTTTGTTTAGCAGTTTATGAAAACAGTATATGCAGCTAGTTTATTAATTTTTCTATTCCCATTTCTTTATTAATTTTGGCCTGAAGTCTGTGCATGCAAGTAAAACCATAAATGGAAATCAAGAGCAGGTATTTTCTTTGATACTGTGTCCAGATGTGCATAACTGACAATGTAAATTGTTTTAAAAACGGAGATTAATTGACCTTTTCAAAAGCTGTATCTATAAGAGATCAGATCTTACGTGGAATTACTGAGTATGCTGGGAGGTTTGGGGTATTTCCACTGTAAACAAGGCTCCCAAAACTTTTTCAGTGCAAAGTCTAGAATCTAATGTTACTTATTCTTTCTTGCTCCTCTTCCCCCTGCAGTCATCCAAATCTGTGTCTTATTTTCTCTAGTCTGGGTTGTGTCACTGAGCAACTCTGCCTTCAGCAGATCCTCTGGCTCAAGAGTGCCTTCAAATGTTTGCCTGGTTGGAGAAAGAAAAAAAAAAAAAAAGGAAAATTAAATTAATTTGTGGGAGAAATCAGGTTCACTTGCTCCACCACTGTCTCCTTCCCTCTATGTCCTGCACAGCCAGATTCTGTTTGATTCCTCTTCTAAATGGTGATTTTTAGTTTCTCACCATATGGCTGAGTGTGTTAAAGCTAAGTACTCTGCTTATTGTAAGGACACAGGAGGGCTGCCAAGCACCAGCAGGATGCCCGAGGATTAACTTGTGCCAAGACAGAGAGGGAATCTAACACGGAGGAGACAAAACGGGGAGATCGGTAGATCGCCAGCAGGGATAATAGACAGGAATGGGGGTTTCTTGCTGTCTGCTTTAAGCAGCCTGAATTTAAGCGCAGCTTGGAGACTTGGGGCCAGATGTCCGGGTCCCCTGTGTAGGGACTGGAGAGGCAGAGCCAAACAACAGGTATAATTTGTAGCATTTAGCCAGCAGTTCGCAGACTATAATCCAAGCTACCAAGTCGATTTCAATTCCTAAGAAAACAGCATAATCAATAGAGGTTGGCACTGCATCCCCGTCATCCCACGTTCCCACCCTTCTGTGCTCTCCAAAGTCCATGTGAAGCAGTCGTGCCAAGTGTGATCACACATCTCCCAGGGGCAGTGAGAGGGGGCAGAGAAAAAGTCAAAGCAATTTCATTTTAAAATTTGAGTTTATATTCATGGCAAAGTTTCCACAGCAGTCTCCTAGCAGGAGTGATGATAATGACCTGTCACGCATTTAATGCAGGATACCTGTTTGATTAAAGCTCAACAGGTTACTGTGAGCCAGGGGCAGATTCGCTTCTGGGGCAGAAAAAGTCCCAAACCTCAAGCTGATACTAAACGCTGGATTGCGAATAAATAAATAAGTGAATAAATAAACCCCTGCTTCCTTCAGACAGGGAGGGCAGTGAAGAAGAGCATCCTCCTTCTTTGCCTAAAGAGAGACCTTTCATGTTTGGTTCCTGGCTCGATCACGTGCCCCAGACACGGGGCTTCTGATCCCTGCTGCTCTGCAACAGGACAGGGGGCCTTGAACACCATCTCCTGCTCCCTGTGCCCTCAAACTGCAGCCACTTCTTTCAAAGGCTTGACAGCATTAGCAGACATCCTGCGATGCACACGTGCGTCTCAAAGGCCTTTTAACCTAATCCATATTTATAGATCATCTTAATTAAGTATATACTGGGGAAACCTTTGTTTTTGCCGTTGGTTGTTTGCAGTGGGTCAATCAATTCTAATTGCATCTATACGGATTATAAAGTGGGTGGCAACTTGTGTCAGAACTGCTGTGATTTCTTTAAATTAACCAGAGGTCCCATGACATGTTCTTGATAAAGGCAGCAATAGCAGCAGGCAAGCGCGTTAAGTGCAGAAAAGTAGACATGCCCTGGAATTGTCATTCTGAGAAAAACTCTGAAGACAGGGATTTACTTTGAAATTTGGAATCATTTAGTTCAGATCCAGTTGACAAGGAGTCGATTAGCTTCACAATGAGCAAATGCAGCACTGTCTTGTTTGCTGCAAGAGAAAACAAACAAAATGTCAATAAAAAATTACCTCTTTGCCAGAGGGTTTCAACACCATTCAAGTGAAGAAATAAAGCTGTACATTCTGTGTTGCTTTAAAAAAAAACCCACAGGTCGGGCACCTTAATGTGTACCAAGGTAACCACATTTTTTATTCCTTAGCCCACTACTCTCTGTCTAAACTCATTTGCTTTTTCTGCAAAAAGAAGCACAAACCCACACAAAGATGCTGAAATCCCAGCCTTTGCGGCCAACTATAGACTGTGTATTTAGTCCAAAGAAGTGATACCAAGAAAAGTCAGCTGAGAAATTAAGTGCCCTCCCAAAATGAAGAGCAAACTAAAATGGGGGACAAAAATAACTAATTTTTTAAAGATATAATTTAGAGTCAGTGGAATATATTTTGCATTGATATGTGTCCTCCTGCAGTCAACAGGCTATTTGGATGTGTTTACTGGCCAAAAAATCTGGCTTAGTGTCTGTAATTTAGCTAATTTTTAATTGGTTGCTCTAACTGTACAGATTTAAATGTCTAAACACACATCCCATGGGGCAAGCCTTACATTCTTTGTTATTTTTTCATGAGCATGGACTGAAGTGTCAGTGCTTTAAAAGCATGCCCAATAGCTCCAGCCTCCTTTCATGCAGTATTTCAGGGCCTGGGTTCCACACTGTCCTTCTCCTGTCCCAGCCCAGTGAGTTACAGAGTCGGGATTATCTCTGTCGTCTTTCCTTTAATGCGAAGAATAGCCCACGTGTGCCATAGCTTGCATGAGCAGCATCCTCCTTGCTTTCCTGTGAGCTTTTTAGCAAAGACTTGGAGGCTCCAGGAGAGGGTTCTGGGTTGGATCCTCAGCATTTCCTATTGATTATATACATGGCTCTGCTCTCAGATTGCTGTTTCCCAGCTTTTTCTTTATAGGGTATGCAGACACCTAACTCGGGGTGTTTGTTCTGCTGCAGTCCCCTGTCAGCACCAGGTCAGGGTTTCACCGTGTCTCACATCAGAGAAGCACACCGTCGCTGTGGGAGCAGTAGCCCCCAACATGCTGACAAACGCAGTGTCTTGTTCCCTTTAGTACCGTCCTCAGCAGTCTTTTTTCATATCTGCTGATTCTTGCGGGTGGCTTTTCCAGAAAGTTTACCTTCAGCCCTGTTAAGCAGTGCTGCTGCCGTATCTGCTGGCGCACGCCCTTGCAGCTCAGCCCGTTCCGGGGCAGAATGAAACAGCAGTGTGTTGGTGTGAGAAGCACGGCGTGTCCAACACAACTGCAGTAGACTGGAGACCTTTAGAAGTGTTGAAGTTGCTGGGGCTGTCACCTGTATTGTAGCAAAAGCAGCCCGCTGATCTTAAGCAGCGAGGGTCACAGGTTCAGGGAGAGGTGACCTGCTGCACTGCCAGGCACTGGGTCCTACAGTTCCTGAAGGTTTCGCTCCTTCCAGTCCCGGTGATCCACCAGGTCCTGAAGCCTGGGATGAGTGCAGGGCTGAACCAGAGAGAAAAGCAAATTCCATTCTATCCTGTTACTTGTCTGAAAAAAGATCTCTCTTGTTCCATGTGCTAAACACATGCACAACAGGCTTTAATTTAGCAAGCTCTCTGAATTGCCTGTTTCAATCAGATGATCCTGCTAGTAATGCCAACTCTTATTTGTTTGGGGATTTTTAGTTAGAAAGTTCCTATTTAATTAATATGTTGACAAACAGTCTTCCATATTTAATTGCTTCCAAAGGAGGAAATTTAATCATGTGTACTTGTTCTGTTTCTTAAACTGCAGTGCTCTAGCAGAGCGTACTTCTGACCCATGTGCATGGAATAAACTCATTTTGGCTAGAGGTTATTGTGGATATCTACCATTAAAAATAGAGAGAGGAGTTTAGATGAATGCAGGAACAGTTAAGTGATGTATAATGGTGATGGGGATGTGCCAAACTAATTTAATTGGGTATTTGAAGTAATGGACTTGCACAGTATTTGACATTAAAGACTTTGCAAATGTAACAGCAAAGCTCCAATTAAACGTCCCTTTTCCCTCTAAATAAATGTCCTGATTTACTGCCAGCGCCTGAGACACTGTCCTCTGCATGGAAGAAAGGACTCAGTGTCAGGCTGCGGTGGAAGCAGCAAGGACATGTGGAAGGAATTGTAGCCATGAATATGTAATTCCTGGCCCCCTAACGCTATCCGAGCACGGTGGCTTTCCTAGCCCGGAGCGCCCTGAATGGGCCCATTCTGTGTGCAACAGTGTGTATGTTGGCAGAGCTGAACGTATCCTCTGTGCTGCCGGAGTGAGGATGCGAGGGAAGCCAGCTGAGAACAGAAAGAAACGGTTGAAAATTTAGTCCCCAGAGGCACTGGGTGAACATTTCTGGGAGGTTCCGCACTGCCTCTATGAGCAAGCACCCTGGTGCGCTCGCAGGCCTGGAGCAGTCAGCCAGCCAGGGCAAGGGCGGGCTGACCAGCAGTGGCCACTTCGTGGTCTTTGAAGGTGTCACAGCCTGACACCACCTTAGCTGCAACATCACGGACTCGGGGCAGCTACTGCGTTCTGCTGAGGCAGAAGAGCTGCCGTAAGGGGAGCAACCACAGCGCAGACAGAAGCGTCATTAGGAAATGGTTGTGATCTGTTACTTGGTACAAGAGCTCAAAATGTAATTTTCATGAGAGAAGACTCTCTCAGCGAGACTGGAGCACTTCCAGGGATGATGCTGGGGCTGCAGGTATTTCATTATGGCTCTGGTCTGCCCGAGGCCGTGGTGGTGTCCTTCCAGTGCCAGGGGGGCACCACCCAGTCTTTGGAGGCAGGCTGAGGTAACAAATTTTGTGACTTTTCCACAGCAGGGCATGGTTCATCAGTTTAGGGGGAAAAAAACCAATCTGAGACAAATTAATGATAGCACCTGAAGGTCTGACGACAGTCGGCAGCCTTCTCACACCAAGTGTCCTTGAACTATTTGCTGATTTCAAAGCACAGCCTTCCGTGGGTGTCTGCAGCAGCAATGTCAGCTGTGCGGGGCTTATCTCCCGGGCTGCTCCTCTGGTAAAAGAGGCAAAATCAGCTTCTCATGAACGCAGAATGGGCTTCTGAGGAGGAGCTGCACATCGATCAGGCTCCAGGGACAGATAGGATGCTCTTGCAGCTCAGATGCTCTTGAGGCTGGGCCTGCCTCGTTGTGCTGTGCAGAACAGCCCTGTGTGGTGCCTGGCTGGCTGGCAGCTCTGGGGACGCTGGCTGTACATGATGCTAGTAAGGCGGACGCGGCTTCCAGCCTCAGCGCTGTGCCCTGCTCACGCAGCACCTGCAGGGCGAGCATCGTGGTGAGCGGAGCTGCTGGTGGTGAGCAGGAGCTGAACTGCTGCACGCAGCCAGTTGTTCTCAGCTTGCAGCATGTCCTCAATGCTGGGGAAACAGACTGTAGCACACCACTAACTCTCGCCTTTTTGTTTGCTGTACTTTTAGACCCTGAAGGTTCGAGGGATTTTTTTTAATGCACTAACGTCTGGCTTTATTTCTGCATTTCCAGAGGAAGCCATGAAGTATCACAGCGGGCCTCCGAAGAACGCATACATGGAGCAGAGCTTTCAGGGCTTGAACCCTGTCCTGAATATCCCCATCAGCGCTGCCCGTGTGGACCAGGCCAAGAGGAACGCAGAGCTCGTGGGTGCCCGGCTAGAAGCCTGGGTGGACTCTCTGGTCAGCAGCGTCTGGTCGGCCGTGGACATCTGCAGCACCGGCCCCACCGCCTGCCCAGTCATGCAGAGCTGTGCTCAGACAGCCTGGAGTTCCCTGAGCCCGGACCCTAAATCTGAGCTGGGCCCCATCAAACCCGACGGTCGCTTGAGGTAGCATCTGGTACGCTCTCCTCCAGCACAGGTTTTTAAAAGGGAATTTAACCTTGTTCGTATGTGAATCCCACACCGCATTTCAGAAACCTAAGGGAACATTATAATTTTTTGTTACTTATTGCAATATAATTCATTAAAAAAAAAAAAAAAAAAAAGTTTGACAAGGCCTTTGGCACTGCCCTCTCCATCCTGCTGTCAGGGGCAGCTTCGGCCACCCCGCAGCCCCTGCCTCCCCAAGGTGCCCCGGCCACATGTGCCACTGCACCCACCGCCTCTGCAGGCTCCAGAACGGCAGCAGTAAGCCGTGGAGAGGGCAGCAAAGGAGCAGCTGCTAAAAGTGTTTCTTAAAAATAAATCTGTCTGTACCTCCACTGTTTCATAGGCTTTCTTTATTTTGCTACCCTGAATAAATCACAGCAAAATTCCCTTTTACTTATGCATCCTGGGGAGGTCGGTTACTGCAGGCTAGAGCCTGTATGGCTGCATTACCTCACAGGACCTGAAATAATTATGGTACAGCCTCACTTTCTTTTTTTTTTTTTTTTTTTTTTAATTACACAAAGTAATTCTAAACTTAGTTAATGTCTGTTATCCTGCTTAGGAAAAACAAGCAAAAGCAGAAACTTCCAGATTATTTTCAGAGATTTTTTAAAACTTAATTCCATGATAAACTCTAAACGGAACAAGTTTGCTATATTAGATTTCTGTGTCTCATGCAGTCAGGTTCAGGGTCTGGGTAGGAAGAGTATTAAACTGAAGAACAAAGAAGCATTTTGGATTTCAGCCCTTTGGAATCTGCAGGTTTTTTTCTAAGCTCACCAGTACCTAAGCACTTTTGCAGACTTGCAGTGCAGCAGGTGTGTCTGTAGGCTGGGGGTGGGCTGCAATGTGCCTGCTCACAGCCTTTGCCGATTCTGCTTGTGAGCTGAGCTTGAGTTTTTTCTCAGGCAGTGGTGTTGTGTGGAGCCAGTAGAATGGTAGAATTGGGACCTAAATCTGTAACAACATGTTTCTTCCCTAATGCGAATAGTGGCTAGTACGTCTTAACGCTAATTCCCTCCCTTGATCTCAGATCTGCCAGCTCTTCGTGTTCATGAAGGGTCCTTCTAGGCTTGTGCAGGGCATGGGTTCCTGGCCGAAGCCACGAGGTGACGGCGAAGGAGAGCAATGCTGTGGTTCTCAGTGCTTTGACTTTATTCTGTCAACAACCTACCCTTGCGTATCTTCAGAATTTCTAGCAGGCTGCATCCTGTTTTAAATAGGCATGTTTTGCATCATTTTAAGCTGCATTTTCTACAGTAGGAAAAAAGATTTATTTACATTCCAAGAACTTTTAAAATATAGGGGGGGTATGCAAATTAATCTCCAACTAATGCATTTTACATTAACATAAAACATGCAGTTTGTTGTTGCTGTGGTAATCTCTTGTTAACAACGTAACCCAAAATGGCTATTAAAAGCTATTGGGTTAATTAGGAGAAAAATCCTGTTGATGTAATGAAGTGAGGTATCTGTTTACCCTTCTGTGTCTATGGCTAACTTTCTGCTGATGAGAGTTATGCATCCACAGCAGGAGGGAAACAGACCCTTAAATCATGCTGTAATCGCATCTCACAGAAAGGTTGAATTCCCTTTTAAACAACAGTTGCAAGATGACCGTAACGTGCAGATCCCAGTGGCTTCTAGTATCTCTCTCCGTCGTATTGGTTTAAAGCTACTTGCATTTTGCTTTGGACTTGAAATTGCAGTGTCAGCTGTGCTGGCATTAAGGCAAAGCATTGTAATGTTTATCTGGCACAAAAACGGATGCATAGAAGGAACAATTTAGGTATTTATTATTTATGTTTTAGTCAATGACTAATTAGTAGGTGCTGCTTTTGCAGCTTGAAGATTGCGTTATCTTACTAACTGAAGCTGCCTTTATTAAGAAAAGGCCTTCCTCCCCTCACACCTCCTTTTCTTTTTTTGTCTTGATTTTGACAGTCACTAGAGCAGTAGTTTTAGGAAAGCTTGTAGCAGTGAGAGCTGGTTGAAATATTTCGGTCAAGGTAATGTTCCAGCTTCACAACCAGCTCTAGTAGCAAGCGTGTTTAAAACCAGGGCTGCCAACAGGTTTATATAATAGAAACACAGTGTTATTACTTATTCAGTGGAGGTTTTTTAACAGCGCTTGTTTTTAATCTGACATTCCTTTGTGAAGTTCAAATTTTCTGGGGATCTCCAATCCTCACTGTGAAGTCCAGGGCTTTAGTCACACTGATGCAATGGCAAGTCTATGGTTCAAGCCAAGCCCTGCAGGTTAAATTAAGAACATCATATTTGGGCACACAATAAAATTCGTTAACAATCCCGGCCAGTGATTGTTCTCAATAAGACTACTGGGGTAGCGGCAAAATCTTCAGTCTGTCTTGCACATAAGCATATGTATAAGGGTGCACCCACACACATGCATGTAGATAACTTGGTTTTTAAATTTGATACTTTTTTTATTCTTAAGCAGGAATGTTTTTAAGTGCTTTGTTGGTAAGTTTTCATTATTAACTAGACCAAGCAGATGGTGGCAACAATCCCATCTTTTGTGGTTAGAAGAAAATCTGCCACTTTTATCATTTAAAATGGAAGGTGCAAATTATTTTCTTTTAGTACAAAAAAGGGAAAGAAAACAAATGGTTGCTGATATTTCTATTTACATTATATGCTAGGTTTAAAATAAAACAAAATTTATATTAGTTTATTTTCTGAAAGACAAAAAGCATCTACACAAAGAAGTTTTGTAGCAAGCTGGCAATCCCAGTGCTGCTGTTGAAATATATG
Organism: Falco punctatus; assembly: GCF_963210335.1. Classification (NCBI taxonomy): domain Eukaryota; kingdom Metazoa; phylum Chordata; class Aves; order Falconiformes; family Falconidae; genus Falco; species Falco punctatus. The sequence goes on along the minus strand of NC_137583.1, from coordinate 34,901,224 downwards.
ATATAAAACTGAAGAGGCTGATCCTGCAGTCCTTTCTCAGGCAAAACTTCCATGGAGTGCCAACGCTGAGTAAGGACTTCAGGGTCAAGTCCAGCATAAATAAAGGGTGTGGCAGTATGATCTGAGTATATACTGTCTGTGTTTGAAGTCATGAAAGGATGAGCCGCCGAGTTTGGAACGTCTTCTGGGGGCAGTGTCAAGTTTTGGACCTAAATGACAACCTCCACTATAGCTATTAGTATGCAGGCACGGATACATGAGTTATAGATGGGACACTGTGTCTGAGTTACAAAGTTCTGTAGTTGTGAAGAAAAACCATGGAAAGCAAGACTTTGCATCAGGGATCAGAGCTTGCTCCAAGTCGATGCTGTGGTAGCGCTGCTAAGAGCGACATCCTGCTTGGTGGCTTTTCTGGTTCTGAAACGGCAGGCACCTGGAGCCTGTGTTGAGTACTATGTAGTGTGAGAAGAGAATAACTTCACAGATCTTACATTTGGTGAAAAGGAGAATTCAGAGCAGGGGCCCACAGTTCATGCGAAACAAGCGAGTTACGCATCTTCATTTGAATGTGCAAGTGTTGTTTTCCAGCCACGCTGTCTAGTCCTGGCTGAAGAGGACTCCACCTGAAGGCCAGTTTTGATGAACATCCCTTCCTGTGGGAGGGGGCTGTACTTCCATGGGCACACATTTGTCTTCTGTGCATAGTGCTTTGCTCGTTCAAATTCCCTGCCCATTCTGCACGACAGCCATGTAACACTTCTGTGATCAATCAGTATTACGCAGAAAAAGAATGTGGCACAATGCAGAACATCTACATACATGATTTAATGAATTACATCCAAAGTCAGTCTCAGCATTATGCAAACCTGTTTATATGGTAATGCTAAGCCTTGAGGCTAATAGAAATAGCTCAAATGACAGTTTATTTTCAGATTTGTCCAATTCTTTCTTTGATGTCATTGGGACATTGAGTTGTAGTATTTGTATTTTCATTTTCTGATATTGAAAGGGTTTTTTAGAGTTGAATTATGTCTTCATTTTTTGTGCTCTCGGCAAGCAGAGAATTTTAACAATTCCTTCATGATAGCAAGTGTTATACAAGAAAGTCCCTCTGTATCTCTGTTGTTAAGCCTTCGTTATTGCTGAGCCTAGAGATACAGGAATGTGCATTCATCTGTTACAAATTGACTTTCCTAAGTATTGGCTTCAGTGCACAATGCATGTACAGTTGTTTAACGGCGCATTATCAATGATCCTGCAGCACCTTCAAAAGGACCAGCTAATGTGTATTCACCTTCTGTCCATCTCCTACAGCACTAATTGCAATACTAATGAAATCTCCATCACTCTTAGCCACGATTATGGTGGACAGAGTAGTGAAGTCAGTGAATCAGAACTGGGATATTCTGAGCCTGGCCAAAGGGAGAGATGAAGGGTAAAGAAGCTGCTGAAACTTCACAAAAGTTTGACACAATTGTGCTCCAACAAACCTTTGAACAATCTGGGCACCTTCTGCACAGCAAGGCTGGGAAATGCTGATACTGTGAGATCTCAGCTTTGACTTCCCAGATAAAAAGAAAACAAGATCCAGATTTTTATCGTGGCCAGGCAATGAGGACCAACTTTCTGTTGATTTCTCTGGTTCTCTTTCATCACAGCTGTCAGAGAACTGCCAGCTTGCCGCCGGCTGTCACACCCTCGTTGTCTTCCCAGATCACAAAGCTTCAGGAGTTGGCCACATGAAACCTTGGCGAGCTCCACCACTTTCCATTGAGCAGGAAGTTTTGTACTTGTGTGAGCCAAATCCCTTAGGCTTCTTCAAAAACCCTAGCTGCAAATCAGAAAAGTTTGCTTTTCAGAGCAGCCTTCAGTCAGCTCAGTACTAACACACGTGAAGGAGTTGGTAAAAGTGATTGCAATTATCTTTTCCCGATTTTCACACAGGGGCATTTAATACATGTAATAGTAGGTTTAGTTATTCCAGCATCAGACCTGGTAGCAAGTAGCTGGCAGCGTTTCGCACTGGCCTTTGTTTCAGCCTGGTTATGCAAAGATAATGGTCTGTACGTGCTTTTATTTCAGCTATTCAAGACCTCCATGATAGTCTGAAGGATTCATAGGACATGAATTAAACACATGCTAAATGGCAATTGAAAACATCATGTAAAAAGTTCTTTCTAGACCAAACCCTCAGGCTTCTGCCAAGACAGCTCCAGGACTGGAGCCCCCAGAGAGGGTGGGAGCAGTGTGGAGTTGGAGGGATGGGCCGCTGCCCTCCTAGGGGCCCAGCAGGAGCTGGAGAGCGGGAATGGCGGCTGAGGGCAGCTGCTGCTGCAGCCAGGCACAGAGGAGCCAAACTAGGGTTAAGGGCAGCGAGGAAGACTTTGTAGAGAAATACCTTTTTTCCTGTAGACTCTTCAAGGATGAGTAAATGCTCTGATTTGTAACTCCTTTCGGAGGGGTAGAGTAGAAGGGATTGGCCTTTGAAAACCTTTACAGCCACCATCGCAGTGAGGGAGAAAAGAATCGAGCTGAGAGCATTTAAAATTGAGGCAACAAACCTTACAGCCCCACAGCCACAGTAGCGCTAGTCTGTCTCCAGTTACATTTGGTGTTGGCAGCAATTAACCTTCACGGTGTGATACTGCAGGTACCATGTTGATTTTGTTCCTGTAGACTAACAGTAGTGTGTAGATCACTCTCTGCTCTTTGCTTCTGCCTTGGTTACCTTCTTTTGCTCATGGGTGCTATCACAGCTGCTACCTCACTGTGTCTGCAAACACGTTTACCTGATAACAACAAAAAAAGGTACCAGAAATCTCCTTGAACTGAATGTACAATCTATGCAAATTCTCTTTCTACTTTGTTAAAACCTAGAAGTATTACTTGTAACCTTGCCAAATAAACAGCAAGATACTGTACAGGTGCCTCTGATGACAGAGTGACAATTCTAGGCGCAGTTCATTGCGCTGCATTTGTATATTGTAATGACTTGACTTGTCTTTGGTTCTGTTGTAATTAACACCCTCAACTGAGAAGATAGCAACCTCTCGCTAGGGGAGCACCTTCAGTTTGCTGGGAATATTCTGGAGGAGGATGTCTGTGGCATTTCGTTTTATTTTCCTGCTTACATCCAAAAGAAGGCACAGACCTGCTGGCCAAAATTAGGGTGGTGTTTCAGATTTTCCTTGGGTGAATCCGATCAGCTCTGGATTGCTCAGTGTCTGTCCCCATTGCAGCATCCAGTGTGTTGCCCCTTAAAGAAAGCCTTACTTTCATCCTTTCTAAATGTGGCCTTAAACTGTGTTAGAAAGTTTAATGTTGTCTGTGTCTTGCTCACTTTTTCTGTTTGTTGTGGAATAAATAAAAGGCACCTTGAGATTTCTATTACAGCACAGTTGTGTTGCTGTCAGCTTACACTTCACAAATACAATAGAAATTGCTTACAAATGCAGTCTTTAAGGGAAGAAAATGACCTTCCCTTTGGGCAAAAGGATGGCTCATATGTTCATATAAACCTTAGGAAATTATGAGCTCTGTCTTTTGCAACTCACTGTAGATAAGGAAGGTTGATTTAATTACCTACAAAGTACAAACTTAATAACTTTTAATTTATCTTCAGACTGTAATAGGACAGACTGCTCTCAGAGGCACAAGACAAATTCTGGAGTAATTTCACTCATTCTGACATGACGTAGTAGCATTCCTTTCAGATTCGTACTGATAGCTGGGAGTAGATGTATCCCCTTCATGGTATGGTCTTAAAATCTGAAGAATGTCACCATGTGGGGCCAGATTTTGAGTGATGGTTGGGAATCTAACAGTACATTTAGAAGACAGGGGAGTCTGGTTGTATCATCTAAGTCATAAATGCATTTCCAAAAATTTGGCTGTTGGAGCTTCATCCAAAGGTTGTCAAAATCAGCAGAAACCAAGGACTTCTGCCAAGGCCCGTGTATGTTGGGTTTCTTTACTAGTTTTCTCCATGAGAACTGTCATGTTGCAGTAGCACCAATATTCCCGGCAGGCTGCAGTGCTTTGAGGAATCCCAAATCCTATCCTGTTTAGGTATTCAGATGCGGATACAACCCTAAAGGCAACTGAAAAGGGTGTACGTAGAAAACCAGATTTGCGAAACAAAAAGAATTAATTTGAGTTAATGAAATGATTTTTCTGACTTTGTCATTTTGGTTTTGTTTTGGGTTGATTGGATTTTTGTATTGCCTAACATAGTCCATAATAAGTTATTCCTATTCTGTCATTTTCAAAGACTGGTGGTAATATAGTTTTAAGAAATAACTATTTTGTTATAGATCATAATATGCATAAAATTGTACAGAAATATTTTGTAAGCTATTGAATAAGAAAAAAGAAAACCATGTATATACAGCAAAGTTTAAAAAAAATATTGGGAATTCAAATGGAACACACTGAAAGTTGTAGATATTTTGCTATTTATTTAAAGGAGTATTTTATGAGATATTGAAATGTCTTAAATTGACCGGTAATCAAAGTTCAAAGTCAGAATGCTTTTCTTGTAGTAGAATGTGATTTTCAGCAATTATTGCACTACCCGTTTTTGCACCCTTTTGTCTTTCATTTAGCAGAAAACAATGTGCCTTAGCTGTATTCTTTGTCAATGGGAGTTTGGTTTTATTGTCCAACAAAGCAAATTTTTTTGCAGAAAAAGAAATGGATGTATTAAATACTGTATTATACCAAAAACACTGCAGTTGTATATAAATGCTTTCTGTCATACTGTGTTTTCAGATGCAGAATTTTAAAATAAAAAAAAGGCTGTCTTTAGGAGTAGATGTGCACCTTGTGTTATTTTCAAACCCACTGAAGCACTTTGCTCCTTGGTGATATTTAGGAGGAAAAATGGGACCAAGCACTACCGATCGGTGATCACAGTGCTGATGCCAATATGCTGCCCGGTCGGTCATTTCTCAGGCTTTATTTCCCAGCCATAGCAATTATGAGGGAAATGTTCATGGACACTTTGCAGAAATCAGTTTTTGTTGGCCCAGACAATGGCTTGCAGGCACGCGGTGCTGCTTCACCTGCAGCCTGGTGAAGGGTGCTGCCACCAGCAGCAGTGTTGGGAGGTAGGTTGGACCCCACAGGGCTCCCAACACTGCCTGCACTGTGGCATCTGGAGACACGTCCAAGCTTTTTGGGCCAAGTTCTCCTAGTTTTCAAACTCAGGTGGCGGCTTTTGTGCCAGATTCTCCCTGCCTTTTCCAAAGATATCAATGAGTGGTAAACAGATGATGTTAACAAGAAGCTTGATTAGGTCTCCTTGCTGAAGGCCATCAACTGTGGGATGCAATGTATCTCCAAAGTGTTCATCATCCCAAAGAGAAAAGACTTAGTCATGGGTGTAGGAATAAGCAGCTGAGTGCAGAAATGGGAAGTAATGATAGGGCTGGCTGGTTACAAGGACAGCAAAATATGCATCCTTTGCCTTTACTGAAAAGATGAGCTCAGAAAGACACATTCCTTCCATGGAGGTCCCCTAGTGGGTTATGGCCCAAACCAGCATTGCCTAATGTTCACCCAGCATGAGCACTTTATTTTCTTACCCACAGGCTCCACTCTGAGCACTGATTTCTTAGAGCTGCTTCCAGAGATGCAATGGAGAAAAATTGTTAAATTCTCCTTCAAGTGGATGATTGGCATCTTTAGCATCATCCTCATGATGTATTGCACGTTCGTTTCCTAGTGCTGCTTTTTGATGTAGGATGCTTGAAAAAACCTCCTTGACGACCTTCCAGAAGTCTTTGACACCACCAGGAGTCTGCGTGACTTTTTCATGCACCCCCAAGAACTGCTGCAGGTTCTCTTGGCAGCCAGAACTGCTTTTGATCTTGTGTTTTCTTTTCACCTGCTGTTCAGGAATTCCACTTTTTTTGGCACTTAGATGCAATGAGGTCTGTTAAAACAGAAGAGGGAACACAGTGCTAATATTTTAGTCCTGGCACAAAGGAAAGATTTTCTGTGGGGGGAAAAAGGGATAAAAATAAAGACTCTGCGCTCAGTTTTGAAGCCTGGTTTTATTTATAGATGATGCAAGAAGTATGCTGCTTTTTTGCTGGTTTATTCCTCATCCAGCTGCTAATACTCATGGCATATTAAAAATAAAAACTCGACCTTTGTCTTAATTATCTCCAAATGTGTCACTGGCTGCTACTTTAAAGAAAAGAACAGAAAGCATCAATCTACCAGGTGCTTAAGTGTTTTGGTTTCTTTGTGGACTTCAGCTAGAGTCTGCATGCTCTTCGAGGCTATGGACAAAAAAATCCCGATGCAGCATGGAACGATCTGCCCGAGCTGTCTACAGCGTCATGCTGGCTTGAAAGACTATGTATCTCAGTCTACTTGAGATAGCATCATCACATTTTTGCATCTGCCATGCCTAATCTATCTTCATCATAATTAATATTTATAGACTGTAGAACATGGTTAATTCATAGTAATGACACAAAACTTACTGCAGAGCAGTTTGCCAACAGGCAGGCACAGTAAACCAAGTGCAACAGGAATGAGGTATTTAATTGCCTTGACAATAGGGATTTCATTCCAGTGCCCGGATATTTGACATTTCTTCATCTGTTACTGAAGAATCTGTTGCCTATTTTCTAAAAATCAGAAAGTCTTAGTATTCTGAGGCTTTGCAAATGCAAACAACTAAATCTTTGCTGTCTATTAAATGATTAAAAAGTGAGGGATTAATGAAGTTCTACTATAGTTAAAACCAGAGATGGATGGCAATTTTTCATTCTTTTAGGAAAAATGGTCTTGGCTATTCTGGTGCCAAATCAGCACTTTACTGTCGTTTATTCCTTCACCTGACCGTCCCTGGCTGGAAGCCCTTGCTGCCAGGGCTTCAAAATAGGGCACAGCTGGGACACGGACTGCTAATCCCGCCCAGCTGAGGGAGGTCTGGACCTGGAGGGGGGGATATCGGCAGAGCAGCTTCAGACACCAAGTGGTCTGGCATCAATTGCCAACACCAGTTTGTCCTGGGCAGCTCTCAGTCAAAGTGGTTTCATGCCAGGATCCTAATTTCACAATCAAGGAGTTTCAGGATAATTTACTATTAGTATTAAAATGATCAAAAGTTACACTGTTTTTTTAAATCAAAAGTTTTGCAGATTTAAGCCTGATCCACCCTGTAGTTGCAACCCTTTTCTAGAAAAGGCCAGGGTGGATGTTTCTCTTCAGCTTCAGCTAAAGTGTAATGTAAATGCACACATTTGCTGTGCACCAGTAACTGCCCTGTCCTGGGGAAGCGTTTGTGAATCTAGAAGCGAAGCCGTCTGCTGCAGCAGCGTGAGGGATCAGGGGCTGTGGCCCCTGCTGGCTCTTCTGTCAGCCTGCTTGAATGGAAATGAAAAGACATTTGAGATGCAGCAGGAATATGACATGGGTTTGGGTGCCCAGATAGTTAAGGCATGAAACAGACATTTGTGCCTAATCTGCCACTGTAAGTTATAAGATATAAACTATTTTTTCCTTCTCACCGTGAAACATCCGTCATGTTCTTCTGTGCTGGTTTCAGGCTGTCAGCGGTCCCTTCACCTCTGACTTGATACCTCCACCAAAACACGCCATGCAGCAATCCGAAGCCACCAGCTGCCCACTCAGCTCCGCTGCTGCATCCTCAGCCACGCGCAATCCCTGCAACGTCCATGGGCTCGGGCACAGCAGCTGCTGGCAGAGCGCAGGGCAGCACTGGAGGAACGGAGCCTCCCAGCCCCGCTAGCCAAATGGAAATTTGATAAAACACTTGTCCACCGGCAGTGCAGAGTTCCACTACCGGCAGCTCACATTAATTATAAACCACTTATAAAATATACATTTGACTTCAGGACAAGCCAAGTATAATATGTATATATGAATATACATATATATATATATATATGCATGCATATGTCTGTATATATATGTAAAATCAGACCTGCAGAATAATTCCAGTCAGCAGGACTCTGGGGAGGTTTTCTGAGCCAATGCCCTGCTTGAAGCCAGGCCAGCTTAGACTAAAACTCAGCCCATATGCTCTCTTCTAGCTAAGACCATATAGGCTGGATGCCCACATCCAAGTACTGGCACCCTGACCTGACCCCAGCCCTCCTGGGGCCGAGGATGGGGCTGACACCCTCACACTTCCCATCAGCACCGGGTGAGGCTTTGTAAAGGTGGAAGCACCTTTCCAAGCCCCTCAGGTGAGTCTCATTGCCTCAAAACCACCTGCACAGCCACCAGAGCAGGGCTCTGGGCAGTTTTGGGGCTGCCCCAAGTCTACCAGTTCATCCTTTTTGTCTTTGACAGCCCCAGCAGCCGGGAGGAGAGCAGTGCCCCAGCACGTCGCTGTGCCGGGGCGCCGGAGAGCAGCCTGTACGCTCAACTTGGATGGCCGATGAAGACATTTGTTTCAAGCATACTGCGTTTGGGGTTTTTTTCCTTTTTATTGTTGGTTTGGTTTGGGTGTATTTTGCAGGGAGGGGTTGGTGGGGAGGGTTTGGGGGGTTTTCTTTTGTGGTTTGGGATTTTTTTTTAACTTCATAGCCTAGACACTGGGTCAGTCTGTTGGGGGCCCAAGCAGTCCCTTGGGTTTACATGTCTCTCCCAGCCACTGTACAAGACAGTGCAGAGCCTCCCAAACAGTGCTGAAGAGGTCAACAGTGATTCACAAAAGGGGTACAGGTAGGTTGTATTCAGTCCCTGTGTGTCTGGATGTTGTCAAGACTTGAGACATTGCAGCCCCAGGCTACATGAGCCACTTTTAGGCTGTACTTGTATTTCCACTGCCTGCCTGTACGTTATCTATGGAGCAACCTCTTCCCAAGGCATTTTAGTATTGCACAATGTAGAGCCTTCAAGCAGGAGCAATATTTCGCTTGTATAAATAAGTTAAAATAATTTACTCCTCTTAGTCTGCTTCTGTAATTGTTTGGGGTTTGTTTTTTTTTCCTAACCAGGACTTGCATAATAATAAGAGATTTGACTAGAAACATAAAGTACATTTTAATGCAATCTCATTTATGAAAGTCTATCACTGGATACATATGGAAAGGAAATGAAAGTATTCTTACAACAGATTAATAGCCAAGATCAAATATTTCACTTTCTAATAGAATCCGCCTATATGTGCTTTTAATTCCTTGCTAAATTTAAATTTAAAAGGGGCTTTTTTTGTGCACTGAAAGCAAGCCACAGCCTGCCACGTCATCCCCAATTTTCCATTACTGCTCACTGATGGTTTGCATTCAGTAGCAGACAGTGACTCTGGCCCTGGCCTTCAGAGGAAGAAATGACTTTTTTGCCTCCAGGGAAAAAGAAAAAGTGATGCGAGCTAATTTCCAGCAGCCTGGCCACAACAGGACCTGCCAAGCCAGCAGGCTCGGGGCAGGCAGCTGTCCCCAGGGAGGGACAGCACAAGGGACCACCCTGCACTGTGCCTGTCGCAGAGGGGGTCACAGCCGAGCCTTGCCCCTGCGTTTGAGGTGAGCCAGGCGCATTGCTGGTATGGCCACCATGCACATATGGAGTTTGCTGTCATCCAATGCAACCTCCACCTCTCCTACCAGACACATGTTAAAAAATCTTGCTCAAAAATGCTTCTCCTTAAGACAGTTTCGCAAAGCGTAACGTACAAAAGCAAGGATGGGGGCCCGGCTGCCCGGTCGTGCAGGACAGCAGCAGAACCCTGGCACCGCAGTGCTCCTGGCTGGCGTGCTGGCTTTGTGCACACTCCAGCCAGCCCCACGCAGAGGGCAGCATCCCTGCCCAGGCTGGCCGAGGGGCTGTGCCTGTCTCTGGGCTGTGTTACCCAGCACAGCCTGCCACCGAAATGCTGGGAGTTACACACTGAGCCAAGGTAACGGGCTGAGGAAGGTGTGACTGGGACCTGCAGCACAGGGAGCAGTGCTGCAGGGACCTTACACCTTTGAGATGATTAACATCCAGATGATTAAAAGCATGCACCTTCTTCCCAAAATTCACTGTTTGGAAGCTTTTCTCTCTGGTTTAGTCCTCTCCACAGAGCCAACAAGTCCTTAACCTGAGGCCTCCCAGACCACTACCTCCCATTCCCGTCTCTTTCAGAGTGCTAGCACGTGGCTACTTGCTGAGTCAAGAGTTGCACCATACTCCCTTTCTTTTACATGATTAGGTAAGTGCTGAATTAATTTGTTCATTCATTTAATTAATTAACATAAAATAAACTGTTATCAGTATAAGAATGCGTTAAGAATTAGCACAAACTGTATACTTTGATATGTAGTATGCCTTAGCATTGTGTGAATCAGTACCAAGGTGAATACAATGCTGTGTATCCGTTCAGTAAAATGACACTGATTTGTAACAGCTGGCTCCCAATCGAGCCTCAAAAACCAAAATTCTCCTTTCCCCCCCTATTCAACTGGCCTTGAAGATGTTATATCAAACTAAGAAATATAAACGGGAGACTAACACAGCAGCGACACTCCGGGTTTATTTTTAGCCCAGCTCTCCGTCTGGTGCAGCTCAGCTCATGCCCGATGTGCGTCACACAGAACTGAAGGAATTTGAAAGTGGCACTGCCATAATTGAATGCAGAATGGCCCAAAAACCCCCTTTCTTACCCTTATTAACAGCAGATCGAGAGGCTGCCTGTGCGGGGAAAGGGGCAGCAGGACACACTCTTTTCAACCTACAGAGGAGATTCTGCGGGGTAAGGGGGGAGCATTACACCACCCGTGTTTGAAGTGCTACCTGCCTCACCCTGCTCCCTGGGCACAGAAAACAAGAAGCAACAGTCGACTGAACACACTTAACAGCATACTTACCCTTAAAACAGGGGTGGCTGCAGAGCTGAGCTGGGAACTGGTCCTGCTGACAGGAGCTTTGCAGCTCACCAGCACTTCCCAAGTCACCTCTCTGCTGGCACAACACATGGCTGCTTAGTGGCTCCAGGCTGATTAATTATAAAAAAAAATAGGGCAAGATAAGAAATGAGGCAGTGATTTGATTCTGTATCCGCACTTTAATTTTAGCACGTGAGCATCCCCATGCACATATGTGAATTGCATTTTAGAAACTCAGTGTTAATGGTTTTCATTTTCAGGCTCCGGAGCAAGGCTGGCTCTGCTGGTGGGAACCAGCAGCGTTCCCTTCCTGGGCGCCAAGTGCCTCGAGTCCTGGTGCCCAGAAAGCCCAGGCAATGCCACGTGTGAGGCAATGACTGCACTTGAAAGTCTGAATTAGTCATGGTAAATAAATAACTTCAAAACAAGAGCTGGCTGAGGACTACAGTTCACGTTACAGCAATATTTTTAAGTCTTAAGAATTTCTTTTTCTCCGCTCCAATCCAGATAAATAGTTTCATTAACCCCAAATACTGTTGCTCTCACACAAGCAGGCTGGTTTTCTTTCTGCAGTTGCCTAATGTTTTGACCTTGCTGACCACCATTGCCTTCCTTTTCTTACTCTAATTCTTTTAGGATTTTTAATGGATTGACCTGTATCAACAACAAAAACTAGTATTGAAAATATATTGAAATAACCTGTAAATTGTTATGAAAAGAAAATGCGAGCCTGGCAGTATATCCACTGCAAGACAGTTTGTGTCTTCTGACAAGTTCATCCACATTTTCTAGCGCAGCTCAGCAGAAACCCGAGCACTACCTAGCAGCTCCCACAGAAACCCACCAGTTATTGCAGACAGCCCAGCGGGCAGCGCCTGCACTCTGCAGAAGCTCAGCCGGGTGATGGCAGCGCAGCCATCCCGCACACCCTGCAGCGTGCGGGATCCTGCCTTGGTCTGCCTGGGGATGAAGGAGCAGTTTGGATCAGCCTGTCACAGCCGAGGGAAAGACGGGCGAGATTCACTCCTGCCAGGGGAGGTGGGTGGCTCAGGGGTGGTGGAGTGGAAGCCTTGGGGCACTTTGTCCCAGCTCAGCCCTGCAGTTTGTTGTGGCTAACAGAGTCCATAAAGTGCTGGCCAACGCATCAAAACCCACGTGTGGTTATCCAGCACCAGGGCTGCATGTAGACATGCAGATGCTGCCCACGCTGCACACGCCTGGCAGCCCGCACCGGGTGTGATAAGGGGATTTCTGCCGCCACCCGAAAGCAGCTCTGTCTCCCACGGGGAGGGGAGTCTGTGCTGACTCCATTCTTCTTATGGTTCCATTTTGAAATGAGCTTAATACTCATTTGCAAGTGATTCATTCCGCACTTTGCAAGTGGTTCTCCTCCCACAAATTAGCAGCAAGACTAATTCAGATGAGTTACATTGCGGGTATGTTTAAAGGATTTTTTTTCTGACATGCTGGGAGAACCGCAGTGCCACGGAGGAGATCCCATCCATGCCAGGGGCGAGGGTCAGCACGGGGCCAACGGGGGGCTCCACACCAAGCCTTGAGAGTGTTTAAAAGTAAGGAGGGATGGGGGAAAAAGGAGACACAATTGCTTAAAGGCAAATAAAACCAGCGCAAGTGCATGCTAAAAGCAGAGCACAGACTGCAGTTCTGGGGGATTCTTGTTTTGTTTTCTTTTTCTCTAGTTTCTAGTTTTTTTCGTCTGTGGGCTCAGTGGGAGAAGGTAACCTTGAGTGGATGGGCTCAGCCTTTGGTGGGTGACAGTTTAGACCCCTCTCGTGCAGGTGCTGTTAGCTGAACAACTTTGAATGGCATGAAATTCTCCATGTGACATTTCTGATTGCGTTGGGACAAACCCTTTCACTTACCTCAGCCCCGCAGAGTATCTCAGCTATGTGTAATACCAAGGGATCTCATTTTTCTGGGTTTCAGCAAAGTTGGGGCTGGAATTACCTGGAGTCCTGGTTGTTAACACATGCCTTTTAGCAAAATACCAGTCAATACTCTGACGAAAAACTCCCTCCTGAGACAGGTTTCAGCAGCAGCTTGGGAGTTTTGCTTACTATATGACTTTTTTAACTTCTGTAAAAAAAGCTCAGCTGAGTGACAACGCTGTCATCTCCAAACATACGTAACTGGGAAATCAGCTGCGGCATCAGAAAAGCAACACCGAGCAATATTTCTGAAGGGTGCACACCTCCCTTTGCTAGCTGGGGACCCCAAGCTGCGCTCCTAAAGCCACAGCCTGGGGCTGGCACATCAGCAGGGCTGAGCCCCATAGAAGTCCTCCTTGGTCCGCTGGGACCTTATGCCTTAAAGCCTGCTGCTGCATTGGGCACTGGTGTTGTGTGCAGCCCCGCCGAGCCTTGGGCAGCTGCGGCCAGCGCGGCCAAGGCTCAGGGCTGTCCCACCACCTGCAGCTCCTGTGAAAACCCCCATGAGCCCTTCACGTGGCTTCCTTGTGGCACATAACACCTGCCACAGGCCTCACTCACACTTCGATGTGCTTAAGCAAATCACATAGTCCCAGTTCACCTTTACACAAATTTACCTCACCCCTGAGCCCACAGCAAGTCGCTGCAAAAATAAAAGCACCGTTTCGGTTTTGCTTCATGTTAAAGGAAATGTCATGTAAAGCTCTTTTGTGCTCTAATGTTCCTATTCCATCTTTTTGGATGTGCTTGGTCAGTCATCCATCACTGCATGGCAAGGGTGGTGGAATATCTCTACCCATACAGCAATGCACCTGTCCACACACAAAAGTTTCCAGGGAAGGTCCTGTTCTCTGATGTGTCCACAGTTACTGCACCTGCACTCGCTGTATGTTATTACTCAGATTGCATTATTTGTAAGGCCCTGAATGACTAATCAAAAACTGCAAAGTATTAAATATGACCATGTGCCCCATGTGCTGCCTTGGGGCTGGCCTGCTGGCAGTCTGCCGCAGTGGGGCAGGGCAGGGAGCGTGTGCCAGGAGCGAGGGATGGAGCTGGGGGGTGCAGGGGACATGAACGAAAAGGGAAGGGAAGGAGGTACACTCAGACCTGCTTTTGGAGAACAAAAAACAGGGCTCCACTGCTAGACATTACAGCCTTGCACCAGTTCACTGTGCTGAAATACGCGTTCTGCTGTGTTTAACTGCTGCGCTCTGGACAAAATTAGGAATCAGTGACTGTGTAGTCATTTGGTCTCAATATTTCACTGTGCCATGGTCCAGGTATCCTGTTCCAAAGTAAGGTGGGTTTAATGCCCAGTGTAAGGTAATAAAGACCTTTTGGAAAGTGCTTTTTGTTTTATCTCACCCTCGTCTGATTTGAATAATAAGTTAGGTAATATCTATCCAGAAAGAGGAATGTCAGAGCCCTCGTTAGTGGCTCAGCACGGAGGTGGAAGGGGCACACCGCTGCAGGCAAGGGCACTTGGGCTCAGAGCTGCTGCTGGCCCAGAAAGCGCAGTCCTGAAGCTGGTGAGAGGGTACAGTGCACGCCTTTGTACAGGTGTCTCGGAAACAGTGACAGTTTGAAACACCTCAGAAACAGGTGACATTTGTGACACACAAGAAGGACTATCAGCAAATCCCTCTCTGCTGTCTGAACGGGACTGGCTGTTTGGTGGGAAAAGGGTTTCACCCAGGCTCTCCCTCGCAGGGCAGCTCCTGACCTTTCCTCTCGCAGAAGGGCTTAGATGTCCACTGTCTGACCCATGGTGCCACCAAACGGCACCACAAAGGCTACCATCTCCCCGTCACACACCCTTCCACCTCCCCTTCTCTAGAACATCATGAACAACTGTGGTGAATTAGATGGAAAATGGTGCAGTCATTCCCTGAACTTTTCCCCCTAATCGGAGGGGAAAAATCTCTAGTCCCTAATTGAGAGAGCACTCTGCTGAGTACAGCCAGGCTCTTAGGTTTGTACCTTGCCTTTCATAAAGCATCTACCCGAAGGAAGACCAATGGCCAGAAAAAAAGGAAGTATAACATGTTGCATCTCACTGTTTCTTGGGAGGTAACAAAACCCTCTTTACTATAAAAGCCATTTTCATTATCTGAGTTTTCATCTGATATTAATAGCCCCCCCTGGAGAATTATAAGCTTGGCTGGACTCTAAGCACCAAACTCACAGATGTTTGTGCACGTGCAGAGCTTTGCTGACATCAGCCAGCAGTGTTCTCGCATGCAGTAAGAAGTCTTCCCACCTGGGGCTAAGGGATTAAGAATCAAGCATTCAGCACTGGGCGCTGAAACACATGGTTAATCACTTTATAAAAGTGTCTCTTCAGTCAGCTCTGTTTAATTTTGATCTAAATTTTAAGGTACAGATCAGTGGATAAAGATGAAGGGTTCTACCATCCCAGGCCAATTGTAGGTCACGTCCACAGCTTCCCACTGCTCTTTTATTCCTAATGATTTTCAATGTTGCATTTATATGCTGACAAATACGCAGTTTGAAAACATTTTGCAAAGGCAAGCCCCTGTAGTAGTTCGCTTACGTACTCCATGTACTAGAGTACTGCATCTTCACCACTGCCCACAGAGGAGCCTGCGTTCATTTATCTGGGCAAAAATGAAACATTAGAAAATGAATGCTTGGGTTTAGGCAATGCTGTTTCTCCAGGTTTGTCCCATCCTTTCTCCTGTTCTTGCACTTCGAGCCTCATTCCTCTACTAACACACCAGGAGGTTTATCAAGACGTTTAATATGAGGACTCACAGGTATAAACCCAAGAGATGTCTACACCAGCCCCACCACGCTGCCAGCTGCTGGTTGACCCACAGTTTGCGGTGCACCAGGACTCCATCCATTCTCATTTGCTCAGTGTTACAACAGCCCTTCTTCTACTGGCCACAGCTTGTTACACAAATATTGAATACTCGATTAGGTTGCCCCAGCACATGGAGTGATTTTGTGGTTTTCTCCCTCTGGAGACACAACAGCTATTGTTAGCAGCATGTGGTTGGCAAGGGAAAGAGCAGCCACCCTCCTGTGGCTCCTTTCTTTGCACCAGGAGAAGACTCCCCCAACCCTCAGATACATACGGTGTGTTGGGTCTGACAGGAGACTCCAGCAAAAAATCACATCTAATGAGAAATAAATTACTGGTTTTCCAAGGAATTCTTACATTCACTTGATCAGCTCCTCAAGAGATTGCCATCATACGACCCCAGGTCCTGTTTGAGGTTTTGGACCTAAAAAGGTTTGCATGAAGGCACTGGTGGCTCCCAGGCTGACTGCTGGTGGCAGTCACTAAATGCCAAGGGAGGAAGAGCCATTCCCCTGCAGCAGGTTCCTACCAGCTAGCGAGATGGGCACAAGAAAGGTGTTTGTGCCTGGCCCAGGCTTGACGAGAGAGATGTCAGCACTGCAGCGCCCCAGGAGAAGGAAGGGGTAGCTCACTTACGATCACATACTGTCCGCAACTCGTCAGCGAGCGCTCGATGTGCAAGGCTGGGGATGCAGAGGGCTGTGAGCCCTGAAGCATGATGGCCGCAGGGGTGGTACGTCACAGGCGGTAGCAAGTGTCACCTGGCAGAAGGGTGCTGTGCCTCCAGGGCTTTGCGTGGCAAAGCAGAGACCTTCCTCAAACCTCGTGGCAGATTGAGAAATAATTCCGAGATCACTCACTTTCCAGTCTCATTCCCCGCCTGCTGCGTCATTCCCTGCCTGTTTGCATAAGGCACAAGGACAAGGACTATTTTTAAATGGCAATTTGGTCTTATTAGTGACAATGAGATTAGCAAACACCCTGAACTCTTTGGTTCCCTCTGGAAATAACTTTGAGTCAAAATCTTTCCATTTATGGGCATAGTCAAAATAAAGTTTTCCAAAGAAGAATGATATTTTTTACATTTTTTCTTCCGGTAGCCTCAGGACTGGGTGCCTGCCAGGGTGGGGGAATACAGGAGATGGAGAATAGATGGGGGAGCCCTGCTTTGTCCGAGGACTCAGCCCTGCTCCGTGCACACTGCAGGGCTTGCTTGGGTAGCATAAATCTCTCTTTTCTGTTATGCAACACCTGTAGGGACTCAGGGGCTGAGAAGCAGCCCCTAAGACCAGCAGTGTCCCTAAAGCTCCCAGAAAAGCTTTCAGGGGCTGCACAGGGCAGGAAAAAAGGATTATTTTTTTTTTCCTATGAGCTGTGATTGTGGATGTTTTAGTCTCCTAGATCAAATCTCACTAGAGGATTTCTGCTTCCACATCTAACTCTGCTGGTCTCCCTTGCCCTCAATACATTCTTTGTAGCAAAACAGCACTGAAACCATGTACCTAATATTTTTCTTATCACAAAAATACTTTTGTTTGGAGGGCGAAGCAAAAGAAGAGTCAAATTTACACCAATTCTTTTGATTTTGAATAAAAGGGATGGAAGAAATATATAAAGAAATAGGGACAATTTACATTCCTCAGTGAATCACGTGGCTTTCCCATCCAGAGGAACAGGACTTGGCTCAGCACCATTTTATAAGGAGTTAACCAAAATTTAAAGGCTCACTGTTTGAAAGCAGTCCAAAAAACCCAACAACTTCCGTGGCTCGGTTTTCTCAAGTACTACTTAACTGCACACTCTTCAGCAGCCAGACCTGCCTTTCACATACATCATGGGGAGCCACAAAGAGCTGTGGCTTTTCCATGCTGTACTTTTGGGAGAAAATAAAGACTTTCTTCCTGTAAACTATTACCATGAAGCCAATGCATCTGCCTTCCCTATGGCAAGGACCAGCTTCTCCCCGGGATCAGTCACAGTTGCCTTTGCCAAATGCCAAGCTTGAGCCGTGTGCGTGGCTGAGGGATGGACAGAGGGCTCGCCAGCCCCACTGACCAGGAATCTAGGGTAACGTTCATGTGTTTACACAGTACTTGTGATTAATGTTGTTCAACTCCAGCACATCTGCTTTTCAGCCTTGAGAACACTATGGGAACATTTTCCTTCTTCAGATAAAATGGGTGATATCTCGGCTTTTAACCTTGCTGCTGGGTTTTAAGTTAAATTCCTTTGGAATCCAATTTAATGTCTGTTTTAAGAAGGATAAAAGAGCAAAAAAAAACCACCCCAACCCAAAGACCATTTTAATTTCAATCTGAAAAAAAAATAATCCTGTTTGATCCTAAATAGGACCTGTTGGCCGTTTATTCTCCCATTTTAATTTTCAGACCCAGGTTAACTCACAGAAATACCTTATGCTTCTCCTTTTAACCATTAAACTGAAAAATCAGTCTGATCTAGATCCTATCAGGATCTAGATGTAAATATAGCCCTCAATGCACATAACAAGACTGAATTTCTCACGGTGTGTTTCACCATTGGTCACAGAAGGCAGGATCCTGCCTTCACTTTTGGGCCCCACTATATGAGTTCTGAGAGGGGAAAGGCTCAGAGGGCTCCGAGATACTCACTGCTGCAGCTTTCTCTGTATTTCTGGAGCAGAAATGGCCAACTATATCTTTTGCTGATTTCTTTCTCCCCCAGATCATTCACATCGGAGAGTTCACAAAGAGGAATTTGGCCGTCATTTATTTCCGAGGAATGTAGCTGCGGGCAGGTACCTCACTTGGTACCAAACCTGTTTGCTCAGGAGGTTCCCAAAATGAAGTCGCAGCCTGGACATTTGATCAACAATGCACTGTCCATTGCTCTTCCCAAATAATCCCTATTTACAATCAAAAAGCTGACCCCCCACTTCCTTAAACACCACCAGCTGTAATGCTTTAAGGCTTTTATATTCTTCTAGGTAAATGGAAAGAAAGAGACGGGGAAGGGGGGTGTAAATGAGACCGGGAGCACAACTCAGCCATGAGAATCTTTCCTCAGCTCTAGCAGGCTTAGGATGAAGCCTCATCTATCTCATCAATTTATATCTTGATTTGCCGGTGCTGTACCATACTTTCACCCTCATGATGGGGAAAGTACATATCCTTTACAACGCAATAGTGCCTCTGTCTGATAAAGCAATAAATAATGGGAGATTTAACGATATGTGGCCTTTCTGTGTGCCCCACAGGTTTAGACTTTGATGTGAATATTTATGCACTTGATTTATTGCCTTGATTTTCTGTCATTTTGAGGAACTCCCGCTACAGGAGGATGAATTTTCTTTACATAGTGTTGTGTGCATCTGCTGTCCTAGTAGCCAGTGGAGTCACTTGCAGAGGTGCAGCACAAAGCAGCAATGCAATATGAACACAACTCAATAACTCAATACAGAAATCCCACCAACAGCTAAATGCCAAGAGACAGTAAAATAACTTGCACTGAACAAGGGATCAAAGGGAACTATTAATGATGCCGATCAATACAAAGTCAACCAATACTGAATCCACAGCAGCTGCAATGTACCAGATAGGCATAACTTAAATGCACTAAACATCAGTGTATAATACACTTTACATCTGTACAGAAGGAGATGGATTTTGCTGTAAGGGCTTGATGATCAGCTAAATAAGCACAACAAACCTTAAAGGATGACAGGAACGAAGAAAAGGGCAGAAGTCACAGGCTAAACATACAAAAAATGCAAGGCAGAGCTGGGAACAGGACCTGGGATTCGAGTCGCAACCCCACAGGGCACAGCTTCTGCAGCCCCATGAGCTTCTCCCAGCGAAAGCAGCAAACCCTGGCCGGCTCCATCCCAGCGCTGTTGCTGCCGGGAAGCCTCGGGCAAGCTCCTGTGCACTGCTCTGCCACTGCCCCGCAGGACATACCCGCCCCAGCAGCAACAGCCTCTGTGCCACAGCTGAACCCCCCTGCCAAGAGGGTCACTACTCCTATTTATATATAGATGTGTTTCTTTGTCCCCAAGCTCCAAATACAAATACATATACTTTCTTCTACACTATGTATATAGTGCAGAATATATATACATGTATATAGAGAGGATGGAATAAATTCCTAGACCAAAAGAGGGAGCAAAGCAGCTTGCTATATGTCTGCCTTGAAGGACTGGGACCCCTAAAAGCCATGTGAGCAGTTTATTACCCAACGCAAGAACAAATCTGAATGCTTGCAGGCGATCTTATTAAAAGCAGACACTAAAGCTTCAAAATAACCAAAATATTAAACTCCTCCATGTGGTGCACAAACATAAACAGGCTTGTAAATAAAGCCACCCCAACCTCTGGGCATGCGATAACTTCCCAAACCCAACACAGATAAAAAACAAGTTTCCAGCGGAAGGGCAATCTAAAGCAGCTCTGACTCCAGGGAAGTAAGTTGACTCTTTCCGTTGGCTTTAGAGAGGGAATCATCTCACCCTTCTCAAGCACAGGATGGCACCGATGGCCATGTGAGTGGTGGGTTTCAGCAAACCCATGCATGAAGCACTGGGCGTTGCAGGTACACTGTGCTGGTTTTGACTGGGATGGAGTTACTGTTTGCAGTAGCTGGTGTGGGGCTGTGTTTTGGACTTGTGCTGGAAACAGCGTTGATCACACAGGATGTGTTTGTTACTGCCGAGCAGGGCTTACACAGTCGAGGCCTTTCCTGCTCCCCACCGGTGAGCAAGCTGGGGGGGGCACAAGGAGCTGGGAGGGGACAGCTGACCCCAACTGGCCAAAGGGATGATGTTCCATACCATATGACGTCATGCTCGGCATATAAAGCTGGGGGAAGAAGGAATGAAGGAGGGGATGTTTGGAGTGATGGCGTTTGTTGTCCAAAGTCACTGTTATGCGTGATGGATCCCTGCTTTCCTGGGGATGGCTGAACACCTGCCTGCTGATGGGAAGTGGAGAATAAATTCCTTTTTTTGCTTTGCTTGGACATGCAATTTTTGCTTTACCTATTAAACTATCTTTATCTCAACCCACATTTTCTCACTTTTACTGTTCCAATACTTTCCCACATCCCATGGAGCGAGCGAGCGGCTGAATGGGGCTGAGTTGCAGGCTGAGGTTAAACCATGACATCCACATGGATGACTAACATCCATCAGACACTTGTGTATGCAAATGGCAGCTTTTCTGCTGAGCTACATGCCCAATTAGTACATATAATTGCGAACAGATATTATCTAGGTTTCTGATGTCTTTGACCAGCTAAATACCTTCAGAGAAAGTTGTGAAACTTGAATATGTGAGTAGCCCCACTGAGGCCCAGGTGTGTGTGTGTTTAACGGCTTCAGGATTTGTAGAATTTAATGCAAAGCAACCCAGGGAAGATAAGCATTTATCTTTAACTTCAGCATGAGTTATAGGGGTGTTGTTTACAGAACCACACAAGACATGCATTTCATTTATGATGCAGAGGACCTAAAAAGACAGACATTAACAAAAAAGGAGGCAATGTAACATTTCTATCAGACGATATCACAGAGCTAACCTAGTCCTTACAGCTCTGTGAAAACCCTGCCAGCCCCAGAACATCATGCAAAGAGCACTGCCACTGTATTTTCCTGTATTTAGCAAGTTAGCTGCTTATTTTTCACACAGTTCTGCTGAAGTCCCATAATATGAACAACTGGTGTCTGTTGTACTGACCTGCGCACTGAGATTTCACATCCTTGGAGTAACTGAGTTGTGTCAATATCAGGAATTTCAGAGAAGCGTTTTTCTAGCATGGTTCTGTTACAATAGGTCCTCAATAGCTGCACGTGTGTCCCTCCCTGCAAACAAAAGCCATGAATGGCAGCAGAATCCCTCTGACTCGCCACGCAGCCTGACACTGATGGGAAGCACATGCAGAGCAAACATACAGCCCATGACGTATAGATACCCTGCCATACAGATACACAGAAAGACAATCCATCCCCAGGGAAAGTCCTGCTGCTTTTGGTGTATTCCTCCTGAATTTCATGTTTGGAGCAGCCTATGTCAGTGTACTTTAATCTTTATCGTGACTACAAAGAAAGCTGTATATTCTCAGTATCCACCCCAGCCGCCAAAAATAAAAAAATAAAAAAATAGCTTGATAGTTGTATTCATAGCATAACAGAAAAGCCCATTGGAGTGCAGATGTGAAGCTATGCTCAGTGAGTAAGAACAGAGGAGGGACAAAATTCAGCCTTTCCTCTGGCCACCTGGTAGGACACAGGTGACTGAGATGATATATTTGACAAACGCAGAAAGCAGCACAGAAGGTCAGGACAGGAGTTGGGACATGAAGATGGAAAGGTATCGTGCATCTTTTCCCTCCTAAAGCAGACATGAGGTAATGAGCAGATACTGCTGAGTACAGGAATGCCCCTTTGCCTGACCTTCAAGCCCCGGCTGGTGCTTTCCTACCCTGACGGCGAGTGTTTGGTTTCCCCCCCTACACCCCTTCACAAACCATGCACCTGCAGTTACCAGGAATTCCGTGACTGCCACGGGTAACCATTTTCTGTGCAATATGCTG
Organism: Falco punctatus; assembly: GCF_963210335.1. Classification (NCBI taxonomy): domain Eukaryota; kingdom Metazoa; phylum Chordata; class Aves; order Falconiformes; family Falconidae; genus Falco; species Falco punctatus. The sequence goes on along the minus strand of NC_137583.1, from coordinate 34,879,031 downwards.
TGGAAAAGATGCACCAATGCCCTCAAAGAAAGTTTTTCTCTGCCCTGTGGATAGCTTCTTTTGTTAATAATTTTCTTGAAATAACTGGGACATCAAATTATTTTGAAGTTGTTTTCAAAGGTATATAGATACTTCATTATTTTGCTGACAGCTTTAATTATTCAGCACTGCTGCAGCACCTGATGAAATATAATCACAGGAAAGGGCTCCTAACACCACAAATAATAGCCAGTTGTGAGGATGGCATGTTAACATCAGCAGTGAAAAACAGCTTATACTCTCTGACCTCTACCCAGTCAAATCCTACCGTTGCTATAGTTGCTGTTCTAGAAGGAGTGTTATTTCTCTCAGCGGAGAATCACTTGTAAGAGAAAAGGAAAACACTGCCTTTCCTTGAATCTTTTCCATGGTCCCAAGTCATTATATCTTATCAGTGGACTGGTTACCCATTTACAATACAAAACCGTTAAAAGAGGTAATTTTCTGTTGCACCATACTCAACATACATTTCCCATTTACTCCCATGGAGATAAAGTGACTCTTTAACATCTTGAAAATTCTTATGGAATAGAAGTAAACTCAAATTAGAGTGTGATGTGGGCAATGGCCATTCCTCAGAACTGAACCACCACATCACATGCTCTTGGTGGGCTGCCCTAGAGCTGCAAACATCAAACTCTCAGACTGGGAAAAGAGGTTTGTCACTCTCTGATAATAGGATGCATTAACACTGCAAAAAGCGCTGTAGCTCTCTGGCAGAGGCAGTCAGTTACTCCTGGGGTAGCATCCTTGCATTTTGTCCTCTGCTTATCTCCGCAGAGGCTTGAAAGAAGGACCAGATACACTTCTTGATTCCCACAGTGATGGGGAAGGGGCGACTCAACAGCACGGTGGTTTCTTTTCATTCCCTGACACTGAGAAGAGGAAAAGGGGGGGGGGGGAGGGTGGATTTAAGAGGTTGGGTCTTTGCCCAGAGGAAATGCTCTAAGAGCTGCAGTCCTTCACTCTGTATAAGACAAGTCCTCGGAAGGGATCCACTCATCCGTGGGGAAAGGCGGGGGGCGGTTGGTGCCAGCCCTCCACAGCAGCTGCACTGACCATGCTGTGCCTCTCCAACACTCCAGCTGCCATCGGAGGGGGCTTGTGCTGCTGGAGAAAGTGGCATCACAGCAGGCTGCCACTGCAACTTTTCTTCAGTCATGCAGTTTTAATGACATAGGACATGAAAAGTATCAAAAAGGCTGCCAGATCTTCATCTGTTGGGGGTTTTTTTGTTTTTGTTTTTTTGGGTTTTTTGAGGTTTTTTTGTTGGGTTTTTTTTTGTGGTGATACTCAAAGAGCAGGACAGGCGTGCCCAAGACCTGTGCCGCTGAAAAACCTGTCCCTTAAAACCATCCCTCCGTGGTTACGGCTCTCCAGCACACCTGGCCTTTCCATCTAGGCTGGAGGGACAGTTGACAAGAGGTACCCCAGAGTGCCTGGTCTGATGTGCAGAACCACCAGGATGGCAATGAAAACATAATTAAAGCCTCGCCTGAGGCACAGTTCCTTACACCTCATGCTAGGGGAGTATTTTTTCCCATGAGTAGCACTGTAAAAGATGTGAATTACAGCTGCACAGCAGAATGCTTGAGCAGTTTGGCAAAACCTTGCCCTGGTTTTTCAGACTCCTCTGCCCCGCTGCTGGTGTCCCCCTACAGAGCAGAACTGGAGGAGCTCCATCAAGCAGCTCCACAGCCACCTTCTCCAGAGCAAGCACTGCTCCACCAGCCAAGCAGACACCGATGGAGACACCCAAAAGTGTAGACCAGCTACCATGCTTTGCAACATCTCAGGCCCTCCAGTGTCTTGTCCTCCATGTCCCCATCCCTGCACAGACTACAAATTGTGTCTGCAGTTGCAGGAATTTTGGCCACCAAATATAAAACTGACATTTCTTTTTTATCAGTTACGGAAGCTTAAGAAAAATAAAACTTCTACCTTTCTCACATTTGGGAGAAATTTTTCAAGCCATCTGGGCTTTTCTGGCAGGTCTCTGAGATTTTCCTTGGCTTCCTTAAAATACATGCTGGAAGGCAGAAAATCTAGCCCAGAGCCTGTGGGTGCTGCACCCAGGGGGACTGAACCCCTCCAAAATGACCCCAAAGTTCAAAAGCAACCCACGTCAAGGAAGTAGATCAAACCTCAAATGTGAGTGGGGAATTGTTGCTAAGTGCTCCTAAAAGCTTGCTGAAATTCGGTATGACAGAGCCAGTGGCAGGACCTTTGTCTGCACCCAAGGGGATGTAATGGGTAACATCAAGGAGCACTGAGCTCGTTGAATGGAAAAAGGGCATCACCTTGACTGACAGCAATGCAGGACCTTATGGCATCTGAGCTGCTCCTCGGGCTGTTCATAAATATTTTTTAAAGTGATTTGCAGTATGGGAGCAGCTAGAAGTCCAGGCTGGAAAATAATTTAATCTAAGGAAAAACAGAAAGAACGTGACGAGGAGGAGGACCTCGCCAAATCCCTTGGTTGAAATGTGCAGTCGGGTTCCTGTCTGGCTAAACTCAAAAATACTGGCTGGGAAATTCACTTAGGAAGAGAAAGAAGAGTAAGAGTAAGTAATTAAGGTTCACATTATCCTTTGAGCCTGGCATCTGCTTAAATTAGCTTATTTGATCTCTACTTTCTCCTTTAATCTGAGTAGTTTTGAAAGAGTTATTACAGGACACAGGTCTCTGTTCTGGTTTACCTCTTTTTCCCTACTATTTATCCAATTAATTTATTTGTTGTGCATTTTAAATTTCTTTGCCTGCTTTTAGCAATTTTCCCTCTGTGACTGTCTGGGCTTTCTGCCTGTGCTCTCAGCTTCATTCCGAAAAAACACATTTGGGTCTGGGCTTGTTTTGAATGTATTTATTTTTTTAGTGAAGGGATTTCCAAGGCTTTTCTTAAGGTTGAAACAGTTATATCATGGCCAGAGGACAAAGCCAGCCAAGATGCCCTGCAGAGCTAGAACCCCAGGGCACGGCAGGGCAGGTATCAGCCCTCTTTGCTCTCCCCAGCTCACGTCTTGCCCTGACTCTGGTCCCTACACCGTCAGCTCACCCACATTTCCTCACAGCTCTGCAGATTCACTGGAAGCCTGGGTGATTTTAGGACTGGCCGGCATGAGACACAGAGGGGAACAACATGCGCCCAAAAGCCATGTTTTCCACCCATTCTTGTTTGCACTGCATCACTGGCAAGCACTGTGTCTCCAGGAGGGCTGGGTAGGTACCTGCACACATCAGTTTCCACGCAGGTAATACATTCAGACAGCGTTCAGAACTGTTTGGATTATTTGAAAGCACAGAAATTTTCACTTTCCAGAGGCCACATTTCAACAGGAAAAACAGTGTAAGAATTCAAAAGAGTGGCAGCCTTGGGCTCTGTGCCAAAAATCCTTCTCTTTCACCATCCCACTGCTTGCTTTGTAGAAAAGGGCTCTCAAGTCTAGACATGTTATCAAAGCTAATATTAGGCCCATTGAATTTTATTAGTAATTTTCTACTTTGTTAGTGATTTCATGCTGCCTATTACCATTTATTTTAAATACATTGTTATCACTCATCACAAAAGGCTAATCCTATTAGTACTTTCCATATTGTGTTACAGAAAAACAAACAAGACGGCTGCATTGATTCCTCACCCTGCCATTTTTATCTGTTTATAAACAGTATATTTCTCCCTGTACACTCACAGCCAGCACTGCCCAAGCAGACAAGTTCGAGGTGTGGCTGGTTGGAAGGAGCCATGCAAAACATGCCTGAATGTGTGAAAATGAGAAAATGAGAGGAGATGAGCTCTTTGTACGCAGAGCAGTGAGATGCTCTTTTAAATACAGAAGCATCCTATTGTATCTAATCAAAAGTAATGTGTTTCCTGCTAGGCTTAAAAAAACTCAAAAAGTAAATATTGCTAACCAACAATACTGTTATACAGTTTGCTTTTAAACTCAAAATACAAATAGATTATTTTTAGTGAAATCACTAATGAAATATCTATGGATGTCTTACTGATCCCCCACTAAATACGGTAAGACATTTTCTACGAGAGATATTTGTGCTTGTGGATACATTTACAAAATACGCTAAATGCAGTATTTAAAAAGGAAGCATAGTACCCCTGCTCCTTAGGAGCAGAGAATGTAGGTCAGAGTTTTGGATATATATCCATGATCTCTAAACTCATCTTTTCCTTTCTTCTTTTTTTTTTTTTTCACCCTGAAATTCAAAGGATGTCATCAAAAGATGACAACTAGTTATAATCTCTCCAAGAGGTGGACTGTGCTGCTCAGGATGAGAACTGGTACCTTCTTATGCTACAAGTACCGTGCTGAGCCCTGTGTTAGTGAACAGGTACATAACATTAACCAGTGTGTAGAAACCACTATGAAATACTTCTGTATCTCACCAGAAAAGGTCCAAATGTTTGTCCTATGCAGCACTGCAAGTTTTCACTTTGCTGGTGTATTTGCATTCAGAAATTTTAGGGTTTATAATCCTGTTTTTCATCTAGGATCACATTAACATGGCTTCCATTTAATCTAGGGACTATCAAGAGAAAGAGAAAGGGGTATATCTTCTGCATAGTGGCTGTGAAATTACCCTTATCCTTTGATATATTAAAATTGAAGTGCTGTAAATTTCTGTTGTCATGGAGATATTTTCCATGCCACGCCATGATTGGCCATGAATTCACTTTCCTTTGGGTTTTCCAGCCTAATTAACTGTTACATTTTTGCCAGCAGAGAGGACAAGCCCACATGAACGGTTTTTGGTCTGTGACTGCATCCCTTATGGAGCAAATTTCATTTTTGTATACTATTAAATGCAAAATGCATAAGCATGACTTGTATTTATAGCGCAGAAAAATGCAGTAACGCTCAGGCAGGAGTCAAGCATTATCAGGTTTGAACACACAGCTGTTATTTATATCTCTGTATTATGAAGCAGTGCGACCCTGGGTAAGACTACATATTACATGTAACCAGCGCAGGGCAAGGCAACGGTGCGGGTGGAGGGACCACGACAGCAGGCAAAGGTGGGGTGGGCATGGGGCAGCAGCAGCAAACCTGGGCACACCATGGCCCTCATTTGTGGCAACCAGCTGCCATGGGGTGAGCACAAACTGCACCCAAACGACAGTGCTACCTACACCAGTGGCGCTTCTGACGCATACAGACAAATTCAGGATTCGTGCAACAGAAAAAGATCTCTAGGTCAGGTCCACAGCAGACTTGTGCCAATGATAAAAATCCTGTGTTTACTTGTGCCTTCGTTTTCCTTGCCCTTGTGTCACTGCGGTCTCCTGTCTTTATTTTAGAGCTCAAGGATGACCAAGGCTGTCAGATTTGGAGAGTGGGCAGGAGCAACCTCACTCATTTAAGTTTATACCCGCAAGAAATTTCGGGCTACCTGTATCCTTTGAAGCACTAGGTAAAATAAGTTAAATACCCGCATGGTCAGGCGCTGTTTGAAGAAAACACCTGGCGGTACAGGTTCATCCTACCCACTCCCTAGTGATGCAGTTGATATTAAATTCAGAGCTAATTTATCTGCTGTTGTACCGTCTGTAACATAGGCAGGTCTTGAGATCAGCTTCCTTTATGCTTTTCAAATTAAAGTGTCTTTGATGTACTTCTCTTCCTGCCTTTGAACATTTAGAGTCCATTGGCAATGAACTGGAATGATTTGGTACTGAATAGACTCCCTTCTCCTTCCCCCAAGAGAATTAGCATCAGGCCTTAATTCACTAATGGACTATAGACATCCATTAACGTAGTAATTAATTCAGTGCTAAAGTGCCTGTAAGACAGAACCACGCTGACTGCACAGGGAAAAAAAATATAAGTGACGTCTTCCCAGTGAGCATCACAGGGCTTGGGTGGAAAAGTTAATTTAACAAAGAAATAATGGTGCATTTTATTCCTCGTCTGCAGCTCTGTGTCTAATTACAGCATTTGACAACAGTCCTATACTCAATTCTGAATTTTTGGACAGAGGTCCAAAAATTGTTTTTTCTGTCTTTCAGAAATTAAACATGGAGGCAGTTCGCACCAGCGCAAACAACTGCAGCTCCCTCCAAGTTTGGCAGAGCATTGTCAGCAGCGTGGCAGGGTGGTGGCTCTGGGCCCAGCTGATGAATGCGCTGCAAAGGCAGGAGCCCCCAGAGTCAGCAGGAGCAGCTACTGCATCTCAGCCACAGCAATAACGTGGATGATTCTGTGGGTACGACACCCTATCGTGTCTTATATTCAAGCCTTCCAAAACCAGCCTGTCCTGCCACCTCTGGGCTAGCAGCACATTCCATTGTTCCCTCTAGATCTGCCTTTGGGGTTGCTGGCGAATGAGGTGGTTTCATGTACCTGGAAATATGTTCTCAGTTTCTCCAAACCTCACCGTTGCTCCTAAAGTGTGAAGCTGAGTGTCATGCTGGCGCACATCTGCTTTTGTTGGTGTTTTAAAAAGACAGGATGAGTGTTCCTCACATTTCAGATTCCCTCTGCTGAAGTTAGCCACCTTCCTGAAAATAATTGCTGCCAGTGGCAATTATTACAATTAAAATGTTTACTAATGGTTTGCAATGTCCAGATTAAGCTAGGCATCATGTGCCAGTTCATGAATGAACTTAATTAGACATTATTTAGAAATACGTCTTGGTTCATAAATTCAACACCTTTCCAGCTCTGTTCATTTCTAAGGTATCTGTTGCATTCAAATGAGAAAGACAAAAGAGCAACAGAGCAGTTTGCACTTAGAGCCATTCAAAGCACAATGAAGCAATCAGAAATTTGTTTTAAATGCTAGATTACCTATTTTAGGAACACACCAGCCAATTTCAATAAACACAACAAATTAATGAGGCATAACAATTATGCAAGTTCAGGGCTGGCTAACATGAGCTTTTCAGTGGATTTCATGCGGCAGAGATTCACTTGGATGAAGAAGCTGGGCTGCAGAGGATATCACAGCCTTGTTATTATTGCTGGGTTTGTGGGTGCTGCTGAGATATATATAAACACATACACACACACGTGTATATCATCATTTGGGCTTTGAGTCAGAACACAAGCATGCTCTTGCACTGCACAAGATTACCACTAAACTGATGGCTCTTAACTGATAAAATGCTGCAGGCAGCGACTACATACCATGTTTGAGTGTATCAATAGAACAATGATTGCATTAAGGCCCTTCATGCTGCACTATTGATATGAAGGGATGATGTGTGTACTGCAGTCTCTGTGTTACTTGAGATGCTCATTAGTGACTAGAGCAGAATTAAGGAATTACATACAGGTAAGGATACAAGCGACCAACCATCTGTTGATGGTTTATTGTGTACACAAAGCAAGCAACATCAGTTGTGTTATGCCTTATTCGGTCTCAGTATTGATCACAAAATGACACTCCAGATCCATAAAGAGTTTATCTGCAACAGGGAAAAGGTTTCATGAGCTGAGAAGTTTTTGTTCATCTAGTGTCAGCTGAATGGTCTGGCTGCCTCCAAGCCACGCTGTGAGCATGTCCTGGCTTGCTGCCGGCACAAATCCTTTATGAACACCTTTCCCTTCAAAGCCATGTTTCCTTTTAAAAACAGGCAAAGTGGCAGGATGCGGGGTGGGCTTACAGGTGTACAGAATAGGTGCAAATGCACTATTTGGGTGGGGATGGAGAACCTTTGGTACTGTGTGCTTTGGCATGATGAACATCATTTGTTCAAGAAATTCAGTTACACCCTTACTCACAGAATGTAGTCTCACAGGCTTTAGACAAGGTGATTCCGAGGGGGCAATGCTATTTTCTGCTCTGAAGGTGGCTCTCAGACATGGCGCTGCGCTCCTTCCCCTCGCTGCCTGCAGGACCTGGCCTGGGAGAGCCAAGCACAGGCACAAGCCTCCACAGCCGAGCTGTGGCTGCTCATAGCACAGCTTTCTATTCCAGATGCCAGCAGCATTTCCAGTGACAGAAAGGTGCCTTTGTCTCCTATTTATCAACCACTGAGTGCCGTTCAACAACAGGGGACTTCGTACCTCTCTGCTTTAATGCTACGCTGTAACAAAAGTAGCTCAGCTCCCAAGAACGCATTTGACTTCAAAGCTCTTGTGATCCATGTGTGACATACATACATTAGATTAGAAATCCATTTGTCAGTCAGAACTAATAACAGTGCTCACTACACCGAGCATTATCTTTGTCAGGAGCTGGCACATCATGAATATGCATGCGAGAGGGTGAGCATGCTTGCTGCAAATGTATTTACATTAGATGGGCTCCGGCAAGGACTTAACGTTCTAGATGGGAGTATTTGTGATAACCTCGGAGTCTGGCATCACAGAGACATGTTATCCATAAACTGAGGTGGAACAAGATCTGCTACTGCTTTCCTTGCCCACATCTGCTTCTGGATCAGGCCCTCAGATACGATTTAGATGTTAAAATAAACATTAAAGGCATCAGAAGCATTTCGAAAGTTGGTGTCTAGGTGTTTTTCTCTAATTCTGCCACTGAAAAGAGGAAGCTGGTGTTTTCTTTCAAAGCCCAGCTTCTTCAGTTGGAAAGAATGGATCAAAGGAGATCAGAGATGACTGACACCTATAAATATCATACTTAAATTTGCTGCAAACAGAAAGGAACTGTATGTCGATTGGAGCTCTATTTACTCCTAATGTTCCTGACAGCCACAGCTGGCACAGAGCAGAGCTGGGAAATCTCCCCCAAGGCTCCTGCCTCCATGGTTTTAATGGGCTATTCTGGCACACTTTATTGAGTATCTAGTAAATAATTTTTAAGAGGTCTTACGCAGACTTGAGCCAGCTATGCTCAGTGCACTGTTTTTTTCTTCCAATCAATTGTCCATAAAGTTGTAAGCTGATTTTTATCTTCCTAACACACTTATCCAGTGTTAATGGGACAGGAGGGTAGAGAAAATTAAAAACCCAGAGATGATGACACTGTCATAGCCGAAAAGGAACTTCTTCCTACTTTTTGAAGTTCATTCTTGGTTGAGAGAGAAGTGAATAGCCTAGAGAGAAATGTGAGACACCTCCCTAGACACTTGGCTGGATGTGATATTCACACAGCTTATCAGCTGGTGTGATCCACAGAGTGTACAATAAATCTCCACATATGCAAGAATCACCACAGACAGTGCCAGTAAATACACACACGTACTCGTCGCCTGCAAGTCCTCCCCCCTGGCAGCAGGGAACCCCCCTCCTGCCCCGCTTCTCCGAGGGCACCCACCCATGCACAAGCTCCAGCCCTGAGCAGAAACGCCTCAAAGAGCCCACAAACACGGCACTGTCTCTCGTCACCATTTGGTTCGCTCCAGCCTGAGACCCGGGCTGGTGAAAATGCAATTCTTTGCAAGCCTCTTCTGACACAGTGCTGAAGCCCAGTTCTGTGCCCACCAGTGCCCGAGGAGGGCAGCGACCCTCTTACCCCAACAGGGGAGCGTTTAGCCCGCGGCAGCTAGTTATTCCACAGCCTGCAGAGATCAGTAAAGTCACTTGCCTTTAGCCTTTGATCCTTATTTAACAACACATTGTTTTTAAACCTGGAGCCTTGAATGCCGAAATTCACCCAAAAAATGTCCTGAATGGCAAAGCTTCGGCAACCACCTTCAAACCAGGATGGCATTATCCGAGGGAACCATCAATATTCTCTTAATATTCAGCAACACCAGTGGTACAAGGGGCCACAGTCTGGCATGGAGCACAAAGGGAAGCAGGACACATCTTCTCAATGGCTCCTAAACCACACAGCAATACTTCAGGTCTGCTCTCTGTGAACTATGCACAACTATCAAATATAAGCCAGAAGCAAAAAAGCCATGAAGTTTAAAAATCTCCCACTAAAGCCTTTTCCCCAACTTCAAGGCCAAGGAAAACAAACCGTCCTCGCAGCATGCAGTGGAGAAGAGAACAGAGACAAAAAAAGACCTCCTAATTAGGGCAAAATTCAATAAGCCGTAGGCTTGTTTTAAAATGAAAATGCTACCGCTTTTTTGCAGCAGTGACCTTACTTTTGTCTTCAGGATTAATACAAAGCAGAGCAGCAATGTTTTTGATGGAACTGCTTGAGAGTATATGAAGTCGGGAAGATACGGGCTTTTTGGGTCAGCCTGGAGTTTTCTTATAGAGGTTTCAATTCATTTTCTTCCATTTTCTGTAACTGTCTATCAGCTGTGCATAGCTCACCATGCCCATCTCAGCACACAGCCTTTGTGGCTCCCAAATATCCCATAAACATCCATTAAGGCCCACAGCTCCCTATGGGTATAGTGGAAACATCACTCCCTTCCAGACACAATACTGAAGCGGCAGGCTGCAGCTGTGCCACACTGCACAGCCAGAGTCAGGACTAAATCAGATTTAAGTCACACGCTTGTTTCTCTTCAGACCTGGTTGCTGTGTATGACAGCAGCTAATTTAGACACACTTGAGTTAGATATAATTAGCTGAGCATATGAGATATTATTCAATATATTATTACGTGAATAAGATAATAATTTTCCTATGGGTTTGCATAACATAGCAGGATGAGGTGCTAATCTGTACTTCCAGCTCAATGTTAATATAATGACTTAATATATTACATGTTATATCAATATTACATTAATATTTGTATTAATGCAATAAGAATACTAATAATATTTGCAATTAGAAACCCTCAGGACTCACATAACCATACACCTATCTCCTTCCTGAAGACCCATCCATCCACCACGATTTGACCATAAGCACAATCTGATACATCATCGAAGTACCTGAGGTGCCTGTGTGAGCTCATGTATTGTAATTTCACCTGCTTCTCTGCAGCCTCATTCTGCTCAAATTCACAGAATTGTCCAAAAATCTCACTCCCTTACGCTGGGCGATGCTTTCATGATCATACACTGATGATGAAAAAAGTTTTCTTGTCAAGCAGCACTGAGCATGCTCTGCTCTGCCATTTGTGTATAGGGTCCCTTTCCTGCCAGTATTTAACGGTGTAGGGCACAAAGTGGTAGATGGTATCTTGGCCATGAAAGGTGTTATTTAAGCACGCTTCTCTATTATTTCAGCAGCCACGTTGACGCTTTGCCTCCTGACACTCTGCCCTTTGACCACCAACCATCACAGCACAGACAGACTAACGATGCTGTGCTTTCTGCCCAGCTTTGGCATCACAGGCAGGATGCTGCCCGCATTACCCGCATAAGGAAGGTATGATTCTCTCAGACCTCACTGCCATGGTGGAGCCTATGTGTGCTGCAACTCTTACCCACATTAAAAAGGTATTTGCACAACTGGCTGTGGCTGCCAGATGACCTGGACACCAAGTGCCCCTGGCAGTACCAAAGCCATGGCATTGCTTACGATCCTGTGTTTGCTGCCAGTGATTGGGGGCATTGCCGTATAGGTGCATCACTGCTCATATTCCCTAGTGCTTCAGTAAAGCTTATTCACAACATCTTGTCAGACTCTGGACAGGTGAGGCTGCCACTATACCACAGATGAGCACCCCAAAGCTCAGACCACGAAGCAAACACAGCCACTCTGGGCATCCCCAGAAAGTCACTCAAGGACCTGCTTGTGGTGACAGAAAAATAAAGTGTTGGAGTGAGAAAAAAACCAAGCTCAAAATCTATGACGATATTACAGAAACACGTAAGTAGACCTGAAGTTGTTACTGGGGCTTGCTTTTTTTCATCTATGGAAGTCTGTCTGAGGGGAAGGTCAGAGACTTTTTTTCGCTCCCCAGTTTTCTATTATGTTATTCCCATTTTCATGTGATAGTTTCTATGAGAAATGCACACCTTCCAGCAACTAATAGAAAATTCAGGTAATGAAGACTGCAGCTCCTGATAAAAAATCTCCAGGAATGAATTAGTCCTAGATAGTATTACTCTCTGCTTTTAAATTCATGTTCATATGGAAGGAAAAAAAGCTAGCTTATTTGAGAAATCATAGATCCACTACAAATTACAAGCCATGAAACACTGTACCTTGAAGGTGAAACTTGGACCATTTTTAATATAAGGAAGCCACATGTCTTTGTTTTACCTGCCCAGACATGTTTTTGTAATAGAGCAGCCTGCTGTAATGGCATTTCTTATTTCGGCTGTCCATTTGTCACAGTGGGTTTTCTTCCTGCTGCAATAACACAGAAAAAGACCAGGACTGGAAACTTAACGTCTCTGTTCTTTGCTCCTGTCTGTAATTCTCAGATTCTTGTGTTTTGTGATACTACATGGACCTCAGTAAACAGATTGTCCCCTTTCAGGTTGTGCAGTTCGTTTCTCCAGCTGAGTACAGAAACCTCTGTGCCTGACACATGCCTGGGAGCTGTTCTGGCATCCTCAGGCCAGATGCAGAAGACAGCCTGAGGAGCAGCTGCAGGATGATCATCCAGGGGCAATGCCCTGTGAGCTGGAAGGAGCACTCCCCAGTTCAGAAACAGTACGTGGGGGTCAGTCTGCACAGCAGCCAGTGACATGAAAGAAGGCAGAAAGGGAAAGCTTTTTGCTATGAGTTTGTGTAAGCACATCAGAGAATTGTGCCGGCATCCTATTTGTACTGTGTGGCATGTCATCTCTGCTGGCTGCGAATGCAAAACCTTTCTGCACTGCTTGCATTCTGCACACATGTAGAGACAAGACACCTTCATCAATGAAAACGTCTCTTAGACACCTGGAGAAAAAGTTCACGTGCGGGACTATCCGGGCACATTCTGAGTTACTTCTGTAACTTTCCAGAAAAAAAGAGTCTGGAAGGTATGATTTTCTTTCTCCCATCTTACCATACCTCCATGCAAAAGACAGCCCATATATGTTCATTAAACCCAGCTTCTGCGGTCTTTGGGCTGCTTTGTCAAAGAACAGGGTCAGCACAGCAGAGCTACAGGTAGTAGAGGCTACAGGGGCCTCTGCATCCATTGTAGCCCCCTAAAAACTCATCTTTCCAGAGGGATGTGTGCCTGTTCACCCTCTCTTTCACCTAGTGAAAGAGCTGGAACAGTAAAATGCTCTGCACTGACTTTCCAGAGGCGCTGAGGATGGAAAAGAAATAGATGCCTTTGGAAATCTAACCTTAATGTTCACCGTTTCTTAGCCCCCGAGCAGTCCCCACATTTCTGTGATGCCATTTGTTGCAGGGGTTTTTCTGCATAAAACATTTTCAAATTCTCCTGGGGACAAGCAGAAGCCCAACTTCTGTTTCAGTCCCTCGGTCAGAGTTCATTCTCTGGGTCATTGTCATTCATCACTAATCTAATAAATTTTCCAAGCTGATTAATTCAGGCTTCTGGTAACAAGTGGTTGTGCTATGAGCGTGCTGGGATTCAACACCAGGCACTCGCTCCCCCTGCGCGGGAGCCTCAGCTGGCAGCAGCACATAGCTGGAGGCTGAGGAGGTGCTACAAGCAGAGACAAAATACTGCTGCTATCTGGCACTACAAAGCCAGACTCAGACAGTGCGTTGTCCCTTGGAGGTACAGAGATGAAAAAGATGTGAAGAACTTAAATATTTCACCACAGATTTTGGTCCATTTTGTTCTTTGTTTGTATTAGTGAGTAATACACGCTTTTAATTTGGAAAAAAAAAATAAATTCCCTGGTTGTCGTCTTGTTAACGCCTGGGATGGCAAAGAGCACCTACTTCCACCTCCTACATCCTAGGAGCAGCGAATAAGTATCACCTAAACAGGTCTCCCCTGGGAATGACTGTGTCCACAGGGCTCCTCCATCAGCCACGGGCTACGTGCCGATGTATTACCCTGGGGTTCAAAGCCAGGCTTCTCTGCAAACACAAAGGACGGCAGCCTATATCCTGAACAAGTACCTTTATGTGTTGAAACAGCAGATGCTTTTTCAGATATATCTGAATACTTCACCCAGCACAGGACGGGGACACCACCAGCACGTGTCTCAGCACTGCCACGGAGACTCCCAGCCTGACAGAGTCAGAGCATCACAAGGCACTTGTGGAGGGAGAGGGGTTGTGGGCCAGAAAGAAAAGGACGGAAAAATCATAGTTAATCATGGCAACTGGGAAAGGAGCTGCTTTAAAGAGGATTTTTTTCCTTTTGCAGAGGAAGGCTGGGAAAAAATTAGAAATGGGAAAGAAAAGTCAAGCAAATAACAAAGGAAGGAATAACAGTGGAATATAATAAAAGAGATTATGCCATAACTAACTCAATCCCTCATTTGGAATCAGTGCCTGAAGTAGCAGTTGCACAGTATGTTTATGTCACCTTTCTAAACAATCCTGGGACTCAAGGAGGAAATAATCTGTCCCCACACAGCTTTCCAAAGTGCTGTTGTACAGTTTCAGTCTCAAAGGGTAACCTGCAGCACTTAGCCAAACGCTTCACTAGTGCAAACTCCAACACCATTTCAGTGAGAACAGAAAATACCAAAACCCCCTTTACATAGCAGAAGACCCTGGAGGAGGGCTCAGTAGCTCAGACTGGGGAGGATCATTCAAAAGTTAGTATCAGTTAATTATTCTTGACCATTTTTAGTGCCTCACCAAAATCTCCCTGTAGTGTTTTCAGGGCTCCTGAGCTCTCCCCCACGGCAGCACCATGCCAAGAGCAGAGTTTGACACTTAGAAGTACCTGCTTCAAGCAAAGGGTTGAAGGCAGCAACATCCAGAGGTCCCTTTCAGCCTCCATTATTTTATGATTCTAGGAAAAATCAATTTGCTCTCAGTGAAATCTAACAATGGGATTTTTGAAGGGATGTGAGAGTTATGTTACCAAATCCCACAGAATTTAGAAGGCATTGTGGTTCCTAAATCCCACACAGTCTAACAATTCCCTGGCTGTTTCTTAAAGGTCAGTGTCGTTTCTTCTTTAGCCCAAAGCATCACAAACCCATTCAAGTGAGTGTTAGAAACCGTGCTGCTCAGTGACCAGGAACCAACCTGAATGCTTTTATCAGTCTCTTTCAGTGCTATAAACGTGTTGCTAATTGCAAAAGTGATACGACTAAAGCGCTAAAGGGAGATTATTCTAGCTGCAAAATGCCACTATAGTTGATGAAGTCATCTGCAGGAGCTAATGCCTCAATTAGTTTTTCTAACATCTGTTCAGAGTGCAGCACAAGAAGGCTGAAGCCTCGCATCGGTGGTCTAAAATAATATCAGCACAAGGGACTTTCTCTTCCCACCCAGGGGCAGCGCTTCTGTAACCACGGCAGGTAACCACCAGCAGCTTCAGGGGAGGATTATGGAGGGATGGGGGCCACAGAAGAGGAGTCGTCATCTTTGCTGACAGAAGTCGGCTTCACTGAGGCATAGCTGCTGCTTCAGTGGGTACTGCGGATGGGGAGCCAAAGCTCGTGCTGTATGAGACAGAAGGTGGAAGATTGATCTGCTAAAGAGCTTAACAAGATGATCTCCCTGTGTGCTGGAAACAGCATCCCACAGGCATTTGCTACAGCGTAAGGAGGGTAATGTGGCTCTTCAAACGAATTCATCTCACACTAGGATCACCTTGTGTGTTGCACACATGTGAAATCAGAGCAGCGGAAACTACTGGGTTTCACCATCTGGGGATTTGCTTAATCTGGAACATCAAATGCAAATGGCACTGACACAACAGACCACAAGGTCCAATAAAGTGATACAAACTCATGCTTTTTCCTTTTTTCTGACACCACGTTATTCAGGGGAATATTCCTCAGAAAGAGGCCTGTGGCTGCCAGACATCCTGTACAGCTGACCAGAGATGCTCACGTAACTGGCTACAGTCTAGCAAGAAAAAATGTGGCTACTTGAATCGAATGAGAAGAGCAGGGTCAGGTGGTGCATTAGAGATTAAAGAGCTAAAGGCAAAACAAAACGCTTTCCCTACACTCATCTCATTCCCAAGAGGGTATGGTGCCCTGTCGAGTCATTTCATGCAACCACAGCATGCTCAGGTGTTGCATGGTCTGGACAACAGTGCCCAATAATCCAGGAACCAGGGAAGGAAATTACCATTTTCAAAGTAATCTTTAATGACATCATACATATTTTTGAGTCTTCAGATCACCCTGGGAAGATAGGTTACAAGCCACAAATTCTTCCCATTGCCACTTTCTGCACTTAACACTCACAGAGGGAAAAAATACCTGCAGTAAAGCAGGTCATGTACTGCATGCCTAGGGCATGTACTCCACTGGAGAACATCACAATGTTCTCATGAAGGTTTCCTGGTCAGTATACAAGTCATTTTTTAGTGGTTTTTAGCTTTAAGGTAGCATGGCTCAATCTTCAAGTAATAGTTGGTCTCTCCTGTAACTAATCATTGCCTGTGACTGAAACACGTACAGCAGTTGTTAATGTGCGCTATGAAATAGGAATCGCTATTTAAATTCACTCAGAAGCTGTTACCAACACCAACAGGTTCAAGGAAGCATCTGAGCATAGAGGTGACTGAAAATGAGGTGATTTTTTTTTTTTTTTAAGAATATGACCATTTTCCCCAAATTTGTAAAAGCAAAATGTCCCTGTTGCAGAATAAAAGCACCATCTTGGGAATCAGAAAACATCAGTTCAGTTCTGTGCTCCGTCCAGACTCACTGCATGCTCTCTAGCAAGTCCTTTAACCTCTGTTTCCATTTTCACGCATAAAATCGAGCTATCTTGTCTTTTCACCCTCTCCACGTTATTTTTAATCCCTCTTATGTAGGGACTGTCTGAAAGTGTATCATTTGTTTAGTGCACACATTACTGATGAGTTCTGCTCCTCAACGGGCACCACTGATTCCCAGTAACTTCAGGGTGTGCAGACCCACATCAGCTCCTTCAAGGACTTCAACCTCTGGATTCTCTGGCTGCCCAGAGAGGTTATAGATGCCTCATCCCTGGAAACATTCAAAGTCAGGCTGGACGGGGTTTTGTCTACATGATCTAATTGAAGCTTATTGCAGGGGGTTGGACTAGATGGCCTTTAAAAGTCCCTTCCAACTCAAACCGTTCCATGATTCTGTGACTTGCTCAGAACCTAGCTGAGATGAATTCTTCTCACCCCACCAAGATGTTTCTATTGCTATTACCCAATGAAGAAAAAACAGCACAATTACCAAAGTAGAAGAGGTAAGAAATTGTACAGGGTATTCTCCAGAGCTGAACGAACACTTAAAACATCTGTAAGAAAGCATCTGGTCTTAATGTTGAAAATTATTGACACAGCGCATTTCCCATGAAAAGCCTTTGTATTCTGCAACAGATTACACTGCTTAGAGTTTGCCTGAATACTTAGTAAACACACATGTAACCTTAACATTTGTGCTTTTTTAAGAGAACTGCACAAGAATTTCTAGAGCAAGCTACCAATTTCCATAATCCTAAACCGCTTCCACTGGGATTTGCAGGACTGAAAGCTGCCCATCACCCGTAAAAGCATGCCTGCACCTTTCAGAAATACTGCCAGCAGAAAGACCACAAACTGATAGATTAATCCGTTTGAAGATAATCAGAACTGGCAGAAACCATTCTTGTAACCTGTTGCCGTCCAAGCCAGAGCCCACCCTTCCCGCCAGCTCCAGGACATTTAGTTGACTCTGGTTTCATGTTCGCACGCTGTTCCAGCAGCTGCCCGGACTGGGGCCAAACCTCCCCTAGTTCACAGATAGGTTTTGGGGCCAGAAGCATGTGTGCTGAATTACTGCGAGAGCTTGATCTTCAGGGGTTTCCAGGGAGGCTGGAAGCAGAAAGCAATGAGAATTTAGTGAGAGTTTCTGCCTACTTTAGAGTTTCACCCTTGTGTTTGAAAAGTTGAGGTAAAATTGAAAAATGAGGTAAAATCGTTGGGGGGGAGGGGGTGAAGAAGATGCATGACACTTTCTCTCCTTTCCTTTGGATGAGTCCTGTAGCTTCCCTCATTTCAAAACCACCTTTTGTTCCATTTTCTCACAGAGACATTTCCCCTCCTGGCTCTCCTGAGCCCTTTCCATAGACTGTCCGAGCCCACCGCTCCCTCCTCCCTCTCTGCCCTTTCAGTCTGGTTAAATTTGCTTTTGCCCCACGTGGCACACATCATTTCAAACCAGCCCTTCTCCACCTTTTCATATTATAACTCCCTGGTTATTTTCAACACTCAAACAAAACCCAATGTTTTTGCCACGATTTTAACTATTCCATGCTTCCCATTTTTGTTTGGTTTATTTCCCCACTGTTAAGTGCTTTGGAGCGCTACTGGTACAGCAAACATCAGACACACAGCTGAGCTGTGTTGTGCAATACCGGCCAGCCTGAGGCTCGCCCACGCATTGAGAATAACCCTTGATCGATTGGTCTGGGGTCTCCAGCTCCCTGCTTGTGGGCATGCACCCAGAAGGCAGCCAGATTGCAGCCTACAGCCCATTTTCCCTTTTCCTGACTTTTTTTTAACTTGTGAGCTGATGCCAGTGATGAATCTAGGGACTGACTCCATTCAATCCACAGGCTTTTCTGTCCATTTGGACTGGAAATGAAGGCACTTGTATTTTCCCATAAAGGTTATCTTCCTTCTTTTGAAGGCAGTCACCTTGAAGAATAACTGACATCACTCGCTATGTATTACTGAGTTAATTAATATCCTGCCTATTAGGACCTCACCTGCTCAAAAACTTAAAATACCACAAAGGCATAACTAAAACGTGAGCGAAACACACTCAGAAAGAGCACAGCTCATGAAAATAAAACTTCAGGAGAGATAAACCAACAAATGCTGGAAAAAGAAGAGGCCATAGGACTACAGAGATGAAAAGAAACCTTAGACTTCATTTTCTGGTATTATAAGGTTATGAGTGAATTAAATTGGCACAACTTTCCAGAATGAGCAATGGGACAGGCTGAAAAAGCCTTTGCTGTAGTCTCACTGGCACAAACACTAAAATTCCAGCAGACTAATAAAAAAATAGAACGTGGGGGGTGGTGTGTCATAGAATATGGAGAAAAATATCTGACCGCTTATTTTTATTCAACACCATGTAGACAAGATGCATCATGCAAACATCCCCTGGGACACTGATACGCCCTACTGAACCCACCGGGGTGACACCATGAGCTGGCTCAGCCTTGCTTTTGTCCCATGGAAAGATGAGGCTGACCAAGGCTCTCCAACCCAGCTGTCTCCTCACCAGTAACAGAAAGTGCAGACATCAAGTGTGAGTCATTCAGGAGGCTGATGTAATAGCCTGGAGAGACTCCCATGCCTTTCCTAATGGAGACCTAAGAATACCCACAATAGTGAGAACTTCCATCAGATCCTTTCTCAGTTGTTCTTGGAGGGACAAAAAGGGTTTAAACTAGACAGGAGAGTCTATTAGGGCTAAAATTAACCATGCACGCAACACATTCAGGGACAGAATTCTGGGCTTTGCACGGGCACAGCATCAGACTGAGTGGGCAGGTAGCTGCTAGCTTGCTAATTGGAATGAAGGACATGAGGAGGAGGGTACAGGCAGCAAGGTCTGCTATTCCATGTCTGCACTGCCCCAGCATCTACTGAAAGTGAGGAGACGGCGTACTGGGCCAGACGCAGTTGGGGTGGTCCCATGTTTGCTCTTTCTGTAGGAGCATCTGCTGGTGCTGGTGCTGTGCCCATGCAGACCCACAGAGGCAGTCCAGCCAGAGCGGATCACCAGCCGAAGAGGGGAGAAAAGACAAGGGTAGAGCAGGTAGATGGAGGACTAAAAAGAATTGACAAGACAAATGCATTAATTAACATGACAGCAAGAACTTT
Organism: Falco punctatus; assembly: GCF_963210335.1. Lineage (NCBI taxonomy): Eukaryota > Metazoa > Chordata > Aves > Falconiformes > Falconidae > Falco > Falco punctatus. The sequence continues at coordinate 34,859,300 of NC_137583.1, read as the reverse complement.
CATCACAGAAGCAGCCTAAGTACTGGCAAGGTGAGGTTTTTTTGTGGAGAACAAGCCAACGAGAGCTTAAACAGACTTTGGAAAACAATTGCTTGCAACAGGCACATCATTTTTGGAGAAACACACACCATCAGTCCCTGGAGGACCAGGCAACACCCAGGCATTACTGTTGGATTAAAACTTTCACACTAAAATATGAAAGAGTTCAGTCCTCAGGAAAAAAGTTGCAAATGCCCGTCTTAGCTCTTATATTGAAGACCTTGGTGAAAAGGGGGAAAAATACGTGATATTTCTGGCTGAACTGAAATGGGCCAAGTCCTACTCCCCCTGCAGTGCACACATGTCCCCCTGTTGCAGCATGCTGCACGCTGGGTGTCAGGCTGTCCTGTTCAGTGGATAAGTACAGCGATGATAAATGCCGCAAGATGAGGTGGTTTATATCAAACCTTACAAAGCCCACAAACTACTGTAGTTACTGTACAGACACTGATACTAGTGTGACTACATAATTTAAACCTCAAACTTATCCTTAGCCAGAGAATTCAACAAAATAAAAAAAAAAGCAACAAAGCCACACACAAACCATAAACCTCTGCCAGAATTAAAACTTGCAAACAAAAATTATCAGACATTCAAGCATGCAGTGAGCAGACAGCTTGAAGTCTAGGTGCTTTATGAAGCCAGGGAAACGCAAAGGTACAGTGGGGCTGTGGGAATGTTTTATCTGGGGCATTTTATCTGGGGTATTTCATCTGAAAGCATTTCATCCCCACTCAGCGCCTGCCTGTGCTGTGCCAGCTGGCAGCGGAATGGCAGCAGCCCTGCAGCCCCACCGCTGCTCCTTCCCAAAGCCGACACTGCTGCCAGACAGACAGACTCAGCCTCGCTCAGCCAGCCAAAAGCTACAGGCAATGAGGCAGAGCCTCCACGGGCCCTGCAGAGCCAGGGAGCAGGGAGGGAACGGATGGTGTGGCAGGGATGTGGCCCCTTGACTGCAGAGCTGGACTGGGATGGGGAGTATGTCACTGGGGATGCCTGCCAGCAGGCTGGCTGCTCCTGTCACCAGTAACGTGGCAAGAACATGTCCTCCACTATACATAACAGCTTGTTACTGATTTTTACATCAGTGAGACATCCTGAGCAAGGGCAGACATCAGGAGAAACCCAGTGGGAAAGCCACACAGAAAGCCCAGGGAGCAATGCCTCTGCTCGGGAAGAACAAAGAGCTACTAGGGGATTAGTATCTCATGGGTCTTTTACTTAAAGAGCTAGAAGACTTGGGAGCATCCGAGTGAAACTGAGCTGTGAATAGGCTGATCCACTTAGGAAGATATGGTGAGTTTTTGCACAAGGTAATTTAAAGCATTCAGAAAGGTAGCTGCAAGGGTTACACAGCTCTCTTAGCTTGCTGTAGATTTTTTTTTTTTTGTCTGCCAGTGAAGTTTCTCATTGCCTTTCACTACATTAAAAACAAGAAACCGAAGAAACAAATGTCCTGCCCGTCTGTATCTCACATCACACCCTTCACAGAAACACAGCAATTAGTATTGCCCTTTTCAAATATTCATGAAGGGCTACCAAACAATTCTGACTCCTCCATCAGTCACCACCAAGCCAGGCAGACTCCTCTGACTGCTCATTTTTCCAATACTAAGACCAACATTTGGTGTCTGAATTACTTCCAAGGAGTCATCGAGAGTTTCAGAACCTGCCACTTCCCTTGAGGCCACTTCAAGTGAATCCCAGAAAGTTTAGAAATTGAGTCTATATCATGAAGTGGCAACTGCATAAAAGAATCACTGCAGGAAGCACCTTCAAAACTAGAGGCAGTGAGCTCGTGACTGGGCAGAGCTGAATCTTCAAGTGCTATGAAATGCCCTTTGGGTAATTTTCACACAGGTCAGCAGGCTTCAGCCTTGAGAATTGCTATGAAATGATAAGCAGCTCCCACCCAGTAAAGGTGAACAAACAGCGGGTACCCCAACAGGCGAGCAACAAGGTTGTTGGAGATGCCTCCTAGTCTGGCAGGTTTCCAGGTACAAAATTCAGGAGTGCAGTTTTCCTCCTCACCACGCTTTAGTTAGCAGTATAATTCTGTGCTGTTTCCATGTATTGTTCTTGGGAGCCTAAGAAATATAGTTAAATATTGGGTGAGAGAGGGATGCCTTCGGCAAGGGGCTGACACCTGCCCTTCAACATGTATGCCCTGCTCCTGCTGTCAAGGTAGATCAATGTTTAATGCAACGACCTTGACAGAGTGCCGTTAATAAAGATGCAGTGAGCAAACAACAAAAACATCTAAAATAGCAAGGCCACATCACACAGCTTGCTCTTCAGTGATCTGAGCTATTCTGCAGTGAATTTATGGCAAGCATTTTAAAAACGTATAAATAAGGTCCCCATCCTGGATCTCTGTCTCAGGTACTGTTTTTCTTCACCTCTGACCACGTCTCAGGGTAGTGCGGAGAGCGGGAGACACATGGCTGCCCATTTGCCCTGACTACCAGTGCACAAGGGAAAAGGAAAGAGCAGCGTGGGACCCTGGTGTCCCTGCCCTGCATGAGGGAAAGGGATGGAGCGGTGTGGGACCCTGGTGTCCCTGCCCTGCATGAGGGAAAGGGATGGAGCGGTGTGGGACCCTGGTGTCCCTGCACTCCACTTCTAGCACTGACAGTGCTTGGCTGCATGTGAAGGACATTACCTGGCCAGTGAGGGACGGGTGAGATGACCATACCTCACATATCTCTGTCTTTTGCACAGGTTACCTTCTACAAAATGTTGCCATTCAGAATTTGCCTTCCTACTAGAATATTTGTCAAATGTAAAAGAAAAAAATTATACAGCAAAAGACTGAGTGGTAGTTTATGCATGCATAAATCTTGTTAAAATAGATGTATGCCGAATGTCCAAAGCAGCGGGAGGTTTTGACCCTTTAAGCCAGTAATGGGATTTGTGCTCAGAATTTCAGCTTGGTTTTCTGAAAACTGCTCAAATAGTGCTTAATAAAAGCCTGATTTGGGACAGTAAAAATGTGTGTAGAACACAAACCAGGCAGCTCTGGGCTGAGCTGCGCACAGACGTGAATTGATGGAGCAGTGTGCAGCTGGCCTGGGCAAACAAGAACCAGGCAACAGCAAGGGTGACCACAGCCTCATGGTCTTCTGCTCTGCCAGGATGCAGCTCGGACCGCGTAGATAACAAGATCTGACCTATACACCTACATGTCTCTCTCCCCGTTAATTTCTTCTCTCTGCCTCAACTTCTTTTTCTCCTGTGTGCTCTGAAAGCCACACATACCTCTCACAACACAGCCCTGCCTCAGACTCACATCACTACTTTAAAAATCACCCCTTCCATGTATCTTCTTTGTTAACCTCCCCAACAATAAGTTTTGCACTAAATTCCTGAATTTAATTACCTAACTTGCCCAGGCCAGACAAACCCACAGGCCTATAAGCTTATCAATGCAAGAAACACAGCTAGTTCTTTACCTTCTAGGCACCATGCACTTCAAAGAGTTTATTAATACTGATAAATAATGTTTTAGTCTCTGTATTAAGAATAAACAAACCTCCAAAGATTTTTTTCAGTTCAGGGATTTATCCAGACATCTGGATGCCTATTTGCAACTTCTCCAGATTTTCTTGGCCAGTACATTTTGCTGGAAATCATAAGATTTCCAATGGATTTTTGGTTTTTATCCAATTGGAAATACTGCAAGAGGAGTTTTTCCTCCCAGCCTTCCAGGATTTCTAGTTCATGTGCCGGCTGGAATCAGCATATAAAGAGGGGCATAAAAAGAAAGCCTTGATTAAGAAAAGCTGAGGAAGTATTTGTACTTCAAAGATATCTTTTCAGCTTGGGGTGACGGTTCTAATTAGTTTCTAATGAAGAGCAGCTGATGAAGCCTTACTTTGCGTGACTGTTTAGATGACCGTTCATAGACGACTAGGACACTGAGGAGGCAAGATCTAGGCCTGTGCCAAGCTTGCATTTATGATCAGCTAGCGTGTCTGATGGGTATCTGAATTACCCAGTTCTGAATTAGAGAGATGGATTGTTGTCTCAGTTTCTGAACCTCTCTATTGTCCAGCCTCTGGCTCTCTCTCAAGGACATCTGCTGGGACTACTTTTGCCACCTATTTTGCAGCACCACTGGAAGGTGAGGAGAGGACTGCTCTGAGCTCAGGGATGTTTTTTTTCCCGTGCCACCCTCCATTAAAAGGATAGAGGAAAGTGGATCAATGGAAAGGGAGGAAACCATGGTGATGGGAGAGCAAGGCAGAGATCAGAAACACTGATGTGACAAATGAGGGGATAGGAAAAGGAGGAGGAAATTGAAGAGATATGGTCTGAGATAATGGAAAAATCCCCAAACATATGGCCTCTCTCCTAGTTTCTCCAAAATCAGCATAAATATGGAAAGATACAGCAAAAAGTAAAGGACCAAATACAAACAGGGGACAGTAGGAAGAAAAAAAAATAAAGCAGCAGGGAGAAACTGTTGGAGCAAGGGGAAAACTATGCCAAAGTGGAAAAAAACATATGGGCCATTTGGTGAGGAGGATAAGCCCATGACACAGCAAGTACACCCCTAGAGGGGCTGCAGCCATGGGTAAGGCCATGTCAAAGCAGGTTTACTTCTGAAGACTGGTGCACCTCAAAGTGACCATAGCTCTTCTTCTATAGGAGGGGACATAATCTACACTGTTGGCTTGGTAGCACCCCACAGTACCTGGTTACCATGAGCAGTAAGTGGGTCAGCTCTAGCTGAACCCTGCTAGAAGTTGTTCCTCCATGCATCAGTTCAAACTTCCAGAAAATCTGCTTTTAGTGAACTTATTAAAAACAGGATTCCAGGAAAACAGATGTCATGCACTTGGAAAAGTTTTGCATTATATTTAATTTCATCTGTGTGTGAAGAACCAACAGCAGTCTTCAACCGATGTAGGCTCTGAAAGCCATTAACATGCTTACCAGCAAATTTAGGACACAAAGCATGGAGCACACATTCAAAGTCACGAACAGGTGATGCTGCAGACAAAAGCAGAGTAGACATCCTGCTGTGGCCTGACAGCCTGTTGTGGCACATGCATCCAATGGCTGTTTGCCCACAGCAGGTCAGGGAACATTGCTTTTGTTGATCAGAGTAACTGAATGCACTGTAATTTCTTTGAAAGCAATGCCTTTCAGCGTCATCTAAGTAAAACAGGGATACTTGTCTATGAAGGGATGGATTTTCCTTGTGGAGCACACATGGAGTGGAAGGTAGAACTTTTGTTAGTGCTGGTGGCTGCTGTGAAGTCTGCACAGAAAAGCCATAGTTAGTAAATACTATTTCCTATAAAACATAAAAACTCTCTGAAACTTCAACTGAGAATCATTCAAAACATGTTTAACAGTTCCAAAGCCATCAGAGCAAACCAGAATTCATTAAGAGAGAAAATAAGATTGTAATTAATTAACTTATTAAAATTATGAATCAAGGACTACACAGGAAAGGCTATGCATCACTTTCAAGTTATTCAGTTAATCAAATAACTGGGCAGAAATATTTGCATTAATAATTGCACCAGAAAGTGCTGATCACAATGTTTAATAAATCCAAATTGTTAATTCTACAAATTCTACTTCAAGTCTGAGACATACGTACAAAAAGTTCCACTGGTATAAAGGGAAGTTTGGGCCTGTGACCTCAGCAACTGAATCAAAACCTTTTCCTAGAGCACTCTGACACCCGGTCAGAGGAACAGTTGGAAACTCACCCATGTTATGCCCCTTCCCATCTTCTGTAGAAGGTTCAGGACAAGGGGGTTTTTGTGGCAACTCCTAAGAACAGCTTACAACCCATCAAGAAGACCCTGGGACAGCAGTAGCTGACAACCAACCCTTACAATTCCTGGATATAATTAACCTTATTAGCGCCTCCCCATGAAAAGCAGTTTCCACAGGCACCATCCCAAGATCACAGAGAGACCTCAGCTGTGCCCCAGCTCAGGAATTCAACCTCGCCCTGCATGAGTTGGGATTTGGGGCAGCAGCAGCAGCCCTGGAGGGATCCCGGCTGGCCTGTCCAAGCCCTCTCCTGCTGTGCATGTCAGCTGTCTTTTCCTTGGCATGCTCACCCCAACCCTAACCCAACCCCTGGGCTGACGTTTACAGGAGGGGAAGGCAGGAGCTATGTGGCCAAGGAGCAGTCCTCACTGTACTTTGGCAGCCCCCTCCCAGCACACCGTCCGACACGTACTGGCTTTTGTTTCCTTGGATCCCAAACCCAGTGGAAGTGCTCATGACTTTTATGTGTTCAGGATCTGAACATTTTATCAAGCAGTTACATGTGTCTGCAGACACACGGAAACACATGATCCAGACTCATTCTTACTTTCTGGCCAAGTGAAGGTTGCTCTACTTTCCTTAAAACACTTCAACTTTATTTCAGCTCTGCTACTTATCTAGTTTTATGTCTCTGCTACTTCTGCTTTTCAACTGATTTGGGACTTTTTGACTTTGTGGATAAAAGCAGCAGAACGACAGTCACACTGAGTCATGAGGTCTCTCGAACTGCTTCAAATCAGAATAATTTAATTCGCTATTTGATATGAATGCAAGGTTATAAATACACCAAGTACAGTGCTTCCTTGCATCAACTTTCTCCCAAGTTGCAGACATACTTTACAAGTAAGAGACTGTAAGCTTCTGTTTGGCAACACGGAGATGTATTTTTTGCCTTTTTGTCTTTCCTGCTCTTTTTTCCCCATAGATCTATTTGCTAAAATAAATTTAAATTGGGTAAAAGAATATAAGGCACAATTTATACTAGATATATCTGCAATTACTAACTCTGAATTAAACATATCCCTTCATGAATAATGAAGTAGAAATAGGCCAGAGGAAAAATGAGATAAGATCTTCAATCCATGTATTTTTAATTGCTTCATTATCTAAAATTTGGTATGAATAGCAGTGGATACACTTTGCTGTTAATGCACAAAAAGGAATGAGAATTTTCAACCAAATCACAAAAGGCTATCAAAAATTAATTTTGTGTGCTGTGATCATTGAAAATGTAAGTGATTTTGTGGCAGAGTGACATAAAAAATACCATTTATATGCTAATAATGAACAAGTCATATTTTTTCATTTTGATGCAAAATAAATTTTATTTTCATTTTAATGAACTGTAATGAATTATAAGCTGTTTCTTTTTATCTTTAGGTAAAAGCTGGGGGAAAGATAATGGAAGGTTGACAAAAAGACTGTCCCTGAATGAAAACAGGATGGAGCAGAGCATGACCCTTGTTTTGACCTGTTAAACTCTGTTGCTGCCTTGGCAGTCCATGGTCAAAGCCTGCCTTCTAGATCCAAGGTGTGCACTGCGGTGGGCAAGCTCCAGGAACGCATCCCATCATAGGGCAAACAAGAGAAAATCATCCACACCAGGTGGAGGAACTTGGCCTTTATTTCATACAAGCCCAAGCACCCTCAGAAGGGGGTCTGCCATGTACTCATCCACGTAGATGAGACTGCTCTGAGCTTAGGGATAACTTCTGTAACTGTAGATAAAAGCATCAAGCGTCACAAGGTACACTAGATATATTTGCAGTCCCTAAGTCTGAATTAAACATATTCCTTCATGAATAATGGAACTGAAAAAGGCCAGAGGTACTAAGGAAACTGATCCAAAGCCTATTAAAACCAATGAAATGTCTCACATTGATGCATACCACATTAATAATTATGAAATGGGGTTTTTTTTTTGCAGTAATTCCTAGAAGCACTAAGCAAGTCAGGATCTTTATCACTTCAGTTGCTGCACACAACACATGAGATAGTCCTGTCCTAAAGGCTATACAATGTAAGGGGAAGGCACGAGATAGCAAGTTGGATAAGAACGGTGCAGGGAACCCAAACAAACCCTGAGCTCATTGTACTCAGCAATTATGTGCAGCAGTCTCAGCATAGCAGCTGCTCTGACACTTGTGAAACAGTCAAGCGTATACCAGCACCAGCTGAAATCAATAGTTATTGCAAACATTAAACACCCAGGAAAACCCAGCTCAGCTTTTTACCATGAGCCAACCATAATGAAAAGCCAATTTGAAACTGCTTGTCTTGTATTTACTGCTCCTTGTTCACACCACGGACTCCCCTCGGGGTACCTGTGTCTGCCTTGATCTGAAGTCAACTTCTTTGCACCCCTCCCTCATACAGATCGCCCACGTGTAGCCAATTCTAGCTTTAACTTCCTTCTTGGAGTCTTCTGCATATCATTTACAACAACCTGTTGCAAACAGCATTGTCACAGTGCTCAGGTCGCTGTGTGCACCCCTGCTTCAGTTATAAAGTTAGCAAGTACTGCAGCACCAGGCTGCAGGTTCACAAGCACCTGCAGAGGACGCAGGTATCCAGTATGGTTTTCAAAACACCAGCTCTAAAGACCACGGTGCTTCTAGATTCCAATTTGCATTTTTATGCATAACAGTATCTTTAAGAAGCTAATTCTAAATAACTCCAACTCAAGAAGAGCCCTTCCGCTTATTATTTGGACTGGAGTAGTAGCAGTAACACGTTAATGTTTATTTATTAGACTTTGCCATGAGAAGTAACAACCCCAGACTAAATCTAGGCAAAAGGACATGCAGCAATGGACGTAAGTTACAATACAGGAAATTCTGATTAGATATTAGGAAAAATATTTCACCCTGAAGGTACTCAACTGTTGGAACAGGGACACAGAGAGGATGTGGGATCGCTGTCCTGGGACATATTCCAACCTGGGCTGGACAAGCACCCTCCTGTAACTGGACCTCCCTTGAGCCCTGGATTGGGATGGAGACCTCTAGAGATCCTTTCCAACACAAATCGTATGTCTTAAACATTTACAGCCACTGTAATATCACAAAAATGGATGGGTCTTACTGTTCTTGAGAAATTAATTAATTTCTCAAGACATCTCTGTGCCTCCCATGCTAATGTCGTATCAGAGACTACAACCCTGAGACCCCCTCTCAAGGGAAACTTCCTTTCACAGTGCCACAGCCTGCACCAACTGCATTCCAACAGGAACAACGCTGCGATCTCCCAAGGATGGTGCACAGGCAGAGCTGGGTGAGATCACTGGCATCCCAGCAAGGGGAAATCACCATCGACAGCTCACCCACTGCTCTCTGCGGGGCTCATCCTCACACAGCCCTTAGGAATTCAGCCCACCTCAAATCATCACATACATCTAATTCTGTGTTCATTTCTGCAAATATTTACTTGCAGGTTTTGTTTGGGTTTTTCCCCAGCAGTTTTACCTTTGCTATTTCTTTATTAATCACACACTGAACAGGGCAAAGAACTGCACTAAGTAGCATTTTACCTGTGGGTTGTGCATATCGCCCTTGGCCAACTGCTAGGAGAGGCAGGCAGTGATCAACACCAACTCTGGCTCAAATGTCTCCCTGAGATACTTTAAAAAGTAACTTGGGTGGGTGAAATTATGAAACACACAAAGGAATTTTGAAGAAATACATTACTGAAACCAATGTCCACACTGAAAAATAAAATAAATCAGAGTTATGTGACAGCCCAAGTCAGATTGCTCTAGTAGGTGATTCTCCAGGTTGAATCTGGCATTAATTTCTGCAAGGGATTTCACTTCAACAGGGAATACTGACTTGGAAAAGGACAGAGCAATATCTTTTTCCAGCACTACCACTCATGCAGCTGTGTCACATTTTTATCCTGACAACTGAATTGATTTCATAATAAGAAAACCATTTCATAGTAAATATATCCTGATTTTTCACTTATGGAGTTGTCAAAAAATACCAAAGAGGGAAGGAGGGTGAAAAATGGGACAGAAATATTAAAATTTTGCTCTAAAATTGAAATGACATTAAATGCTTCCAGACATCTTGATCCATCTTTAAATTTAAAGATCTAGCCTGTGATCTTTTGGATGAAAGCAAAATGTGTAAACTGCAGTCAACAATTTCTGGTATTAAAATTTGTTTTGAGACTTGTGGAGGGTAGCATAGCATATAAAAATATGAGAGAAGACAAAACCAAACTTCTAAAAGAAACCAGATAACTGATAATTATTACAAACAAAACAAAACAAAAAAAAAAAAAAAGAAAGAAGCTGTGATAACAAGGCATCCATCCATTGGACAGGCATGTAAAGCAGATGATGATAAATAAAGAGCTATACAATCTTTACATGTAATAGCAATTTCATTCAGAAAACTGTTAATCCTGAGATTTGAGAGGAATTTATTACTAGGTGTGATCAGTGACGCCCATCAAAAATACAGAAATATGCCATCATGTCTTGGAGAAAACCTCAGGACCCGGGCTAGGAGAAACTCCCTCTGGTGAATACAACCTCTCTTTGTCACAGAAGAACATGTGTGAGGAATCTGATCTGTCAGGGATTGACTGCAAATCAAATGGTGCAAAAAGGCTTTTATGGAAGCAGATGTTGGCCAACAGCAAGCAAACCCAAAGTACCAGCTCTCACCTCTGCGAACTGTGTGCACATGTCTGGGGGTCCTGTCCTTTCCTTGTGGCAGTTTGATGCTCCTAGATTGGGTATCATACAGAAAGGTATACTGAAGTTCAGCTACAAGGTGTTAAGGTTGAAGAAAGAGAAACTCTTGGCCAACGGTATAAAACCGCTCAGAAGAAAGGAACTAGTTATCTTCAAACAGGCTGATGAAGGAGCATGGCAGATGAACGTCCATGTTTGCAAACCTAGCCTGATTCCAAGTCAAATACCACAAAAATCAGGTGCAGAAATCCATGAAGTAGTAAACAGGATTAAGGCTTTTTATAGAAGGAGACAACTCAATAGCTTGAGGCTTTCATACTGTGTCCTTGTAAGCTCATTCCAAACCAGAGCGTACTGACAAGGACAATGCCTGAATCCTTGGTTTAGCTAGCTACAAAATACCAAGTTTGCATTTCCAGTAGCTGTCTGTTCCCCAGCACTGTTTATGCCTTCAGAGGTTATTATCAAACTTACAAATTATTTATGTTTTCCTTTCTTTTAGTGTCTGCTTTGATTTTTTTCCTTGAGCTAAATGTTAAAATTTCCAGTTGCTACAGAAAGGAATAGTTCAAGACTTCATTTGCAGACTTGGTTTGTTCTCCTTCTCATCTTTGGGATGCATACAATACTTGCACCACATTTGACAAGATCTTCAACACAAAGCTTTATTGTAAATCCTATTGGTTTATCCTAATTATTTCATTTGTTATTGTGATTTTATTTGAAAATCAATAAAAAAAGAAAATGACAAGAAAAAAGAATTAGACAAAAGACTATCTAAATGAAGCTTGAAGAGGAATGAACTATGTTTTCACTCTTGGAAATGTGCATAAAAAGGCTACGTAAGCAGTAACAGAAAAATAACAGATGTCTACAAGAAAAAAAAGCAAAACTGAAGAAAACACAGGGATATGAATAAACACAATTTGACTCAACCAATTAGAAACATTTGTTTGGTCCAACAATGAAGCTTTGACAAGTGTTAAAATTTCTGTTTTAGTTACTGTCTTCACATAGTTACTGGAAATTGCCCAGATTTTTAAGGATTTATCCTAATCACATAAATTGTACATCATTTTCTTTGACTACTACTATGCTCAATAGGAAATCTAGCCAACAAGAGAAATGTAAGTCTTAATCATGCTTCAACAAGTAGGACTTACAATTCACTTCTCAATGAGACATAATGAGTCAGATAGGTGACTTGCTTGTTCACATTGTTCAGGGAAATTAAAGCGTAGATTTTCTACAAAGTCTTCATACATTTTTTCCCAAAATAATTCTGTTATTTTGTTTTCTGTCTATAAGTTTTTCCACTTTTTTATCATTGTATTAACATTCGTATACTCTAAGAAACAGAGCTGGGGAAAGAAGCAAACATCTGCTTGCTTGACAGACTTTTGTCTATTGGCATTTTCAAGAACAAACTGTGGCCATGTCTTCTGATAGCTGCTGGAAAGACAACACAGCTAGGCACACACAGCCCAGGAGGTTCCTGCAGAGCATTGCTGATAACTTTTTGACGCAGGTGGTGGAGGAGCCAATGAGGCAAAGTGTGCTCCTGGACCTTGTACTCACAACGGACTCGTTGGGGATGTGAAGGTTGGGGGCAGCCTTGCCTGCAGTGACCATGAGATGGCAGAGTTCAGGATCCTGTGTGGAGGAAGCAGGGCAATAAGCAGGATTGCAACCCCGGACTTCAGGAGAGCTAACTTTGCCCTCTTCAGGGACCTACTTGGAGGAATGCCATGGGTTAGGGCTCTGGATGGTAGGCAGGGGCCCAAGAGAGCTGGCTAGTATTCAAGCATCACTTCCTCCAAGCTCAAGATAAGTGCATCCCTATGAGCAAGAAATGAAGCAAAGGGGGCAGGAGACATGCATGGATGAGCAAGGAGCTTCTGGCAAAACTCAGACAGAAGAAGGAAGTTTACAGGATGTGGGTAAAAGGACAGGCCACTTGGGAAGAATATAGGAGCAAAGTCAGAACATGCAGGAAGGTGATGGAAAGGCTAAGGTCCATTTGGAATTAAATCTAGCGAGGGTGGTCAAGGACAACAAAAAGGGCTTCTTCAAGTACATCAGTAGGAAAAGGATGACTAGGGAATATGTAGGCCCACTGCTGAATGAGGTGGGTGCCCTGGTGACGAAGGACACAGAGGAGGTGGTGTTACTGGATGCCTTCTTTGCTTAAGTCTTTACTGCCAAGGCTGTCCCCCTCAGGTTTCCCAGACCTTGGAGGCAAGAAAGGAAGACTTTCCCTTGACCGAGGAGGATCACGTTAAAGATCACTTAAACAAACCTGACACCCACAGATCCATGGGCCCCGATGGGCTGCATCCCTGAGTGCTGAGGGAGCTGGCAGACGGTATTGCTAAGCCACTCCCCATCACCTTTGAAAGGTTGTGGAGGACAGGAGAGATGTCTGAGGACTGGAGAAAAGCCAATGTCAAACCAGTCTTCAAAAAGAGCAAGTGGGAGGACCCAGGAAACTACAGGCCAGTCATCCTCACCTCCATCCCTGGAAGGTGATGGAACAGCTCATCCTTGAGGTCATCTCTAAGCATGGGGAGGAAAAGAAAGTTATCAGTAATATTCAACATGGATTCAGCCAGGGCAAATCATGCCTCACCAACCTAATATTAAGGCTTCTATGATGGAATGATTGGCTGGGTAGACAAGGGGAGAGCAGTGGGTGTTGTCTACCTTGACCTCAGCAAGGCTTTTGACACTGTCTCTCATAACATCCTCACAGGTACTGTGGGCTACCAGAGAGGGGCCAGTGGAGCTACAAAAATGATGAGGGGCCTGGATCATCTCCCCTGTGAGGGGAGGCTGAGGGAGCTGGGCCTGTTCAGCCTGGGGAAGACTAAGACAGGATCTTATCAATGCATATAAACACCTTAAGGGCAGGTGCCAGGAGGACGGGGCCGGGCTCTTTTCAGTGGTGCCCAGCGGCAGGACAAGGGCAACGGGCACAAGGTGCGGCACTGGAAGCTCCACCTGAACACGAGGCAGAACTCCTTTCCCTGGAGGGTGCCCGAGCACGGGCACAGGCTGCCCGCAGAGGCTGCGCTGTCTCCTCCTCTGGAGACGTTCAGAACCCGCCTGGATGTGGCTCTGTGTGACCTGCCCCAGGTGACCCTGCTGTGGCGGGGGCTGGGCTGGATGATCCCCAGAGGTCCCTTCCAACCCCAACCATTTTATGATTCTGGCCTACATTGGGCCCCATTTCTGACACAGCAGCACCAGCAGGGGCTTCAAAGGAAACTTTTCTAAAGAAAACCTGCGTTTAGATTAAGGAGGGGCTGTCTGCATCTCAGCTCTCTGTAAATCAGACAGGCAGGAGCTGACCTTGTGAGGTGTAAGCCTCAGAGGCAAGCAGAACTTCCAGGGCCACAGGCTACAGCTACTATTACACTCATGTAAACAGCACACAGCTTGAAATGTTCCGGGTTAGCCATATCTTGGCATCAATGGTCCTTATGGAGGATGAATTCAGTAGAGCCCACCTTAGGACATGGGAGTGAAAAGTAGTTTGCGTAAAGCCTGATCCTTTCTTGATCACCATTCAGTGCAGACTCCTCCCTAAGAACCACCTGCTCATCTATCAAAGGGTTGCAATGGTCATTTATCACATCCTGTGCATGCATGGATCAAAGCCCAGAAATGAATCAGGAGGAATGGCAAGGAGGGAAGAACACCCTTCCCACCCTGCTGCTCTTTCATGTAGTGCATGCCAAAATTAACCAACTCTGAAATGTCTCCAGATTCCAGTCTCCCATCTGGTACTGATTGTTGGTCCAATGATCCCCCAGGCTCCACAAGTCAACGTGTAAAAAGAATCAAAGGGATATATTAGTGAACATAACTTTTTTCCCTTTGAGACAAGTGTTTCTCCACAATAGCGTGCAGAAAAGTATTGGGTGATATATCTGACAGGAAGGATGGCAAAATGACAGCATGGGCATTATTATGCTAGCCCTAAACCACATTCTGCCAATATACCTCCACAATTAGGTGACCCCAACAATCATGTTGCCTCAGATGTTACAGGCATCTCAATTCATCAGCAGCTAGGCTGAAATCTTGACTTGCTCTCTCTGTTTGCTCAGCATGACAAATAACATATGATGGATTTGATTTTGTGTCCACAAGAAGGGCCTAAAATCGTCCCTCCTCCAGGCATGCTTTGTATTTGCTGGGTATTACCCTGAAGCTTTTCATCAAGCGCTAGGTATAGCAGCTGCACTACCTATACCACCACAGAAGGTCACTTTTCTCTCACATGAAAAGTTTGGTGCATAAAGAGCAATAAGAAGCCTAACAACAAAAATTCCAAAATAATGACTTCTTCCCCAACTCCATGAAATCAGTTAAGGAAGAACATAAATGCTGAGAGATGTTGGTGCAAAAGGCCAGAATTCATTTTATAGCATTTGAGTCTGCTCGCTTTTGGAGAGCATTGTCTGCAGATTTATGATGCACTAGGTAGCACTAAGGATGTCTAGGCAGTTTGGCAACAGCCTCTTAGATTGTTATAAAAGAGAATGGAAATTGAAGCTGAAGAGGATGCTGTAAAGTAATTGGGTTACTAACTGCTTCCATTCTCAATGACATGCAGGTGCATCCAGAAAACCCTCTTTTCTATTATTTTTTGGACACACTGCACCAAATACTTCCAACGTATTTCACTGAATGCCCTACTTAGAAGAAAGGTGCTTTATTCTCCCCATTAAGGAGAGGGTAAGAGCTATCTGCCAAATCAAGGTGCTTCTTTCAGCCACTTGCTGAAGGCTCTAGGACTCATTTAAAAAAAAAGGAAAAATGACGTCTTCGACAAATTTCAAGTAAAAAAAAAGCTAAGTAACAGGCTTTCTCCTCCATAAATTTCCTGTTTTCTTTCAGATTTTACAACACATTTCATTTTGGCATGTGTTCACAAGGAGACCACTACTGGGTATGACCACTTAGAAACTGCTGCTTGTTAAGTGACTGCAGCAGGAAAACTAAACTGCTGCGTGCACCTCAGGGCTGGTGTGTCCATGTGCATTTATAGGGTTAGCTTTCAGCGTTGCATCTTTGAAATATGCAGACTTTACAGCACTGAGAAAGTCATAGCCAAAACTCAAATCAAACCTGTGTCAAGAAACTCTGCTGCCTCACTTCTCACTTTTCTTTTTTCTGCTTTTAAGGCATGGTAAGGAGGTAGGCGGTAAATACAGGCAGCCAGTAGACAACAGTGGAAATAAGGTTGGAGATTAAAGATGCACGGTTGTCCAAGTGGTGGAGTCTATTCTGGACTTCAAATAAATTTTGCTCCACTTTCACCAAGTTCCTCAATATGTGGTATCTCTCACTGTCCTCACTTCTTACAAATTGCAGAAAAGGCTGCAATGTATCACACAGTTACAGTTACCTGTTAAGTACTAACTCAGGCTTTGACCAGCCAGCACCATCTCATTCAGTGAGAGCAGACAGAAAGGAGAGAGATGGCTAGAAAAGGGATTTCCTCCCCCCCTCCTTCCATACAAAGTTAAAACACTGGGAAGAAGGGGAGCAGGGAGCAATTTGATTTAAATCAGGACAATATGGGGGGAAAAAATCCATTTTCTTTACAAGCACCTGAAGTATGCAGAGCAGTAACATGTATAAATACACTAATTAAAGCCTTAAGAAGTCTCATCACCAAGAGTCTGGACAACAGTTAGAGCTCTCCACAAGCTAATCACTTTACTTGCCAAACATGACTGCTCATGGACAAGTTACTGTTTAAAAGCAACAAAGTGCTGTGAAACAGTAAATTAGAACAATCATATGGATGCCTCAGTAAAAAGTAAAGCTGCAGAAAAATGTAGCTATGTCTTCATGAAGAGGAGGGAGGGAAGATCTGTTGAAAGCAGATGAATCCAAACGTGTGTATGAGAGTAACATAAGACAGATCAGCACCTGCAGCAGCCATCCCCTCTTAGCTCCACCTAGAGAACAGGGAGCCGAGAGGGGAGAGAAAATGCATGAATGTCGAGGTGTCAAGAGGGAGGATGTTACGTTTGGGGGATGTCTTAGCAAGTATGTTCCCAATGCAGAATTGATACCAATCGTGTTTTTTTTTAAAAAAAAGGGATGCTATCTTGGAGGAAATAAAACATCAGAGGAAGTTAGCATGTCATGTATTTCAGATGCACCATTTTACACACAGGGCAGATACATTTTTTCGTATCTTTTTAGGGGAAATAAGCCTTAAGTAGTCTTATAACATCTTGGTATAGTGTCAAAAGAAACGAGAACACTTCAGACAGTCTTTGAGAAGCATGTTCAGAGGTACTATAATGTATGCCATTTGGCAAAGAGATTTTCAAAGTGTTGCCAAGCCCCAGTCAGTTTATGGATTTAAGACCCCAGTTGTTTAAGGCCCTGTTTACAAAGCAATGCATCATGTCACAGCATGGCAGTGAAGTTGTAAATGGCTCCCAGATTTTGAAAAAGCTCTACACCACAGTGGAATACAGATCACTCTGAGACACAGCCATAGGCTTCAGGAGTAAACGCAAACATTCTCCTGCAAAATAAGCATGCCAGCTCCTGAGCTGGTATAAATCAAAGTGACCTTTTCAGATAAAGAGAACAATACTCATTTACACACACTGAATCATATTGAATATCTTTTGAGTAACACTGGCCCAAGAGCCTCAGGACCAGATCATCAGACAGAACTAGATGCCTAAATCCTGCTGGCTGCACAGAATTAGGTATCCAAATCCCTTCATGGAGCTGAGCCTAAGTGAAACAGCAACCTACAGGCACACTTACAACATGCAATAAAAACAGTGTACTTCATTTGTATCCAGACCTGGCACCAGGAAAGCAGTGACAAGTGATGCATGGGCTAATTAGCCCTGCTAATAGGGCTATACTGGGCTAACACAAATATTCTGCTCCCAGGAGCTAAGCCAGTATCTCTGCTGAGCTATGCCTTATAGACATATTCGCTTGCTTGGCACCGTTTCATGACTTGCTAATGCTAGGCTAAGTTACACATCACATTTTCATAAATGACACAAGCCCATTCATTCAATACAATGCTGCAAGGACTGCCAAGCCTGTGGAGAAACCTGGAAAACTCATGGGGAGACTGCTGGAAGTGGGGAGCATTGATTAGGATCCCACAGCTCAGATGTACCACATGTGCCACCATGCTGCTGACAGCCAAAGCGTGGAGCCAGCTTATCCCTCCCTGCACCAGTCCTGCAGTCCTGGGTCAGTGCAAGGGAAAAATGCCCTTCACCTCTGGCCACCACCAAGCCACAGACAACACTATGCCCCCCCAGGCCCCCCAGAAAACACATGGATTTTGCTCAGAAGAGACCTACTTTTACCATCTTTTGTCTTCTACCATCCAGGGAAACAGAGGTTACATTTATCTGTGTGGTTCTGGCTGCTGTTGAACAAGTTAAACAGTCCTTTCAACCAAACCAACTTAACTTTCCTCCACCCCTTGGCCCGAGGGTTACTGCCTTCTCAAAGCCATGTGCATAACCACACAGGGGTACACTCTTTCAACCAGCTCTGCTGAAAGGACTTGTGTTTAAAAAAAAAAACACTCATAAGAACACTTCCATTTACCTATATCCCTTTGGCATCACAGAATAACACACAGGTTTAGCAGCTCAGCAGAAAAAGACCTGGGTACTGGTGGACACCAAGCTGAAGGTGAGCCAGCCACGTGCCTTTGAGGTAAAGAAGGCCAACAGCCTGGGCTGCTGGAAGGCCATCACCAGAGGTCAAGGCAGGCGATTAATCACCTCTGCTCAGCCCTAGGGAGACATGTCCAGACTGCTACTTGTCCAGTTCTGAACAAGTAAATACTGGAGCAAGCCCAGCAAAGGCCCACTAAGATGACTACGGGCTTGGAGCACCACATATGAGGAGAGGCTGAGAGAGATCTTTTTTTCAGCCCAGGGAAGAGAAGGCTCAGGGGGGTGGTGTCTTTTTATTGTATGTAAATACCTGATGGGAAGTAAATAAACCTCTTTCTCAGTGACAGGATAAAAGAGAGACACTGAAATGCAGGAAAATCCATTCAAATTTAAGAAAATGTCTTGGGGTTTTTTTTCTTACATTTGATCCCCCTTGCAAACACTGGAATACCCAGAAAGGCTGTGGTCTCCATCCCTGCAAGTGTTCTAAACATGAACCCAGTCCTGGGCAACCCTTCTTAGCTGACCCCACTCTAAGCAGGGGTGCTGGACCAGGCAGTCTCTAGAGACACCTTCCAATCTCAGCCCTTCTGCGATTCTGTGGTTCTGTGACTACTCCATGTACACGTGCAGATTGTAACTGAAGAGCTGGAGGGCAGGAAAATTTAGCAGGATTAGAGAGGACAAGCTGTGATAGGGGTAATCTTTGAACCCAACACAGCTGTGGCCAGAAGCCCATAACCAAAGGTAGTTCGATGTTCCAGTCTGCACTCTAAGCCACACACAGTACCATGGCACCAGCCAAATAAACCTCAAAGGCATCAAAGTGATTACTGGCATACAAAACAAAGCAGGATTTAACTGGCACCTAATAGGGGAAGCAAACTGGGACATAATTGGAGGACAGAAGTCCCAATGAGTTACTCAGCTTTCAAGTTACTTGCTATAGAGTTTCATTACATTTTTTTCATAAAAACTGAGCATGAAAGTTCCTCCTCTGATGGCGGAAAGAGAACAGATAAAACTCAGAACTCTACGCAGCTTGCTGCCTCCTTCCTCTGCTGGAAAAATAATAATTACCGCAGGCCTGCCTAATACTGTAGGATTTATCCCAGACAGCATTAGTACTTTCATTGTTCTATACAGCACAGAGCTTTTTCATCCAAAGATCTCAAAGTGCTTTACTGTAGGGAAGGCAAGCACATCTCTTTCAAAGACATAAAACTCTCTTCAAGCTATACACATTTTATGATGTATTCACCTCTCTTTACATGTGATTTCCAGAACTGGGACAAGTGCTTGGCAAGTCCTATAAGGCACAGGGAAATTTCTTTGCATAGCTTGGTAGGAAAAAAAGTCAAAACACCCCAAAAAGGAACATGGAATCTAGTGCCTGTGCAGAGTCAGTAAGGAGGGGGCTGCAGTAACTTTCAACCTCTTTGCCCTGTACAAGCTTAGGGTGGCTTGTACATAAAGTACTTTCTTGTACACCATAAAGGTGCAAGAACCTTCAGCAGCTTTGCAAATCAAAGGGGAACTGCTCTTTGGTGATGCTAAAATGTAACCAGGGCCAGATTGGCTTGGATTTCTTTAATCCTTACAGATGCTGAAAGAATAGTCTGGAGGGATGAACTTGCAAAAAAAATGATGTTTTTCTTGCAGGCCACTGGGGAATTTCATTCCAACTTCAGATGCTGTAAGCATCTCACTGTGGGCCAAACACATGACAAGTTTATTTCCCTTCAGCACTCTGATCCTCCACACAGGAACAGCCGGTAAGGTTTCAGTTGGTGTAAAGCAGATAGACAACATTTTTTTCAATTGTGATGAAGTTTTTCTCACTCAGCTATTTCAACAGAGGAATATCTATATTACTGGCTCAGTATCCTGCCTCTTGACAGCAATAGCTTACATTTTTAGAAAATGAGGACCAAAGATAAGTGGGACAGAGTGCTCCCACCCCTAAGACCCCTCTTCTTCTCACAGCCACCAGCTTAGGAAGATGGTAGGCACTGGTCACATGCACCAACATGTCAACTGACCCTTCAGAAACTTGCCTGCTTTCTTACTGAACCCGCTTAAAAGTCTGAACTCCACACATCTTTTGTGGGTGACTTTCACATCATACATATAAGTGGCAT
The DNA here is from genome assembly GCF_963210335.1 of Falco punctatus. Classification (NCBI taxonomy): domain Eukaryota; kingdom Metazoa; phylum Chordata; class Aves; order Falconiformes; family Falconidae; genus Falco; species Falco punctatus. Next base: position 34,838,928 of record NC_137583.1, on the reverse strand, counting down.
GAGAAATTTATTTTTTTGTGTTTTAAATGTATTGCCTATTTTTCTCTCTGTTTTTCATCTACTGAAAAACAATGAAAAATCATTCCTTGTTCACCTGCTCCACACCACCATTGATTTTAATGAGTTCTATTTCATCTTCTCTTCGGTGATCTCTTCTCCGGACTGAAGAATTGTAGTTTTCTCAGATGGAAGCTATAAAATAATACTCATGCCTTTCTCCATACTAGTCCTACTTATATCCCTTCTGAGATCAGGACGCTAACTGCATACCAAATTAGAGAGATGAGCACAGCTTTATACAGTAGCATGATGCTTTCTGGTTTGTTCTCACTTCCTTTCCTAATAATTCTTAAAAGTCAATTTGCTTTTTTGACTGCTGCTAGAATTAGCTGATGCTTTCAGAGAAATATTCACAATGACTTTCAGAGCACCTTCCCCAGTGGAAATAGCTAATCTAGAACCCATCAAGGTGTATGAATCGTTAAGGTTATTTTTTCCCTTGTGTATTGCTTTGCATTTATCAATACCGAGCCTTTGGTTCCATGCTGCCACCTAGTCACCTTTTATCATGTTTATTTTGCAGTCAATTTTAGCTTTTACTACCTTGAATATTCCATTTCAGTAAATCTTGTCATGTCACTATTAATTAATCCTCTTTTCCAGACCATTTATGAATGTGTTGAATGGCACAGGTTCTACCTAAAATCCACAGGAAAGCCATCAGCAGCATCCTTCCCCTGTAAAAATGGTAATTCTTATCACTAGCTTCCTGTTCATTAGCCAGAATGCTTCCTCTCTTAATTTTTGAGAGGTCAGTTTCTTTGAGTGCCTTTAGTGTCAGACTTTGTTGAAGGCCTTACAAAAATGAGCAACATCAGCTGGATCATCCTAACATACATGTTCCCCTCAGAGAATTCCCATTTCTGAGGCATAACTTTCTTTTGTACAAAACCTGCTTTGACTCTTTCTCACCATACCGTATTTATCCATTAATCTTCTGGGTTTATTTTTGCTATAGCTTCTGTTCTTTTGCTTATTAAAGTCCTATTCTACTGTTTCATATTTCCAGCTATTTCCCCCTGAGCCTTTCTTAACAACTGACTCAGTATTCATCACTTGCATATTTTAATAGTCACAGCATAAGCAAACTCTGTTTTTCTTTCCTTCTTTTGCTATCTTCTATCAGAAGCTTGATCGACTTCTGATTTACGCTCTTCCTCCCCCCCAAAGGATACAAAACTTGTATAATTTTATTCCTAGAGGAGTCTACATGTTGCATTCTTACACTCATTATTTCACACCTCTCTGCCTTCTACAGACTTTGCTTTAAAAAAAAAAAAAACAACTTAAATTCTTCGAAGCATTAAGTGCACAAAAGCAGCCTAGTTTGGATAGTACTCATCCTTCCTGTATAATCTCCCTGCAGCCTAAGACTTTCAAACAAATTAAAAATAAAAACTATTTAGTGAAAATTCAAGCATGTGTTAACAGACGGACCATCCATCTAGCCTCAGGTGTTGTACTGAAGGCACTGCAGAATGTGCTGCTGTGAAGGGCCCCTCTTTAGCTTCCTGCTTAGTAGACTTCACCTAACAGAGTCCCACCTATGAGACGGGTCTGGATTTCCAATAGCCAAATCATTCCAGCGCTACAGCCCAACTGCTCGTATTAGTGGGGGACATTTCTCAGGGTGAGCAGATCTCCTGGCTGGTGGACAGCTCCTCCCTTATGACCTGTTTCTATCTCCCCAAATAGATGCTGTCCTGATAGCTCCACCATGTCCCTGCAAGCTATGCCTACATACCTCCTGGTCTCCCTAAGCTGCACCACAGCTCAGCTACTGGCACCTTAAGTGATGGCTCACCGAGGACCAGGAATCCCCTGCACTACCTGGATGTAGAAACTGTCAGTTAATTAAATAGGTGATTGTACCCAAAACAACAAGGCAAACAACAGACCTCTTACCTACATCTACCTCCCTTTTGTCTTCCAGAGGTTTTTGACTACTTCCTTGTCACCTATTCATCCAATTTTTTCAGCATTTTCCCAAAGATTCGGGTATAAAGAACTCCAAAGCTGACCTGTCCCATAACTGCTGCTCCTTCAGTAATTTCCAACCAAAATCCTGTCTCCATTACTAATGCCAGAACTTTGAGAGACCTTAAAGATATTATGGACACACTTAGAACAGAGTTTCTTTGCCAGCTGGAGGTGACAAAAAACCTCTTCAAAGTAATTTTCTTTACAGAATGACAATACATATACCTTGTTTCAGTCACCTATAGGAAAAGATTTCAATCAAATTGGTGGCAGGGGTGTGGTGATATGAAGTTATATATTCACTTTATCATTGAATATAGAGGGTGAATATGACTGAAAAAAAAAGAATGACTTCTTAACATGACTTCAGCACTTGAGAGGCAAAGGTTTTCTTTTAGGCAAGTCTCAACAGGGAACAAATTACTTTATTAGCTATCTCTGGACCCTTTTAGATAGAACAGCAATACCTGCTTTTTCGTGGTTGAGTTTGCTGAAGGTCAAAGAAAGATCTTAGATTTCTGCCCTCTGCCCATCAGGATCAGGAAATCATTATTTCTATTCTGTGTTCTGGCCCAAACCCATACAATAGCACCTTCTTGTCAATTAGTTTGAGGGTGACCTTAAATTAGCCTCTCTGAGCCTCCTCAGGAAAAGAGAGTTGTTACTAACTAGCCATTAACTAGACAGAAATATCAAGAATAGGATGCTTTAGTGTCAATGATACAGAAAAAAAAAAAAAAAAGATTTCTTCTGCCAATAGGCTGCTGTAGCCCTGAATGGCACCGATTGTTTATAAGTGCCTTTTGCAATGAGAAAAGGGATGACCCTTCTTTCAGTTTTCACTGATCCCTCACCTTTCCACTGATGGAAGTCCAGAACAGAGTTTGGTGTAAATATGACATGAATGAGCAGTGCACATGTTTTAAACTTTCCTGGGCTAAGACTTTACAGTTTAGTCTGTAGTAGTATGAGTACCTTAACTGTAATTTGCAAGAAAGGCATATATGATCTGTATCACATTATCAAACAATACATTTATAGCACAAGATCAGCCTTCCTCATCCTAAGTTTCTACCTTGCACAGAGTTGATAATTACAGATATACTTAGCTACCAATAGAAACCTGCAAGCTCTTCATTATGTATCTTGCAAAGAACTTCATTACTGTGCAATTCGTGATGTGAAGGGTTTCTTAAACAGTCCTCCCCCACCATTTTAACAGTTCAACTCTGAAAACTGAAGTAAGTGAGACTAATTTTCAGGAGCTGAAGAGGCTTAGTGCTACAAGGGAACCAGAGTATGTCCTCAGTTCAGGAGAGATGTCAAATGAGTAGTTACACACCAGCTACCCTCCAAAACTCACTACACAAAAAAAGGCACAGAAAACACCTCTCCAGTTCACCACACTCACTAATAAAATTTAGAATTTAATTTGTTTGAGAACATTAAAAACCTGTGAAGGCATTTCTTTACAGCCATCTCTCACTGACTGTGGTATCTAAGCTCTTTCTGAAAATCATTCATCCATCAGAGCACATATCTTTGAGATGTAACACCTCACCTCAATGCCAAAGGGCTGGGAGCATCTTGAAAATTGAGATATATGGAGGAAGGAATACTTGCACAGCATAAAAAGAGATATTAAATACAAAGGGCTAAAGCCATAGTGGTGTTTACGTGCTGACAGACAACCACGGTGCAAGCCAGAGCAACCAGAGCCAGGTAGTCCTTCAGATCAACTCTTACCTCAAATTTCCTAGTGCCTGCCTCTCAATGGAGAACACTCAGCTTACCAGATCACTGACTTGCCGTCAAGGGCACTGGCTACACAACATACCCTGGTGATGCTCCAAGTCACAGGACATAGCAATGACAACCCCTCCCTAAGCATCACTAGGCAGTCCTCTGGAAGGAATCCGTCCCAAGGTGCTTGCTTGGTTAGGTGGCAACTGGGAGCTTTGCTCTGACGGCTAGGAAACCTGAACAACAGCATCTAACATCTTTACGGATTTAATTAAGGCTGCTAGCCCTCACTTATTAGCATTTAGCTGGAGCTTGAGTTTAACCATCATTAGAATCAGCATAATTACCATATGCCAGAGAACCATTTAATAAGCTCTGTATCTCCACTATTTGTATTTCAAGAATAAACTGGAAATAGCAAGCATTTTCTCTCCAATACCCCTTTGAATATTAGACTATTAAAAAGATCATACAGCATAATATACAGTATTTACTACTTCAGGTTTATCTTGTAGCACTGTAGTTTACTGCTAGCTACTGACTGGTAACCTAATTTTGTAGATGTGTAAAACGTTGCAATAAACAGATTACTATGTATTTCAAACATTAATTGCCTTCCAAGATCTAGGAATTTCTCAGTGAGCTCACCAGCAGGTTTTATTGGCAGTATAAAATTTACTGTGTTGACATACCCTTTAAAACACCGACTACATCAGAGCTAGCGAAATGTTGGGGTGAGATTACAGAGAATGAGTCAAAAATTTTATATGACATTCTTCCCACCCTATGCCCCCATGTCTTTTACACAGCAACCCAAATTAAGCCACAGGAGAAGTGGCAACACTTGCAAAGAAAAGTAATCACTCTTTACCAGAAGTATACACAGGGAATTGCTAATGAAGCAGTGTATTTATGCCAGAGAAGTCTAAGACACAACATAAAGGCCTCATTATATCGGGAGTTTGAAATATTTCACCATGGCAAGCCAATGCAATGCAAGACCTTTATGCCTATAAGACAAAATGAACCACTTAAAGACACTGTTGTGAAAGCCCTGATTTACATTAAATGGAATTTATTGCTATATTATTAAACCAACTGCTTCTGTAAAACTTGCCTCTGAGAAAGGTAAAACTGTATGATGCCAGTCTGCCTAACTTTTAACAGGAAATTCCAGTAGGCAAAATGAAAGTAAATAAATAAAAAGAGAACTTACAAAGACAACAGACATTTGAACTGAAGACTGTCAGCCAAAAAGAGCACACAAGAAAGAAACAAAAATAACTATACAGATACAAACTCGCAACCTGTATCTTTAATAAATGCACTGCTTGAAAAATAAGGATTATCAAGAAAAGTAAATGACTTCCAGATCAGCAATTTATAAGGAGTTTTCTATGTTTTATCTTTTTGATCAAATCAAATTTGATCAGTTTCCATGCATCTTTCTCCTTCTAATGAGGACATACTGTATTTTATTTAGTGGAAGAAATGGTCAGACTAAAAATGTCCCTGCCTGATGGACTTGATTGCCTTCGGTCCTTTGGGGCTGCTTCAACAGTGAGTTATTTTAAGCCATTCTGGAGCATGTCACAGGCTCCCTCTGGAAGAGGAGGCACCACAGCTTTTTCAGGAAAGCAAAAGTGGCCTTTCCCAGGGGAAAAATGGGCACAGGAATGTGCCTATAGTTTGAGTATGCATATACAGACATTATTTATGTGTGTCCACAAACTGAATGCCACAAAATAGCAGTATTTTCAGTTTCAAAGTAGGATTATTTTTTTTTGATTGTTCAAAAGGTGCAATTTGCTTAAAATAGTAGCAACAAGCTCAAAATAACTCTATCATCATGAAAAGAATAAACAGACTCCTTCCTGGGAAACGCAGCTTTTCCTCCCTTCACACCAGAATTGACTCAAAGGAGGTTTGTTATTACCATGCTTTTTTAGAAACTCAGCATTAAATATACGATCAGTGTTACCAGCATGAAGGTGACTGAGTGCTAACCAGAGCCCCAGTGCTCACCTGAAATTAGGAACAGGAGTTGAAGCAACCCCTCAGCCTCACTGTCCCAGTACTCCTGGCTAGCACTTCCCACCAGCAGAGCTTTCCCCCTTTTGTATGCATTTTTTATGCAGTTTTCACTGATAGAGGTGCCAAATCATCTGTACCACTTGTGTCATATGTTGGGTAAAGCCCAATTCCACGTGTCATGATAAGCTATCATGAAAACATGCATCCATACATACCCATACCTACTGGCCTGAATTGAGTTTCAAAAATACATGCATGACTGACATTCAAGTGCCATAAACAAAATTAGTGGCTGTCATTCAAGCAGAAAGTTATTATCAGGTGGCACTAAACAAACACAGGCTCAAAGCAGAATAGAAGGGTTTTTTTTAATAATTGATGTATGAGTAATTTAACTAATCGCTATAGTCAGTCTAGCAGAGCACATTTTTCTTGCACATAAGCAAACAGACACCTGGGAAGTTACAGGGACTGTGCTAGCAAATTAATTATAGAATACAAATGTCACTGTGGAAAATTCCTAAATCCCTTCATTTTTCTATTTAAACTATAGGGTCATTTCATTTATTTTAGAGGTTTCATCTGGACCTACATCCCTACATTGTCAGCTCAAACACTAACAAAAGAGATGGGAAAGAAAATGGCATCTACCCCACAGCAGGTTGGACACAACCTCTTCACATCCCTGCAGGGAGGGACCAGCTACCAGGCTTTCACACAGAGCCAGTTCAACACCAGCAGATGTTGCTCAGTGGTGGATACCTCTGCAGAGCAGATGTGGCCACTCAAATCTCTGTGGATCCAGCTGTGAGGAACCATGAGCACAGGTTAAACATGGGGCACAGCCTTCCCCTTACAACAGTTTTACTTTATCTCATAAACGGATGGGTTTAGACAGGAGCCAAAACTGGAGCAGGAGCCCTTCTGCTGCAGATGCCAGTAGGGATCATGCCTGCTCGCAGAGAGGGGTGAGCGTGCTGAGGACTCCAGTACCTGATTTTGCCTCCTTCAGCTTTGGTTTAGGCCAGATACTGATCTTAGTTTCTCCATTAAAGTCATTGGGAGGACCAAGATAGCTGAATCTTGAGCCACATTAGGACAATACCTATGGCTACGAGAGGCAGAATCACACCCTGGTTAATTAATTCTCACAGGTTTCTAATGAGCAGAGATGGTTTGTATTCACAGGCAGCATTTGCTGCTGTTTTATAATATATGCAGTAATTATGCAGCTGATGGAGCCTTATGTAGCTGCTAGTTCTTTCCTATACATAAATTAACAGCAGGATTTGTGTAATGACGGGATAATGAAGGCCTGGGTCATTGGTATTCATCTGTAGAAGGCCTTGAGAGGCTGGGTCAAAGACAGACATGTTATTTGGCTAACACAGATAGAGACCATTGTTAAAGGACTCAATTTTATTCCACTCAAGACCCCTATTAACTCTCTCCATGGCTGACAAAAGTACTTTTTTTTTGTTTTTTTTTGGGGGGGGGTGTTGTTAGACTTCTGTAAAATTTTTTTTAGGTGCTTGAGGGAAATACTTTCCTCTTAAGACTGGCTCTGTGCCGGATTTGCCCCACTGAGCCACAGTTTGCTACAGCAGGGAGAGCAGGCTGCCTCTATCAGCCCCACATTAGGGTCCCAGCATGCAGGAGCAGCCAGGGAGCTGGGACAAGGGCCTTCCGGAGTCCCAGCTCCTTTTTCCTCTGACTTTTGTGTCTTCTGTTCCCCATTTGTGCTCACTTTCACAGCTGGAGGGCTCCGATTTTCCCTAGTGGTGCAGGAAAGTTTCATTGACTGCAGCAGAGGTTGCATCAGTTGCTCAGGCAGCAGTGTTTTCATTAGGTCATGTTAAAATTTCTTGGTGCCTCACTACTAAATCTGTTGGTTTTCACACAGAACATCGTCGTGCTGAGAGAATGTCTTATTCCTTCTCTCCATCCTGAGCACCCTCAGCCCCCTGACACCCTTTCAGGGCCAAGCAATGGGTGAGCTCCAGGACAGAGCAGAGGCACTGGCCAGCCCCGCGTGCCGCCTCCTGCGATGCACAAGAGTAAAATATGTTTCTGCAAACATGCAAGGAGCAGCACTGTGGCTGGGCAACCATATGCCAAGGAATACTTTTGGGAGGAGAAAACCCCCAGTTGAAATGCAATCTGCAGATAGCTGCCAGCTGCCTCCTGGTAGGTCAGCCTAGGGAAAACCAAGCAGCTTTGATCATGACCAGCACTGTCCAAGCAGGTCCTCAGCTCCACAGAGATTGAAGTTCAGCTTTTTTAGTCCTGTTCTTGAAGGTGGGAGAAGCCCTCTTCTCTTCCTAGATGCTTCCTTTTGTATTCAGCCACGCACTCCACTTCCATTCTCCTTGCCCTGCTCTTCTTCCTCTACAGCCACACTTTGCCAGGATGTGATTCCAAGAAGCAGACACAGATACTCCTCTCCATCAGTGCATCCAGACTTGGCTTTTGGACCTCTCATTCCCATGCCACCATCACCACCTGGCATTCACATGATGAGTAGCAATGGTAATTATCAACTCCCACCCAAAGCTGTGGACCCCAGTCACCACAAGACAGCTGGCTGGGAGCGTGGGGAACAGCAGTGCACAAGGCTCCATCAGACAGGGCTCTAAGCTTCTCCATCTCTTATTTCTAATCAGTACGTGGAGAATTAAAAGCGACACTTGATGGTGTCTAGCTTGTTATGTGTGAATGAAACCATTCCTTGCTGTGCTCATCTTCAGCTCCTACCAAAGCCATGAAAGTCCCTCCTGTGCCTTATTATCCACACAGCCACTGCCTGCCTTCAAATTCTTTCTAGCTAAATGATCCATGGCTGCCTCACTGCAGAGGGGAGGGACTACAGATGGATCCCCTCAAGGAGTTAAGAGTGTACCATGTGTGGATGATGGCAATCTAAAAAAGATACTCCAAAACATCAGAGCAGATGATTGTCACTGGTTTACACATGAGCCTGAGGGGCTTAAATTCCTTTTATCCATTGAGCTTTCCAGTGATATCACTTTAAATAAATATTTGGTTGACAGAGATCTTTTCCTGATGTGTCTGATTTATAAAGCACTTTGAGATCCCACGGGGAAAAGTGATGATGTATAATGGGCTTAGGAATTGTTTGAACAGTCCTTTTCCATAATGCTGCTTGTGAGTGCAACGGTGATACCTGCAATGACTCTTGCAACCAGAGTGCCTCAGGAGGGAGTCTTCATTCAATACTCTAAATCCTGGGATCCACTCCCCTTTGATCTGTCCCATCCCTGAGATTTACCGTGTGCAAAAGCACCAGTTCCTCTAATACCCCTGTCTTTGACTCACATCCTTCTTTTGTTCTTCACTGATACATTATCAATCATTTACACCTTCCTTTAAAGTATCTCTCCTTCCCGTGCAATGGCATGGCAATCTGGTCATTACCTGCAACACCCTGCCATCATCCTGCACCCATGCCTGAGTGCTTCCTCACATTTCCAGTCCAGCCTCACCTTTTCCAGCATAAGCTTTGCTGGAAACTTCTCTCCTCTAGTTCCCTCTGTCTCACAGCACTGAGGTTAAGCCTCTCATCCTTGGAGCCTTGGATGAGCTCCCCCACTTTGTTCACTGCTTCTTTTCACTCCTATCCCTTCGTGCTAACACTTGCACTTAACACTAATACTAGCTCAAATACTGCAACAATGGAGCCATGCTAGTTACCTGTGGGATGCAGTCTCTTTTCCAAACCTGCAAGAAATTGCTCACTGATAGACCCAGGGAAGGACCCTGCCTTTGCAGCTAGCACATCCCAAAGCAAAATGAATGAATATTTAATCTCTTTCATTGCTGGTATTATTCTTCTTGGAGACAAACTGTGATGCTCCTTTGGAAGTGTGAAACATTTTCCACCAAGAAATTCACTGGAAAGGCTTAGGGAATAAGGTCTACCTGCTGTGAGCAGAGCAGATCTAGCTCTGAAACCGTAGGGTCTTTGAGCTGGGCTTTGTGGCTTATATGCCTGAGAAGAACAACGTGTGTGAACGCTCTTCTCCAAATAACAAACAAAGCAAGTAATAACAAGGATAATCACCGTCTTAACAGTGGAGTTAGAATGGAATTAGTAATTGTTAATATCAATGCTATAGCTAGTCATAATTTCATATAGCTCACAGTTTTATAAAAATCTTGGAGCTGTGATCTCAGTAACTGCACACGTACAAAATACCCACTCACCAAGAGCCGCTGACAGCACTTAAGCATGACACAGGACCTCCTGGCACTGTAAGTCCAGTGACTCAGTGGAGAGGATCTGGACTTCCTTGTCATTATTAGCTTAATGAGAATACCCGAGTGAGTTTTGCTCTCTCCAGGCTAGTTTAAGAGAGGTATGTTTGGCAATGGCCAAATCTCTGCAAAACAGCTTGTAGCAACTAAGATGGGGTAGAGAAGAAGCCCTCCACTGACTACACGTTGCTACAGAAATTGCTTTCTGTGCTACAGAGAACTACTGGGGCAAGAAATAAGGAAATATGGATTGAAAATAGCAGGAAAAATATTTAAAGTATAACATTTAAAACTGCAAAATACTTGTGTCCATCTCTGCACAGTAATCTACATCTAAATATTTTTTCTTCTGTGTTTTATAAATTCAGTGAAAGCAGGGAATTTTAGGGACAGTTACAGCCTCACTGAACCAACATTTCTCATACTTGGTAATGGATTCAGGACAGAAATAGAGACGACTTCCCATCCCATCCATTCTCGTTATCAGCTCTTCCCTCCCTCCTGCAATCAACATATCCATACACGCTTGCAGAAAAGCAAACATCTCATTACAGTTTCCTAACCAGTTCACTGGACTATTAGAGATGCCAGCATGGGTTAAGTCTCTGGAGAGAGATTCTCTAATAGCTCTGGAAGCTTCCATTATATTTATTATTACTTGAACAAAGTTATCAGAATGAGATGGTTTGCTCTAATTGGCATGTCTTTGCCAAGCCAGAAATCATCTTCCCAGGCTAAAAAGGTCAGGTATTGATCAGCATTACACAAGCTGCAGTGACAGCAGCAAACTCACAGCCTATAGTCCTGATCCCATTGCATGACCAGCAAGTACAGACCCCCATACAGTCCCCATGAGCTCAGTAAAATCTGTGAAGCCATGTGGGCTTTGTCATGCAGATCAAATTAAAAGCTTAAGGCCCAGTAATATACTCACTTAAATCAACCATAATATGCTATGTTATCTTCTATGAAGACAGCAGAAGAGAGAATGGTTTATAGCCTCCACTTTGCATACAAATTCAGCTGTACATCTGTCCAATAGTCTCTTAAAGTATTTCCAAAGGGCTCCGGTAAAATACTTTATTCTAATTGTTAATCATCTGAACATCACATTTGAAATGAGAAAAACATTGAGAAGTGCCTTAAAATACTCATTACAGTGGAAAATGTCTATTTCTGACATGCTTTTGTTTCCAGGAAATCCCTCATACTTTCATCGGCCAAATATCACATTCGGTGTCAGTTCCACAATCATTCAGATCAAACACTCCCCGAGCACAATTCCAATGACACGACATCCAAAGCCTCTGCTTACCATCAACTTAAAAATATATAAAGGTTTATAAACAAAGGAAGGCCTGACCTAACCAGTGCCTGTCACATGAAACGGCCAACAGCATGACTTCTGTTGATATACTCTCATGGGGTACATTTATAGGGAACCAGCCTTTCTGTGTGATTAGCAGTATCAGCACACTCCCCGCAAACCAAACCACGAGCATAAAGGGGTTAGAAAGCATTTAAGCCTTTAAGCCCTTAGATCTCCCTCCGAAGGTGTCCTGCTCTTCTTTTCTAATTCATTAGAGAATAAATCTGTGATAAGCAAAGTAAATTAGATTCAGTGACATTCTGCTAATTGAGTCATCTTCCTTTGCCTGGCTTGGCTGGGTTTTTAATTGCCAGCTAATCTCATCAATATGGTGGATGACTGGCAGCGTGCAGATCACTGTCATACAACTGCACTGAAATAGAAATAGAAGTTCACGGCTCATCGGTTGACCCAGGTCTCCTTTGTCATACACAGGAATAAATTGGGCAGATCTGCCGGTCATCAACTGACCCCAAAGTATGGAGAACAAGGAGGACAATGGAAGGTAAATAAACAAATGAAACCAGCAGAGCTGCTGGGAAGATCTGCAGCAGTTTCAGGAACGATGGAGCAGGAGAGAAAAGGGGTCTGTAAACCTGTCCTGCATTCTGATGAAGCCCTGCTGTGGTGAGAGATTCTAAATGGCATGAATTATGAAAGGGATAATTTTATAATTGAGATCGTATTCATTTTGCCCTATTGTAGCAAGCAATACTGCAGATTCTCCCGGATGTGGCACTGAGGAGCTCTGCTCTTCACAACACTGAAACCTCTCAGCATTTACAAAGGGAAAGCCCATGCCTGGCACACACATCCAGTAATGCATATCTAGATAGAGTAACAGTAAAACAAGACAAAATTCTCCCCTACAAATCTCTCATTAGTTACAGTTACGGCTTAACTAAAGGTTATTATTTTCAAATGCAAACTACTGTATCTAGCTTGACAGAGGCATGACCTGCCATTGCATCCTGGGCACTCCTGCTTCAGCTAAACTTGGTTAGAGGAGCAGATTTTCAGCATCACTGAAAACATGATCTGGACATCTTTTTATTGTAGTTTCACAGCAAAACCAATCCTGTGTCAGACTTAAACAAGTAAATCCCAGTTGGCAGGGGCTGCTGGCTGACCCAGGGATCTCAGCCCATTCACTGAGATCTTAAAGCAGGATCAAGGCTTACATTTGTTTACATCTGTTTCTCTTTTACATTTATATTTACACTTAGCTCTATGACATAAGAGCCTAGAATGCCTTATTGCCTCAAATAAGAGATTTAAGCCAGAGATTTCTAAAGTACGTTAACAAACTTTAAATCAAATGCTCAATTCATAAAACAAAGAACAATATTTCTCTCACACTATAATTCTTCCCAAGCCTCACACCTGCACTGTTGATATCAGTGGAGTTTTATGCCAACATCAGAAGAGGCAAGTCCTGATTCTTCATTTTTCTAAAGTATCTTTGAAGCAGAAAAGCCTGAAGCTTTAACTTCTTGTCTATTTTTATCTAGCAATAGTAAATTCATTAGAGTAACGACCAAAAGCAGCCCTTCTTGAGCAGTACTTAGCCCTTTTTTTCTCTCTAATGTAACTGTTACTGTTTCAGTCTCTGCAAATGACCAAATAAATGGTTGTCCTGCATAAATATGTTCTGACTGTATAAAGTATTTATAAGTCACCCATGTCATCTAGGAGCCTGTTCACTTATAACATGCTGTTTCAATGAACAGCACTGATGGTAAATGCTAAACAAATCACAAAATATGAACATGAAACTGATGTTGAGCACCATCACAGTAAAGCCATTAAACATCGGAATTAATGTCTATTTTAATCTCGGGGGGGGGGGGGGGGGGGGGGGGGGGGGAAGAGAGTTTTTTTTCTTTTTTTATAGCATTCACTTAGATATCTTTTAAAACGCAGTCCTTAGAGAGCCTATTTAGGCACATACATGCTTTCACGGGAGCAGAGAAAGTAATATCACTGTAAGATATGAAATTATTTTTTTTTCTCACCACAAACGGCAGCAGAGCCGGTGCAGCCCTGCACAGAGGGGAAACAGCAGGAAAACTATGACAGCAAGGGCCTTGCCTGCAAATGTCATACTCTCCCTAGTTCACATTCCACAGACCGGTGTGCCAAATGAAAAATATTTCATTCCGAAAGACCCCACATGTGCCTTGGGTGAGGCGTGAACATTGCCAGCAATGTCTGATGTTAGCTGGGGGGGCTGCCCAGGCCCTTGCTTGATGCCTTGCTCATGGGTGCCACGGCAGGGGTTACCAAAGGGGACACTAAGGGCTAAGGCACAACCAACAGGCATTCCACATGCAACAGCTCTTGGGACGGGAAGGAAAAGACAGAGCAACTTCAGCCTTCAGCAAAGCAGCAACAACTCTGTGCCCTACTCAACTACACCGAAACTCTGCAGTGCAAAGCTTTGTGCTTGCATTGCACCTGTCAGGAGGCTCAGTTCATAACTGCCCATTCAGCAAAACTGGTCTTTAGATTCTGTCCACAAACACCTGCTAAAGGATAACCCAACACCTGGCCAGCCATTCCATCAGCTAACTTAAAAATGACCTGAGCACCTGCATAGTTATCTCTGAATTCCCCCCACTTCTCTTTCGGGAAGAGTTTAAAAGACACTATTTATATAGTTATATGACTGCATATATTTTACTTAAAGTACCTACCCAAGGTCTGCACACAGAGAGGGATTCCCAGCAGCCAGAGAACCACTGGCTGCATCCATTCTGTCCGAGATGGATTGGTGATTACCATCCTTTGATGGGAAACCCAACAGACATGGCAACTTCTCACAAGCTGACAATGCAGGGAGAGCAAGAACTAAATAAATCAACAGCTCAAGTTTGTTTTACCCACCCCCCAAAAAAACAAACAAAAAAAACCAAAACCAAAGCCATGTGAAAGCTTGCTGGGCAGCCAAGTGCCAGAGCCCCATACTCAGAGCAGGAGGGCTGACGTTGTTTGTCACGACACGAGGCCGTTGACTTCAGCAGAAAATGACTGCTCCAGGAAAAGTCAAGATAAGAAATCACATTTGGCCATTCCTAGGCACTTGAACAACTCACCATAACGGTCTTCAGATACGTTCCCCATGTCTTTCACTTCCTAGTGAGGGAAGAAGGAAGTGCTATAGCCACCTTCTGGCACATTTGTGCCATTTTCTTCTGTGAAAGTAAGTTGACCCTAGTGCTTGCTGCAATAAATCTCCCATTTCCTCCTTCCTTCACCCTTTTCTGTTTAAAGTTATTTGTACAATAGACTTAAATACATTATACTAATTTCTCTAGGAGCCCTGACACGTTGTTAAATGACCATGAACCTATTTTAGTTGCACCTTAATTTATTAACTCTCCTGCCTACCTCCAGTGTTGGTGCCTCTATTGTAGGATCATAGGAGGTTTAGGTTGATTATCTGCCTATTTCATATGCAGAGCCATTATTTCACTCTGCTCCATGCCATTATAATAAAGCAAAAAGCTCTCATTTTTTCATTTTCAGTTCACATTGGGAGACTACATGCCTTATTAGTATCTTCTAAATTCTTATATTCCGTTTGTTGTGTAGTGCAGTCAGAGAATACAAATAGATTCTGCCTCAAAGAGATGCTTTGCAGAATTTATGGATGGAGATAATCCTGTTTTTATCAGGTGAACTAGTGAATCTTACCTCCTGATAGCTCTTTTCCCTATCACTGCCAGCATGCTGCCCACATTCTTAGAGGCATGTAACTGCCGATCTGCACATTGAGACACTCCTATTTACCTATTTACCACTAAGATACTGGTATCAATTTCTAGCTGCCACAACCTCCAAAGCACTTCTGATCCCATGGGGCATTTCAGTTACTCTTGGTCAACAAGCCGAGAAGACCAAAGCACCAGCACCGCTGGTCGTCTGCAGCCCATCAACCAGGACTGGCCCCATGCAGTCCTGAAGCTGGTCCCACACCATCACCTGAGGGTTTTGCCCTCAATAAAAGGGCAGCTCACTTTCTCCAATAGAAACACTCTTGAGCCCCTTTTGAGAGTTCCATTTGCATGTTGCTTTTCTTTGCCTCCATTGCAGTTTCATTCAAGATGCTCTTAAGTCTTTGACTCACACCACAGTTGGCAGCTTCAGTGCAGCTCTACAGAGTTTAATAAATGGTCTAAAGTGGCAATGAGAGGCTGATTAGTACTTGGTGGCCTCTGAGAAGCCTCATGCCACCCAGAGGTGGGTCATCTCAGCTACACTGGGATAACAGCACAAACAAACACACCATGCTACTCCCTGGGCTGGCTGGAAAGCAGTCTCTCCTGTGTGGTGGAGCAGCTATTGATTTTTCCAGCTGTTCTCAGGGGAACTCACAAGAAGAAAATGATTTTCTTTTAAGTTCAAGTGCAAGAGTCTGCCTTGCTAAAGGGCTTATCTTCACATATAAGTTTTACCAATTCAGCTTGAGTTGTGTAATTAAAGTCGCGCAACCCCCCATAGTGTGGAAAATCCTATAAAAATGCTTTATATGGAGATAGCTATATGAATTTTAAACAGTCTCATATCAGTATAAATGCACCCCCATGAGTGCCTCTACAAATATAGTTGCTGTCCAAAAGCATACATCAAGGAATTTTATAACTCTTCAGTGATTTATGTCACTGTATAGCACTGAATATGGTCTAGTTCAAGCCTTTCAAACATAGGGAACAGATAAATCTTTAAAATCTCAGGAGGTTAAAAAAAAAAAATCTATATTTTATATCATATATTTATATTTTATGGTGAGTGCTAATTTAAGTACCACACAGTTATTTCTCCTTGGATTTCTAGCTCCAGTTCAAACAGGCTTTAGTATTTTCATTACAATTCAGTATGTTTATTTAGCATTAGAGCTGGCTGAACTATTCATTACTAATTTAGCCTACTTATTTTTATTTATTTATTTATGGTAAGTGAATCTTCACCAAATAAATCCTAGTTCTCCTCCCACAATGTTCAGATTCTAACAGCATTCCCTGGAGAGTTTGGGAGGATGATTATTCAAGACCCATGGTCTATTCACATGTACCAATTCCCCATTTATTCTTTGTGGGGTGTGCCTGAATGCCTGAGTGTTTGTAATGCTTCCTAGGAGCTCCTGCAAACCCATTTCTGGAAACAAACATTATTTCCCATTCAGCTGTGCTAAAAAACCCACAAACCAATAATTAAAAACAAAAGAGAGAAAGAAAATGTAATCCTCCCTCTCACACCCTATCTGAGCTCTCAGACGAGCAGTGTGATACAAAGTCATGTATTTTAAGTGACAGACGATGAGTAGCTCCCATCCACAGCAAGCCTGGCTAATTCACATGTCGCTAATGTAGATCCTCATTTGCATATGCAAGCTCATTCTGTCCTTGCTTCCTTCAAAAATGTAAAGAGCAGAACATTTTACTGAGATTTAAAATATCTGAGATACCACCTGCTCCTATGATGATTGCTTCCAAATACTTACTAGCAAGGACATAAATAACTGAACCTTAGTCCCTTACTGAAGGGAAGCAAAGTCCGAACATCACACGCCACAGCATCCTCATTTTCTGGAGCTGACTGTTCACTCTTTCAGAGTTCACCAATTCAATCTGCTCTGGTCTGTATAACATACTGCAATATTTACTTGCATTCATTTTAAAATACACAGGACTAGACGGATGCTTGCACACAGCACTATGAGATGTGAAAGGGCATCCAGGTACAAGCTGCACTTTATTCCTCTAACGAAGAATCACCTTGCACATCATGCTCATTCTGCATAAGGTTGGGACTCTTCTTACTTTTGTGCCAATTGTCCAGCTCTTGAAGACCTTACAGAGCAAGAATGGCCAGTTCTGCTGACCCTCAGAATTCCCTGCAAACCCTTACACATCCCAGGTCGTGAAGTGCCTATGTCAAAGAAGCATTGGGGAATCTCTCAGGCTTTCACCACTGGAGAAGGGGAGTCCCACAGTGATCCTGGCGCTTTGCTGCGGGTATGGCACTGCTGAACATGCAGCTTGGTGCAAGGGCAATCCCGTGACACTGCCCACAGCAGCCCTTACTGCTTTGCTTCCTCTCAAACCAGCAATTCAGATTTCCTGGCAGCAGTTTTCACTTTTAATTTACCTCTTTCAGCATTAGCTAAATATTCCATTTTTCTCTCCTGCTATAACCAATAAAAACCAAAGGGAACACACTCATTATCAGCATCTGACACCAACAGTAGAAATCCAACTCATCTTTTTATTCCTGCCTTAGCAGAAAGGAAAGGTTGTTGAAACATGGCTTTGGGCAGCAGAGCTTTCTCAGCTCTAGGCATATTCTGTTGAGAGTTTCTCATTCCCTGGAGACATCCTTAAATTCCCCCTCACTGGTTCAGTCCCTGACCTTTCAGTGAACTAACTCCCAGAATTAAAAATACCAAGGACTTGAATATACTCAACACAATAACAAGCACTTTTCCCAGCTGTTATCATGGCAAAATCTTTTCCAGTTATTTACCCCTACCTCCTTTGGTTTGTATTCCTTTAGGTGACCCCAAAAAAGCCAAGAGTTTTATTGCCTCACCTTCCACTTCATGTGACTCCTTTTTTCAGTACTACAAATACTGTATCTGCTAACACATGGAATTGTATACCAATTTTCAATTCAAAATCAGCAAGTGTCCCTTTTGCTTTCAGGTTGCTAGCTCGTTCATCTTCTGCAGCAACAATAATATTAATCTGACAGATAATCCTGTGCAACTCAGGCTGTCATTGCCCATGCAACACCATGCTGGTGCTCAAAAATGCTTCTGTTTTCCACTTAACAGGCAGCAGTTTCTGTGGGCTCTGACTCTGAGCACAGGACCCTCCACACCAGCTCCTCAGCACAGGGTCCCAGAGCTTTGCTGACACATACCCCATCAGTGTGCCAGGTCACCCACCCAGCAGGGAAGGTCAAACTGGCAGCTTGTGCTCTGTGGGAAGCCGATTGTCACACATTAATTCAAGATCTTCCAACAGATAATCTCAGGCTGTTTTGTTCCAAGACTCAGTCCTAATCCAGTCTTTCATCACATACTCCATTAGCCCTGCCAAAATTTCCAGCTGGACTCTTAAAACTCAGTTACGCATCGGTTCTGCTGCAGCCCCACGCATCTTCCATGTCCTTCAGTTAAAAATCATCCTCTCTGAGATGTGCCATGTTAGAACAACATTCCCAGGACCTCTTCAGTATGCTGACCCAGGCCACGGTCTATTTTACCTGAACACTATTCAAATATGTGAAGTGCATCAGGGCTACCACCTTGAGAAACATTACCTCTGGCCATCTTCCTTCACAGTGGTGCTCAGCACCTACAAATGCAAATATACTATTGAAACCTCTCCCAGACTTCCAGCTTTTCTGGAGCCTTTGGCAACTCTGTTCCTCCATTCAGACGACCATCATCTTTTCCTTTACGGCACCACACACTTGCTCAAAACTGTATTTGCCCAATATATTTGAAAGATCATCTTTACTGTGTTTGCCCCTGTCTAACTAGTACCCCCTACACGTGACACTGCCCGATGCTACACATAGCAGCACACTTCCCAGTACCACCGGAGGGCTCAGCAGCAGTTCAGAGCAATCCCTGTCATTATGACACCTCTTGGTTTCCAGAGGAGCCTCCTACCAGTCCACAGCGCCTCTGCCTCGTTCAGCAGGGCGTGCAGCAGAATTGCTTTGCTTTCCTAGAGAGGGGCTGTGCAAGCAGTCCCACCTCCATTTGCTGTTCCATACTGCAGCTCTGATTCCTCCCAGGCCTGAAGGGAGCACTCAGTAAACTCTATGGACAAGAGGAAGAGTATACAATGGGACCTGGGAAGTGGAACAGTTTTGTAATACAGAAACCATGCCACAGTTCCTATGGAAAAGCCTCATGACACTATCCCACTCCAGGATTTCTCTGGGAGACTAGATATTTTGTCTTTTTTTCCCCCCATCCATGATCCTTATTAGTTTCCCAGACTGCAATAAAAGATGAGTTCTTGAACCACATTTTGTCACCTAGATGTGGGAAAAACATGCCCCCTATCATCTTCTGCTAGTGACCTGCCTCTCTTTCAAGATAGCAACCATTCAGTTGTCCCACCTAAGGCACGTGCCCCAGACAGTCACCCTGAACCCACCCCTTGCAGGAAGCCCTGCAGGGTGGGCTGCAGAGGCACATCTCAGTCATCTCTAGGAACTCACTGCCTTCAGTTCTGATGGAGGATTAACAGCTTATGGGGAAAACAATAAAATTGGAAACTGTTTCAATTTCAAATTGTAAAATCAAACCAGACCTGTTTCCGCTCAAAAAATTACTTGCTTTTCCTGATTGTTTTTCTTTCCTCCAAAATAATGGGAAATAGGGTTTGTCATGCTTACAGACTGCACAACTCAACAAGTGACTGACAGTTTTCATCCACAGTAAAAGCCTGATGGTCTGTGGCAGATAACTGCACTCGCTCTTGCCAGATCACATGTTTTTGCTCATGAGCTGTGAAGTGAAAGGAGAACTGTGAGTCATCTCCAGAAGACTTTCAAGAAACAGTTGATCATGAACTGAGAGCCATGGCTATGAGGTCAGCCCTCCCCTTCTCCTGACCAGAGCGTGGCTGGGAGGCTGTGACTCATGGCAAAGTCGAGAGGGTTCAGTCCACGGCTTTCCTTTCTGTAGGAAATGATTCAGTACAAGATTCTCATTCCTTTTTATATGCTTTTTAAAAGCATCTTTTAATGCTGGCTTTATAGTGATGGTTTTTTCCTCTTCACCTCACAGAAGGTTTCAGATCAGTGATGTTTGAGGTTAAGCACCGAGCAAAGCAATCCCAGTCACCAAAGGACAGTGTGGGAACATGCTTTGCCAGAGAACAGTGGTGTTCAGAAAAGTTCTCGCTGCTTTCAAGAGCCACTTGGCATTTCCTTGCTTCAGTCTCCTGTTCGGCCCATGGCTTCCAGGAACAGGCACTGGGGATTTAGATAAGGGAAATGCTAAGAATGCTCTTTTCATTTCCATCAGTTACCTTCACGCAGCTTCACTGGTGCAGTGCATGTTTTGCATGACTTTTTCATCAGTGCCACTATTAAAAAAACCAATAATTAAAATGAAATAAACCCAACATCTTTACACTGTCTTCCTATCCACAACTACCTAAGGTATTCTGTCCTATGGACATCCCATCAAGCACAACAATATTCCAGTCTGGCAACCAGCTCTGGTGCAATTCTCACTTTGTGTCCTGCACCAACCACAGTCCTCCCTTCTCCAAAAGCATAAGACTCCTCTGACAGATTCTTGCTTGGTTTCCTGTCAGAAAATAGCCTTGAACCTTCTTCTGTGACAATAAACAGAGACCTACATCTGCTAGGAAGTTAAACACCACGCAGTCTGCATAGCTTAATACATACACGATTCTTGCAGATTAACAAATGACCTCAAAATGAGCAATTTCACTAGAAAAAGCATGATAATTCTTGCAGGTAACTTTCTCCTGACACAAAAAAAAAAGGGGGAGAAAAAAGAAACAAACAAAAAAAACCCCATGGCCTAATTCTAACTTCAGATTGCATTTGCCAGATGTAACTTTGGTATAAAGTTAGATCCAGCTTTATCTAAAATACAAAGCTATTGAGATTCCTGCAAAAGTTTGCATCCTTACAAGACAGTGGTAAAGTTCTGGGGCAAATCTGCACTGTCGATGGCCTCAGGACTCCTCAGCACCAAGGTGGCATCTTACTGATCTTTTTAGTTCCATCTACAACTTGGGAAGGACGAAAGTTCCCCTCACCACACACAGCAGCCAGGTCACAGATGGGCCTTTGTCTGCAGCAGGGGATGCCAGAAGGAATCTGCAAAAAGGCCTTAAGTCTTGAATAATGCAGAAAGTGAGAAATACTTTAAACAAAAATAGTTTCTAAGTCTTCTTATAGAGCCTGGAGCACAAACCTGCCAGCCCTGATCTGTGTCTGAGTCCCCTCGCAGCAGTTCCAGTGTCCTGGCCACTTCCTGCAGGCTTGATTGGGAAAACCACCCAGCAGAAAACAGCAGCCTTTGATCTCTCTCCCTACCTCAATATCCCCCACCCCAGCATACAAAGCTTTTATTTGCTAATGAAAGGCAGGAAGCAGACTTAAATTAATCAAGTGAAGTTTCTCTCCATTTCATGTACAGAAACTAACTCTAATTAAACAGAAGTTCTGCCATACTTCCCATTTTGAGACACAACCATACAATTAAAGTGCACACAAATAAGTGACAGTACCCCTTCACTTCCTGGGACTCTGTAATCCCAGTCCTATGAGCCTAACAACAGGAACACTCACAGAGGACAGCAGTGCATATCCACTTTGCAGCAGCAATGGTATTGGGTAGTTACGATTAATGAACTGGCGGTAGGGCGAGGTTGGGTTTTGGTATCACTAAATCAAAATCCTGCTTGATTTGTTCTGATCTGGAAACATTCCCAAGTATTTCCTCCACTCCAGATCAAGCTCTAAGGGATTTATTTCATTTTTGGATGCCATACCCTTTATTTCTCCATACTAAATAATTTGTTTCCCCATCGCTTGCAATCCCAGCCTGGAAACCACTTTAAAGGACAACTGTAATGAACTGCTTACAGACTACCACATGCACCAAGTCATGTTAGGGAACTGGGTTCTTTTGTTTATTTTGAAGTCTCAAGAATTTTATTCAGGGTTATACCCATGAAGAAAGTTACTCTGAGATTTTGTTTTCCTTTAAGGGAAGACACGTGTGTAAGTATATATAATAAATGGAGAAAAAAATTCTTGAGGCTTTAAAACAATGTCTCATAATTTAATTCTGAAATCAAGAATTACTTTCTTACGTCTGTTTTCCCTTCAGGCTTCTTCTAGCACATCAGTGCATACTGGAATGATAACCCTAAATACAATACCAGTCTTCAGACTTCAGTGAAAATGTTCTCTCTGGCCATATTACCGAGATGGTCATTGAAAGAGATAATGGCTGCAATTATATGAAATGTTAACATACTTGTGATATCTGTCTTCAGTTCCCAACTCTGCCTTCTGAACAGACCGATACTTTCAACACCCTTGCTCAAGCTGCTTGCTTTCTTGCAGCAGCAGTAGATACTGGCAACATCAATACAGTGCCTGTAGCAAGGAACTTCTCAGACAGCAATTCAAATAATCCTAAGTGGAAGGCTTAGGAGGAACAACCAGGATTTGGGCTTTAAACAGCTTTAAATTGCTGCTGCTCCCCTTAGTGCCTTTTAGTTGGGAAGAAGGCTGGCTTCTTTATTGTTTTGTGGTCATTGGGAAATGTCATTTTGTTGATATTTACAAAATGCACAGGCCAAGGGAGCTGAGGCAAAGGAGGCCTGGGCATTCCAGTTACTGGGGAGATCGGATAAGCAAAAACAATTCTGATCAGCACCATGATTGAAATGCTGAGCACTGTCCCCTCCTTTGCACCTACCACCTGTACTGCCACCTTAAAGCACCACTGAGTGGACCACGATTGACTGCACAGCACCTGTACTAGTAGGGGACCTCCCACTCCTTGCAGTGAAGAAAACACATCCGTGTTTTGGTTTGCACTTTTTATTCTGAGTATCTGTGACTCACCCTTCTTACTGCTGTACCACTGTTAAAATATGTTTGCTCAGATCCACCACTCTTTCAGGGAGCTGGTGTGACCCCGGCAAGGCCCACTGGTGCATCAGTCCTGCCTTACTAAACACCCCATTGAAGAAAGCAGAGTCCTGGGACTGTGCTCAGCAACTGCTGCTGACAGACACACACAGAGGTTTAGACCTCCCTCCCCCGGGAGGCCACCACAAGTCACTGTGTCCTCACACTGGAAAGACTCCAGTGCAGGGCAGAGAACTGACGGGAAAGAGCAAAATCTATCCCTAGGAAACTCTCAGACTTCAAAATTTGGCCGTAACTTGAAACATGAAAGACACTGGTGAAACGAAGGTCAAGGAGATGAAAATGCTTTGACAAGGTCAAATGTATTTTGGCGAAGTTTAATCGATTCATTTTGACTTTTATCTGACAGATGGGATGAACTGTAAAACAGTGGCAATATTGTAGTCTAAAGCTCACCGACCCATTCCTGCTCCATATCTAGGATTCAGCTGCCTGTCCTGTAGCCCTTCCCCAAATTTCCAGCCAAGTGATGGAAACACCTAACTGGCTGTGGGTGAGGGGCATTTCCCAACTCTTGGTAGCTCTACAGCAGATACATGTCTTGTTACACTATAGGAAAAAGGCTTGTTTACAACTCTCAGATATTCAAGGATGGGCATCCTAGACTACTGCAGCAAAAAATAAACTACTGCACACTTCACTTGGCACCTGTTCTCTGCAGCAGGTGACCTAATCCAGGCAAGAATTAACCTGCCAAAGTCTTTGGTATTGTGTTTCATGGGCTGAATTAGATGAGGAGCGGTACCACTTGCAGGACCATGCCAGTTTTGGCTTTCCACAGATTCATATGAAGAGTGGGTGACCTGGGGAGCCCCAACACAATTACAAACCCCAGGATGGTAATATTTCACTAGAGCTCCTACTCACTCACTTCAGGTAATCTAACACAGGGCTGGAATATCAAAAACACCCAAAAAGAGATGTTTTTCAACATTTCAAAAATGTAAGCTGATACAAGATATCACGGGTTAGTAACTGCCTCAGATCATAACACGGAGCCATGAAGCTCTTGAAGTGTCTGAGACACACAGCACTATAAGGTAACGTAGGTTAACATTTTGCAGAGGAGGGAGGGAGTGTCTGATAAACACCAGCTCTGACAGACAATCCCATCACAAGTGGGGCTTAGAGGTTTGTTTTGAAATGAGACTCGGAGCCACAACCTAAAGAAAACATGACCTTGGAGTAATAGCAGTTTGCAAGATGATACAAGGAAAAATTGCTTTATTAACAAATAAAGAAACAGCAGGCTGAGCCAGATGTTATTTAGGAGACTTGACCTGACAATTGATATATTGATACCTAGTTATTGGCGAAGTAGGAGAACTCAACGAGATATCTCTCTCTTGCATGCAAAATAAATCAAATTATTCCCACAGTGACACCACGAATACTGCTTTGCATACAAGTAGCAAAGGCAGAGGGTTCAGGAAAGATGTGAGTGCAGCAGCAGATCATACTGCCCAGCACAAACCAAACATTAAAACACCACATATGGGAACTGATGACAGAGAATACGTAGCAAGTGAGACAGCTATGTGAACTCTTTTGGCATTACAGAGCAACACAGTGCCACTGAGACAGGAAGGGCAAGTGAATAACATGAAAAAGTAAGAAGGAAATCCATGTCCTTAGGTTGATGATTTGCTTATCTGTGTGGGATGACCCCAATGAATATTGCTAGCAAGCCAACACCATTGCAGTGTTAATTAATTTGTAATCTAACAATAAACTAAAATAATCAGATCGTAAATCTGACAGATTAGGGCAGTCAGAAGGTGAAAATAACAAAACAAATCACACAAGAGAACTTCAGCATTCTGTAATAGAGGGATGCCACAAAAAGATCAGATTAAATGTGTTTTCAGCTGAGAGGCAGAAACGTACTCTCTTGGATTACCACAGGTTGCCTTGGTGAACGGATGGTAACTGGAGAGATCTTCAGGGCGTGAGCACAGCTCCTACCCGCTATTTCAGAGTACTCCAGTATTCCAATGTCATTCTATTAATCCCCCTACAAGAGCAATAGAGTTGGTGCCAGGGTACAATAGCATTTAAAAAAAAGTGAGGCCAGAGTTAAAAACTGATCAGAAGTGCCTTCTGCTGATCCAATTGCTCAAACAACCACCACGACCTCAAAAACTAGCCCAACCTCCCTCTCTCAAAAGCTCAGTTTTAGGGAAGTGCATTGATGCTCTAGAATGAACTAATATTGTTGAGGCTATTATTGTGGCTCCATCAACCATGGTAAGGCTTTGTCTCTCTGTTGAGATAACAAGCTGCATACTGCTTATCTACTGTTAGACATATGGCAATAGCAGACCTGAAGATAACTCACCCATATTGCACAGCCTACCATAAACATCTTGCATAATGAGAACAAAATGGGGTGCCAAGGGTATGAAGACTATGGACACCAACACAACAAAGTTTGCACAAAACCAGAACCCAAAGCGCTGTCAAACAATGGAGGGGCTCTCTGAAGCAAACACTTTCTCCCAGTCAGCCTGAGGCTCATAAAAGCAAATTAAGGATGGCCTAGGAAAAAGCTATCATAAAAAAAAAAAAAAACCACAGAAATTTGTATTTTTCTGCTAAATCAGACAAATTGAATGTTCAGCTCTAAGCTAAAGCCTATTCAGCCTGTGTGTTGCACTGCCCAGTGATTTGGCCGTACTTGTGTATTTATAGAATATTACCATGGATGGATGTCTGTGCTCATTTGAGAAAAGCTGCAGCCACTAGAAAACATCATTACAAGAGCATCACACACAAATTTTCTGACACCCTGCCTGCCAGAATGTCTCAACATTACAGATGTGCCATTTTCATTTTTCAGAGAAAATTCAACAAAACACAGAGCAGAGAGATAGGAGTGAGACTCACTGCAACAGTCCTTTCACAGCAAGGGAAAGCCAGTGGGGAATGACTGCAACAGCTTCTCCTCCACCTATGATTTACACTTATCTATTAAAGGATAGTTGTATCCACAGTGCTTTAAACATCTCTTCTCTTTCAGACCTCTAGAAG
The DNA here is from genome assembly GCF_963210335.1 of Falco punctatus. Classification (NCBI taxonomy): domain Eukaryota; kingdom Metazoa; phylum Chordata; class Aves; order Falconiformes; family Falconidae; genus Falco; species Falco punctatus. The sequence continues at coordinate 34,812,704 of NC_137583.1, read as the reverse complement.
CATTTATAAGTATTTTCTACCCTTCTCTTTCAAGTAACTGGAGAAGGAGCTTGAAGCATATTTTTCCCCTTACAGCATCCATCACTGCAGCCACAGAAAAACCTACAGCTGAATATTTGTCTGGAGCAAGTACTCCAGGTTCCAAGCTGGCTGGTATCTATGTAATATTCATGGCATGGTCTATCATGTCTTTCCAGCTGAAGACATCTAAAGCACATTACTTTTGTAGAACCCTAGCACTACAGAAGTGCAGTTTCCTCCGGGACAGAAGGTAGCAAACAAGCAGATCAAAGATGGCCACAACACACCGCACCCTGTTACAGGAGCATGTATGTGCTGGCTGGGAACACCTGTGGGAAAATCCCTCATCTTACGCAATGACAACTTAATCATCCCTTATAGAGCTGTGCACAGGGCATATTTCTATAGCTCCATGGAATACTAATACCAAGAAAGATCTCTGCTTAGTGAAAAGCACCAATACCACCTCTTTAGATTTTGGTCTGCAGTAGAGTAACAATGAGACTTTTTACAAAATACTCAGCTGAAAATATGCAGAACAAAAGGCGCAAGAAACCCTTTCCAGAACAGCATTTCCAGCTCAGGAAATACTCATGCTCATAGAAAGCAGAATACTTGGCAAGACCAAAATTGCTTGGGGGAGAACTGGGTGTCTTTGCCTCCCCTAGGGTCATATGCCAGAGCTGCTCCTTCAGGCTCCTTTTAGGAGCAACAAAGGAGGGAAAGATTTGCCTATGGCAGAGCCAGGATGATGGACATTCATCTGGTGGGGGACCTTCACCAGCCTCTGGGAAGTGCAGCTCTACCAACTTACTGCTGCTGCGCAGCCCACCAGGCCTCTCCACCCCATAAGCACGTAGCCAGGTGCCGCCCCACATTGAGTTTTGGTAACTGGGGCCAAACACGTGGCCCAAATCTGTATCTCCTCAGAATGATGCAAATACCAGTCCTAGTGCAAGGTGCGGCAGCTGAATGGCCTAAAATCTCAACTACCACATCACAGCTTGGAAGTCAAGAGACTTGAGAAAGAGTCAAATGCTCCAAGCCAGCAATACAATTTACAGCTTAATGATGGACCTAAACTACAAAATCCAAATTCAAAGATGTCAAGATGCAAAACTTAAGCAAAAGGCCCAGATGCACTGCAATGTATTGAATGGCACCACCCAAGAGACAGCAAGAAGACATAAGGGGGGATGCACCTATTAAATGCACACTGAGGGGACTTGCGCTGGAAGGGCTGCAGCTGAGACGGAAGGTGAAATGAACCACTGCTGAGTGGCAGCACAGGGAAGAAACAGCCAAATGGACAGAGTTGCCTCTCAGGGCTGGGCTGTGGCACTGCCAAGTGGCTTACAGCAGAGGGAAATACTGTACCTGCAGTACCTGTGCTTGCTTTGTTTGGCAGGGCAAACATATTGGGAAACCATAGAAACTGCTTAAGGCTGTGTCTGTAAACCACTGCCTTTGTGAAAGCACAAGAGAAGAACTAAAAAAGTGAAATTTCTAATAAAAGTAAGTTTTATCAGAGCTTTTGGCAAAGCTTGGAATTAAGATGTGAAGACTAAAAGATCAAGAGAGGAAACAAAATCCATCCTTAGACATTCACCAATCAGAGTTAAGGATAGATATATGCTTAGGATTTTCTGGAACATACCACTTGTATTTTATTTACAAAAACAGAGTTAAGGTCTCCTTGATTTTATTCTCACTCAAGGATACCATCAGCTATCAGCAGACTCTTCACACCTACAAAGCTCAAACAGCCCCTGAAGCTTTGCCACAGCACCTCCCACCTTGCTACATTTGGCAGATGCACCACATCAGTCCTCCATGTCTCTGATGGGACCGTATGGGCAACTGTAAATACGATTACTACCATTTTCCACTAGAGAATGAGCTGGCACCTTGAAATACTCAATCACATCTTAAAATTATATAGTGGTGTGGTGAGAAATGGCCCCTTTCCACTCACTCAGAGGGCTCCTCCTGTTTTCCTTGTCAACTCTATGGACCCAGCAAAGCATCCTGTAGCTCTTCAGCCACAGAGAAGCAGTGTTCAGATTTAACAAGACTAGAATATCTGCTGGAAACTTTGGTACTGACACTGACAAGTGTTCCTGCACTCATAGGTGACTTGAACTTGGAGAATACAGACAATATTTCCCAATATAACCTTTGTAGTCTTCTATTTCTATTGCTAAAAAGAATTTAATTTTAGTTGTTGAGATTTTACTACCTCTCCCAAAACACCAATTAATTTCCCTGCTTATTCTAGCAGAAATCCTAGAGAGATTCTTCTACCAACTTCCTTTGTGGCTTCTTGGGGCTTTTTTCCCCCTTTTAAGTAAAAAGCTTTTATTTAATACTTTAATACTTACACCATAAGAAACTTGCATTTACTCAGCTAAAAGCTCTGGCCAGGGATACAATGCAGCAGCCTGCAGAGACCCTGTGTGATGGTTGGGGGTCCCAGCTTACTGTACTTCCTTCTCCGAGGGTCCTTCAACCTTCCTGACCTTAGGACAACTACAGAGATGCAGGTCAGCAGGTCTGAACCCAGGGAAGAAGTAACAAGGCCCAAAGTCTTTTCCTATCTTTTTTTCCTATCTCTTTTCCCAGCCTGATTTTCAAGTGAGGCATTTCTAACAGTCTTTGTTAGCATACAAGTAATTCAGGGAGGACCAGAAGAAACCAGTTTCTCCTGCTATGAATATAAAACCACCAAGTTCATTAAATCTTCCATTCTGATTAGAAGTACAAATATTTGGTATGAAAGGAGTATTTTATCTCCTACCCTCGAGGCAGACAGGCTGTAAATAACACTGGCGGCTGACCAAGAGAAGACTAGCAGCTTTCAGACAGCTGATTTTAAAAGTGCAAATCTGGGATCATGTAGTTCAGAAACCTGCTTTTGAGGGACAACAACAAAAAAGCTTCCTTCCTGTGTCAATATACACAGCTGCCACAGAAGATGATGTTGCTTCACCACAGAGCTCTGATACAATAGGACGATGAAGAACAACCAGTGTGACAGTGCTCAGAAATCTAAGGAAATGGATCTTCAGAGAGGCGCAAGTTCACCTGAACATCTCAAAAGCAGAGTTTGAGAAATAAAGAACCCTAGAAATCACATCACCAATTCCTCTCCTTGCACATCCACCAAAGACTGATGTCACTTTACTTCCACTCTATAAAACTCAGTTAAAATTTGTACTTCAATTGTGAAAACAAAAATGTACAATCCTGTATTTACTGAAAAGAAAATTAGATAGGCCTGGTTAAGTGTTAGACATAGGCGTTGCTGTGGGATTACAAGCCTCTGTGAACCTGGAGCTTAATTTACATAGTAGACATGGTGGAAGGAAGGGTTACGGTAGAAACTTACAGAATACTGCTGCACATCTTGTTACTTGGAGATATTTTTTTCTGAACAGTCACTAAGTGCTGGAAATGCAGTCAGGCAGTGAGTGCAGACAACGCAGGTGAGGACTAAGTGAGAAGCCTGCTTAGCACCATCGCTTCTTTTGGTTAAGACTCCAGTAAAAGGAACAACACACAAAACCCCACAATTTTTAATGGTCATACAGACAAAGCTATGGTTTTCTTCAATCACACAGCTAATCAACTGGAGGAACAGGAAGATCAGCATTCCTCCCAGTTAAGAAGCACATCACCTGTGCTCCTAGTTTCCACAGCGAAGGATGCATCTGGCTTCAGTCCAGCAGTTAGCACAGTCTTTAGACATATCACCTGGTTTGGCCCCTCTTTTCTCCTACAAAAACCATCATGTGCATAGTAATGCAGAATATAAACCATGGCTACTCATCCTTGTCTTCTGATTCATGTAGTGTGTTGAACAAAAGATCCTCTAATCTGGCACAGAAGTACTTTATTTATTAAGCAGCACTCATGGCCCCATGCAGGGTCCCTGTCCCAGGGGCACATTTTCTGTCACCTCTGCTACTTGAGATCAAGGCCTGGAGCTGAACAGCGCACACGTGCATGCACAGTCACTCAGCAGCCACAAGTAGGGAACACCTTGAAGTACAGCTTACCATGCAGTAAAATGACTATAAAACAGCATTTAGAGTATATATAGTGTATAGATACAGAAGATGAGAAAGGTCTATCTAGAGCCATCACTGAACTGCTCTGATAGCTTACACTCTATTTGCCCACCTGAAAAAAAGCCAGACTAAACCCCGTGTGCACCACAGGCTGCCGGGACGCCCTGAGAATGGAAGATTTGTAATCACATCCTTGCAGGGATCACACCTGAAATCACAGAAAAGACACATAACCTGACTTTTCCCTTTGAAGTTTTGCCATAAACAGGAATAAAACTGCAGCCCTGTACTGAGCAACCCACGTTCCTCCTCTCAATAGCGCCCACGGCACCCATGCCAGCGAATGAACAGCCAGCAGCCAGACTTGTGCTGATACCAGTTTACCTTCACACATCAGCCTCCCTGCTTGCTCGTTCTGACTAACCTCAGTCATAACTTCATGAACTCACTTTGTAGCAATGAAAACTAAATGCCATCAAGTACATTTAAATGGCCTCCCATAAAAGACAGATTAAATGATATTTTGTTTAATAAAATACATGAAGACCATTGCTAGCTCATTTCTCAGACAAGAATGAGGAAATCTCCCTTTAAGAGTTTTATATTTTGCTGATTTAGACCATAACAGGAACATCTTTAAACGTAGCAATGGACAGGTAAAATCAAAACTATGATCTGTATCTACTCCAAATAATATTTTTCACATTATTTCCTCCTGAATTTGCTTAACTCCATCATATTTTATGGCTTCCCATTATTTAAAGCCATCACATTGAGTTATAGCAGTTGGGGGAATAGAAAAGTGTTCACTTGCACATAGCTCTGCAGAAGATTGCGACAAAAGGCAGAAGAATATGCTCAGGACACTTGATGAATAAAAATAGTTAGAAATTTACCACTGTTTCATCTCAATAATGCTATTAATAACTAAGCCTCTAATAGAGCAGAAAGAAGACTCAAATTAGAGAACTGGAATGTGATAATTCCAGGCAAAAAATAGTATTTTGACTAAAAATGGCCTTACTAAGTGGTATCAAGTCATCTCTTTTTACTCTTTCAGAAATTATTAAATACTGTTGTAAGTTGCAAACGTATTGCTCTTATCTTGACAGAAAGCAGATTATGAGTCAGTTACACTCAGTTAGTCCATAGTTAAGACTGTAGTTATTAAAGAACCCAGATTCGTCTCTGTCTATGCCCAATTAGTTTGTACTTATTCTTGAACATCACTGTCATTTCCTGACAACAAAACTAACACAAACTTCCTACAACATTATGATAACCTGTTTAAGAAAACCAATAACATTGTGTATTTCAGATCAGGCTATAAGGGCTATAAAGGCTCGAAGAAACAATATATTGCCAGTAGGACACAAGTACAGGGTGAGGGGGGCACCACGTCAATCTGGCATTTACTAACACACATGTCCAAAGCCAATTTTAATTTGGCATTCCCTAGCTTCTTAGGCTGTGGATTATAAACAATTTCTGAAAATTTTGCAGAGTGTTTTTCATTTGCTTCAGTGGAAATTTTGACTGGAAAATGGCAGAAAAATGCCACCAGAATGACTTGACTTTGTTTTGGAAGACTGCATCCAAGGTGTTTGCTGGGGAATATGTTTGGGAAGAACCAGCCCAGCAGGGAGGCCCATATTACACAAAAAAAACCCAAAAGCCAGACACAAATGTCTCTAAAAGCAACAAGAGAGAACTACTAGTGGAAAAGTTACAGCTGCTTGTTGCGTTTTTTCCATCTCACATTTTCTTTTTAAATCAATTTACTCCTCCTGAAAAACTCTGAGAGCAAACTTTGTTCAGTCTTTCATATGAAAATTATCCAGAGGACTAACATAATCCTGAGCTTATTTTTTTTAATCAAATATACATTTTAGAAAGTCATCAGGATCCTTTTTCAAAACAAGTATTTGCAGTGTCTGAGTATTAAGAACATTATGCATTCATATGCTGAACACATACAGGCAACACTTAATACAAAGTTTCTTTGCATAATACAAAGCAGTTCTGCTGTCTTTAATGAATATTTTAGCACTGATTGAGGTAAACAAAACCATCTTCTGAAGGACAATGGATTTCACCCTTTGTTAAAAAGGTCTCTTCAATGCAAAACTGCACCCAGACTACAGTGTGGGTTTTTTGGTTGTTTTTTTTTTTTTTAATCAAAAAGAAAAAGGGGGGCAAAGGTGTTAAATGTTTTTCTCTGCCTCAAGTGCAGAAGCCCAGTTTGAGGTCTGGGAGCCTGGTGGTCTCCTGGGACAGTGTGCTCATTGCTGTTTCTAGAGCATCACAGAATAGAAACTCACCAAAACCTAAAAGCAACTACAATACAAATTAATCATGACATTATTTGCATAAGCTACTAAACCTCCTGGCATCCCCCATGAATCACAGAAGGTCAAGGTTGGAAGGGACCTCTGGGGATCATCCAGCCCAGCCCCCGCCACAGCAGGGTCGCCTGGGGCAGGTCACACAGAGCCACATCCAGGCGGGTTCTGAACGTCTCCAGAGGAGGAGACAGCGCAGCCTCTGCGGGCAGCCTGTGCCCGTGCTCGGGCACCCTCCAGGGAAAGGAGTTCTGCCTCGTGTTCAGGTGGAGCTTCCAGTGCCGCACCTTGTGCCCGTTGCCCTTGTCCTGCCGCTGGGCACCACCGAAAAGAGCCCGGCCCTGTCCTCCTGGCACCTGCCCTTAAGGTGTTTATAGACCTTGAGAAGCTCCCCTCAGCCTTCCCTGCTCCGGGCTGAACAGGCCCAGCTCTCTCAGCCTCCCCTCACAGGGGAGATGCTCCGGGCCCCCCATCACCTCCACAGCCCCCGCTGGCCCCTCTCCAGCAGCTCCCTGTCTCTCCTGACCTGGGGAGCCCAGCACCGGACACTGCACTCCAGATGCAGCCTCACCAGGGCAGAGCAGAGGGGGGGATCCCCTCCCCCGTCCTGCTGGCCACGCTCCTCCTCGTGCACCCCCGGGACACCACTGGCCTTCTGGGCCACACGGGCACGCTGCTGGCCCATGGGCAACGTGCTGCCCACCAGCACTGCCAGGCCCTTCTCCGCAGAGCTGCCCCCAGCAGCTCAGCCCCAGCCTGCACTGGGGCGTGGGGTTGTTCCTCCCCAGGTGCAGGACCCTACGCTTTTGCACGAAAAATGAATCATGAAGTTACTTACATAAGCCACTAAAACCCCTGGCATCTTCCTGCCATGGCACTTAAACTAACACGGAAGTTTCAGACACCACTCATTAACAGTTGCGTCCCTCTTTACCTGCTCCAGTAACCTGAGAATATAAAACCAGGTATTGGTCACCTGAATTCTTTATGAACTGCCAAATTCAAATTTTGGAGGGTGTTTTACAGAAGGCTGTGGAAAACAACTTGAAGAGCTTTAATGTTCAGGATAATAGTTTCAAGGTTACCTACTAGTGACTTGTCTGAATCAACTCTGTATCACTGCTTTAATTGGGAAAAAAATTTGGCCATGATGACATGTTATTCCTACTGACTACAAAGATAAGTTTATAGGACTCTGTTTATCCTTTTTTTTAGTCATGGAAGACTCACTGACCCTGACGTGTATCATTTGATACACCTATTCCTCTGCTTCCCACAAGCATTAAAGCACACGCTCTGGTTAAAGTGCATAATCCCCCTTCCTCTGCTCTTTGGGGAGGGGAAGAAAAGCAAGTGCATTAACCACTCAAAGCAAAGTGACAGAATTTGTTACTACATGGTTCTTCACAAAAGAATTTGTACACAGCATAAAACCAAATCTGCTATTAGTAATGAGTATACATGCAGCTGCCTTGTAAATCACAACACTGGGGAGGACACAATGAGTGCAGCACAAACACTGAATTTCTAGAAAGAAACTCTAAATCCACCTCCAGGAGGAATTAAATTAAATAAAGGGAATTGTTGCAAGACATTGAAAATGGGTTAGTGCTGGGGTTGTTCTTGTGCCTTGTTATAATTATTTAATACCAGTACCATGTTCAATATTGTTACACTGGTATAAAATGCTCAGAGCCACTGGAGCTTGCAAAGGGCCTGGCGTGCTGGGAAAGCAAGACCCCAGCACAGCCTCCCTCCACAGTGCAGCAGCGAGCATCACCTCTCCGCAGAACACGCAGCCCCTACTGCTCCAGGACTTGTGTGTTATTGCTGTCAGAGGAGCTTTCATCTTGGTTTTGCTTACTGCTCAACAGCCAGCTTTGCTCAGTTAGTGTTTGCAGCTCTCCAGACTCACTGCGCAGCGGCGTTACATACCCTGCTTATCTCCCCAGGCACCCTGAGCCCTCTGTCCCTTCAGTGCCAGCCCCACCAACAGCTGCACAGCTGTAAAGCCACTAATCAAAGCACCCCAGGAAGTCAAGGCACCTTCTCCTCCCCATCTCCACCACTTTTCTGAATACTTTCAGTTCTTAAAAACTCAGCTTTTTCCATCGCTCTGTTCTATTGCCTTGTTTGGTAGTACCAAAATATGGTGGTTAGAAACTGCTGAGCCTTTCACTTCTCAAAGCCACGAGCCTCACACTGAGCAGTCCACGTAGAGGTGGCTGCTCTGATGAACAAGGCTAAACCCTGCTACATTCATGGCTGTCCACACCTTTCAGCTTCTCCACAGCTCAAGATCAGACAGGATTAGGCCTTTGGAAAGGTGTCCAGCTAAATTTGAGGGACACATTAAAATCATGACATCAGGACGATCTCTTTAAGACAAGCCCCTGCCGCCCCAATCATTAAGTGCTCAGGGTAGACCTTACGAGTCTTCCTACACCAGGGAGAGGTTGACAATGGAAAAAGATATTTTCATTCAGAATTAAAATAAAACATGTTCTGGATGCTGGAGTTTAATATCAGACCTTGTGAACCATTCATTTCAGAGTTTTGAAATTCACCATTTGTATTTTGCAATATGTCAGTTCTAAATTCATCACTGAATATTCATATTATTTTCCCATCTCCTGATAAGCTAATTGCACAGATACAGGACATGACACAGACTAGTGTTAGCAAGTCATAGCATGAAGTCGTATTAGATGAGATACAGCTGTTCAGAGTCTAGCTGTCTGATCACAGTGCAGATAGACACTTTCACTGTAATCTTTCACAAAAGATGCTTTAGCTCAGGAGACTCTGCCCATCAATTATTTTTAAAACTGAGAAAGGAATTACTTAATTGGTGTGATGGCATACATATCAAGAAGAAAGAATTAAAAACCTAAGTGAAACATACAATATTTGGGTTTTTTAGGTGACAAAAGAAGAGGTTACACACTATCATGCATGTGTTTCTAAGCTGCAAATACCTAAGTCCATTCTTGGACATGGTACCCACCAGTGGGCTGGGAATCAGCCAATGTACTTATATTTTCTGCAGGTGATGCAGAATTAGCTTTCCACTCCAAATTATAAACAAGATATATTTTATTATCATGTTAAAGTTACACAGTTTGGCCACTGTTTATGTTGAGTTTAATACCAGAGAAAACTTGTTCCTAAAGACCATGACAGCAGCAGCAATTTAACCTGGAAGGGATTCAGACCATATTCTGGCCTTTGGGTACCACTTTCTGCAGAAAGAGTAAGAAACTAGGACTCCTCATCACACCAGGACCCAGACCTTCTCTCTGCAGCAATGTAATCTGTTGATGGACAAAGTAGATTCAGCACCTTTCAGAAGGTGGAATCAAACCTCTGAAGGGCTTCTGCACATCAGCCAACAGAGGAGCAAGGAGCCTGGAGAAGGAAAAAGCTGAAGGTTCAGGGAGTGAGGCAGAATTTACGCTGATCTTTCTGAAACACATACCTTTTTCATATACGGTGAAAAGAGGTTTTTGTATGAGTGTTTCTCCTAGTCAAATTATTCTAGTCACCAAGTCAGTTTTCTATTCTATGGTTCATTTATAGTGAAATTAATGAACCATTTGCACAGCACTTCCCTGCTTTCATAAGCTTGTACAGTACATTGTCATTAGTGAACTGTCCACTCAGCTTTTCTAAAGCTCTATCTGAACACCCTTGTAAGCAAAAAAGTGTAGCTGGACATCCTGCAGCATCTTCATGCATTCTAATAAGCAGTATATTATCAGGTTTTATTGGCTTTGTGCGTATGTCATCAGAAATGACACTTTGTGCCATATGGAAATTCACCTTGTGGTTGAAACATTGGCAGCATGTTTAATTCGGATGAGCCATCACTACTGTAACTGATAAGAAAAAGATGTTTTATATATATAAGCTTGTTCTAATGAACTTGTTTGTCAAGGATTAACTGTTTTATTGGCTCTTACATGTATCACTAACGCTTTAAATCATGTTTTTGGGCTGTTGTAGACTGCTACCTAAGAGTAAAACTTAGTTTTAAAGAATTTTAATATTATAATAACGGGAAATATCGTCATATTATCACATGAGAAAAATCTGCATAATGCAGGTGGTGATTCTGCTGTGGTCTGCTTTCAGCAGCAAACATTCAGTATCTGTTCATCCTGCACCAAAATTTAGTATTTTCAGTGAACTCGGCTGTCTAATAGATACTTCTAGTGTTTACAGTAAACACTTAACACAAGAGAATTGCCAAAAAAAAATGGAGGTCTTTAGACAAATTTCTGAAAGGCAAGACCTGCTCCATAAATTTTTCTTTTAGTCATACAAACCTGTGGCTTAAGGGTAAGAAATGGAAGTAAACTGTGCCCATACACGGCCGGGCATTCAGTCCTACCCTGATTTGACTTCAGACATCTCCCGCTTTCAGCTCACTAAGGTGGGACTTACTCGTTCCCTTCCATGCATGCATATCAGATTCAGGGTTTTCTGAAGACCTCCCAGTGCAGGAGTTTCACAGCTGCCTAGGCAGGTCAGTGGATTACTTCCGATTAAGGCTAACACTAAGATGCAATCTCAGAGATCTCTTCTGGTATCTCCACCCTATTCAGAAGATACTTTTTGACTTATTGAGACATACAGAAGTCCAAGTAATACCTGCACTCACTTATTCCAGTTGAAGCTTATCAAAATTGATGTCAGGTAAGCTTTCACATATTGTTAGTGTTCTCCATAAGAATAATAAAACACGATCGAGACTTCCACACAAACTACGACAAAAGATTGCTCACTTAGCACACCCAGTCTCTTGTACCTTTTGGGTAGACACCAAGCAGGCATGTTGCTTTGAACAAAGGAAACCCATCAGCAGGACAGGGGTCTAATCTGATCCAGCCAGCACATGTTCTTTAGTATGTCCACAGTCACTTCACAGCAGTGAGATATTGCTACAAGATTTCTTCAGGGTGAGGTACATTCCTTCTCTTTGCATCCCCTCTACTCCTTAGATGTCAGTCATAGCTATTTCCCAAAAAAAAGGAAACATTCAGCTTACACAGTAGTAAGAGAACAGTTTTCAATCTCAGTTAACCTTAACAGCAATAACACTAATTTGCAGTCTGTTCATACTGAATGCTAAAGCCTCTCTGTTTCCTGCTCTGAATTTCATTCCGTGTCAATTAGTGCTATGAAGTCAGTCTAATAATGATGTATGGTTAACACGGGGTTTGCGTCTGAAAGCTAAGAGGAATGCACAGAGGACAGATAATTGCAATGGCGCCATCCGTGAACCATTCAATGCTTTGTTCAAGTTAAAGGGTCTAGAAACAGGCTATAAAAATATATTTCAGTGTAAATGCTGGTGATGTTTAGGGGAAGTTCCCAGCAGTTTTGTTGAAAAGAAATAAAAAGATCCAGCAGCTCCGAATTGATGCACAAAGGTAAAAGGACATAGCACTGTCCAAGCCATTTCCATATCTACTTTACTGGAGAATGGTGTGCAAGAAAAAAATCTCAACCAATAATCTCCAAGACTGCTACTATGCTAATTCACATTAATATGCTGAAAATAGCACACAGACAAGCACAAAGCAATGCCTGCCAAGTCCTCTGGCTTTTTCTGTATTACAACCATAAGCTCCTGCCAGACAGTGACAAGAAACTAATGAGCAAGCCTGTCAAACCTGAGATGAACGGATCTTTGGCCACATGAGGTGCTACAACGGCATCAGGAGGCAGGGCAGCAAGTTACCTCTCCCCGCACACAGGATGCCTGGAAACTTTGGACCAGATTCAGCACAGCTCACTTCAGCCACTAGCACAGCAAAGCCCAGCTGGAGGAGTAACTGTTGCTTCACATCAGCATGAACAAGATGACAAATGGCTCATTCTGGGTGGGTGATGTGCTCTCAGGCCACTACCAACCCACAGTGGTGAGAAGGCTCTTGGGAACCACTTTTGTCCTGTCCTGGCATCACTACTGCCAGTCAAACCTGCAGCCAGTCCCAGTCTGATGAGCAGAGCCTTGGCTGGTCCTGGTGAGCCTTGCTGCCCCTGGGATGGCACCCACTGTTAGGTGACAGGAGGAGCAGGTCGAGAGAATGATTTTTCACTCCTACGTAAGAGATGCATAGGACAAGCAAAAGTCCATCCCTTACTTTTCCAGCCCTTTACTTTTCAGAGCAGAACTCAATCTGTTCCCAGACGTCCCTCCACAATAATAGGTGCCCCAGTCTCCCCAGAAGGTGGATGATGATGTGCAGGGCTTGCCTACACTGAGCTGTGTGTTTCCCATGGCACTGCCTGGCCTGGCTAAGCTCACACCAGCCCAGAGAGGTCAGCATAGCACTTGGTGTTGTCACTGCTGCAGCCACTTACTGATTTTGACAGTACTCACTAACTGACATATTCATACATTTGCTGGCACATCAATCTTCATCATTTTTGGCAATGGCACACTTACTGCATCTTCCAGAAAAGAAAAAAAAAAAATACAGAAATCAAATTGTCTCTGCCTCCCATTTCTCCTTACATTTTAGGTTGGAGGAAAAAAAAAAAAGAGGTAGAAGTCAGCAAGGATCTGATGAGCCTCAAAACTGCAGCTTTAGGCTGGCAGTACCACCTTAGGGAAATTGTAAATGCCTGTCTGTAGATGAACATGTCTGTAGATGTAAAAGATTAAGGAAATAGGGAGAAATTAGAAGTGAATGCAGCCGAATAGCTATAATGCTGCATCAGTGAGATATATTAAAAACCCAAATGAATCCTAATGTCAGCCAACGCACTGCCATAACAAATGAACATGGTGGCAAAGGGTAGCCTTTGTTGCTTAGCTGACAAAAATAAATTAGTCACCTGTCAGTACTTGCTTAGAATTTACAAACACATCAGTTTTTGAGGGAAGAGCAGAAAATAGCCAGCATATTTTTCCATTAGAGCATTGTGCAGAGGGAACTAAGCACTTTGTTTTCATTTGTGCAGTTACTTAACCCCTCTGCTGCACAGCAAATGCCTCCTCCTGGGCGTAAGACACAGTCTCACCTGGAGGGCATGGAGCTGCCTGAGCTGATGAAGGCACCAGAGAAGGCTGGGGGTGGGGGCATACAATTGCTGGAAGTGACCCTGTGTGCTGAACCACAGAGCCCCCAGCACCTCACCATCTCACAGAAACTAGTCACAAAACTCACATGCTCCAAGCCTGCTCACATCCAAGTAAAACCAAGAAGGAGCTATTGGTCTTTGCAGGCAAATTTTAGCATTTGCTGCAGGTTAAAGACAGAAGAGTTTAGCTTGGGCCACAGGTCTCCTCTGTTAAATCAATACATAAGCATCACCTCTGCTCCCCAGGTTTTGGATGTGAGGTGTCCCTTTGAGTCACAGGAAACCAGCTCCGTTCATAGCGCAACTGGGAACTAGAACCAAGTGAATATTGCAAAAAAGTATATAACACAAAATAGCCAGATATAAAGTGTAGGCATTTTTTGTAATTAATTTCTTTCTACTACTTTTGTTCAACATCCACATACAACAAAGCAAATCTTTAGTAAAGCTGAAAGAGTGACTAAAATATGCAGAATGCCCAAGAAAGTTTGGGATTTATACCAAGTATAACCAACTTCAACATCAATCCTGATTCAATCAAGAAACCAAAGCATCTTATGCAAACTACAGGTCCAGGAGGAGCAGCTAGAACTGCAAATGCCAACTCACAAGGAACCATGGATGAGCAACCCCTGCCCAAAAATTATTCACAGGAATTATTTGGGAAACCATTACAAGAAAAAAGCTTGAGAGAACAATGATCTGCCACAGACTATTCATAAACCAAAAAAGGAGGCAATGTTCAGTCGGTCAAGTGATTTGCCACAAATTATTTGCCCAGGGCCAATCTTGCTGCTAAAGCGATCAGTGAAGATGCAGTACCCAGAGCAATGCAGGAACGTAGTTAAGGCTAACAAGCTGCTATACACAGCACTTTAATTAGGCCAAATGAGGAAACTATAATAAACCAGCAGGTCAAAAGAAAAAAAAAAAAAGCCTGTAACCAAACAGAATCAAATTATTTCTTTTCATTGTGACAAGATAAAACCTCTAAAATGAAATTTCTGAATTGCAATGATACCCAAACTCACACCAAATGGGAGCACAGGAGACGGCAAACAGCCCATTCAGCCACCAGCACACCAGCCAGGCTGTCACTCGCTCTGGTCCCTATCAAACATGAGAATTCATCCATGTTTTATTTTAGCAGCAACAAATGGCTGGCTGAGCTGAGCTGTTACAAACTGAAAACTGGGAGACAAGGACAGGTGTGTAATTTCTTGAAATAGTCTTTTAGGGCTTGTGGCACAGAGAGTCCTTTCAGACAAGTCATAAGGCTGAGAAATATCCATCATGCTTGGCTATAGAAACAGGGATTTTATGAAAGTATGATCACGAGGTGATAATAAGAATGTGATTGGAAGTTGATGTGTTATTGCTTAATTTAGATAGAGGAAGGCTCTTTTTTTGTCCATACCATCTGCCAGCCTAGAAACCCAAGGAATAAAGGCACAAGCTGCAGATGGCTTTTATAATGGCTGTACTCAAGCGGCAGAGGAGCAAGAAGGATAGAGACCATATAAATCAAGCAGCAATATCACCATGGCTGAGCAATAACCAAGCTGATAGCAGCATTCAGCAAAAACAGAGAAAGCAAGAGATACTTTCCCAATTCGCTGCATTAGAATTCGGCTGCAGCAGGACAGGATGCAGAGCTGGACCTTCACGAGGCTGTTGGGAGCGCTGACACGTGAGCCTGGTAGTAGCAGGCAAACCAGCACGGCTGCACAGACTAACTGCAGCCTCCATGAAAATCAGATAAACTTTACTTTAAAATTGCATTCACATATGCAACAGTTCCCAAGCTAGCTCTTATCCTTTCTTTCCTCTGTTGGTTGTTTGTTGGAGGTTTTTTTTTCTGAGGGAAGAGAGAAAGAGAGTAAAAGCTAATTTACTTCAAGTCAGTAGAGAGAAAACAAGTTTGGATGCAAGACGTGAGGCTCAGCAGGACAAGCACAAACTTCTGGCAAAGCAGTCCCCTGAAATGACCATCTGAGCTCTGCTGGGGAGCTTGAAAGGGCTGCTCTGCTTATCTTGTTCCAGCAGAGCCTAGGTGCACTGGACACAGAACAGCATGGTGTGGTACAGAGGCTACTTCAGTATTTTCCTCTGAAACAACCAGATCAAACAGCCTCATTTACACAAATATGTATAAATAATCAGCATGGCAATAGTGGAATTGGGTCTCTAAGTGGGACTGGTGGCACACAGGTTGACAGGAGAAACAGTAGAAGGCAGAGGAAGAAGTAGGGGTTCGTTTTATTTGTTAAATGTATACACACATTCATTTATTTGCATATTTATCATTACAGAGAACACTAGCTTCTTTGCTGCTTCACTGCAAAGTGCCTCTGGCCCACCTGAGCAGAGGACAGCCCGTGGAGACCTTGCAAAGCACTCACAGCCTGTTCTGCAAGCTGTTTACAGGTAACCAGCTTTGTCTGGGATGCCTGCAGCCAGGGAGAGGGACACCAGCCATGCCTTCACAGGAAGGACACGCACAGAGCTGAGCCACCCAGCTTGGGGCAGGGAGAAAAAACCACGTTGCTCCTACTGCTGAGCTGGTGCAAGCCAGCTCCTGAGAAGCTGGGATAAGGACCCAAGAACACATCTGGCAAGTACCAGGTTTAAAGTCAACGTCATTCTTTCAGTACTGGGTCATCCACAAAATCCAACTAACCCCAAGAGCCAAGCCAGCGGCTCTGAATCCCAGAAACCTGTTTGCACCCCACACGAAGAAAACTAATGTCATTTCAGTTGGATACTTGGATAATTTATTTCTGTGCCAATGACACCTCTTGCATCCACCACTGGAAGATGCATCTGAACATCATGACTGCCCCAGGCTACAGCTGCTCAAAACCAGTCCTCAAAGCATCACTGGAAGATACAGTCAGTCACTCCCTGAACCCCAGCAAGTCCCAGCTGTTCCCCCTGCAGAAAAGTCAGGCCTGCCACGACCTCAGATGGCAGCTTAAGTACCTATTAAAGGAAGATACATTGCATGTCCCATACTGTGTATCTGGCATAATCCTTTCTGCCTGTGCAAAGCAAAGGTAAAACATTACTATGTCAAAACAGCAGGACTGTACAATTTTTTGGGATGTTGTCCAAATCCATCATTTACAAATATGTACAAAGAGTATGAGTAGATTCTTTGAGCAGAACTGGTTGTCAAGCAGACAGGACAGATTCCAGAGAAAAATCGGTGATAATTCTGTCAAAAAAAATACTCAAACAAAACCATTTTCCTGTTAAATACTTGGCAAAATCCCAGTGACTTTACCAGAACTTCACAAGGAAGGAGAAGGAAGAAGTGGGAGGGATAAAAAAAGGCATTATGGCAAAAATCCTTTCCCCTCCCCCTGTCTCTTATTAATAACACCTGGAATCCTTTTGAGTCTGGCATGGGAATACACCTTGTGACAGCAGATCAGAAATTAAAATACCATTTTGACCCCCACAAATATTCCGCCTTCTCACCCACCCCAAAGAGCTTTCTCCCAGGGAAACTTGTGTGAGTCAGCGGTTTCCTTGCCAGACTTCAAAGTTTCAGTCAGTTCATGTCTGATAGTCTTAAGGAACTAGGGTCCTACAAGACAGAGTGAGAGAGCAGGCATCTTGGGTACGGTGGCAGTTATAGCTGCATACATGCACTCTTGGGGCTGAACCAGTCCCAAGACACTCCAGAAACATTCAGCTAACATAAGACAGGATCCCCACAGGCATCATTGCTAGATACTTTCAATAATCTTCTGCAGTTACACAAAAAAAAATTTACTTCAGAATAGCTTCAGAGCACTTGCAAGCTATAGTTCTTCTCTTTTGCAGGCATTCAGGTGTTTCTGGACTATTCTGAAACACGTTACTCTAGGAAATAACACACTATCAGAGAGCACAGATAAACAGGCTATTATTTAAGGCTACACAAGTCCAGCAGCATCCTTTCCCTCTCTGCCATGGGTATAGACAGACTTCCTGGAGCAGGGCTTTTCTTCCACCAAGTATTTGTACCAAGGTCAGCATGGTGGTGTGGACAGATAGTGCTGCAAACAGCAGCCACAAGATACAGATGCATTGTTGGTGAGACACATGAGGGAAAACCGAAGGTAGTGCTGGCCTGAGCCATGTAAGAAAAGAGAAGGCTGCTGCCATGCCCAGGCTGCCTTAGGCAAGCCAGCTGCCTGCAGAGACATTGCTTTCCTGCCTTCATGTGTCAATCAAGGAAGTTCAAACAACATATCAACTGAGTTGTCATCCCAATAACCTTAACTATTAATTCACAACCCCCTGAAGTTAGCTAGGATCAGGAGCGAGGTTCTCTGTATGCGCTAGCATCCTTAAGTGAGGAAAATGGAGAACAGGGAAAAGCAAATCGATGATGTAATAGATGTCTCAAACTCTGAGTCTAGCAGTTATGACAGACCAAGTTGCAAGAAAACCCTGAGGTCACCTGTGGCATACATGCATGCAGACTCCAGAACACCACTCAGGAAGAGCAGTTTCCTTCATTTCAAGGGTGGGAGCAGAGGGGCAGCTAGTTTACCCTGACCTGCCCAACTAGCCTTCACACTCTCCAAACACATGGGAGCTCCTGGTGAAAGCTGACAGGGACCTAACGCATGTGTGCCAGTGGCATGTGGTTAGACAAATACTCCCACACTGCTGCAGCCGGAAGCGGTAACATGGAGTTTATCCTGCATGTCCAGAAAGGAAATGAAAAAATGGCTAATTGCAGACATAAGATTGATGGCACCCTGTCTTTTAAATGCCAAACCACTGCAGGGGCTGCACACCCAGACACTGCTCTGCCTGCATCTGCTGTAGTGCAATAGCACCTCTAAAAGAAGAACCACAAACATTTTTCTTTGGCCTTGTGCTACTCTACCACTCCTCAGCTGATTTACCCTTGGGATGATCCGTCACAGGAGCTTAAACAATTCCTGGCTCTAGGACAGCCCTTCCCCATGGCCGACCACATCCCCTCAGCACCAGCAGCAACAGGATTAGGAGCTGTGGGTTGCTTAAACCAGCTGCAGTTGACTGGGAGAAGATGAAAAGATACCCATTTGGGGCAGGAGCCCAAACTTCCATGGGGAAACTTACGGTTCTGCAAATTGCAATAGATTCAAGCCACTGTTTTAAAGTGGCCCTGACTTTTACAAAATACTCTAGACGGCATTTCCTCTCCGCTCCTCCACTCCAAATTTGGACAATAGCCACTCCTTTGATGCCACCAGTTGAATAGCTATTTCACGCAGGCACTGTCATTTCAGTAGCTGAGGTTAATGATTTGGCAAACCAGCTGGGGCTAATGTTTTTCCCTAGTGATGTTTCTTAGAGTGCCAGGGGCTTTCACTGGAGTAATTCAAATGATTATTAAACTATGTACTACTCTGGTAAAAAGGGCTTCAAACAGTGTTTTTTCTTCCTGAGTCTGTTCTTCAACATCACCACAGAGCTTCAGTTCAGAGACCACTTGCAGAGCTGTTAAATGCTCATCCCCATCAAAATTCAACCTTGGGTACAGAGGACATGGCAAAGCATCTCTAGGCCAAATCCTCCCTGGGACTGCCTTCTGGTCAGCCTCTCTTTTAGGAGTTTAATGCATAAAAACATACATGGAAATAGAACGTAGTGCTGCCTGGAGAGAGGAGAGAGCAGCACGCTTGAGCCACAGATCGAAGCAACACAATACAGCTCTAACCAGTGGAGCCGAGGCTGTTGGGCACAGGTCCATCAAGGACAGCTCAAAAGGTGTGACACAGCACAGCTTCCTAAAATGCTTGTAAGGAACAATGGAAAATGGCTGAGCTGGCCAAATTAAGAAACAAGCACAACCCTTTTCTGGATTCACATAGGACTGCCAAGATCAGGTTAGAAAAAAGCACATTTAACTGAAAAGTTAGAGTAAATTCAGGTATTAAGGTAGAGTGCCTTTTAAAATGACGGAGAAAAGGGATACAGAAAGGAAATAAAAATAAATGCAATATAGAATTGAGAGGACAAGCAAATATACAAAGGGAAAGAAAACACTTATCTAATGAGAAAGCAAACATGGAGATAGAGCCCCCAGATGTCTCATTTGTACAAGCCTACGGATCTACGCTCAACAGAACAGCAATCACCCATGTGCTATTGCTCAAATGCTTGAAAGTGGCTTCATACAAATACCTACATTGCATGAGGACAGACTTGTGCATCAGCAAAAGTATTCACCATTCATTAATGTTAATTCTCTATTTTATAACACGCATTCAAACCACAAAATAACAAAAAAGGCAGATATAGCAAATGCTTTATGCAATCAATTGCACAGCATGAATAGCAAATAATCAGAGAAAACTCTTGGCAGATTCATCCCGGGTTAAATAAGTTCAGGTAAATTATATAATAAAAAAAAACCTTACAGACAAAGCCATTAGTGGATTGGCTTATAGAGAACTCTCAGTTTGTTGGATGATCTATTTGCAATGAACTCTGCCACCTGTAGTACTGAAGTACCTAACAGACTCTCAGCAGTGTGTTTATAGTGAAGCACCACAGCAAGAACCTTCTGTACCAGTTTGGATTGGCAACTTGTCCTACTCCCTTCACACAACACGAATTTCCTTTCAACTGGAAGAAAAGGGACTTTAAGAAACTGAATATCCTAGTAAAAGGCTGGGGGGGGAGGAATAATCTTCAAATTGTAGGGTAAACAATTGAGTGAGATGAAAATAGTTTCCAAAACAAACAAGTGTTCATAAATGCAGAACAATTTACTTCTTCCTTCTCTATGGCAAGAAGAAAAAAGTGGCATAGACAAGTCTAACCAGCACATTCACCCAAACTGAAGATGGAGCGTGGCATAGATCCCCAGGACTCCAAAACACACTGATTTTTGTATTATACACAAACAGAGCACAGCATAGGGCAGCTCGCTACACACAGGGTTCACAGAGGGGACACATTACTATTTACAACACAGCACATTAAAATGACAGTGACACACACCACTCAGAGGTGATCTTTATTACTGGCTGCTTAAGGGATGATTTGAGAAATGATCTGTAAACTTAATTTTTAATTAAGCCAGAAGCCCTAAGGGCCTTCTGAGTTCAAGTATTAAGGGGAGAAGAGAGGGAAATCAATTCTTGTTGATGGAGAGGTCTAGCAGAATCTAATAGACCTGAGTAATATATCAAGAAGCTTTTAAGATCAGTCACACAGCTCAGAGGAAAGCCTAAAACCCAATTTTAGATAAAAAAATATGCTGTAAAGTGGAATGGATAGTTACCATTGTTCAAGCCTCTGGAAAGCTACTGTCTTGAGCTCTGACACACATATTACTCAGAAAACAGATAAATGATCAACTCCAAGAGTGCAGAACTTCACAGGGAAGCCCTCATACTTGGCTCCAACCAGCTTGGAAAAGCAGTCATCTCCACACGACCTTGCAATCACTCTAAAGCTTCAGCATGGCCAGAAAGGTCTGCATTAACTAATGAGAATGAGTCATCAAAACATCCTAGAAGGAGGATAATTTGCGTTGAGACACAAAACTAGTTCCTCAACGTGCAGCACAGGTCTATCAGGTTCATCACTGTGACTGAGGCTAGAAGAGACGGCACCAAGTCTATCTGACCTCCACAGTGCAGTTTCAGTAAGTTACAAAATCAGAAATTGAAGATTTTTCATCTCATTTTCTGATTTCCAAGCTTACAGGACCAGATGAGTTACAAGAGTACCAAGAGAAAAGACAAATGTTATAGGAAGGCCACTCTCGTCATCTTTGAGAGAGTCATGACTGGGGAGGGCCCCAGTGACTGGAGAAAAGCAAGCATTGCACCAGTCTTCAAAAAAGGCCAAAAAGACAGTCTGGGGAAACAGTCAGCTTTGCCTTAGTTGGCAGGAAAGTCATGGAGTCCACTTGGACTGCTGAGAGGGCAGCAGCTGGAACCACTCAGCAACAAAGGCAAGTTGTGCCTAACCAACTGGATTGCCTGCTATGGGATAACAACTGGAGCTGTGGATGAAGGGAGAGCTGTGGATGTCATTTACCTCATCTTCCATGACATTCTTGAAACCACCCTCCCTATCTTAGGGTGTATCAGGCTCGAAGGGGGAAGGAGACAACTAGATGAGCAAAAAACAGGTTGGACGGTTGGGCTCCAGAGGGTAAGAGTTAATGAGTACTGTAGCAAGCAGGGTACTGCAGGAGTCTGTACTGAGATCTGTTCTCTTCAATCTCTTTATCAGAGACCTGCAGGAGATCAAAAGTCCTCTTACCAAGCTTGTAAAAGAGACTGTATTGCGGTGAAGAGCTGACAGACTCAAAGACAGGGCTGCCGCTCAGAGGGACCCACAGCCACAGGCTGCAGGGGAACACCAACATCTCTCCCTCAGGACACATCTAACTCTGTGTGCATATTTTCAAGAAGAAAGTTGGGCAGAGGAAATGAGTGAGAAGTGAGATGAATGGTCTTGTTTTCGCAAACCTTCCCTTCTAAGAAACAAGTCATTTATCAAAGTGCTGTAATCCTACCAACTGTCATAGTACTTGTCTAATTACATCTGAAGAACAATAAGCTGTATGTTCAGGAAGAAACTGTCTGTAACAAGGTTGGAAGAGAAACTCTGTTACATGTGATCTTACACCACAGGTTCAACAGCAAGAACAGACACCACCGGGAAGGGGTTGGGGACATTTGTATAAAGCAGCTTTAGCGTATTTTGCAGTTAAAACGTTTGGTTGGTTAATTTTCTATATTTTCATAAAATGCCATTGCTAGTGCATTAATCTACATCAGGCAAGGTCTGAGGTGGGTTTTCAGATTGCCTGTTGAGGGGGGGCAGAGGTACAAAACCCATCTTTTGGAAGAACACAAAGCACATTACAGAACTGTTAAAAATACTAAAAGGTTGCTTGGGCTGAGGCTTCGCACTGCAGCTTGCTGTAGACATAAAACTCTACTACAGCTTGAGCATTGCTGAGAGCAATTGCTTAACTTCATGCCTTGAAGAAAATCCCTTCAAACCTCACACTACAAAACCCACTGGAGAGGAATCATTCCTTCCTTCCTGCAGCGGTTTCAGTGGGACTATTTGGGAGCATACACCATCAAGCAAGAAGGAACAGCAGCAAGTCCACAATAGATGCATTCAGTATGGGAAGGACCTGTTGTTGCTGCTCAGGCACCAGCACTTCCCAATTTGACACCAGATTCCAGAGTTCGCAGCAGTACCAAGACTGCACATACATTAACATTCTCAATGCAGAAGATAGCGGGGAGGAAGGGAGACACCCTCTCACCAGCAGCAAAGCCAGGCACTTCGGAAAACTGAAAATCATTTGGATTCTCAGTACAGAGACTTGGGATCACCTGCAAAACAAGATAACACTTGCATCCCGGATGAAGGTGCCAGAATCAGGACTAGGCAGACAAAAACAAAATACACAGTAACACAAAGCGATACACACACAAAATATGAGCACTAGGACCAAAAAAGTCTGATTTTGATAGACAGTATCTCAAAGGTGACTGAATATAAACTTTTATATACATATTGCATGTCATCTTCTTGCTGTGAGCAGAGTGACAAGGAAGAGATCAAGTGGGGGAAAGAAAATGGGTCTATTAATCACCCATGAGAAATTATTTCAATGCCCCCAATGCACTCCAGTGCCTTCTGAATTGTGCTGGATGTCTTTGGTCTCCACTGAAGAACTTGGGCCTAGGCCTCTAGGAGTAACAATTGCTATGGATCAGTCATAAGATGTTGAGCTCACTAGTACACATCTTATCCAAGTTAAGCAGCTGTAGCATCGTGATAGATGCTACAAGGTGCCCAAGATCACGGATATCAACTGCCCATGCAGCAGGCTTGAATTGATGAGCCGGTCCCTAATAACATCACAAAACACAAATACACAGAGCACATTACAGGCTGACAGTCGGAGCATTACAAGGAATGGTCCCACATGGACCATAGCATCCACAGAGACTATAGGGAAGTTGTTAAAAGGAGGAAAGTGTTTACAGTGAACAAAAAACGTTGTAGGTAAGTTGAAAGGAACAAAATTTATTCCTGTAAATTTTGCACTTTCTAAACTAAAGAAAGAAAACCACACACCAAAAAAACCCGCCAACTAACAAACCAGAAAACCCCACTTTTAAGCTCTGTTGAAACAAATTAAAAGGATTTCTAGTTTATTGCTTTCTTACTAAAAGATTTCTCTGATTAAGAAATAGCCAAGCTGAAACTAGACATCAGATTATGATATTGTTTCAGACTGTCAAACCTGATTTAACTCAAAGGTTCTGGCACCAACATGCCACCTCCAGTGGCTTTATTTGCCTGGGTAGGCACTTGACAGCAGCTCAGACACCCCCAAGCTCACACTCCAGGATCCTGACAGAGCCCGTCTCCTCAGGGGAGACAGATGGCAAATTTTTCACAAGTTCTTGTTATCTCTCAGCTCAAATAGTGAGTCACCATTAGCACACAGGTTAAAACACACACTGTGCCAAGGTGCACAGTCAGAGCTGAACATTTGAATGACTCGGTGGGTGCCTGGGGAGGAGGCCAGGCAAGGCTTGTGTGCTCAGCTTGTATCTATGGTCAAAAACTGCAGTCTGGTCCCTGGAGTTTACTTGACAGGTATCTCCCAACAGAAGACTATGACCAAGAACAAGGTTCAAGCACAAACCAGATTTCACAGTAACTAGAAGGAAAGATGAGGATTACCCAGCTGATCTCCCTGGATTGCACATGAATGCAGGGGTGATATAATAACCAGAGGCAACAACCTGCATATGATACCTTGGCATGAAGAGCACATGGAGGAAGAGGAGCTGCTCCCCTCTTGCCTTGCTTGCCTGTGGCTGCCCAGGCGGTTCTTGCAGGCACTCTCTGGCACCTACTGCTGCAGGGCTGCACTGTGGCTGGCAAAGACTCAGCCCCACTGCTTTGTACATTTGTGGGGCAAGCTGTCAGAAGTTTAGGCTTCTTGTGAGGTCATGGTTTATGCTTAGTTGAAAATCAATAGAGAGGAACATTAGAGGTGTGAAATAGGTATTCAGAATAATGAAATCAGGTGTAGTTCCGAGAACAAAACACCTGAAAACATGTTTGAGCCCAGGAAAGGGAGCACACACTAAACGCAGAGACCTTGTTGAGGGCTCTGGCTGAACTCCCCACAACATCATGACACCAACCCCTGCACTGAGGCAGCTGAAGCAGCTTATGGGCTCAGGATCCAAGAAGGCTTTCTAATCCCCCCCAGACAGGCACAGAGGCTGGATCATCAAAAACCCTCAAACAGCCAAACTGTGAAGCCAGTCCATGAAAAAACACAAGCAAACCCAAACAAAGTCACCAGTCATTTGAGTAATGCTGGTGCCTTTGCAGAGAGCCAGGCCAGATCCCTGATGAGTGGGAGTGATGCACCAAGGAACCTGCCAGACCCCAGACCCAAGCACAGCCATCACTCTGCCCTCAGCCAGATGCACAAGAGCAGTTCAAGGTCTCTGCTAGGCAAACATTTAATACTGTCCATCCAGTTTGTTTGAATTTTCTTTTCCTTGAGGATAAACCAGGATATGTTAGCTTATTTTGCAATAACAGAGATTTCTACTAACAAAGAAAAACTAACAAGCAGGAACAGGATAAAAAAAAAAGAAATCCAGAAACATTCCTCTGCTAGAGAGAGTAACCTTGAGACATCTCCTCACTGATTCACTGGGGCACAATGCCAAAGCTGGCTAGACTTGGGGGTGAAGGAGGCAGAGTGGGGAACATCAAGTATTTTCAAGGTTAGAAACCATCACTCACCATTTTTTGAGAGAGAGTTCTGAATTACTTTTTGTAGGAAACAGAAGTTTTTCATTTTGATTATTTTTATAAATACCTTTCACTTGTCATTATTTTCAGTTAAGTTAAAGGAGAAAAACCGATAGAAAAATCTGATAAGTGAAACCTTGCTTGACCTTTTCTTTCTCCGTAATTTTATTAGAAAGAAGCTGAGAATGCCTCCTCCATAAACCTTCACTTTTTACAGCTATTCTAATCTTCCTGTGAAAGGATGAGGGGAGGAAGTGAGAAAAAACAAGCCCTAGATTTGAGGCAAAAAATAAGATTTCTACAAAAATACATTACATAAAAATCCTGCATGTAAGTATTAGTTTTTAAAATTACATCCCTTTATTCACAGCCTTTTCTTTATTTATAGGTGTTTGACTACTAGTCTGGTATTCACAGATGTTATGCAAATATAAATTCAATGGTCAGTAATTCCTGAAATTATGCATTTAGAGCTTCATTTCAGATGCATGTTATTCGCCATTTGCTGTTGTCCCACTACAAAGATGTCCAGCATCCAACCAGGCAGAAAAGCAACAAGAGTCCCAAGTAATCAAACTCAGCGCAAGAGTCAAACAGCCTGGCTATAAGGAGCAGCACTGCACTCTCATATCCTTCCTGCCAATTCCTTAATGAACCTTAAGCATGTCAAAAAGAGTCAGATTCATGAACTCCCTCCTGACCAAAATAATTTGGTGAAAACTAACTAAGAAATGGGCTAACCTGTTGCGCAGATACTGTCCTTGGTGCACGCACATGCAACGCTTCCTCTGCTTGTGCTCAGCATGAACTCTAGCTTTAGGTTTTCCTCCTCCACTCATTCATTTTGGGTGATCTTATCTGCCTGATGGACAGCATGTCCATGGGTCATCTAAGAGCACAATGTCCACATGACACCAACCGTGTGGTTTTGTGGTTTGGATTTTTTTATTATTTTTTTACACTGCACGTTGTTTCAGCTGGAAGCAGGACACTGACTATGAAAATTAGATGATATGCCAGCAGGAACTGTGGACTCTGAGTAACACACATCAAATTAGCCTCCTGAGGTGTTCCCATGGAGAAAACCCATGTGCTTTCCCAAATACAGCTTTAAGATCAGAAAAATGATAAATACTCAGGCACTGCTGGCTACGGTACTGTACACACAGGGTATAGCTGCAGTCTGAGGCTCTTACTGAGACTACCTAGCTTCCACTCTGAAATGCAAATGCAAAGTCAGTAGGAACCATCCACGTGCACCACATCCACAGGTAGGATGCCAGGTCAGCCTAGATAATGCAATCTTTTGTCTACTCCAGCTTAACAGCAAAACTTCTTCAACATAGGAACAATTTTGTCCCAGAAGGGAAGCCCCCAAACCCAGAGTTATTTTCCTTCCAATGCATAAATATTTTTCTTTCAGCAAGGATATGGGGACTATAAAATAATTAGTTATGCTGATATGCAGAGAAGCCAACACGCAAGAATCCCCTGGTTACCCAGTGTTTGCGTTGCAGAGCTCATAATTAAACCTCGATTCCTTACAACTCAAGACAAGTTCCAGACAGTAGGCTGAAAATACATCTCAAACAGATCTTCAACATTCAGGACCATCTGTTTCTTTTTTGTGTTTTTTTTTTTATTTGCTGCAAGTAATGAGCTTAAACAGATTTTAGGAGGTTTTTGATTAATAAAGGAATGTGAAAATTTTGCAGAAGAGAAAAAGAACCACATTCTGCACCTGGGTCCACTCAGGAGCCTGGGCATTGCTTTGAAGGCTCTGTTTTCTGTTACATCTCTAAATCCAGATTGAGGTTTCTGAATAAAAGGTTTCATTTTCAGCACTGAAACCTTCATATAACACTGTTTAGAAGAGGAAGAAAAGAATAATTTCCACACCTGAATCCTCACTGGGAATATACTGCTTCACAAGCAGGATGTAATTATACAGGCTGGAGTTTAGCCAGGACACTAGGGTTAATGGCCCTACCGCTGCCAAGTGCCAGGAACTCAGCGAGTGTAAACAGCAGAGCAGCCCACCATGGGTCTTATCCAGAGCACAGCACCTCCACCTGCCTCCTGTCCTGCCACAGCACCCCTGAGCAGTGCTCCTCCCATGGGGGCAAGGGTTTGCACCAAGGGAGAGCAGAGACAGAGTACTGCTTTTCCTCTAACCAGTCACTTGTATGCACCCAGAAACCAGATGATACTATCAATGATGACAGACAGGGATCTAGATGTGATGAATTTCCTATAACCACAGACAGTAAGATCTTATTTAAATTTTGCCAAGAAGCGGTACCATCATTGAACATTCAGCAGGTTTTATACAAGCAGAACAACCTTCAGTCAGCGCTTTCTCCCCATGCCTATTATTAAAGCTCTGTTTTGGCCAAAACAGATGTATGAAATACATCAACACCAGCTGGAAGAAAGCACATTATCTGCATCATAAAAAAAAAAAAAAAAAAAAAAAAGGACCTTTTTCTTCTTGATTTTCCTTTTGCTCAAAACAGCACAAAGGATTGCAACCCTCCTCCACACTCTTCCCCAAAACCCACGCTGTACCACTTTGTCTCTCACACCCACATGCTGCCATGGTTCAAACTTCTCATCATGAAAGCCTGAGAGAAGAACAGCCACCAGCAACAGAGCCAAGGCAATGCACTGCCAGGAACTGCTTGCTTATACAGCTGGGTGCCACCAAAGCTTCAACCACTAACATGAGGACTGGAGCGTCCAGAGCCCCAGTACCTGGTCATTCCTCAGCACCTGCAGGAGTTGAGCCACCCTGAGGACAGCACTGATCAGCACCTGAAAATATGCTTATGCAAGAAAGCAAGTCATCCTTCAGCTGCAAAAACCAAAATGGGACTCCAGCCTTCCAGAAAGCCAAGCTCATCAACAGAGAGGAACCAAGAGGAACAAAGTTTTCCTAAGCTGCCTTGCATCAGGCTGCCCAGCCAGACTATTCCTTCTCATGGCCAAACATCAGACAACCAAGCAAGTCCCTTCCCAACTTCACCATCAGGCCCGCTTCAGCCTTACTGTTAGGGGCCACAGCAACCCCAAAGTCACTCACCCCTGCCATACTTCCAAGAACGGAGCTGAACAACCAAACCTCAGGAGTAGAGCACTCCCTTTTTCTCCAGGAACAGCTTTACTCCTTGCCCCTCAGAGCAACCATGACCCAGGGGAGTGTGCAACTCTCGTTAGCACCTCCTCCCCACAAGTAACGAGGCCCACAGGTGCCACACAGGATCTGCCCCTCTGCAGGGCCCCAGACAGAGCAGAGCTCTGGCAGTCCTGGCACACCACTAAGGAGTCACTAGCCCTGCAGGTACAGGGAGCACCATGTTTCATTAGCCCCAGATAACCGCTGGTGGAAGGGACAGATACCTTGTTTCTTAAGCCAGAGATTTCCCATATGGTATCTATCACCTTAAGGATGCTGGAGGAAGAGCACCTGTTCTGCACTGTACACTTACCCCTCGCAGCCCCCAGAAGGGCACTATTCTGTCTTGGCTCTGCTGTTGTCATCCACAATGGAAACATTAGCTTTGGGTGGCTGCTACTTCTAATACTGTTATCCAAGTGCTGGTTAGGAACCAAAATTAGCATATCGGTGCAATAGCAAAGAAGTGTAGAAGTGTTTAATGCAAATGGCTGACATGGCCCAGCCAGATATTTACTGTAGTCAGTCCCTAAATCCGTATTGCATCTGCTGTCTGGATAAATAACGAATAAAGCAATAAATCTGGCAGGGTTACCAAACACTTTCACTCTGCTTCTCTTGAACCTGTTAAACTCTGCTGTGATTCATCTGCCTGGCTGGGCCCCAGAGAGACGTTTCTTGGAGAAGGCGGCTTTATTTCTGCGCACTGCTCTGGAGCTTCCAAAACCAATTCTCTTTCAGCTGCAAGCCTGCTTTCTGTCTCATTTTTAGTGAGGCAGGGAGCAACAGAGAGACTCTTTGAACCACAGTATCTTACCCTGTTCCAGGTTCAGGTCACTGATTTCAAGATAGAAATCTTAGACACTTATATTAGGTTTTCTTTTTAATGGAAACCTGTTCTCAATTTTTCTTCCAAGGCAATGCCACAAGTCATTTGTTACTGGCCTTTCAGTGAGAACCACATCTGCTTCCCTAGGCTGTGAGAGGATCACACTGATATGGTAGTGTGGGAAGATGCCACCACCCTCCACGAGGCAGAGCTGACTGCCAGGTTGGTTGCCAAAGGAAGCTTTTAGATGACCACAGCTTTTGAAGAGCCTTTGGCAGCAATATTAGGGAGAGCCTGAGAGGTATGAAGCAACAAAGACAGGACTTGCTAGACCTAGTATGCAAACAGCCTCCAGATAAATAGTTGCAAAATAAGTTTTATAAAGACAGGTTTATAGCTGGAAAAATGTCTCTTTCAGCTTCAATTAATTGCTCTTTCTTGATTGCATAAATTATCAAAGCTTTGGGCTTGCTATGATGGCTTTTTCCAACAGAATGACTGCTTTCCATGCCATGCATTTTACCATTTTCTTCAGTCCTTATGCCTTTTTTAGATGTCATCACACTCATGACATATTACATGAATTTCTGCTTGCCCCAGCTGACTTATCTGTAGATAGATCCTCTATCTTTGGCATATTTCTTTCCATTTCTCCACTGTTGAAAGAAATTATCCAACACAGTAATATCACAGTTACGTTAACAATCAGCTCTGTAGCACAGATTTGTCTTGTTTCATCATCAGAAAAAATAAATCCGCAGGTTCAACATGCCATTCAGTTACCTTTACCATCATGTTTTTCTATTTCAAAATAATTTCTATTCTTCTTTTACCACGGGCTCTGCCACTTTGTACCTCACACATCACCCTGTCACCTTCATTGTGGCTTTGGGGTTTGTTTTATTTTTTACCCTAAATTTTGAGCTGGCAGTCTGAGAGGCATATTCCTAGAATGTGTGAGACATCAGGACTTGCCTTTTACTCTAGAGCACCAGAATTTATTTTTTGCCATGTAATTTTTATGCAGGAGCACTTGATATGCAACAGTGAACAGGCTGCCAAGGAGACTCTGACCTGGGACAAATCTCCAATCTGCACTTTGGTTTTGGAACCATAAACACAACATGCTGGGGGCTCAGTCCTGCTCTGTCCTCCAAACAAGCATCTCTATTCTCAATGGCAGATGCAATCTGATTCACCTGACTGCACTTGTTAATAATACGGAGGTAAGGTGTACTTTATCAATGCATGTGAGTCATTGTTCTCTTCTAGGAAAATCCAAAAAGGATTTAACCACTACCCAAGGAAATTTGCATTTCACTTAGCCGTAAAGGATAAAACCTCTTTTTTTCCTTGTTTTTAGAAACCTTTATAAACTGTCAAAGTCAACTTGGGAGCAGGATAGAAAAGACTTATGCAAAAATCTTAATAAAATTAATTTGGATCTATTTACAAGACAAAATCTGCTTGGCAGATATTTTTTAAGAACCCACTTCGGAAAGCGGTAAATACATAAACCAAGTTTAAACAAACAAACAAAAAAGACCCCATGGTGCTCTTACCCATATATTGTCCTACTTAATGGTGCTTTACATTTAGCTGTGAAATTCTCTAAATCAATCCAAGTGAAATTGCATAGTCACTGCACTAACGTCCAGTGCACGGGCAGGGAGAGAGCTGGCATTGTCCCACTAAAAATTGTTAACAGCAATTATTCTTGCAGGTCTGAGACTGAAAAGTGCTGCAGCTTGCAATGAGGCAAGATGTCTGCTTTTCCATCCCTCCACCCAGCTTTGCTTCCCACTGTCTTCTCTGTGCCCGTGCTACCTGAGCCCTGGGTCCCCCAGGACTCTGCACAGGCCATACCTAGCAGCTGGAATCCAGTCCGGGTTTCAGTTGTCTGCAAATCTCAGCTGCCCTCAAAGCAGGCAAAGTCAGGTCCCTTGTAGGAAAGGGCCCATCTTACCCACCCAAGACTTAGACAAGGTAGGGTAGATGAGGGCCACACACAGTGTCCTTCCCAAGTGTGCTTTCTAGACCAAGCCCCACTGGGGTTTCCTCTCAGGCCACCACAGCTAGCCTCAAATACAGGCAAACAGCAGGTGGCCAAAATGGCTTTGAGCCAGCTCAGCTCAGCACTGTAAACAGAGCCAGGTAGGTAGGGAAGGCAGGAGACTGGCTGTCTCCTTGCCAGCTTGCTTTGCCTCCAGCCTTGCACATCCAGGAGCTCCGTCTCAGCCTTCTATTGGACCCATGACAACTCTGTGCTTCTCTCCTAGCTTTTGGTTGCTTTAATGAAGCAGACAGCAACAATTTACAAGCAATCACCAGGAAAACCTCTCAGTCAGTTTTGGTCAATGTTTTCCATTGTCTCAGGCTGTCCTGCTATATAAATGATGTTAAATTGCTGCTTCCAGTTGGTGTGAAAGATGGGTGGATACTGTGCCCGTTAGCCCTGCAACTGCAGCTACATCAGAGGCATGCTTCATGGAAGCCATTAATCTTTTTAAAATCAATTACATTTTTATTTTACCAACATGTTTTTTTAATGTTTTTAAGCTCTAGAGTGAGCTTGCTTGCTTCCTTCTTTCTGTCCATCCTTCCATCCTTCCTTATTAGCCTTTCCCTACCAGATCTTCAGCTAGAATACATTTGGCCTGCCACCCCCAATTCACTAAATAATGTTAAACTGCACATTTGGTTAAACACACTATTCACATGCTTAACGCTTACAGAGGAATGTTTGGCCTGTGTAGGTATTCAGTTGCAATTCAGAGATGCCCAAGTCCAACATGTTCACCAATATACTTGTGAAAAAACACATTTCCTAAAGCAGCTTTTCTGAAATAGGGAATACCCAACTTCCCAGGCACTTGTTCAATTACCACCTGATATTGTGGAGCATAAGCATCGCTGAATAACATCAGCCTTTCAAACACAGAACAGTAATGTTTGAGTAATTGAAGCATAAATATAGTTCACCTCAGGCAGGAGATAAATTACATTAATAAAGTGTGGTAGTGTTCTTTAATGAGTTTGATTAGGCATGACAGAAGATGATAATGTTCAGAAGAGTTCCATTTCCTGAAGTAAGGAATTGTTGCTGTAGATCCCAATCTCTGTTCATTGGTGGTTTGTTTTTTTTTTTAAGCAGGTTCAGTAATTGCTTGAGCATTGCTTTAAAGAGGATTTCAAAGAACAGGCATACACAGGGTCATGAGCAGAGGCTGATGCTGCTACACTTACAATTTCGTGTCCATGATCCGCTTCCCTCTCTCTGAACAGATCCTACAGATCTTCATGCTTGGGGGGGGCGGGGAGGAGCAGGGCAGGGTGTTCAATAGCTGCACCCTCCATCCCATCAACCTCTTCCAGACTCATGGGGAGACAGCCAGACTGTTACCAGCTGCCCATAGTCCCTCCTGTACAAGTCCATTTCTAATAGAAAGTGAAAATAGGACAATAGTCTCACTACCTGTCAAGGTAACACAAAACCTTCAGAAGAGTCTGCCAAGTCACCACTCTGTAAGGAACAAGCTTCAGATATGGCTCCCATCTTCTCTGCTATATGTTATTTATTTACTAGATTTACTGTGCCATTAGACTCAGCAAGACCTGCTGTATGCTCATGCTTTGCAAATGCTTGAATCTGTGAAGTGTCAGGTCTGGAGGATCTATTTAACAGTGGCCTCGTGGCGCCAGACATGGCTGCAGAAGCTGCTCAGGCCTGAACCCATTTCTGTTAGGGTCAGGTCCCTGCACCATGCTCCCCACTGTAGCCCCAGCCTTTGGAAAACTATATACTGGTTCATAATTCACTGATGCACTTGAATGAATTCCAAAGCCTTTAGCTACCCAAATGTTTCTGTGTATCTGACTACTAGGGTATGATACTTGCAAGAAATCAGTGCAAAATCTTCCTTTGATCTTGCTGCAAGAAGAATCATATTATTTCTGAACTCAGCAGCTCATTTTCTGTTGACATACAAGAAGGTATAGATTGTGGCTAAAGTTTAAAAATGGTCAGTGTATGGTTCCAAAACAGCTTGTGTCCCCAGACAGGAGAGAGTTCGTCCTGCCAGAATACAGACACCTTGCTGTCACCCTAGTTTTCCAAGTCAGCTCTGCTAAGGTGACTAAAATGGTCTTTCCTGCCCATTGATCACACAAATCCAATTTGGAGACTTGTTTTCTCTATGTGACAGTTACAGGAGACAGACATGGTTGAGTATTTCTGTTCTGATCACCTCACAGGCAATCCTGTGATTGCAAACCAAATCCCCCCACAGAGCTCAGCTGCATGCTCTGCCTGACAGGCTGTGCTTAGCTATGCTTCTTTCAGACCCACAAAGCAATGCACTTTCATACCAATGTACAATGCGTTTTGAGCTTTAGGACCAGAGACTCATTCACTTTCACGCTCTTACCCTGAAGATCCAGCAAAGATTGCTTACGATTGAAGAATACTCAAGGTTTCCACATCTTTCCTAAAGCACATACAGAACAAGTGTTCATCCACTCTTGGACACCTCTCTTGAATGCCTTCCAGTTAAAATGCTGAGCGAGTACTTTATTAATGCCCAAACAGCCAGATGTCAAGGCTCCATGTGTTATATGTTTATCAAGCAGCACCAACGACTGTACTAACAAGCCTGATTATACTGAATTTGATCTACATTCAAACGCAACCTGTTCCCTACAGGAATGCTCTGTTACAGGTCTTTTCATGGCACGGGAACAAAACTGATCGAACACGTTTCTTGAAGCTATGCCAATGGATATTCATGTGTTGTGTTTGTGACTGCTCAGTAGCAGAGATTATGGCCTTAACAATTGAGGTTGTTCAACTGAGAGCAACAACTCCTGTGAAACCAGTGCAGTTACCCCAGCATTATATTTGAAATCAGAATCAGCATTAGCATAGCTGAATAATTACAGTCAAGTAAAGGACAGCAAAACACATAGGCTTTGCTCTTTTCTCCAGAACGCTGCAGTGCGGACCCTTTTGCACCAGTACAACTTGAAATATCACTCCCACCGATGCCAACTGACATCACTGCACTTCATGTGGTCCAGAGCCTGGTAGTTCAAAGATAACCAGAAGCACAGTGGACTTCCCAGGGTGATCACAGATTTCAGAGTACATTCTTGTTTCTGCCAGTCAACCTCTGTGACATGCCTAGCCCACTGCTGTGCTGCCCCTGACCAAATGGTCTGACAAGTCTGACACTCTTCAGCTCCAATCACTTCTCTTGTCCTTCAGCTCCTCTTACAATATCATGACCTCTTTTCATCTCACTATGGAACATCCAAAAATTCTCCATGACACAGCTATTAGGCGGATTTGAAAGAAAATCCCCCTGAGAAAATTCACCTTTGAAAAAGTTTGTATTGGAAAATTTGAGAGTTTCCAATGAAAATAGAGACAGCAGGAAGAAAGCAGATTTCATGTTTGCTTAAAGTGTTAAATAAGCTTTTGACTCCAAGCTAAGTCATACATTTTCATAAACAGGAATGTGATTTAAATGATTTCTTTTTATTCTAAAAAGATTATTTTCCTTCCAAAATACCTAATTTTAATTGGGTTTTCTAAAATTACATTTTCAGGCACAGAAAAAAAAACCCAGCCCCCAAAACTATTTTCAAAAAAAACCCTCATTGGTTTCCTTTTAAACTGGTAATATTTATGACTTGTATTGAAAGAACAACCAATAAAGGCACTTTCTGCCTCTCCCTTGCTACCCTTTAAAACAATCTGTCCACCAATCCAATTGTTCCATCTGTTTCCAAAACAAAATTGCATTTTACTACTAGGACATTCTCTATCCAAATGCTGAACAGCTTGTAGCTAAGTATTAATCCATAGAAACCTGAAAACAATATCTTATTAATTCACAAAAAATCAATATTCCAGTACACATTTTGGAGCCACTTTATTACAGTTAAGCCCAAAATTATATGATGGTCAATAGAAAACTGTCCATAATGTACCTGTTTACCTACAATGAGACAAACCGGTTGCTAAACCTCATCTCACCAAAAATAAGCTCTATGACAGGACTCTGGTTCAGGGAAAAAGAAGTGATCTTACAGCGTATGTAATCCTGATGCAGTAGTTATTTCTTCTTTAACAGAGAATAATGAAGGTATTCTTTGGTTTTCTTGCTCTTCTTGCCCCGTGGCCAGGATATTTTTAAAAAAAGACCAAGTTCTGTACCTGTTACAATGACAGTTCTTAATGAGGGCTGTCTGACAATTCAAATATCCTTGAAAAGGATATGGCATTAGAACAAGCTTAGCTGTATCAGTCTCACTGTCCCATCACGTTCTTTTGAATACAGCATCCTATAAAGGCTGATTTTCCCAGATAAATCTAATATCCAAAAATGCATGGGGGGGTGGGGGGGTGGGCAAGGGAACCCAAAACTTTCAAAGACTATAGCTTTTACGTTGGGGTTTTTACTAGTAGTTCAAATACAACAGCCATTGATACTGATAAGAATTCTTCCACTTATTTCACCACATATCTATTTGAGGTCCTAAAAGTAAATGAAGCCTGAAATTCCCAGAAACAGAACTCTATTGACATCCAACAAATATCTATATATACATAGATATGTATGTATGCAAGTATACATGCATATATATGATAAATGATTATATCTGCCAATAATGGGACTAGGTTATAAATTTGTATTTAAGTATGTATATAAGTTTTTTCATTACTGACAACTAAAGCCTGATCATTTTTCACATGGTGATATCAGGCTCTAAGATTTTCCTTCCCTTTCATCCTGGTTCCCAGAATGAAAGAGTCATGAATCATGAAAGTTAAATACAAATAACTTGCATTCTCACTCTGTGCTGGTTTTGACTGGGATGGAGTTACTGTTTGCAGTAGCTGGTGTGGGGCTGTGTTTTGGACTTGTGCTGGAAACAGCGTTGATCACACAGGATGTGTTTGTTACTGCCGAGCAGGGCTTACACAGTCAAGGCCTTTCCTGCTCCCCACCGGTGAGCAGGCTGGGGGGGGCACAAGGAGCTGGGAGGGGACAGCTGGGACAGCTTTCCTGGGGATGGCTGAACACCTGCCTGCTGATGGGAAGTGGTGAATAAATTCCTTTTTTTGCTTTGCTTGCGTGCATGGCTTTTGCTTTACCTGTTAAACTATCTTTATCTCAACCCACAAGTTTTCTCACTTTTACCCTTCTGATTCTCTCCCCCATCCCACCGAGGGGGAGCGAGTGAATGGCTGTGTGGGCCTGAGTTGCTGGCTGAGGTTAAACCACCCCACACTCACAGAAGATGTGGTTAATTGCTGTCTGCCTCATTGTTAATTACCAAACAACAGTGTACTGGCACACTTACCACAAGCTTCTGAAGACAAGCAAACACAGCCTAAGCCCTGACTGTTTGTGTTCTTTACATCAATTTTTCTTCCAAAATATGGGTAAAATTCATAGATCCTGATCCTGGACCTCCTTTCCCTTATGCTAAACGCATTAATTCCTCTAGCTGGTAACTCCTCTGTTACACCAAATCAGAGAAGATTCAGGACAACATAAAGACTTCAAAGCAGTTCCAGTAAATTGTCATCTGCTCTCCAAGACCAAGATCTCCTCTCCACCCCTTTCCCATACACAAGCTGGATTAATTCTACTTCTGCTTCCATTGAAAACACTGAGCTGATGTTCTTTCCAACACCATCGTATGACATGATAATATCAGACACACCCTGCACCAAAAGAAACCCACAGAATGGAAAAAAATAACATTTAAAACTCACAAGAGTAGTTTAGGGAGATGGAGTGGTTCCATCATTTGACCAAGCATTTCTTTCAGGTTTAAGCCTCTTGGAAAGGGGAAACTCCACTAGGAAAACCAGTCATCCTGCTCCACTGTGCTGGTGTTTGCAGCCCTCCCAGGCTCCCTGGGCCCTTTCCTGGCTTATCTAAGATATTTCCCATTGCTGTCAAGAAGAAAAAAAAAAAAAAAAAAAAAAAAAAAAAAAGATGGTTCAGTCAGAGCCCTAGGACAAGGACCCTCACTCAACATCATCTTTTTTTTTTCTCCTGTAAGACTGAGTCTGGCTAGCCATGAAGGCAAATCTCCCCTTTTGAAATAAATATTGACCATGCAAAGAATTGTCCTCTAACATGCAGTGCTTTAGTCTCCCTGCAAACTGTCAATGCTTCAGTAGCTTGGAGCCCCAGCCTCTGAATATGCAAATGCAATTTGATTCGCAAGATGAGATGCGTTGTCAAAGGATGTCTGAGAAAGAGGACTGCACAGATTAGATACAACACGCTTCTCTGATCAAATAGATGGATTCAGACAGGAAAATAGCGTAAGTATTTGCTGGGATGATGAACCATCTGTGTGGTGTTTCTCTTGAGTTCCCATATCATGTTCTGGTTAACTTCCCCATTGCTATCCCTCACAGATATTTTCTTTTTTTCTCCCTTTCCCATGACATTAACCAAGTTCTGCTGGAAAGCAAGTGTTTCTTCTGATTGAATTTAATTTTCTCTGTAGAAACAGGCTAGCAAGAACCATATCTCCTGGTCTATTCTTGGCCATGCCATGTTCCTGACACTCAGGCTGGAAAACCTAGAAGGCAACAACCTTGCCAAATAATTCAGGTTGACATGCAAAAGAGATAAAATCAGTAACAGAAGTGATGAAGGATCTGTAGGTGCTACTTCACAAGAAAAGACGGAAAAAACTAAACCTGTATTGCCAGGCTGAATGATAATTAAATCAGCATGTCTACAGGCTATTGGAATATTAAAGGCCAAATCTCCAAAGACCTGGAAATCAAGAGGATTTGGGCACCTCTGAGTTCTGAGAGTGTCTCTGAGAAGCCAGGTGAACAGGCTAGAATCTTTTTTTTCTCCCCTCAGTCTTCTGAGGGGAATTTTTCACTTCAACATCATGTCACTGGAACCAGCAGAGTTTGTGGAACTTTAAATACTCCCTTACTTGTAATGGGGAAAACTACAGAATTACAGCTGAAGAAATTAGAGGATATTTAGGGTGATCTATGGAAATGTTGCCAAATAATGGGGTAAAACTGAAAGAAAAAAGTCAAAGTATAAGTTGAGAGTCTTGTATTTGCAGATCAATGGCAATGGAGAAAAACAGTGGAAAATGAAAGCATCAGTTACCAATGCATTGAAAAGTGCAGTCAGTGGCCAAAAGATGGGCAAGGAGAGTGTTGCCCTAGTAAATGAATTAAAGTTTATCTCCAATTCATATTTTGCATTTATTAGCTGCTGTATCACTCAGGACAGAGTATCCAGGAAACTAGAAACTTATAATTTCTTTATAGATAGGAAAGAAGGAGGAAAGAGAGGAAAGGATGTAAGGAACCCCTAGAAAGCCCACAGTCGAGAGCACATGTATTAGATGTGGAAGGCAAAGATTCGGATCCCCACTCTGCACCACACGGAGCTTTGCTCCCTTGTGGGCAAGTTTTGGTGGTCTCACCTCATTTTCCTGTAGAAAAAAATGAAACACTGGACCTTGCATTTCTTTACAGAACAGAATTCCTGGTTCCTGGCCAGTCCTACCTTGCAGTCTAGCTTGCTCACAAAGTTGGCAAGCATCAGTATTTCCACTGCCCAGATGGAGGCACAGAGAAGAGTACATTGACTGGCCAAGGTCACCCAGCAGGCCAACAGCAGAGACAGCAAGAGCTCCCAAGTCTCCAGAGTCCTGCTGTGAGCCATCCTTCCTCTTCTCACTGGCTGCTTCCATTCCATCACTCATTACAGATGTCATTAAAATCCAAATAAACCACAGCAAACATTATTACTACTTTCAAAAAAAAAAATACAGGGCTGTTTTTCCCATTGATCCCTGGCAGACTCTTTCTTGAAATTTTCCAGATTGATACGAAAACAAGTAAGTATAAAATAGCAATATATGACATGAATGAGAACATTCACCCTCTTTAATCATTCCCACAAGCATTTTGTCATTTTTCTGTCAGTTCTATTGATAGGAAAGGAAACCACTTCAAAATTTTAATCTTTTCTCTGAGCACGTTTTGTTCTTAAAGTTAGCCGAGATAAAGCTAACGTATTGGAAATGGGGGAGGCTGATGAGCAATATGGAAGAGCTCTCTTTGTTTCTATTTCAGAGTGAGCAAACATCCATTGGCACTTTTACAGGCATCTCACTCCTCCACTCCATCTCCTCACCTCCTTAAAATATGCAAAGACATTTTCTTTTTGAACCTTTCTGAGAAGGAAAAGGACAGATACTTCAAGTCAATCCTCCTGATTAATCCAAGAATTTTCAACAACAACAACAACCAGATTCCTCTATACGACCTTGATGTCAGGCTCAGAACTGCACAACTGTATTCTCACATTTTCAAAACCGGACCACATCAAAGGCATCTACACATTGCCTGTGTCTTCATTTTCTGGCCCCAGTCAAATGAAGAATAGAGGCAGAGAAGAAAAACTGTGAGCTCAGGAGTTGGTGATAAGCACCATGGCTATGCCATCCTCACTGCCCAACCCTGGAGAAGTTTGTTGCCACATTTGAATTTTGATTTCTCATGTACATTCTAACTACAAAGCAAGCCTGGAGTTCTGCACACCATATCTAGGGATAATAAAAAACATTATGAATTCATGACAAAATGATGCAATATGACACATTGCAATAATATGACTATTACATTGCACAGAAGAAAACAAGAACGGCTGGGAAAGTATAAAAGGATACGAGAGGCCATTATTTGTTTGACACAAACAGAGTAAAATATCACAAGAAAGGAAGGGATGAGGAACTTCACGTTGTGCCCCAGAAGTCAGTACAACATGCAGCTGCTGCAGCAGATGTTAAATGGGTCAGCAAGTGAACAGTGAAGCATCAATGACTTTTGATTAATTGGCCCAAAAAGCTAGCATGGTCTTTCAGAGGTAAGCCTAGGTCCATAAGATATGGAATTAACCCTTGAAGGGGATACTTCCATATAATATGTACAGGGCACATTTTATAAACTAGAAAGACAACTAGCTCTTGTGAATGTAGATGCTTAGCCATCCCCCAAATCAGAGGCATCTAATAAAAATCTCCTCTTACATCAGTTTAGATTGCATTTCTTGGCTAGAATCCATTTCCTATGAATATAAAGTGTGTGTTTGCACCTATTGCTTTATCTTTTTCATGCCTCTCAGACCTAGCTATTATCCGTCTTGCCAATAGTTATTTATTACTTTGTGATTACAGGAAAAGTAGGTAATGACCTATTAAATCACAAACCAATGCTTATTTTCACCAAAACCAAACTCCAGTTGCCAGAAAAGAATCACTTAATCTCATATGTGGTTAAGAGTTTACTTTTTTTAAAGCTGAGATAATAGATGGTCAGTGCAAACCTTTTTCCCAGGAAACTGGCAGTTGGAATAAGTACTGTACAGCTCATGTTTTAACTATAAACAGAGGAATTGTTCTTGATACATATTCCAGGTACAAAGCTATACCCAGGGCAGCAGAAAACAATAGCCAATATATTTTTGGTTTTATCTTACAGTGTGCTCTATAAAAGTGCTGGCCTTTGTCAGCACGCTACTTTTTCCCTTCAAACAGCTACAACTGGATTATACAGACAGGTACAAGGCAGGTGGCACATGCAACCTTCCTCCAGTCATTTCAAATTCTCCCCCAAAACCAGGCATGACTGCCCTGAACAAGGACCAGATCCAGCACAGATATGGGCACATTCTTCCACTTGGAACACGAGAAACAGGGAGGCAAAGAGGGGTGCCAAACCTCAGCACCATGTTTCCAAGGAAATGCTCCTTTTACCGAACAAGAGAGCCAGGTGTCGGCCTGCATCATCACTTTGTGCACTTAATTTTTTGTGATTCTTGATGAATTATTAGTATTGGCTCTGAAATGTACACAAAATCATACAGTGACAGAAACAAGCCCTAGCAAGGAAACGGCAAGAAAGAAACATGATAGATATTTAGATCAGGTATAAGCCAACTGTATGCATTCTACATGATACTATATTTAACTACTAATCAAACTACCCAAAAGTCTTTGCTAGCCAGAGGCTAAAAAATCTTACTTGGAAAGAAGTCAAGATCAATGTCAAACCAACAAAAAGTGTAGTTAAGTCTGACATGCTTACATGAAAGACACTTGTGATAAGCAACTGCAAGTCTTCTACCAAGACCCGACTGACTGCCAAAAGGTTGTGTTCATAAAGGCTAAACCAAATCACTGGCGCCGGTCTCCATCAAGAAACCTGTGAAGCTGAAAAATACTCTTCACTATGTTCCCCGAGTTACTTCCCCCACTCCCAAATAGCAACAAGTGTAGCAAAAGGGTACTTGGTGTTTTCCTATATTGCTTAACAAATGCAGTTAAGCTATCACATAGTATCTGCACGTAATACCTAGTTGCTGAAGTAAAATAGAAACTATTTCACAGTGTCTCCTCCTGCAAGGTGATTCCTAAGATAGCGGTTGCTACCTGCCTTTTGCAGTACCACCGTACTCACAGGTGATGACTCACTCAGCAGTAAACCCTAATTCAAGTCACCACCAATTTGGCACATGCTGCATCTCTGCTGCCAGGCAATTCTCTGCCCATTCCACCCATGTTTGATCTCCCCATGGTTGGCTTCCTTCCATTTACTCTCTTAACAAAGACACCTAAGCCCCAGTGCTTGTACACACAGAACTCCCTTCAGGGTTAGTTTTTGCTTTCCAGCTTAAGGAAACTCTTCCAAAATCAGTCTCAGCCTTCTCATTTTCAGGCTCAAATTTCTGCATCCTAATAGTAGAAGCCATTGCCTGGCTACATTTAGGGAGATACCAAGCACACTTGGGCATAATAAACCATGCACTGATGCAATGGGAAACTTTACATTGTACTATTCCCCCTTTCTTAACAAAAATTTCTCTCAAAGGAAAAAATAAATAAATAAATAAAGTTCATAAATGTAAGGGCCCAAAGGGGCTGAAACATCTTTCCTTCACTCCACCAAAGAGTTTTGCCTGTTTTGGGATCCTCTTACCTCTGAAAATCCTGCTGTAGGAAGTGAGTCATGGGGGTTTATTTTGCTGGAGACTGTCATGCCCAGGCACATGCAGCCTAACACAAAAAAAGCAAGACAGCATTATGCCTGACCATTTTTGATTCAGTTCTGCCACTGAGACAGCATGAGATTTGAAGTCATTTCTTAATGCTTACTAAGAAGGCCAAATCCTCAGCTGATATGAGCAGGCATAGTTCTGAACAAAAACATGTCTCTATAGCATTGAAACCCAAAGTCATGTGTCCCTGTATGACCCCACATGCAGTCATGCAGAGCGAACAGTAAAGAATACATTTTCCTCAAATATGTTACTCATTTCTCTTCCAAGAATAGCCCCTATAGACTATCAATAAAATGGTGGTTTAGAAGCAATTCACTGTACAATGAACACAGAGATCCAGAAAATCTCCAAGGTATCAGCAGAAAACAATGATGAGAGACCTCAGCCCAAGAAAGCACATAAAACATGTTAGTTACAACACGTGGAAAGTCCTGCTGACTCCTTTCTAAAGAGCCCAAAGGGTCTTAGACTCCAGGAAACTATTTGCTATTATGGGTTTACTAATACTGATGTGAAATTGGGGTGCTTTGGGCTTCGCCTGTGCAAGCTCTAATTGAAAGCTTAACTGTCCTTTTTTCCTAGAGCCAATTGTTTGTTTTTCTTCTCCTCATTATAGGCACTTTCAGAAGTGAAGACCTAGAAGAAATGTGTACTGAGGGTTCCCAAAATCCTGCAGCTGAGAGAAAAGTGCAAAGGAATTATTACTGTTTCTATTTATTTATTTGTCTTGAAATACTGCCCAGAATGTCATATGACATGATAAGATGCAGGATCTCTGCAGAGAATAATTCACTGTCCAAATAAAAAGACCAGCCAAATGCCTCACTGGGTGCTCACATCATGCCAGCAACTTCTTAGATGCAATCAACACAGATGCCACAGCCAACTCGCAATAAACACTGATCTTTTCCTTTCCTTTGTCCCCTCCCGATGCTTTGCATAAAGCCCATGCACTGTAAAAGACACAGCAGAGGCTAGAAAGGAAGTCAGACTGGCAACGCCTAGATATGCAGGCTTTCCAGCCAGGAAGCAGAGGCACTCCATGAGCAATCCTACATCTGCAGGACTGTCATGGCAGTTCTTACTGTCTACCCTAGCAAGGAGTTGGAGGATCCTTCTTCCCAGCCAAGGTTACGTGGAACCCATGCTTGCCATACAGCAAAGAAACATATAAAGTATACTGTCCATTCTTAATGGGCTATATAACATTCTCTGCATGAAAATAAATAGCCTTTACCATAACAGAAAAGACCTTTCCTAGTTACAGAGATACTAATTACACTGTGTCTTGGTAAATTTTGTCCTCACACTAAAATAGGAAAAATGTCACCAGCTCAACAAAAGAATTGGAGAAAGTTTACCTCCACCCTGCAAAGCAATCTCCCTTTTTGCTTGTTGTTGGCTGTAAGTTTTG
This sequence comes from Falco punctatus, assembly GCF_963210335.1. Taxonomy (NCBI): domain Eukaryota; kingdom Metazoa; phylum Chordata; class Aves; order Falconiformes; family Falconidae; genus Falco; species Falco punctatus. The sequence goes on along the minus strand of NC_137583.1, from coordinate 34,768,802 downwards.
TTAGGTGATTCATTGGGAAATTTTTCAATAAAAGTATTTGCCAGGACACTTTAAAAATGTGTTAGATTTTTAACAGTATTCACAGAACCTATCCAACTGAGAAACAATCCACAGAAACCATTGTTCTGTGGAGTCTAAATTCAAAGGCCATGATATTTTGTCTTATAATTTCTTAAGGAAAATTGTAGATGAAAAAAGTGGTGCTGGGGGAAAACCTGTGTGAAGCCATAGGAGCTCAAGTCTTTTGAATTCCAACATATATTTGCAGGTCAGCGACTGAGAAGTATCCATTAGCTCCAAACATACATCATAGATTTCTTTAATAGAAAACACATGCTTGAAAGGTAATGCATTATATTAGTGTCCAGTTCTTTCAATTTCAGGAGGAGGAGTTGCTATAATTACACCCTCTAGCCTAGGGATCTATACACTACTGCATAGCATGTGCTGGTTTATACCTAAATGTTCTAGATCGGTGGCCCAAGTTGCTCACTAATTGGGTGTCTGCTACATCATCACTCATGAGGAGTGTCACTGTACAAAATTTGCAGTCCAGTAGCAGATGACAGCCCTGCTCACAGTTGCATTTGTTTTTACTACAGTTCCTCCAACCAGATGAGAGCTGGTCTTCAGGATATGGTCCTATAGCTTACTTGCACAATGGCTGTATAGAAGGAATCCCATTCTGGCCAGGCACAGGGCTCTTGGCATCTCCCCATCCCACTTACATTGCCTTTACCAGCTGAGAAGGCTCCACAGATAGTATTCTTCTGTAGAACACAGACCTGCTACAGCCAAGTTTTGGGGCAGTCAGATCTGACCAGAGGCATGGGCTTCCTTTTCATTACATAGGCTCAGGTTTTGCCCTGACATGCTTTCTGGAAACATCCAGGACAACACTGAGATGAGAGAGTTGAGAAGAGCTTTGCAGTCCCACAGGACAGACACAGATCAAGGTAACATTTTCCAAAGTACTTACATTAATGTAGGGGTGCTCAGCCTGTTTTTATAAACTTTCTTCTAAAACCTAAAGAATTCTTAGAATAAAAACAAAAATAAAACTCCCCAAGAACACTCCCCCCACAAGAAAGCCCACAAACAAAAACCCCACTTATTTCAGTCCTCACTCGGTCAGTGTATAGCTACGCCACTGTCAGTCTGGCATCACCAACTAGGAGCAGTGCCTTGTTGCAGACCCACTCCATCCCTCTCAGCACCCTCAGTATTCAGTTGCTTGAAGCTACCAAGTACCTGCAGAATCCAACTTGCAAATCCAAGGGTACCAAATTTCCTTTTAAAATACCTCCTTTTTCCTTTTTGGAGTCTTTTTTCAGCTAAGGCAATTATTACTTGTCATAAATAAGAACTGCCAGCTGTGAAAAACATTCAGTTCACTGTTCTAAAAAGACTTTATAATTGTTTCTCTCTACAGCAAAGAATTTTCTAACTAGTCTGTGGTGCAGCCAGCCAATCAGGGGATGCAGTGGAAGCAGTACTGATAAGGCTATCTATCACTGTCAGTCAAAAGGATTGGAGTTCCCCAGAGTGCACTCACTAAGTGGAAAGTGTGGTGTTTGCAACACACTGGCAAATCTCTTGGGATTACATCGCAGATGAGGATGCTCAAGAAATACCACCACATAGAATGAAAAGATGGCATCCAACATGTTAAAATCATGTCCTTACCAGATATAGGATGTGGTTGGTTGCTTTTAAACTGTCATTCCAGAAAAAGCATGAATTGTTCACGGGGAAAAAACAAAAGTGTGTCTTTGGTAATTAATGCTTAGAACAGAGTCAAGAGCAAACAGTGAGACTGAAGGAGACATTACCTTTGCAGATGATATCACCCATAGATGAAGGCTGCAAGAAAGAAGCAAGTTGTCCCAGAAAATAACTTTTGCTTTAAGTGACTTCCTTGCAGTGTCTGAAACAGAGCTGGGGCATGGGGACATGAGCTGCTCAAAACTCACTTGTCAAACATTAATTCAGACAGATTTTGATTTGCAAGAGTTTCACATTTCCAGATTTTCCCATTTATATTTATAGTTCAAACAAACCTCAAATGAAAATAAAAAAAAACTTAGTTTAAATAGACAGGGCCCAGTAACCAGAAGTGATGTTTCATCCATCTTTTGAGCCTCCTCTGAGCTCTGAACTTCTTGGGAAAGCCAAAAATGGGTAAAGATTTGGAAAAATGAGCACTAATGAGTGGCTTCACTTTGTTCAATCTACAAAACAGAAAGCCAATGGGGTAGGTTGAAAGTCGTTCTATACTTTAAATGTTATTATAATGGGTGATGAGTTCCAGGTCATTCTCTGCCCTAATGGTTGAGGAAGCAGGAAGAATAACAAAAAAAAAAAAAATGTTCTTTATTAGCAGCAAAGATTCTTTTGGGATACTAGGAAAAATATTTTCTTAAGGTAGTAAGTAAGGGATTGAGATACACTGCCTTTGGATGTGCAAAAAACCTTGCACTGCAGTTGCTAAGAACAGTTAAACTGTGATATGCCTTGGGAGCTGTGTGGGCTAACTTGCTCCTGCCTCAGAGCAGCACCTGGAGCTAGAAAGTCTCTGGAGGCTCTCTCCAGCCTTTCACTTCCAGCTTTCTGTGTGATACCCTAACATGATATTGAGCAATAACATTCATTCTCCCTTCCAGTGGCAAATATCTAACCAGATAATTGAGAGGAAAAAGTCTTCATGCCAAATGAGAGCACAGATGACAAAGACGGCCTTCAGACCAAGGCAATGAAGGAACAATCACATAAATGCTTACTACAGCAAAGCCAGCTATAAAAAGCAGCCCAGTCTTAGCAGCAGCAATACATCTCTGAGGGACAGAATTTCTGCAGGAATTAGTACTGCCATTTAGAAAGGCACAGCTTCTGCTTCATAAAATGAAATAATCTCAAATGAGGTCATGATTCCCACAGCCAGATTTTTGTGGTTACAAAATGGTTATTTACATTATTAGGAAAATGCTGGCTGAGGAGGTAGACTGAGTGTTTCTAACACTAGGTCTCACTGTGCTGTCAATAAAATCAAAACACTTCCAAGGGAGAAGAACTAGACCAGTACAGCAGAGCAATTCTGCAGCAAACAGGTTGATTTTTCTCTCCTGTGAGAGCAGGAGGTTCAAGCACTGACTTCACCGTCACTGCAGCAGCCACCTTCAGTGTCTCACCACCTGGAAGTCCTTCTTTCTCACAGAGAACCATGTTCACAAGGGTAGCTGCTGACATTCAGTCTTGCTTCTCCCCCAGGAAAGAAGAATGGATGTCATTTGTTCTCTGCCCGATTGCCAAGAAGCAGTCAGCTGTCACTGTTCCTTCTTATCTTCTTCTCTTGCCCACACCTGTCTGCTCTTGTTGGTTTTGATAAAAACACAAGCAGGGAGCAATCCCTCCCTCATACCAGGTAGCAGAGTCATGGTACTGCTGAACTAACTGTATCTTCTCACAAAGCTTTGGGATGGAAGAAATACTAATTAGTCATTTTAACATGACTATAGGGAGAGCTGGATGAAAGCCAGTATTTTCCAAGGCAACTTGTGTGCTTATATGTTCCCAAGTTTGGGAAATATTAGCAGCTGCATTTTCAGAAAGCCATGGAAACTCATACTTAGGGGATAAATACGTTAGCCTCTGACATTCAGACACACATCCTATCTCAAAGCTGAGCACTCAAACACAGAGTTATTCTTAAATCTAAGCAATAAGCAGTAAGCTGAGAAATTTCAGGTGGTAGAGCTATACTCCAGGAGGGAGCGGCTCATGCTCCTCACAGCCCTCCAACAGCTTTGCTGACAGGGTAGGGTACATGATGTGTGTGCACTATTACTAATCAGTGGCAGCTTTGAAATGCTCATCAAACAGTTTAACACCTCAATGGAGCAGCATAATTCAACTCATTTTGAAGGTGCTCTATTCCCATTCAAAATGATGGCTGGACCAAGTCTACAGTGAAATTGCATTTGTCCTTATGGAGTGCTGTCCGGATACTGCGAAAAACGTAAATTCTGTGTCAGATGCTAACTCAAGATGGGTAATTTGGCTCCAAGCTAACATGGAGATACATTAGAGCCTACAGGAGAGCTCAGCACAGTACCTATAAAGGCAGGCACTCTTTCTCCCTCACTGCATTTCTGCTCCATCCACACCACAGCCCCCTCATCCTGTGTGCAGCTCAGTGCCATTTGTCCACCAGAAGCGTCACAGACAAAAAAGGCATCTCTATGCCCAGTATTCCCAGCTGTGGTGATCACACAAAAGTACTGACAGTATAGCATCAGCTAAATAGGATGCCAAGGATTACTTTAGCAATGGTAACACAAACCATGGCGAAAGAGATGACACACACAGAAACACATCCTCTTGCTGGGAAACCACAGAACTCAAAGAAAATAGGTTAGATATGTCCGATGCAGGGGAAAAACATCTTAACAATATCTCAGTTTGGCTCCATAGGCAGCCACCTGGTGATTTGACCACATCACTCTTCCTCTTCATCCTGTAAGGTCTCCATGCACAGGTACCTCATTTCAACACCTTCAACACCCTGTTTACCTCTGCATGCCTACCCTCTCTTGCCAAGCTTCAGGCTGATCACAAACACCTCTCTCACAACAGTCCTGCTGTCACAGAGTCTTCCTACTTCTTTTGTACAGCTTTTTTAAGCTTATCCTCAAGTTTACCCCTGTATCCACACTGAGGGCCTCTCTGGAGAATCATTTTGGCCACAGACACAGAAATTGCATACAAATTGTTCTTTGCTATTCCTTTTCTGCTAATCCCTGCCTGCTGCTCTGTGTCTTGACTCTGTTCTGGGCTCCTTCAGACAATTCCCAAGTACCTGAGTCAGTTCAGACCATACTCTGTTTCCCACCAGACTTCCAGCTGCCACCTCCACAAGTTCTCCTCCCACCTCACCTTTCCTCATCTGCTGCATCTTAGTAGCACACATGGCCACAGCTCGTCTTCCACACTGCTCACATAAGGGGATTGCTGTTTTGGGAGAGAACAGCAAAAAAACCCAAAACAACAGAAACCAGAACTGCAGAGGCAACATGGGCATACACAATGAGAAAAAGTGCAAAAAACTGACAGGAATATACAAATGCTGTTTTGATGCAAAATGTACGTAGAAAGGAAAACATCTAAATCAAACATTTGTGCATTGAGAAGGTGGCTGCTCTGTTTGAGGCTGGGTTGCTTGTTGCAGAGGCCTCTCTGTAAAAGTTCCCACCATTAAGACACAAATTCTCATAGCTTACTTTCCAGCAGTGCTCATCACCTCTCATTGGTTTAACAGCTTGAGGAGGAGCTCAGCCATACCCAGTAAAAGCCTGACTTTCAGAAAGGCTTTCCATTTATTGTTTTGTAGACTGTAATTTGAATCCATAGCCTTTTGAAGGCTCAGAAAGCTAAAATTTGCACCTGTCTGACAGGTGCAATTAGCCCCATCTGCACTTGCAATTCATTTACAAATTTGAGGACATGGACTGCAGGAGCAAGCTGGAAACTAGGACCATGCATGGCAGTCAGCTGAGGGGAATGTGCTCGAGCTTGTCTAGACAACAATTGAGAGAGCATAGGGGAGTGGGGGACAGATGGCACCAAGGAAAGGTAACACCTTGCTGTTAATTGATGGTAGTTAACCACCAATCAGGGATTGCCTAGTATGCAATGCTTAGCTTCAAGAACCAATCTGTTTAAAACACGCATATATAGTGTATATAAACTCGTGCTTCTGTACAATAAATTGAGATTTGCTTGCATCAAGCTGTGTCCCGTCTCTTCATTCGCAGCAATGGACCTGTGTAATCTCTAGCCCGAAGTGAGCCTGGGGGGGGAGGGGAAAATAGTTATTTCAGAAAATCATTGTTAGGAAATAGAATTTGCTTGTAACATAAAGGAAACTACCATCTTGAGTGACAAGACAGTTAAACCAAACTTCACTGCCCAGTCAAACCTACTCAGCAAGCAGCTATGACAGTCCTTACATTCATTGCCAGATCTTTCTTAAACTTATACACACACAAAACTACATGGCTGATGCTAAAAACTGAAGCAAACAATGCTACTGCTCCAGTAATGCCCTCACCAGTGACCAAGCTCACCTTGCATTCTACCTACTCAATCCAGGATCAATCAGTCTGTTCCTGACCTCTCTGTCTGCTGGTAGTAAGCATCAAACTACTTACCCTTAAACCAAGGCAGTACTGTAACCTGGGCTAAAGCTAAACTAAACTAATAGCAAACTCATGCTTTGTAAATTTGGATTAAACTCAGTAAGTATTTTAATCAAAGAGGGAGAAACATTCAGAAAGCCTACTGGCCTTACTTTAAGATTTATTACCGATATTACATTTCACATAAATTTTGCTAGTTTTTTTCAAAGCAAAAATTAAAAATCTTAGATCATTTGGAAATAAAAGTACTTAATCATTTCAAGCTGAATAAAACATCTGAGCTGGAGCGATTCTGAGTTTTTTCTTTCACAGGAAAGACAAAACTACCTGCATTTCACTCAGAATTAATTTTCTTACTGCTTTCCTCATGAAAGGCAATAGCATGGTAATATCACTTCAAGGAGCCTCATGCCCATGCTGGTATGTTTGGGTTTTGAGACCACGAGCCCAAATCTTGGTCTATATTTACAAATGGATGCACAAAAGTCTGTATGTGTATGGCAGAAAGTGACAGCTACCCTCTGCTTTACTACGTGTGCAGAGTGAAAGGGGAGATGTAGGTCCCTGTACAGCTTAGAGATCTACCAATATCTTTTCTGCGATTAACTTTGTGAATCAAGTCATTTCACCAGATCCCTTCATCATCCTGCAAAGAACGGATCGTATCGCATTATCTTACTGGTATTAAAATCAACTACTTACATTTGCATTATGAAAAAAAAAATAACATTCCAAGAACCTATTAAAGCTGCTATGGGAAAGTTTTTATTCTCCAGCATCGAAGGACTCAAAGTATTATTCACACTGTTATGACTTAGCCTTTCTTGGATACAGGTGCCCACACCTTTCTAAGATGGCAGAATGATTGTAATGTTACGAAGATGAATGGGATGGTATTAGTTACCCCTATGACACACAGTACTTTTGAAGGAATAGTGCATTTAAAAAAAAAAAAAAAAAAATCAATCCCATTTTTGAAAGTGTAGAAAGACATACAAGAGAGGAGACAGAATAGTACTGCATTATAGGATGGGTGCGAGTATGAGGAATGAAAAGCATGGAGACATCTCACATGGTCATTGTCACACCACACAGTTCATTGCTGGGTAGCCCAGAGGGTGGGAGAGGTTCACCCACCTTCCTAGCACTGATTCACATCAATTTTAGTGTTAAAAGGGACTAGAATATTCACTGGTTTCTCCACCTTGCATATGACAGAATTTTACCCACTAAGTCCTTCACCAGACATATAACTTCTGAGTGAAGCTGATCTCATTTTCAGAAAAGGCATCCAGTTTTGATTTAAAGACTTCACGTGACAATGAATCCATCACAACCCAAGGTAAACTGTTCAAATGATTAATTCCTCTTGCAGCAAAAATGTACACCTATTTCTAGGCATAACACATTTATTCCTTCTTCACTGGTTTTCCAGTAACCAGGGGAGATAGTTTTCTTTCTCAAAAAGCTGTTCCACCAAGAGAAGCTTCTCAAGGCCATTGATATTAAAGTCTACTCACAAACAGAATGGTAAATGCCTGGTTCCTATGGCTTGGTGTCTACAGAGCTGACTCAGACCTGAGAGGCACTTCTTTTGTGAACTGACACCGGTGTGGCCATCAATTGTACGTTGCAGGGGGGAAAGGTAGAGGATGAGGGGAGGCAGAGCTGCCCAGCAAGGGGGCCCAGCGTCACAGCTCTCTGGAGAGGGAGATGAGCATGAGACACTGAACCAGCAAAACCACCTGCCTTGCTTAGGACAGGAGTCCCTCAGCTGTTCATCACAGCACCCCTACTGCCCAGCCAAGTTTTGTGGCTTGGCCAGGAGCAGATTTAAACACAAACAATTGAAAGGTTTCTCAGGGGACTGGACACTCTCTTATCACAGGACTAAAACACCAACTTGCACAGTACTATCACAAAGGCTAAAGTCAAGAAATCTGCCACTCTTCTTGCCAGGATCAAGCAAACAAGAGTTCAGAGACAAGCCGCCAACCTTGCACTACCAAGAATTCAGGATGCTGAAAGCTCAAAACTTTTCCATCTTGACAACAGCAGTGATTTACAACAGCACAAAAGCTCTGTAGAACAACTTAAAGCAAGGTTCCAAGGAGCCAAGATTAGTTACCAGACAGTAGAAAATAGGAGTAATCAATTTTGTTCAGCCTGGACTGAAGTTCTGCAACTTTCCTGAGGATCAAAAGAAACACAAAGGTGTTTGAACATCACTTTTTTTAGCTATTGAAGAGAAGATGATCCGAAAACTTATAGGAAAAAAAACACTGCTTGGCTTATGTTTGGCTTTTTGGAATGTATAAAAAATTAAATAACTAGGGGTTGAGATAAATGAGGATGCAGTTAAGATTTTTCTGTTTCTCCTGGGGCTACTTTTTACCATGCTTACTGTCATTAAGCAGGATCTTGCTCCTTAAAGAGTTCACTGTGAATAGCAAGATTATTCAGACAAAAAACACTTTATACAAGAGCCTAGATCAGACTACGGGGCGGGGGGGGGGGGGGGGGGGGGGGGGAGGGGAAAGGCAGGATTTGAATAAAAGAGAGCTTTAGACAACTGGACTTCAGCTGTGCTGAACTACATCCTTGGTTTCTCACTGCTTAATGTGTCGTCTTAGTTGCATATTGTCACATTTCATCTTCAGTAGGTGAGCCAGAAACAATGGGAAGAAGCAGACTAAAGGAAACAATGAGTGATGATGAGGGCTTTGAACAGGAAGGGGGTTGTAGTTGTGGTTTTTAAAATAAAATGGTTTCACAGAAAGGTTTAACAAAATTTACCTAGGTTGTAATACTCTGCCAGATTAAAGGCTTAGGCACATTTGCAAAACAGAAATGAATCCTGTGTTTAATCACTGTATTATAATATCCATTAATATTGCAACAGCTTTGAATTATACAATTACACAAATATTTTGCATTCCATTTGATTCAGTAATCTCATTTATTTTAGATTTTATTAGCTGTTCACTTTAGATTCATTCAGTCAGATACTCATTTGGTTTGCAGCAGAATGAGAAGAATGATTTCTTCATCCTAATGGCAAGAACAAAGCCAGCTCTCATATCTCAGTGCTGCTCTGGAGACTAAGTCTCTTCTCCCTGGAGTATTATTCCTCTCACACAGGGAGGTAAATTAAACTCCTACCTTTCCCTAATTTTCTTAAAGTAGTGGAAAGGTACTATATAAATAACTGGTATCTTTTGCTTGTGTGCTCCCCCCCCCACCCAGGGGCCTTACTGCTCCCTTCCCTCATCGCTGCACCTACTGCTGTAACACAGCTGACAATACCCGTCTTCTCCACTGGGCACCTCCCCCACTTCCAATGATGTCCCCTTCTTTCCTCCCATACTACAATTCAGATTAGAAGAAGAGGGACTGATGCAGGTGTCTGCTGCTGAGAGTACTGAGAACTACCAAAAAAGCACATAACTAACTGCTTTGACTGTTTATACTATTGCTGTTCGTTGCAGGGTGAAAAAGGAGGATACCTCAAAGTTAGAGATTTGTTCAGCCCAAGCCTTTGAGGATTTTTGATTAACTCCACAAAAGTTATATACCCTTTCCTCCCCATCCTACCCCAACACACAGGGATTAACCAATTTAGCTTATTATTTTAGGTTAAGAGAACAAGTGAACAAAAAAGACCAAAGCAAAAGCCCCTGTGAGAAGACCTCCACAAACACAAACACCATTCCTGCTCCCCAGTAGTACCTGACCTAGGAAGTAATTTGGTTTAGCAATCAATTATGGGTTAAATATACAATATTGAAGTGTGTCTGCAAAGGCAACAGTTCAATTCCCTTGCCCACTGCTAAGGCATCTCCAATTTAGAGATGACTTGAGCATCTGGAGCCAAAGATCACTATGTATAATCCTTCTATGGTCTTAACTGAATCTGTAAACAGATAAGGCAATGCCTGAAGAAATGATGTCTCAAGCAGGTCAGCCTATGCAGACACGCACACACACAAGCATACACACACACACATTCTCTACTCCAAAGGTTCAGAGTATTTTGTTAGCTGGAGGTAGGATTAAAGAATTTAATCACCCGAAGCCTTTCCCTGAAAGTGAACATGTGATAACAGTTTCAGTTGAATCATCAAAAGCATTGAAAGTTGAGACTGATAACAATAACAAAATTAGTACTGCAGATTCACATGAGCAATGATTCACATGATTAATTCTTTTTAGGGGTTAAAAGAAAAGGATAAAGCAGGATTATTGCAGCCAGCCTTAGGCTTTGAAGGACTTTGAAGGCCCCCAGAGAAAGAGACACATTTCCAAGGTAGAGAGCTTCCTTCCAACTTAAAAAGCATAGGGAGGAAAATAAGAAATAATAACAGGTGTGATGTTCTAGTGCATTGAAAACTGAAAATCTTGTTTCCATATTCATTACTGAAGAATAAAGCTAGAGGTACAGTATGATATAACTACACAAAATTAATAAGATCTGCAATCCAGTACTTCAGGATTGTATAAAAATAAATAAAACAGCTCTCCCAATGTCAAGTTGGCAAAAAGAGGGTCAGGCATATAAAACAACTGAGAAATACCAAGTATCTGTTTATGAAACAAATCCCTGCTATTTCTAAAATAAGGATGCCATTTAAAAAATAGCTTATATACTTTAAAAATAACAACAAAAACCTTGTTCAACCACTCACAAAGATAGGTTCTCAGAACAAGCATTTCCACTTGCTGCTAAGTCTAAAAAAAATGAAGATTTAAAAGCCTATGTTTATATCTAATCTATCAAAGGGTGTCCAGAAAGAGTAATGTAAACTAAAGGTATTCATTTATACCAGATTAGTTAAAACCACATTACACCATTGAGAAGTTCATCTAAATAAAAATGGTCTTTAATTAATTTTCTTAACTCCCTTTGGAAATAGATTGAGAAACTGAAATCAGAGTACTTTTCAACAGGGTTTGTATAGGAGTTTAATCCAAACTTTTAAGTCCCTATAGGTCTTTCTAACTTGTGATAACGATGTATTTCCCTAAAACAGTTAGGATATATACCTTATCTCAGCCTCATCCACACACATATAGATAGCACAGGTTTTACACTCGAGTGTAAAACTCCTTGCCACCAACAGCTCCATTCTGTGTAATGGAGACAATACAGGGCGAGGGCTGACCCTGCTCTAAATGCTGCCAGCACCAGCCACCCCGCTGTGCAAACCTGCTAGCCACCTGCAGCGTTTGCTATCAGCTCAGCTTTCTGGTCTGCTGGAACTACCAGGGTCACCTACCCACTGCAAACCGATTTCAAGAAGCTGCCAAGTGACAGGTCATCCAAACTGAGTTTTCTAGGCCAGCTGCAACAGCAGCTTTGCAGCTCACCTCCATCAGCTTGTCCTGTTGCAGAAATAGCATCTTTCAGAAAAACTACAGACAATGGACTAAACTTAATCCATTTCCTAAGGGAAATTGAAGTCTCAGGAAAGGTTTGGAAAGACAGCAGTGCCTGTCATCAATGTCTCAATTGTTATTAATGGAAGGCTATGCCACTGTGGAAGTTTTCTTCTCCCTTTTACACTGTTAAGGTGGTATTCAAACCTGCTCCCAGCACAGACTTGTGGTGCTACAAAGATGTAGCTCAGAGAGTAGCAAAAGGCTCAACAATTTCCTCACCACTGAGGTATTTTAAGCTGCCTTTGGAGGCAGTTTTGGCTACCCCAGGAAGGAGGCTTACTTGACCAGCTTAGCAGCCCAGAACAGCCCCTCTTAGTTCACAGTAAGGCACTAACAGGAAGAAAAAAACCTAAAAATTCCAGCTTCTCTCTGCTGCCGCCAATCCATTCTGATGGCCTCCAAACTGAGCCCAGCACAGCCAGGATGCTGGACACCTCTGTTATTTAAAATCCCCACTTACCTTGTAGGGAGGTCCACTTCTCTCTGGCACTCTGAACTGTAGGACAGATGAAGTGTGCTGCTGCAAGTGTCAGCCTGTGATCAAGTCCCTTCCCTTTGAATGAAGACAATTTATAAATATGTAAGTGTACAACGTTGATCTGAAACATGGACAAACACAATTACTACAAGGTCATTTGAACAAGAATTAGTGATATTTTGCATCACCTCTTCTCACTAAGTCATTAAAGAATGGTTGTTACTACCTTTGTGTTCCAAATAGTTCAGTTCTATTAGTTTTGCACATATAACATTGTATTGCAAATTATAAATTACACCAAGATCAGTAAAGATCTATTGTGGCATATGAAGGTACAGACCCTAGCTGAAATCCTTTATTGCATACATAAGTGCTGGCTATATACAATCACCTATCCACCCAAGTTCTGACCTGGAATATGCCTACGTGCAGCAAAACACCTTTGCAGCTACTCCACTAAGCTGTTTACTCCCTCCATGTTCATCTGAGGAGATCTCTTCTTCCCGGATACTGGGAGGCTTTGCGCACGCCCCTCATTGCAAACAGGTGTGCACAGAACAACAGGCACATCCCTCATTGAAGACAGGTGTGCACAGAACAGGCACATCCCTCATTGAAGACAGGTGTGCACAGAATAACGGGCACATCCCTCATTGCAGACAGGTGTGCACAGAATTATGGACACGTTCCTCATTGGGAGGCTTTGAGCACAGCCCTCATTGCAGACAGGTGTGCACAGAACTATGGTCATGTCCCTCACTGCAGACAGGTGTGCACAGAACTGATTTGCAGGTGAGTTCAGAGAGCCAGATCTAGTGTTAGTTGTTTCCTCACTACATTTTAAGGCATAATCACTCTGCAACCTGGTACCCAGACAATGAAAAAAGCCTTTTCTCAGAAAGGGCCCTTACAATCTATTTCTTGAAAGTTCAAGTTACTTGCAGACCTAAAGTCACTTTAAGGCAGGCAATATGGGGACCTCAGTCACCGCTTCAAGGAGCGAAAAAGACCACAGTACACGTATGGCTTGATGGCAGCATCTCTGCCAGTGATACACTGCCTTAAGATGGGGGGGTTATGCACAAGAAGCAGTGGCCATGGCTGAATGAGAATCAGGGTTATTAATTTTCATCACTGAAACAAAGCCACAAAGTTGGTGAGGTATTTAAGCCTGCAAATTTTGTATCGCCTTCCCAGTATACATCTACAGGGTATTTCCTCTGTCAAAGCCCTTTTCCTGGTCCAGTTGTCATAGTACTTGAGCACCTCCAAGAGCAGTTATCCTCCTGGCCCTATATGAGTGAGAAGTGCTACTACCTGCACTTTATACCTGGGAAACAGGGTGCAGGGAGGCTAAATGACTTGTTCAAAGTCATGCAAACATTTAACTTGAAGGACTGTTGTATTCTGATCAGCTTGTACAGTGTGCCAGTCTTAATAGTTGTTTAACAGTGTTTCTAACAGTTGGACTCAATCATCTTAAGAGTCTTTTCCAACCTAAATGATTCTGTGATTCTATGCAGGGCATGTTTGAGTTCCAGATTGCTAACATCAGCCTGGACAATCCCTCCTTCACATTAGCTGCTCTTTATATAGTATCATCCAGCCATTCTCAGCTAAGAGAGTCTCAATAAAAACAGAGCAAGACATGCATGAAAAGAAAACGTCTGTGCAATACAGGTAGGGGGTTGACACTAACAGATATTTGAACTACAAAACAAAAACTAAATTAAAATTAAAACTCCCTTATTAAATTTCTAATTGTTGTGTGACACTGTGCAATCATTTTTAAACCACCTGCACCTTCCTTTTATGTGAGACAAGTGGAGGAAAAAATGGGCTGAATCCAAGTCTTTGTTTGGCTTTATTATGTGCAATTCCTCTTTAGTATTCTGAGCATTTAACCTTGAAAAATAGTGTTGTTTTGCTGCTCTGTTTTCTGATTGTTAGTCTCAAGTCATCTCTGTGGCATCTTTATAAATCTGCTGTAGCTAGTAAATATTTCTTGCGGTCCAGTGCTGAAGACTGAAAAACCCAGATCACTTTTAGCTGTCAGGCAATTAATGTAATCCAAAGGAAATGAAAAGTATGTGCAACTGGGACTGCTTTTAATAACAGAGGGCTCCTGACTCATGCTTCTGAGGGGAAAAAGGAAAAAAATCGATAAAATAAAACATAGAGAGGGTGCTGGAAAGGATCTTGAGACTCTGAATGTTGCTTCATTGCAGATTATGTGACAACTAACATTTGGAGGGAAAACTTGATAAATGTATTTATTGATCACCTGTTTCAAATGACAGCCATAGTATAGTTACACAGGGCTGCATCATCTCACATAATCAGTTTCTAACTTTCCCTCTTCCAGGTCACTCCTCTGTTTTAAGTAAAGTCAAATACAGGAAAGAGGTATTTGTGTTTAGAGATGCAATTACAGTATTGATGGCTGTGTTCTTAGCCAAAATACAAGGGGACAGAAGGAGCTAAGCCAGTGAGATACAAAGGTAATAAGGTACAGGATCAATAAGCTGTATATATGAGCCATGATCTGACAGAAGTTGCAGGCTTTTCACGGGCATGGGGATGCTACTGTAAAAAGAGCATGGAAGCAGGGATTTTAGCACTCACCTAAGTGATGTTGCTATCAGTGGCAGCAACCACCCAGCAGGTACCACTGAAGGTGATGGGAGAAGCCAAGTGTTCAGCACTTCAAAAGTCAGACTGAAGTGCATAGCAGGGATTTGGGAACCTAACTGCAGGTCCCATCTACTTAGTAGATTTTTATTCGGTCAATAACCATTCCCAGTGCCACAAAAGACAAGTAAAAGGAGTGAGCTCAAAAGCCTGTTTGGCAAGGGGCAGTCCAACACGGCAGTAGTTTGGAGGTGAGGAAAGTCAGGGGACTGGCTTTGTCCACTTCACCAAGGTCTTCTAGCTCAGCTGGGGATACCACTGCTCTGGTTAAAGAAGAGAAAAACCTGGAGGACACAAGAGTGAATCTTTCAACCTCAACAGTCCCTCCAAACAGACCTGGGAGAGTGTCAGTGCCTGTGTTAACAGGACACAGTAACTCCTTTGTGGATTTTCAATGCACCTTGACATGCCAGAGCCTAGTGAACATATCTCTGCCCAGTTCTGCCCTGACCCCTATTTAAATGGATCTCTGTGCTATCAGCAGAGTTTCTATGTGTATCTCTGCAAGTCCAGAGCCACAGCATTCCCATTTGCGTCTCCTGACTAGTTCAGCTTGCACCTAATCTTTCTTCCCCTGGAGTCAAAAAGAGCTTTGTCTGTATTAAGATGGCAGGATCGGGCCCTTTCATGATACTGCCAATATAGAATAATTAAAGCAAACTAAATTAATACTTCGAGCAGATGAAAATTAACCCAGCCACATAGGCAGATAAAAGCATCTCCTGTTATTTGAAGTGTCTGTGGAGCTGCACCTTTAAACACCATGGCAACCCATGCCATTACCGAGTTCTTTTTTAGATCTCATTTAAAATGTAGGAAAATTGATGCTTTATTCACTCAGGGTTAGATTTTCTTCTTTTTTTGTCTTTTTTTAATATGAAAAAAATTTGATTTGGGTACAGCCCTGCTTTGAACAAGTAAATCCCTTTTTCTGTAACAGCATTTCTCATCCTTCCTCATACAGCTTTTCCTTCTCTTGCTCCCTGCAGGTTGACCATTTAACCAGCACCAAACATTGTTCTCCGAGAACCACGTATCGATCTGTTTTCTACCCTTTAACATACCCTTTCCCAGTTCCAAGGGCTGCATCTCCACTCAGGGCTAAAAGCAGCGGCTTAGTATGTTTTCTTCTTGGCACCCGATTCCTTCAACAGTCCACAAATGCTACGTGTTTTTCATCAACAAAACAATCTTTTGTTAATCCTGTTTACTAACTTGGAGCCAGGTATTCCCATGGCTATAAAATAGCCATGCTATATCCCCTTTCGTGTACTGCAGGTGTGGGGAAGTGCCTTCCTTGCCATGGTATCGCACAGCTTATTTGTTGATTTGCTCTGCCTGGTTTTTATGTGCAAGATACAGTCAGCCATTTCCTTTCAAACACCAGTGTAGGCATCAGCCAGTATACAGAATACAATTCTAAATTAAATTCTTCTCCTAGACTGATCTAGCTTTAAGCACAGTAAGGCTGAAAACTGTATAGGAATTATTGTATGGGATCAGCCAGCCAAGTCACGCATCTAGTGACCAGTCCCAGACACCCCGGGAAAAACTAATTATTAACAACCTGCCATGGGAATAGCCAAGTAGCCTTTCCATCATACTATGTTATACATGTCTACACTATGGCTGTGCTGGAAGTGTCTACAAGACTTAAAAGATGCATGAGAACTGCCAAAATGCATCAAGCCTCTGGCTTGCACAGGTCCTGCCGCAGGACACCAGACAACTTCAGATCCATCAGAGAGAAGCTACAGCAGGGACACAGGAGATAATTTTCTCATGCCAAAAAAGTTTCATCCAAGCCACTAACAAAGTTTACTTTACAACCTGAAGGATGTACTAGTCCCTTTCCAAAATTTGCAAACATCAGCCTTCAGGATGCCTTTGCTAGTTCAATTACAAGTCCTTTTTAATCTTGCTGCATCTTGGCTGCAGTGACGTACCTCCAGGACTTTAACTCTACTGTTTCCATTCTGCTTGCTGTCATTATCTAACAGTTCACATTGGAAAGGCCAGAAATCTGACATAGCACTAAAATATACACAGTAAAACATACGGGCCTCTTAGGTCCAGCTATGAGCTTCAACAGAGGTGTCATACTTTTGAGTCAGACTGTTCATTAAATAAATTACTTGTTCAATAAATTTAGCCCTTCCTCAGCTCATTAACTGCTCCTCAAAAAAAATATTAATTTTTACAAGTTTGTTCATTACTCACAGCTGCTTAATATATTCAAGAGTGCAGACTGCTCACAAGGTAGCCATAAAGAGAACTGAGACTGTTGGTGGCAGTTTGGTACTCTGTGTTTAGCTCTGTGTGTTGGTGGCTCTTGGGTATTGATTCTCCCAGCTGAATTAAACATTCTTGATTATTCCCAAAATAATTTTAGTTGTTTCTTATACATATTCTGTTTCCTTAGACCACAGAAAATATTTGCCTTTTCTTGAAAAATTACTTAAATTAAACTTCAGCCATACGGGTGTCCATGAACAGTAAAATGGGGGAGGAACAAGCCCCTAGGTGCCTTCGGTGACTATAAGACCAGCCTTAATACTGCCACTGACTTTCTGGGTGACATGAGGCATAACTTTTTACCATTCTGCTTCAAGGTTAAAATGTACAAAACGTCTTGACTGTTGCATAAATCAGTTAGGATGACAATTTGACCCTGTAAAACACTAAGTAATTAACAGGTAATATTAATGGTGTTAAATATATTAAATCCATAATTCTACCCACCAACAAGTTTTACTCTTGATCCACCCTTCCACTGATCTGCTTATTGCAAATATGCCAGCACCAGAACCTCAGACAGATACTTCAGAGGAGTTTAAATAAACAAATAATTTCTGTGAGCTATTTCTTTCATGAAATGTGGCCTCACCAGCAAATAACTTAAAGCAAAGCTGTATACAGATCTATTTTGTCCTCAAGAGAGTTAAAAAACTGCTGCATATTCCATGATTTGCATGTTTTTACTCACTTAACATAAAAGTAATGACATTTTCTACTCCATTCTGCCCACTTTGAGTTAAAGCAGCAATGGCCAGCTCTGAGCTTTCAGCTCAAAAGACTGATGTCACACTGCCACCCCAGATACAGCAACAGGAATTTTCAGGGATGCAGTGCATACTTGCTGGGTTGCCTATACTGCCTGCCGCCTACTAGCGGAGACTATACTGTTCTTCCAGAAGTAGGAATGTTCACACAGGTGTCAAATCTAAGATGAGGTACAGACAGACAATTTTCCCACCACTGCGAAAGTTATTTGTTTTTCAGTAAACACCACACTGTTGTCATGAATACTTGATCAGCCAAAGACCTAAATATTGGGAAGAATATTAAAATCAACATTTAAGAATTTCTTTTATCTACAGCTTCCAGGAAATGTGGTTATAAGGTGTGGCTGGAATAAGAGCCCAGTACATAATGCAGCGCCATGAATGGTACAGCAAATTACAAGACCAAGGATGAGTGCTGGGTGAGAACTAGGGATTTCCTTTGAATGGTGATTTCTGAAGATTTATTACGTTATCCAGCAGGATATTGGATTGGTATGGGCTATGTTAAATATAGGAACAGGAAAAACAACTTTATATTTTCTGTTGGAACAGACATGGCCAGTCTGACTGGGGTTATCTCAAAGCCATATGCCTGCTGATGGCATTGGTGACACAGAGCTAACTAACGTTTTCAGTTGCCATACAGTACCAGTAACATTTTTTTTCAATAACAGCTTGTTTACCAGACGAGCTACTGCACCCAACTACCAGCAGCATTTTAAATTTGTTGTTAGCACTTTTTTTTTAATGTCACTTGACTGAGTGACCTAAAATATGTTTGCAACCACAAAATGTACACACAGATGTATTATTATAAAAGATTCTAATGAACTGAGGAAAATGAAATATTGTACTATAAGCCAAAATGTAATCTTTACAGACACCATCTTATTAAAATATGAGAAGCAGCCTTTTTAGTACTATTCCTTCTATTGATATATGGAAGAGTGCCTAGGATATCATATTAGCTCTCAGACTCATCCACTTCGTTGTTTTTATGCCAGGAACAGCACTCCTTCTCCCACAGCCAAACAATATATACTCTATTTACATCTGTTATATTGTGTGCACTTACAAACAGTTGGCCAAGTTTAGCCCTGGAATAAATATATCATTACAATTGTGAATCATCAAACTTGCCTCCTCCAGAAAAGAATTTGTCTTTTTGTCCTTAAAACTGGGTATCTTGTGCTAGAAAATAACATGCTTTCGTGGAGCTGGCTTTGACTTCTTGACAGAGGAAACAGAGGAAAAAAACAAAACTCTTGCCGACCTCTGTTTACAGCTGGTCAAAAATTAAGATGCCTGGTAAATTGATATCTGTTGTCATTCCAAAGTGAATTAAAGAAAGAGATATGCCTTAAGAGAAAAATTCAGAAGACTTCACTTGTAAAAAAGCCTGACATAATCTGATTATAAACCACCCATGCGTGTGCCCATAGAGCTACATACCTCCTGCTCTCAGTCTCCTCCAGCCTGGCTTCTGCCACTGGGCTGCGTCTCCCAGATGCATCACTGACACAGAAATCCTCCAGCTCCATGCAAAGAGAAATGCCCCAGTACCAGGGAAGGTGCACACAAGCTGGAAATCTGGTCAATGAAAGAGAAGAGACGCACCCATCACTAAAAATATACCACCTCTGGAAGCTCATGTTAATATTGAAATGGACCATGATACTGCCTGGGGTTTTGCCTTAAGAGAAAATAATTTTGACAAAAATCAGAATTTTCTTCTGAAAATATTCTGATTATGTGGAAACAGGAGCAAGGAGTTGCTTGGAGATCTTAGTTTGGGGATTTTGCATTTGAAATTTACAGGCAACTTGAACCAAATGAATTCCCATTACAAAGGCAGCACAAGTGGATAAACAAAAGGCACAAAATACAGTAAGATATCCTTCAGTAAGCTGGTTCAATGTAACTTACTATAAAACCCACACACTATCTTACATGGGTGAAAAAATTTCAGTTTAAGTGGTAAGTCAGCTTCATTACAACTTGCTGACAGCTCTGTTATGATGTACATGTGTTTCTGCAGCACAGAAACTCAAAGACATTACAGATGCGTCCACCCTTTTTCCACGTACTACATTAACATGCAAGACAATCACTCAATTATTTTGCCATCATGAACACAAATCAGATGAAGTTTCATTACAAAGAGATTTCTATAATAAATAATTGACACCCACAGAACAGAAAATATTTCATCCTTTGTACATAGACCTAAGCTATGTAGCTGCCCTTAATGAACCTCAAAACTGCACTTAAACTAAGCAGAAAAGTTCCCATAACCAATTAAGACTCGTATGTCCATAGTAACAAAACATGCATCAAGTGAGGTAAGACAGTGCCAAGATTTTGCAGGGACACTGTGGGATACATAAAAGGTTCTCCACTCTTCTGCAGTTTATGATAATATCTGCCTCCACTGTAACTCCTTACTCTTTCAACACTTTGCAAAATAAATGTGTTTTATGGAATTTCCAACACATAAATTGCAAGAGGAAGTCTTGGACACATATTAAAGCAGTATTTGGCCCTGCTGCGTCCATTATTTCTCCAGAAGGCAGCACATCTATCAGTAAAACACCTTGTTATTGCCAAGATGCCTTACCCAGGATGTTCTTTCTAGGATCCTGGTGATACAATGACACGGGAATGTGACCTGATGACATCAGCAATGACAGATAAAAGTTATTTACTAACCACCTTTTGGGCTCCAAAACAAACAGGTTTGACTGTCAGAAATAGCATTAGGCAGCTACCAGCCTTTGCATTCGCACCCTCAAAGCATGTAAGAAGGCAGAGGGAGGCTTACAGCTGTAATCAGGATACAAGCTACCAGCATCTCCCAGGCTAGCTGGAGAAGGAAAGGACCAGCTCATTTGGGAAGGGGAAGCCTCTGGAGATAAATCAGCTACTGTGCAGAGCACGATGAGGGGCTGAGACATCCTCCTCACCTCCAGAAAGGGATCACCACCTCAATTCCAGAAAGAGGTCTGATCCTGCCCAGTTCTGCAGCCATTTGTACCAGGCGGTCTAGTGCCCTGGTGCCTAACAGCACCTTGGACAATTTACCTGCTTATTTTCCTATGCATCTTTTTTCTTTCTTATTTTCTTTTCTTTTAAATTGTTCACTTAGCTTTCTGCTGCACAGTTCTCACCAACAGCCCTGAGGAAAGGATCCTTTCACAATGGGATTTTCTGCCCTGACAGCTCACTATAAAGTTCCTCATCAGCCTGGCTCCATCGCGTCTGTGCCATTTCACATCACAGCTTAAACAACAGGAATAAATCAAGTAAATGAAAATATGCATCCTGAAGGCCTAATGCAAGCGATTTCATCCATTTTAAGAGCCACCAGCTCTGATTTACCTTAGAACCTTGCTTCTGCCTTGAGGGTGCCTCTGAAGTACCCTGTGACTAATGCCCCTATTTTTAGTTTTGTAGCAGAAGCAAAGGAGAAATTAAAGAAATAAAATGGAAAAAATAATGAGAGTTCATTTCAGCTTATAATGGTATTTTCTCAGGTGACTAAACATTCATTTGACTTTTGGTAGTGTTGAATTTGTTCTCCATTAGGGCAAATACGATTTGGAGGCTAGCTTGACCTCTGAAGTGTAGAACTTTCCTATCTTTATTGCCAGCCTCAGTTATTTATCAGGTCAGTCTGCGTGCTCAGATTCCAGGAAAACTGAGTAAAGAAATGAAATCAGCACTGAAGACAAACACAATTGGAGAAGCTGGCTGTTGACTCAGATGAGCAATTTCTTTCAGACTGTCACTAGCCTCAATACAAGATGAGATGCCTGTCAGAGTTCAGTATCTGTCATCTAAAGATTCATTTCACTGTATGAATGGAATAAGAAAAAGCATTAAAAAAGAAAAAAAAAAAAAGAAAAAAAAGAAAGTCTAGTCTGGAAGAATTTGCAATAACTTTTTACATGTACCTGCTCCCTTTTGTATGATGCTAGAGCATACACCTTCCACAGAACTCTTAAAAAAAAAAATCTAACAAACCCTAGGACACATATTTTTAGGAACAAAGATCGCTGTGGAAAACAAGCTTATTAATAAATTTAATGTAGAAGAAACAAAAGTTCTTCCTGAAAGGCAAAGCCAACTCATTCTCTGAAGGTGAACAGCTTATTCTGTCTGTTCATCTGTGAGAGAAAGAAGGACCAGTTTCAGATTCTCTGTGAGAAAACAACAATTTTTTCTGATTCAGGCCAAAATAGTTCTTTATCTCCCTGGCACATCTGAGTACACATGTTGGGTATTGGCTGCATTAAGGTTTAAACATGACACAACTCCTCTCTTAGCATTTCTCCTCTTTGTCACGGCCCCAACTGCAGTGTACCAGTAGGTTTGAATGCATCCACAGGGGATAAGAGATTTTGCTAACTAGAGCATTGCTAACTTATTTAGCAAAAAGTCATCCAGGACAAAGACCTTGCTTGAGTCTGTTTTGCTGAGAGTTTGCGTTATGAAGAGAGAGACTGAAGTGGGTTGGAAAGCTATTAGCAGTCCTTCCTGCGTCCCTTGAGAAACACTAAGCCAGATTCAACAGGGCTAAGAAGCTCTATGACACAAATAAAAACGGCTTCCAGCTAAAAAAAAAAAAAAAAAAAAAAAAAAAAGGTGTAGCACAACTCTGGCTCTGTCAGTGGGAAGTGCTCCATTTAGCAAATTCAATTCTTAGAAATGCAAAGTGCAAACTAGAATGCTCCCTGTTGAATAAACGGTAGAATTGGCTAAGTTCAGCTGGCCTATATGAAAGGTGACATTTTGCTGAGGAATATTTCTTCAAAAATGAAGGATTTTTGGTGGCTATTTTTTCACAGATCACAATGGGAATTTCTGCACTAGTGAAAGGTGCCAAAAGCAGCTGCAGATAGTCAAATCCAATTTATTCCTCAGCATGAACAGCAAGCAGTAATGCACGCCTCTGCAAACATGCCTTGAAAACGTCCTTGAAAGGGCTGTTTCCAGAGGTAGGCAGGGAGCTGCAAGTCCCAGCTCCAAGAACGTCTGTCTCTCAGAGGGGTGTGCCAACAAGGGTGCCAAACACAGCCTCTGCAAGGCATGGCTGTACTCACACGGGATCGGGGGGACATTTACAGTAGATTTCACCTAAACAGGAACAAAGAAAAAGGTTTTTCATGTGCTATCCAAATCTGCATGAGAAGGTCCCATGCAAGCTAGGTGCTGCAGGTGGACCAAGGTCCTGCGCTGCCACATGCACAGCAGGTTGCCATGTTGCTCCTTGCTCCCTGCCACCCTCACTCACTGCAAGGTGGGGAAAGGAAGCTTTGAGTGTGAAAGGAAGTAAAACAGTCATCTTCATTAACTGAAAATGAACTGAGTAAGGAATGACTTCTGGATAGCTGTACTTGTCTCAGTGCACATTACTCACCTGCTGGCCCTGCTGTTAGAGCTCAGTGGCTCATTTAGATGTGATATTTTCCTCATGTTTTTGAGGAGATACTTTCCTATCAAACTAACTCCATCCTACCAAGAAATTTCTGAATCCCAGATGCTTCTTTTGTTCTAGTACCACTAGTAGCAAAGGAATTATGACAACTTTTACACCATGATGTGTCCCTAAGCATCAAACATACCCAACTGTGTTGCTGATTAATAGATAACATACAACCTTCTTTGGCAAAGCGCTGCTCATAGGAGCAGAGGTGTTTTGCAATTAATGCTGAAAGGATAAAGAGGTATCATCTTGACTGCTGCACCAAGGGCCAATACATGACAGAGTTTTGTTTGAGTTTCCCAAATAGACAGAAGAGAAATTAATTTGCCTGAAAACATCCTTTTTGTGATGACAGGAGTGACCATAATGGCTATTCCAGTATTTTGTCCCCACAAAGCACAGCAGCTCACAGAGCAGTAAGTGAGAGTTAGAGAGTAAGATCCCCTGCTCCAAGGGTAGACTCAGAAAGATCAGAAGGGGAACAGAACCACAGCAAATCCTGCAACTGGGACATTTACTTTTTTAATCCCTTTCACTGAACTGAGGATCCCTTGCATCAGGAATTCCTTTCTATGAAAACACTAATTTCTCATCTTTTTTTTTTTTTCTTTTCTAAATTAATCTGTGAAGACAGCTATTCTGCTTTGGGTAGGATTTCCAGCTTTTGATAGCTGCTCCTTCCAGTTGTTTAACAATGCAAATTATAGTCACAGTGCCATGTCTTCATTCCACCAGTCAAAGGATTTTGCCTCCCACAATGAATTAGAAAATGCACATTAGGAAAAAGCTGGCAGACAGATTATTGTGATTATCTTAGCAGCAGGTATTTAAAGCTCATTGTCACTAAAGCTTCTTGCCAATGCCCAAATTTTTTGTCACAGTCGTAAGGTCTGTGCTGCTGGGATGTTGTCTTGACAGACATCTTCTCTACTGGTGTTGCTTCTTGTTTGGACTTTGTGAGTGTGGCTCAGCATGTGCTGAAGCAGTGCCACGGTGACATAGGCTCTTCATGGGAAGGAGACGTGACCTGCCATCTGCTCATCCTGTATTTTATGGTCTTTAAGTTGCACTGTAATAATTTCCTGGCTGTCATCCTGGAAGGAGACGCAGGCAGCATGAGTTCAGTCAGCCAGCAAGGCAGAGGTAAGCAGAGCTTTCAGGCATTAAAGAGGAGAATTACTCAAGCATTAGGTGCTGGAAAGACGCTTTCATGGTATCCATGGCTAAGACAAGAGGAAAGGAATTTTCTTCTGGCCTCCAGCTTTCTCTTCAACAATTTTTCCACTCTGCACCATATTACAATATGAGGTGTTTCTGAAGGGGGATGCTCAGTGGACAGAGACTCACCTTCTGGATCCCACTTGGGAGAAATAAAGTGACTTGAAAAGGGTTGAAAAACCAACTTCCCATCACTCAAATACCTGGAGTTTAAAAGTATGTTTGGTCTGAAATTGCAAGGCATGTAAGAAAGTACAAGAGTTTAGGGCCACCTTTGATCACAGGACTATCATCTTGCATTGACTGAGACTGAAGTTTTGAATAATAAAGCTACATCCCAGGCACAGCTCCAAGGAATTTGTGACACCAAGAGAGGCCTCCTGGACATGGGAGGTTGAGCTGGAGGATGACTGTGGCTGCTGAATACAAATAGCAGGTCAAAAAGGCAGTGGGAAGGGCAGAACATGAAGGCCTAATTAGAAACAAGAGGCAGCCTGTTTGCCTCTACACTAGACTGCAGTGGATGCACACAGGAGGAGCTGTGTGCTCCCAGTGACCATGCTCCAGGCAGGGATTAGCATTCCCAAGGGTGGGTGGGAAACAGTTCTAAAAGAGAAAATACTGGGGTCAAAGACTGAAGTCAGACAGGCCAGATAATAATTTTTGCCCTTTCTATTACTTTTCCTTATTGAATATATTAATAGCAATTATAAAAGCTCGAAAGCTCATTTTTAAAAAGAGACAAGAATATAAAAGTAGCTAACTTCCAGGGGAAAACACAGTGTTATTAACAGTACAGACAATGCAAGCACTGGAGCAAAGCCTAAAGAAATGTAAGATGCTGGCAGAAGAGTCAAATAATTTGGGTTTCCTTTAATTTTTTTAATTTCCTCTCTTCTCTGTGAAGGCAAATTGTCAGCTCTTAAGGATGAGAAAGTATTTTTGTTTGGTTATTGAGTCAGAGAGAAAGGCTTCACAAGGCATTTGTCCAGCAGCAGTTAAGGTCAATTCTCTGCATGGTCCATCAGTGACTTGCTTACACGTGGATCTGTCCCTCACTAACT
Organism: Falco punctatus; assembly: GCF_963210335.1. NCBI lineage: Eukaryota > Metazoa > Chordata > Aves > Falconiformes > Falconidae > Falco > Falco punctatus. The sequence continues at coordinate 34,743,168 of NC_137583.1, read as the reverse complement.
CTTGCACGGTATAGTCCAGCACAGGAGTGTGTGTACACAGATTTAGTCAGTACCTGCCCACCAGTAGCTTTCAAGCGCTGGCAAGACCGTAGGGCCTGCAGAATTGGTGGCCCTTTTCTTCTGGCCTCTCAGTTATTCAAGGTTGCTGCCTCACTAAGGATTTTGAGCCAAATTATCTACCAGTGTTGATAACACTTTCCATGGCCTTTGGTTTTACACAAGGCAGAAATCAGTTATTCAGAGTGCCTTCACGAGTGGAGTTGACAGCACAGCTGGGGTGATGACAGAAGAAAAGCTCTGCCCTTTTTTAAAGTAAGATTTTGGGATTGAAGCAGCAAACGTCCTGCACTCAGCAGAAACCTTGACATGACGGTCATTCCCCTGGAGAGCAATCAGTGTGGTAACAGCAAGTAAATAACACCAACTCACTGCAGACAGGGTAGAGCCAGCAGGCACCGACAGAAGTTAGCTTTTTAAGAGACCATGTGGGGACAGGGAACATTTAAGCCAATGTACAACCCAAAGCACCGGTCACACACAGGGTATCACTACTGATCCACTCCAAGGAAAATCAGCTACAATATGACTTACACAGACCCTTGCTCAAGGACGTAGGACCACACAGGTCCACCCACAGAGAACAAAAGTCTCACTGGTGTCTCCCACTTTTACTATTTGAAGGAAAGGATTGCTTCATTAATCATTGTGGTGTCCCCTGTGGACTTTCTCACTAGAGCTGGTTAGCCACAGGCTGGTTGGGTCAGGAGTCAAGAGCCAAGAATGGAAAAAAGTGCTCCCACATGAAGTCTTCAGACCACACTCCCCACCAGCCCAGCTCCACCACCTCAGAGAGCATCAGGCAAACACAGCATCTGCCTCCTCCTCAGTTACTCATCACAGTCCCAGGCCACAGCCAACTGGCATCATGAAAAGTACTCCCCCGTTTCAGCAGGCTTTGGATCATAACCAGTCAGTGTCCTAAACATCAGCTGACACCTGAAAAGAGCTGGATATGCATAATCTCATTATTTGCCCTCATCTCTGTGTTCTGGCATGTCCCAAACCTCCTTACAACTGCAATGGTAACAGCATTTGTTTTTCTCAATGTAGATTTTTTCTGCCTCCCAGAAATATGGGTTGCAAGTCCATCTCTTCAACATCACAGCTTCCCATGCAGTCAGCATTAAGAGATGTTTCTTCTCTTTTACAATTACAGTACCAATGCCAAATCAGAAAATGTTGGTTTTGACAAAGGCTCTAAGCAACACCACATGAAGGTGTGAAGGCTTTCAAATACGTTTTAGGAGCCATACAACCTGATTCACTAGATTTGACAGCAGAACCACTAACACTTAAACCAAGTCCGACAATTAACTGCTTTGGGGGGACTCAGAGATACAAATAACAAAATACTTTAACCAAAGACATCTAAACCCACTTATCAATAACTCATATACCTCCTGAGACCCTGCCACTGAATACTAAATATTGATTCAAATTGAAGTTTAGCTCCTATGCAATGAGAAAATACCCTCTGCAGACCTTAATAGTTGTCTGGAGAGATTCTTTTGCAGATAACTAGTGCCTTTATACTTGACAAATTTGGCAATTAACTACTGTGTTGAATCTAATCTCCTGAAAAACTTGGTTAATAGGAGGAAAATCAACAAGAACTATTTCGGTAGGGGAGATGGAGAAAGGCACAGAGAAAGTGACTTCTAAACTATATGCATTTATTTACCTGGTCCTATCAATAAGTTTTCAGGAAGACTTGCCATCCCCAAGCATCTGCTCATACAAAAGGCTAAAAAAGCTGAGGAGTTAAGAAGGAACCTTCCTCCCCAGAGCCTTGGTACTTTTGCTGCAGTGGTTCAAAAATCAGCTCTGGTTCAGTCATAGTTTTATCAACACTTTTTAAGCATTTTCTTCTTGTTGACTTTTAATTGTGGACTTTTTAACTAGTGCTGTTATGGCCTTACTAGAGCACGTGTGTGAGAGTAAATTTACTGTCCAACAACCTCCCCAACATGTTCACCACTGTAGGAAGAACAAGTACCCTTTCCTTTCTGGGGGTGGGGGAAGAGGAGAATTAAAGGTCAAATATGCTGCTGCCATCTCTCAGTAAGAGATGCTAAGTTTTTTTGGAACCTGGGCAGAGACTAAGAAGTGTTTTAAAAAGGAAGTTGAAGACATCAGACATCCCTGCTAGGGCTCTTAGTATCCTCTTTGGAGTAACAAGGAGGATAATGATTAGGACATGAAAGTTTATGAGAAAAGCTTACTGGGAGACAGAATCTGGTTCACCTAACGACCGATGAACTCAACCAAGCAGCAGTATGACAGCAAGAGACAAGCTGGAGCCTGCCAGTGATTGCCAATACTCAGTCATGCCCTTGCTCTCTCTGGCTTCCCTGGCTGGCCTGCTTTTTTTGGTTGACATGAGTCTTATATGCAAATATACTTTCTCAACTGAGAAAGTCTGGGCTTGGGAGGAGAGAAAAGATTCTTCTGAACACACAATATATCATGTTCTCTTAGCAGCACTGTATTTGTCTCCCTTCCAAAGGTGTAACCTCTGTAAACTGCATTAGGACTAAAAAAGAGGAAAATACCATAAGAAAACCCTCCCTTGTATTTATTTTTCTGTTTATATACATCACAGAGATCCTAGCAAGAGGAGAATACAAGCTGACAAAGCATTCTACCACTGCTTTTCTCAGGGTACATACATCATCTTATCAGAAAGGAAAAGGATTTCCTACTCCTATTTGGGCCATAGATTTGATCCTCAAATAAGATTACAGTTAAGTCTATTAAAGAACATCAGATAATGACAGAACTACCTGGCATATTCCACCTGAACTACAGCAGCAATTCAAAAGACAAAGTATTTAATAAGAAATATGTTCAGCAAAATTTCAATTACTAAAATAGCAGAGATTTTTTTCTGGCATCTTTTTCAAATGCAATGAAATTTCTTCACACCTCAGCACTGGTTCTTTTATCATTGTTTAAAATACCAGTTCAATACTCCACATCCACTCTCTATTTTTAATAAGGCTTCATGTGCTAAGACAAAATGCCACACCATTATATCCTATGACCAAAGACCATTGCAATGAAAAGAAAGTTTCCCAACAACTCTGACCAATTTTGTACCAAGTATCCCTTTTATTTCCACTATGCTGCAAAAGGCCTGTCAGTTTTGGCTCATTTCTTTGTTTGTTTGTTTGTTTTCTTTTGATATATATTCTAGGTTCATGTTGGAAATCAGAATTTTGTCTCACTCTGCTATATAAGAATCAAAAGGAAAATAATTCCAGTGTCACCTCAGGGTACATCTAGCAGGAAAAGAGAATCAGGCCCAAAGACTTCAATATTAATGATAAAGTCAAGGGCTCTGTGTGAAGGCATCTGAAGCTGAAATGGACTCTCATAGTTCAAAGGAAACCCACTGTCAGCATCACCTTCTTTAGAGTTAAGGGTGGTTTTATACAGCCTTTGCCTATCAGTAACATCTGACATGGCTTGGGAAGGAATTCAGGTAGAGCTTCTCTATCTTATCTAGCAGCTAATATCAAACAAGTGAAAAACAATCCCAACTGACTCTAAATTGCCAACAGCATAAACACAACATGCTCTGAACAGTATGAGAAGGGTGACTTGGCCACAGGAGCCCAGAACCCTCCCTGCTGAATTAGTAAGTCCCCATACAAGAACACATGGTCAAGATACTCATTTGAAGGCTTTTCCTCAATAGCTCCTTGAGCATCCCCACACCTGCTTCTCCAGCAGCACAGCAGGACTCAGGCTGCTGCTCATTTGGGGGCTGCAGCACCTCACACCAGGTCTGTACTGTGTTTGGAGGGAGCCAGGTTAAAACAAAGTCAAGTGTTAAGAGGGAAGAAAGGAAGGTGTAAGCTGTGAGGCTACTAATGTGCAGTTACAGAGCTCGGACTGGATCACTACAGGTGCCATCTCCCACAGAATCCTCCTATTGCAGATCCCCCAGCCAGTAGTAACAATGGCAAACGCTGGTATGTGAATTGCTCCTGCTGAGTGAGACTTTAATTTGGGTTAAATTAAGAGAAATGAAGAGACCTCACAAGTTATTGCAGCTGGGATAACTCTTTCCTTTCCTTGCCAGAAATGTCAACACAAACAGGGTGAGCTACGAACTCGGGAGAGTTGCTGATATTTGCCAGCTGGCTACGTCAAACTTTGTGAGATGTGATAACAGACATGCCACACTGCCTCTCGTCAGCCAGCTTCTCTCTTCTGTTAGCCTCATTACAAGTAAAAATTAATATTGTTTTTAAAAATGTATTTACTTATTTGTTTCTTCCTTTTTGGGAATCCATCCAAAGAAACTGAGAACAATCCTCTCTGTTCCCACCCTCCAGATATAAAGGGAACAAAAGTCAGTAAGAATCCAATATGAGAGGGATTCAGCCACTACAGCACAGGAATCACATCTCTTGTGCCTGATACACATTAAAAAAAGTGAGGTCAAGGGGTGGTAGCCAGTGATAGATGCAAGTTGGTCTTTCCTGTAAGATGCAGAAATAGTTCAGAGAAGGTGGACTACAGCACAGAAATTGAGGCAACCCCTTTCTTCAGTCTCCCCAGAACCAACAAGCTTCTGCAGACTCAAGGGCATCAGGCCATACTCTAAGTGACATGTTCTTTTGTCCCACGTCACCATCATCTGAAGTCCTATATCCTTGTCAGGGCAGCTAAGTGTGCCCCCATCTTAATGACCAAGTAGCTTGTGATAGAACCTTTTGTTTGAATTAATCCATTACTGCTGCATTTATTTATTTGGATGCTTTAGCAGTAAAGGAAATTTACAGCGGGATGTAACATGATTTGTTTATGCTTATATTTACAGAACTTGCTACGGTGCATTGTTGTCTTCACAATAAATTGCGCAAACTGCTGCTGCGTCTCATGTACTCCAATATATTAAATGCAACAGTCTCTTTTATATTCTTCAGCACAGAGGAGTATCTCACATAGGCCATGGAGATTGCTCCAAATGTCATTGAAAGTCAGCAGTCAAAAAATCCCCAAAGTACTGAATGTCGCTGACAATATTACAGTGCACAGACAGATGAACATGATGTCAAGCTCCGTGTCTGCTCCAGAAGCTGCAAGAACGGCATTGCTCGGAGAACAGAAGCCTGTGCAGGACGGTGACTGTGCAGCAGAGGGATTCCTGGAGCTGCTCCCATGATAACTATTAAACCACAAATCCTCATTTTACAGCAATGCTAGTTAGTTTTCTAGGAATCATCCCTTAGGAGATGAGGCGCTCTCATCAACAGTGTGGCACAGGCTATTCGTTGTAAGGCCATATTGCAATTTTGAAGCATTAGAGAGCTCCTGCCACACAGAATGAGCCAGGCTTGCACAGAAAAGCACGGTGCTGATCTCCACAGCACACTGCCTCTGTGCCGGTTCCCCCAGCAGCCACGGCTGTCCCTGTCCCCCAGTGACCTTCACAGAAATCAAAACTGAAATGTCACCCCCTATCCTCACGAAGCCCAGCTGGGCACTTTCATCAGTTATCTTGCATGGAGGAAGATGTCTGTGGAGCTAACACCAATTTGGTGCCTGAGCAGAGGTGGTAAAACACCGTCAGAGGGTGGATCCTTCCAGCAGGAACCCGTGTCAAAACACCAGTGACTCATTCCCCCAACCTGCCCACTGGCCCCTGACAGAAGAGATCAAGGGGACAAAAAGTTCACCTGCCACTTACAACAAATTTGCCCAGGACAGAAACTAAGTCCAAACATCAAAACACCCTTCAGAGCCATACCTGCACTGTTCACCTGCCCCGTAACCTCCCCAGCAGGGTCTAACAGTGCCATCTACTGACTCCTGCTTCAACAGTTTTCACTCCACCACCCAAGCAGCAAGGGACAATTCTTTAATTTTAATGCTTCACAAGAGAGATGGTACAGATATAAAGTTGCCACTGAGCCAAAGACAGCTGAGAAGCAAGAAATCTCTTGGGTTTCACTAACTGTTGCTCCCGTTTCACTCCAGATTTAGCAACCATCACACAGACACAACACGAGTCAGTCAACAAAGATCAGCCATGGGAACAGGCTGACAGACACAAGTGTATTATTATGCTTTTAAAAGCCACGGTAACACGGAATACTCTTAGCTTATTTTAATTAACAAAGGCAGAATGAACTAACTGTTGATGCCAGTGCAGTTGGTCTGGAAGCTGCACTAATCTAGAAGGACAGCCAACTTTTTGACAAAGTGAACACTGTGGCATATGCTACCTAGTTGGTTTTAATGGGGGGCAAAGATACTGAGATCAGAGACTAGCAAATCCGCAATAGTCTGAATGCCAGCAGTTCCATCTTCATTAGCAGGTGCTCACTTTTATGTTAATGGCTGATCGTGAGTCAGCACAGGCAGACTTTAGCAGGGCCACATGTAATTCTTCGTAAGGAGAGGAAGAATGGTGTAAAAAAAAGATTTTGAGTACAGCAGAGAAAATGCACCAGCCAGCTTTTATACCAAGTCAGGCAATAAAACCACCATAGGCAGAAAGCAACAGAATGCAATAAAGCAAAAACTGGCTTGGTTTTTTTGGTTTGGGGGGGGGGTGGGGTGGGGTTTTTTTTGCATGCTGTGCTGCTTCCAAACATCAAGAGCAGAGGAATGCAGATCGAGATATCTGACAGCTGCCTGCGAGAAGTATGGACGAGCTGTGGCTGCAGCAGTGACGGAAAGGGCTGCCAGTGCCACACCGCTGAGTCTAGCCCTTTTCAGTTGCTGGCAGTCAGTCATGTTTTCTGTTATGCACTCATTCATTTTTTCAGCTGCTGTAACATTTACTAGCTGGACAGGCTGGGTGATGATCTGGCACACAAACTCTACCAGCACCACCAGACACCAGCTACGTGGCCAGTCTGTCCTGGCTTCCCGTCCTTGTGTCCAGCTTCTCGACTTTGGGCTGCCTCATACCTCAGATCCCAGCCACACAGCACTTTTCATTAGCTCTTCTCTCCCTCCTCCACCAAAGAATTGTCCTTTTCTTTTTTCTCCCCCTTATAATATTTGGGAGTTTTAAAACTATCTATTTACCAGGGCTAATCTCACCCTCCTAAAATCCCAGTACGTAGCCTTCCTTGCAGCGAGCCACCTCCCCTTTGCAAATATCCACCTGAAAGCAAGGTTTAGCCCACCCACTGCTATTCTCTGGGCTCAGTCCCTCAAGATAATGAAAACTCAGGTTACAACCCAACATCTCAGTATTAAAGCATGGATCAAAAGCAAGTTTTGAGTCATGTCTTGTGCTACCTGCAGTTCACATTGAATAGGGAACCTCTATGCAAATATTAGTCAAAAAACTAAGAAATTAATTCCAGTCATGCATTATGAACTATTTGTTCTGGTCAGACCAGGAATTATTTAGGGAAGAAGCTCACAAACAACTTGTTGTTATAAATTGTTTCAGAATTCAGTAATCTGCTCACAGGCCATTTTCAGATGGAACAAAGGAGAAAATCATCCAATAACCAAATTAATTGCAAATTATTTTTTCATGTGTAACAGAAAGGCTTTCCTGCTGAACCCTACCTTCTATTCAAAGATTTCAGAACACTTCACACACAGTAACGCAGCAACACAACTACGCTGTTAGAAAGGAGAAATTTGCTTTGTTAAAGAAACTGAAAACAATGAATTGAGGCTAGGCACTAAAAAAGTTACTAAAATAGCCAAAGTGATGAGTGACTGGGAATTGTGACTTTCAGATAACGAGGGCTCAGAATATTTGTGTGGAAAACTTTTTTTGCCCTGTGGTGGAAAAAAAAAAAAGAAAACAAGAAAAGAGAAATTTGCCCTTCCTCAATTAATCCCAAGAAATCAGGTCAAAATTTCAATTTTCACAAACAAACAGCAACAACAAGCTTTGAGGAGTTTCATCTGTTATCCTGAAAGTTTTATTGCAGAATCAAGCAGATTTGCCAAGCACATTTGAAAACAGAAAATTAGAATCCTGTTTCTGCAGTTTCAGATGGTCCCCAACCAAATCCAGTTTGGGAGACTTGCAGAAACGAGCACTTCCCTGTGACCTTCCTTTCTGAAAAATATGGAGCTCTTAATCTCTGATCACAGAGGAACTGTAAAGCAGTTTGAGACCATCCAGCTAGTAAAACTAACACAGAGATCTGGAAGCCTGAGCACAGCCACAGCTATCTGCCCTCCTCAGGGCAGCAGTGGGGAGCAGCACAGATGGTGGAGGCAGCACAGGTGGGCCCTGCGGAGCAGGAGGATGCCCAACTGTGTTCAGCACACAGCTTGCCCAGCTTTCTGCTCCCACCACCCTGCAGAAGGCACAGAAACTGTGGTTAGATGTGCAGGCCACCTACAGCCCCCAGCTGTGCTCAGCAAGTGCTTGCCATGGTCAGGAGAGTCCTACATGTCCAGCATCCAGCCCAAGACATTTCACTGAACAAGTAACCCTGGGAAGGGCTTTGCTCTTTTCAGTAGAATTGAGGTTAAACATCAGCAGATGTGCACCTTGTTTTCTGGGCTAGCCAAGGCTGACGGTTGCACTTTTACTGCGATCCATGCAGCACTGTGCAAAAGAGCAGGTTATGACAGCTGTCAGTTATAAAAACCAAAAATAGCTATGTACAACTTCAGCAAAGTCTCAGACAAAGCGAGGCCTTAAAAATAGTTACAGCTGAATCTGCTTTCCAAGACAGGCCTGTACGAGACAAGTACATAACAGTTGTGCTCACTGCTTCGTAAAAGGGATGTCTCAGGTCTCTGCTACATGCTAAACACTTCACAGGCTGAGTTGTCAGTCGCTGATAGTGATGCAAACCTGACTCAGTGAAGTTTGGTTTCTAGTTTTGAGTCTGGATGTGCTTCTTTTGCTTCCTTGGGGAAAGAGGCTTGTTTTTTCTCAGTGGCATTGAGGACTACTCACTTTCTAATGTGAGAATGCCCGTTTGGAGCTGGAGAGGTGACAATGTAACACACAAGGAACACAGCCAGAAGGGTTTTTTCACCCCTTTGAAGTAACACTACCAGGCAGTTCAACTTCATTCAGGCAGCTTTAAGCAAACCATACATCAGTATCCCCTGCCTAGTCCAATCAAAGCTCTTTCAAAACCTTGTGTCAGGTGTAAAATAGAGCTTGCATAGTGAAGTATTTATCTAAAATCATTCTTATATTTAACTTACTTTCAAAAACACTCAAGTAGACTATCATGTCAAAGGAACTATGCTTTTAGCAAAGTTAAAATTTCAGAAGAGACTGTTCAGGTTTTTAATCACCTACTCCAGTTCTAAGTTCCTACTGTATAAATAAAATGTATTTTAACTGTGTCACATAAATTCACTGCACATACAAAAATGAAATCAAATACTTCAGTTAAGGTTTGTGTGGTAGAAATACCCTCATCTAGATGAACTCAAAGGAAAGCACTCTTAAGACTTGGAAAAACATTTTCATTCACTAGCTCAGCTTAGAAAGAACAGCCTTGAGATGAGGTGGAAATGTGCTGTTCTAGCAGTTCAGGATGTCCCCTGCACTTTATAGAAGCTATGAGCCTTCTGGTCTCCCTTGCCCTTGGCTCCTCTGCACCTGGACACCTGCTCTGCTCTGCCTCCAGCCCTCCTCTTGTCTATGGCCACTCTGGTGCTGAGGTCAGCCCTCTGCTCTTATCCCCACACCCCGCTGCACTGAAACACTGTTTATTAGGCTCTTCCTCCCACCACCACTTCATGCCCAAAGCACTGCCGAAGACCACTAAGAAAGACCAATTTCTTTCAACCTCCTCACTGGGGCAAGGCATGACTCACCAAGGTTTGGACTGTCTCCCATGTGACATGCTGCACATTTTCCTACAGATGCTGCAGCTGCCTTCATTCGTAGCCAGCTCCTCTCTCCGCCGTGCACACGTGTCAGAATATATTGTCTGTAGAGGCTACAAAGGAGCTCACTTATCACTTTGTGATTAATCCTACAGAATTTAGTCCTTGTCCCAGCAAAACTCCCACACCATCCTAAAACTTCGCCTAAAGATGTATTGCAGATGCTATATCATCACCTCAATATTCCGAGCTCAGAGAGAAACCCAGTGATTTTCCAAAGAGCTACCACAGGATTTTCTTGGAAACAAAGCATAGGTGACATCAGTAGCCCAAGAAATTCCACAGACTGAAAAAAAAAAAGAAGAAAAAAACATAAAAATCAGAATTCAGCCCAGTTCTAGCTCCCAGAACATTGGCTTTAGAAAGGTGATTTTAGTGGCTACTTGAAAGCAGAGCAAAATTCCATTGTCACACAATCGGCACAGCTTATTGAATTAGAGAAGCATATTTATGTACCTAACAAGTTTGAATCTGCAGAAAAACCTGCTGGGAGTGATTTGAAAAGACTAATGAGACTTTTCCCATCACCAGCCGGGTATATTCTCCTTTAAAGGTTTATGAGCATGTCATTTAGTTTCACTACAGCTTTTGCAAAATCATTAATGAACTTGTGAAAACAATTAGAGAGATGAAAGGGCAAGAAATGTATGTGTTAGCCTGAAACCTGTGATAATACAGAGTAGGCGAAGCAGAGGAGAATGCACTGCTTTGAAGGCATCAGACGCAAGATCCTGATGTTTTACGCTTGTTAAAATTATCATTCCTAGTTTTGCTCCTGATAATCCTAAGGTGGAAAAATATCTTTGTAGAACATGATCTTGGAGACTCTGTTGCTTATTAAAACAACAGGGACAGCAGAAAAATCTCGTTAGGGTAAACTGAAGATAGGAATGTCAGGCCATATAAAATGCACCTCATTAATATCTGCATAAACTGAATGGTAGAGGCATGAATGCTGTAAAGACTGGATCTGACTTTGATCTTTTGAAGCTACCTTTGAATAACTCCCAGCCAACTACATATTGCAGAAGAAAAGCAAATGTTCAAAGGGAGAAAGGATCCACAATCACAGACTCGGTTGCCGCAGAGGCCTTTCTTACTTTGGGTGTACAAAGGATATTTTGGCAAATAAACCCACCAAACACCACGACCAGTGAATACACTGACTTATTTCCCTTGAAAAGGCATTTTCTCCTACTGTGCAAAGCTTACAGGAACAGGAATAGACATGGAGAAATCCCTGTTTTGCTTTAGAATGGCACATTCCCACTCCAAGAGTCACACAAATAACCTTTGGCTTCATGGACCACGGTCTGTGTGCATCACAGCTCTGAGCACCAGCTCATCAAAGGCTTCCTGATGTAGCCCAAGGCTTGGGATGGAACAGCATACGATCCTGTCACTAGCACAGCATGGAACTGAGCTGCAGATGGGCAGCCAACCTCCCTCCAGGTGTCAAACTGCCTTCCTGCTTCCCCAGCGACTTCCAGCTGCTTGGCAGACCTCTCAGCCTGACTCCTGCAGCAGAAACAGTACCTGCTGTCCAGTGCTGTGCTCCATCCAAAAGCATAAACCTCTTTATTGATATCCATCTCCTTTACAAAGGAATAAGCAATTAATTTTGGAGAGACTGCTCTGAGAGCAAAAGAGAAAGTAGTGACCAACTTTCTAAAATGAGTAGCTTGCTCATCTCATACCGTTTTTCTCCTCTGTATATGAACACTACTGCATTCTCAGCCCTGTGCAACTGAGCCTCTGCCCCGGCCTTCACCATGCATTTATGCAAGTGAATCGCTAGTGAATTCACTAGCTTCGCGGATCAGTATTCTGAAGCTCTCCGACACACAGTTGCTAATTCAGAAAATGGAGACTGCAAGCTTCACTTCTTCCCTTTTCCCTTGGAAACACTACAAGTATGGCCAGCTATGTGGCAAAAATACAGCTAAATATAGGTCAAAAAACAATGTCAATTCTGGATGATTTGCAGGCTAAGTTTGAACATAAACTGCAATAGAAACTAGCTGTCTCTGGGAAAGTCTGAAAATCGAGTCACTTCTCCACACATTAATGACTTGAAACTGGCAAATGGTATCACAGTAGTGTCCCATCACAGCCTGATGGTTTAGGTAATGTCTGAAAAGCATTTGGACCTCAGGAAGGGGAACATTTTCAGTGCAGTTTTATTTCTTAGGTGACTAAATCACTTTCAGAAATAGAGCTTGGCTGCCTCCGCCATGCCATCATTTATAAGCAGTTTAACCTACGTGCTGGGCTCTCTTTTCCAGTAGCTATGGATAGTTCCAGTTTGGGCCCAGAGTCCCAAAGCCTGAGACAAGTACAGTGAACTCCTGGCTGTGAGTCAAGTCAACCTGGAGAAAAAGAAATGAGTACAAATGGCTCAGAGTCAATATACACTGATAGAAAAAAAGTATGACGTTTCACCATCAGCTACACCCACATTAACTGGACTGGACAAAGCAGGATTGGTCCACAGCCCAGAAAAAGTACTGGAAATCTTGGCAATGACTTCAGTGAATTTGAATTAGACTCACAGGTTTTGGTGGTGAGTGAGAAACCCTAGCTAGAGTCTTCTGCCTCTAGGATACACTTCTAGGAAGAGCTGCATTAAGTCTTTTGCTGCAGCTATCAGCATCTTGCACAGACCACCCCTGTGCGCACCAGCTGACACTGCAATCACTGGTATGACTCCATAAATCTGCTCTCTCCGATGTTTGCTCCACTATATCAGAATTTGGCCCAGCCGCTGTGTCTCGCAGGGAAAACTGCATTGAAAAGTTCTACACACCAGTCGTTTCTCCTTTCCCCAACATGCTCCAGTCTTCTAATTGCCTTGTTTGGATTCTTCTCTTATCCCTCAAACTTTCCTGATGGGAATAAAATACACAGTAGATGACAACTTTCAAGTCATTGTCACGTCACACGTGATAGCTGCTGTAGGAAAGTTACTGATACTGTCATTAATTCTTTCATTTTGATTTTTCCTATGCATTTCTGCCCCAAGCAGACTCTCAATATGAAATTATTTTCTGAACTGTTTCTAGCCTGCTCCTGATGTTGCTCTCAGAATGATCTGAAGACAGATAATACAGCTGTCATTTCTCAAGGTTCCACTGCCATGCTGTGATAAAACCCAAATCGTGGTTTTGATGGTGCCAGATTTTACAAGCCTATTAAGCTGTCTCTGCCAAGTGATGGTTTTCCCTTTACAAGCTCTGGGCTGACACAGGGTTTCCATGCTTTCTGCAACGTTTAACATCCCATCTCCGCCCAACAGTCTGCCATTTTTTTAAATTATTTTTTTTTTAATCTGACTGGCATTATAGGAGCAGACTCAAATAGGGAAAACAGCATAGCCATGAGAAGCAATCACCTTATTCGTCCTCAAGCAGGGTGTCAAGAAGAAATATTTGTGTTTAAACAGAAAAACAGAAAGTCTGTAAAAAAAAATAAAATACACATACCCTGCCTTCTCGTTCAGATTTCTGTACTGGTTTTTTTTCTGGCAAAAGATCTCTATTCACCAAAGCATTTAACACACATTTTAGTCCCTCCTAAATCTGAGAAATTAGAAACTAGGCACATGCCCAAGCACTGCACTGAAATCCCAGCCGCTTTGGTGAGACTCAGACACTACAGTCAGCAGGGACACAGAACAGGTGGGAAGAACAAGACCTGTTATTCATTCCAGCATTGTTTCATTAATGTCAGGCAATTGCTATTCTGATGTGTAAACTGGGTCTTGCAGGAGATATCTGCCCTTCTCCAGTCCTCCTAGATTTTGTTTGTGTGGGTTACACTGTACAGGGGGGCAGACACATTAATTTAACCTTTAATCAAAGATCAACTCCCAGCAACGTTACCCACTTTCTGAGAGTTTTCAAGGGGTTAACCAATTCTTGTGGTAAGCAGCCAAATAAAAGAGAGTTCATAGTAAGGGAAAATATTCATCATTAACAGAGATGGCTCTTCTGGACAGCAGCACAGCCTGCCCACAGCAGATGGTTGCTTTGAACCACATTCAGTAGCTCCTCTCTGCAACTGCCTATAAAAGCTCATACACCTAATATAAGTGGTACCCTAATACCTTCATGGTCTATTATTCATCAGACCCAGCCTCCCCTCCACATTCCCATCCTCACTCTTCCCTTGATAGACGGCAAAACCTCAACAGAGGGAGTGAGAGCAGTTCCTGTTTCCCCACTTCGCTGAAACTTAGCCAAGCCTAGAGAAAATTTCTAGCTGGAAATTTTGTAATGTTGACAAACACCAATTAAGTTGCAAAGCAAACTGTTGTGAAATGGAGGTCACAGGGAGAACTTTCCCATTCCTATGAGTGCTAGTAACATGCAGATAAAGGACCTGTAGAAAACAGCAACCTGGCAGGCTGTGCCAATGCCCACAAGTCTCACGTAGCTCCAGCTCTCAGCCAGACCCGCTGCGCTGTCTGCAGAGGTGAGCACGGGTGGTGTATTACCACTGCAGAATATAATGTAAGGCTGTAGATTTGGGAACCAAAAAGGCAATGTTGTGTTTACAAGACAGAAGACAAAGATTCAGAGAAGAAAGTAATGATCTCTGCAGTGCTGATGCTACTGTCACATGACTGAAAAGCCAGGCAGCATGAGAGGTGACCTTAACTTTGTACATAGACCTAAGTCCCTAGAACTGCATCCAGACCAAAGAGTCAGTTTTCAGAGAATAGGAAGACGTGGAAATGAGTTTAAATGAGAGCTGAAAGGAAACCAGGGCCTGGAGAGCAATTCCGGCAGAGACAGACATAAAGAATTTAATATGTCTGAATAAAATAAAGGGACAACTCAATTGATACTCACAGGTACTTGCACATGGAAGAGCTAGCCAAGAGTAAGCCTCATTGAAATATGACCCAACGGGCAGAAACAAGTCAAACAAATTCAGCTTTGAAATAAAAGTTTGTTCCCCAGCACTGAGAGTAATTAAACCATTGGAATAGCTTCCCTGGGGAAGTGGCAGACTTCCCCACTGGGTAGTATATCACTGCTGCATGATATACTTTCATCTGCTTTGTCTATCCCTACACATCCAAGCATGCCAAATAGACATATTGCAGTGGTCCCATCCCACATGGCCTGCCTTAAGGCTAAAGGCCTTTGGCTTACACGTGTCCTGCTGTGAAACAAGAGCCTGGAGCCAAGGAGCTCCTTCCCTAGCCAGGACTTGGCTCTTGTTCCCCTGGCAGGGCCTACGGGAACCTGAGGACCTCCAGGCCACGCCAGGCTCAGAACTCATGAGCTCTTATATTCAGAAACAGACTGTTTATTTTTTTAGAATTATGGAATTTGGTGAAGAGAAAGGCATACTCAACCGCTCACGTAGCACACAACAATTAGTCATGCAAACTGCAGGTCCCTCCAGCCACTGCCACCGCTCTTTCCTTTTCTTGGAAACTTCTCTCATTAAGTGCACTCTGGAAATGAATGCAGTACCAGAGATGCTGGGTCTAACTCTCTTTTGCTCATAAAAAGTCATCTCCCAAAGGCCATATTCTAGTCAAAAGGCCTCTAACATGGCAACCCACCACAGAGAGGTGATCCCCCCTCCCTGCAGCATGCAGCCTGTGAGCAGACCTCACCTGCAAGTCTGCCTGACAGGGTCCCCCAGCTCTGAAATCACAGCAAAAGCCCAGTACGCTGAACTGGCATAAGGAGAGCGCAGGCTGATGCAACCATCTGTGCTATCTATTGCTAGCCTGCTGAGCTCATCCCCTGACAGTACACTGTGCCTGCACTGTGGAACCAGCTCATTTCCAAACACTGTGGCAGTGCCTATCACTGGGACCACACTTCCCAAATGAACTGGTGGGGCACCAGACCAGAAGTCTGTACTGTGAACAGCAAGACCATAGCTGGCTTCACTGCAAGGGACAGACAACACAGTTCACTTCAAATTCTTCCCTCTCAAGCCTTCCAGCTATCTGGAAAAGGCCAGTTAAAAAGCCAGACAATATTGCTGGTTCATTTGCTTTTCCATCCATTATACT
Organism: Falco punctatus; assembly: GCF_963210335.1. NCBI lineage: Eukaryota > Metazoa > Chordata > Aves > Falconiformes > Falconidae > Falco > Falco punctatus. The sequence continues at coordinate 34,727,213 of NC_137583.1, read as the reverse complement.
TATTTCCAACCAAGAGACTTTGCTCCAACTTGATAAGCAACGGAGCCACATTTACACTTGCTCCCAAACCACTGACTCCTCAGTAACCACTTTAAGATGGCAAGAACACCAAGTTAAGTGGCAGTAATTTTCCAGCATGAAGAGATGAAGTCATATCTGCCTATTCTACTTTAGATTTTCAGTGCAAGAGTGGGCCATTTCTCTTTATGCATTGCAAGCGCCTTTCAAGCATACAGTAAGTTGTTTTCTAACGAGCTGGGACATCTTGCTTGATGAGATCTCTGTTCGAATTGTTATTTTCTTTCAGCTGGGTCAGGACTTTCTGGCTTTGACACAATGAGAAAAGCACACACATTTTCTGTGATTTATGTACTGCAAAGACTCAAGTGTCCATGCTGGCAGATGCAGTGCTTAGGCATCCACCCCTTTCCAGCAGGTTGCTTCGCCTTCTTACCAAACTCTGTCCACAACGGGACATTCCCCCCCTTTCTCCCCCCAACTTCAGGAGAGCAGAACCAGTCGTGGTCCTTGCACATGACTCCATATGTAATTTTCCTATCTAACCCACAAGACAATGTGATGGCAACAGCCTGCATCTCACACTGAGTAGGAGCAACATGTGCACCAGGTTCACTTTACAAATGTCTCCCAAGAGCAACCACCAGCATGTGACACAGCGATGCAGCCAGTGTTGCTGCCAGATGAGTTCACCTGTCACAACTCACAGATCCTCATTAAGCACTTGGCCAACTTGCAGTTATTTACTTTTGTAATGTCTCCTGCTTGACAACAAACCTACCATGCTGCTGCTTCAAAAGAAAAGTTTCACAAATAGCTATGCAGGGGTTTTATCTTCAAAGTAAAATCCCAGTGAGGCCACTGTTTCCACTCCACTACTCTCCCTCCACTGATAGCAGGTGTCCACCCTCCCCAGCATGCATGAAGCAGCAGATGTGTGGCAGACCACACTGCACAATTTGTTAGATCAAGGTTAGAAAAAACAATAATAAGCCTGCATGAATTCATGAATAAACAGACCAGTTTAATTATGGGTATGCTGTGACAGAAAGAACTTCCCATTCAAGCTTTTCACAGCACTCTCCCAAAAACAGATGAGAACCCCAAGAATATCAACAAATATATCCTCATATCATCCCTGCTGGGTGAAGCAAAATCCATTTTACAGAGAAGAACCTGAAACGGGAGGTTTGACTACAGAAACCTGTGGCACATGGTATCTAGCAGCCCCAGTGACATGACAGCAGTAGAGTACCTTTTTGGAAAGTGAGGCTTTCCATCACAGGTAGGCAGCAATTTCACCCATGTGCAATGTTCTGCCTAAAACGTCACAGTCTTAATAATATATATTAATAATATCTATAATAATAATAATTTTAAAAAAAGTTTTGTGCTGTCACGCTTGATTTATCAGCAGAAAAACAGAATAGAGGCAATTCCTGCCTTCTTTCCATCCTCCTGGCCTGCCCTCAGATTACTCGGTAACTTGACTGAAGAATGTGAAAGCCATCCTACCTTTCCAAGCCATTCTCCTTAGAGCCACCCATGAACGTTTGTTCCCAGTTACCAGACATTTCATATCTACCATGCATTCACAGTTCTTGATTTATACCATTAACACCAAAGACAGCAAAAAGCCATCAGCTCCATGACAAAGACATCTCTATCGAGCTCTGGCTTGGTTCTTCAACTGGCCAAGCCTACCTGGAGCCCACCAGGGTGTAAGCAGCCTTTCCTTTACAGCAGGTAGGTTTGGGCATGGGCCAGCTCTTCCAGGCCAGGAAGGCAGATTTCCCAGGATGAGCTAGGCAATTCAGGCTCAGCACAAAGGCCTACCAGGACTTCTGGACTTTTTGTGGTGCTGCAAATTCCTGTTGACATGCAGCACCCAGATTACCAGATATATATCCCTTGATTTACTACAAAGCCTCAAGGTCGGCTGTTCTAGAAGTCTGTTCCACCAAAGTTCAGAAAAACCTCTCTGCCCTTTCAGACCCAAAAACCTGAGAAGGCAGTGGAGCCAGCATCACTCCAGTGATTTAGCTTTTATTCACGCTGCAGCTCCCACTGTCTATTCCAGGTAACCCAGGCACAGAAGAGCAAAATGTCAGCCAAAAATTGAATATTAAGGAAAAGAGACAGAACCACCATTACACAAAATGCCCGAGGTAATCCTGCAGGGAAGGTGCAGCCTGAATAGAAGCGAGCCCTCCAGAGGCAGAAAGTCTCTGGAAGCGTGCACATGGTAGAGCAATGCACTATTCGTTCATCAAGAATTCGGGCATCTCTCACCCTGACTTTACTGAGGTGCTCAAACAACATGGGAATGGAGAAATGGGAATTTGGGTCTACTTGAAAGTCAAAGGACAAGTATGAGCTAAAACAGTGCTTTGGTTGTCAGTTAGGAGCTGGATTGTGCTCGCACTCTTACATCAGAGATCAAGGAGATGGATAAATACACTGTCTGGACTTTGTGCTTCTGGCCAGACATTACTTGGTGGCCACTGCCACCTCGTGGTACTGCCACCCATGGAGAGGCCCAGAGACAAAGTAAGGACTCCTTCACCACTGTTACTCAGCCATGAAGACCACAACTTAAAACAAAGGAGCTCTCTGGATTGCACAGCAGCATAGAAGCAAGAAGAGACCACACCATGCGGTTTTCCCTGGCTGGAAAATCCTTGCAAAACATTCTCTGCCTAGTTCTAGCCCAGTTATTCAGCCCAGGGCTTCGACACCCATCCCTGTCAAGACATTTTTGCTAGCACAACAGAATAAAGCCGGTTCTGCTGCATTCAGAGCACACTTGGAACTAAAATCTTTCACATATGGTACAGTTGCCCTTTAAAAAAAGGGAAATCTAACATTTAAGAGAAAAATAAGGCCTGGAGAGACTTGGAAGTTTTCTGTTCTGATGGGGGAGTTGAGAAAAAGCAACACTCCTACTAACAGAGAAGTTGCTCAGGGTTTACTGGATAGTATCTCCCTGCGGGTAAGGTGTGGTCTGTGTTACCCCAGCCACGCCTTGCTGTCTCAGCTGGTCCACATCCATTACTACTACTCATTAACAGATCAAACAGTAACAGCCCAAGCTTAATAGTTCAGATGCTCCATGTTCAATCTGCATCCAGTGCCCCAGCTGAACACTAATGTTTGAGATCTCCAAACTGTTGTTACACCCTGACTGTTTTCACATAAAGTCAATGACAGGGTTTGCCCATGCCACCATACAAGGACACTACTGTTACATTACATTACTTTCACTGAGGCAAGCCCTGGTTCTCCCTGCAGATTGACACCACTCGTGTATCCTCAAGGCAGTACAACCTCTTGTCTGTTGAGAATGACCTACCACCACTGCTGAATCTTCCAGGGCAACCTGATCACCAACCACCGTTACAATACAAACCTCTCCTGAGGACTGCCTTTAATGGCAGATCTTAAATCTCAAGGCTTAGCACCATTTGTGCTTGCCCTTTATTTTATTTTTCTTTCTTTAAGATCTCTGTGTACATAAGCAGTGTAAAGCCTAAATCAATGCACACAATCAAACTACAGATGAAATTGTAACAGAAAGTCTCCTTGAAAGACAGGTTCCTCCTTCTATGGGAGAGAGGGCAGCTGGGGTTACATTCTCGGCAATCATGAGCTTCCCTTTGCCATTGCTGGAAGATAACTTGACATGTATTTGGTAGGAGCTGATGAAGAACCACTGTTTTCATTGTCTGCACACTGTCCTTTGGGCAAGGGTCACTGCAGGTTAATGCAGGCAGCACAACAGTGGAAACCATTTCCCCTTGGAGTGCATAAAGCCTTCCCCAAACTTCCCCTCCACAACTCCAAAACACAGCAAAGCTGTTGTAAAAATGTGGGTGAAACACGCAAGTTATACTCCTGAAGACGTAAGACCCACTTTCAGATGCCTGGCAGAAGACAGTCAGACCATTTCCCCACCACCACCAGCTTATGTTACAAGCAGGTCTGGGAGCACACACAGGAAAACAGGCACCCCTGCGTGAGTACCCCTGTAATTGTAACTACAAACCAACTTACCTTGATTCTCCTGTGGAAATGTCAGCAGGAACCCTCCCTGTTGCTGCTGTGTGACCTCTGCCTACTGTCTGTAGGAATACTGACTGTTGCAGTGGTCCCCCTTGCTCTGTAGCCTGGCTCCCAAAGTCTTCATATTTGGAATGTGTCAAATAAATGGAAACACTGACAGGGAAAGGAATTTAAGCCTCCAAGAACCAAACTACCATTAAACCACCAGCACACACAGAAACACATACTAATAACCTAAGGAACAACAGCCAATCTGAAAAACAATAGGTTATTTTCTTTTGTCTCCTGCTCTTTTTTATGGCTCATACTACCTGTCATAAATAGCTACTAAAGAGCCCATACCACAGCACGGAAGAGAGGAGGGGAAAACCCAAAATACACTACAAAACATTCTCCCTCAAATTCTGCCCATCAAAGGAAATTTAATCTCCAGCTGTCTACCATTTAAGAAATATCAAGTAAAATGGTGAGAACAGACTGCAAAAAGCCTTTTTTTGTCATTATACTCACTACTGAGGGAAAACATTTTTGATGGTGTGACCTTTGCATTGAGCTGTGTTCATACTGAAATGCATTTTGCACACCATGAAAAAAGCAGCTCCTTTTGACAGCTGAACTCAATACATAAGAACCATTTAAGAGAAGCTGCTTTACAAACAGTGGGTGGCAGATGACAATTAGTTTTATTCTTCTATTATGGTAGTGATGGGGAGAAAAAAAATTATCACCATTAGTCACAGTGTGCTTGATATGACAACAAAGAGGGACTGCACTCTGTCTGTCTTCATTCCCATGTTTTATTTTCCCTGTGTATCTGCAGGCATTGCCTCTTCCTTCACACACGCACAGACACACTCTTCGATCTGTTCTGTTTTGTCTCCCTTTGCTTTAATTCAGCCCTAAATATGTTAAATATGTTGAATACAAATCTCAGCAGCTTCCTAAGCCGCGGAAGCATTTTGCATTGGTCCTTGAAGATCAGGATAAAAAGTTGAATCCAAGAAAGTTGGGGATTAAAGAGGAGGAGGAGGAGGAGGGGAGGAACAGCAGCACAGGGAAGCATGAGGGCACAGAACAAATCCCTCACCAGTGCAAGTCGCTCCCTCTGGGACCTGAATTACACAAGATTACTCTCTAAGTATTACCTCACCCCGACGGAGGGCCTTGTAGAAGGCCTGCCTAGAGCCATTTGCGGGCCTCCGGGGACGCCTGCCTTGCTGCTTTCCTCAGGCCGCGGCGGCCCCCACGGCTGAGCAGAAGGCACACGGGGGCCAGGGGCCGCTGGGCTGCAGGGGGCAGCTAGAGACCCAGGGCCTGAGGCAGCTGCCAGCCCCTCAGGCCGCGCTCCCCGCCCGCCTCCCCTCAGGAGGGGGCCGCGGGGTGACCGCGCTCCCTGCCCGCCTCCCCTCAGGAGGGGGCCGCGGGGTGACCGCGCTCCCTGCCTGTCTGCCCTCAGGAGGGGGCCGCGGGGCGGGTCCGGCGAGAGCCGCGGGGCGGGGGCAGGGCGGCAGCAGCGCCGGGCCAGGCCCGGGCCAAGGGGCTGTCGCTGCAGTGACCTGAACCGACACAGAGAGTGAGTCACAAGGAACCAGATGAGTGCAGGGATGACCCCAACCAAGCCAGTGCTGGTGCCCAGCAATCAAACGTGGCATGTTCCCTGCGCTGAGCACCCATCTTCACGGTGGGGACCCAGTCACAGCCCCTTCTGAACACTGGGAGGACTACAGGAGCTCATGGAACAAGATAGTAATACCGATCTGTTAAAGGACAAGGGATAGTAATTAATGAGACTGTATAAACCCGTACGTTGGCTATAAAGATGGTTTAAGTATGTAGTTGTAAATGTTGGTGAGAAGGAATTTCAATAATGAGAATTAAATACAACGGAAGGGTTAGAAGACACATGTATGTATAAAGTTACATGGGACTCAAGCATGACACAATGGGTGTGGAACAGGAGTGGAGATTGTACTGGGCCTGGCTGAGCCCCCTGGCAGCCCTCATGGTGCTGCACTCACCCCGTGGCAGCCCTCATGGTGCTGTGCTCCGTACCCGCAGCCAGAGAGGTGCTGATAACACACCGGTGCTCCGGCTCCTGCTGACCAGGGCTGGCACAGCACCAGGGCTGGCACAGCACCAGGGCTGGCTCTGCCACATTCCCCCTCGCCAGCAGGCTGGGGGTGGGCAGGATCTTGGGAGGGGGCACAGCCAGGACAGCTGACCCACACTGACTGAAGAGATATTCCCATGGCATATAATGGCTGCTCAGATATAAGAGAAATCGGGGGCGGGAGGCATTCATTACTTACAGCATTTGTCTTCCAGAACAACCGGTAAGTGTACTGAAGCCCTGCTTCCCAGGAAGTGGCCAAACATAGCCTGCTGATGGGAAGCAGGGAATAACATCTTTTGTTTTCCTTTGCTTCTGTGCATGGCCTTTGCTATTGCTTCATTAAACTGCCTTTATCTCGACCCACAGGGTGGGGTTTTTTATCTTATCCTCCCTGCCACCCTGCCCCTGCCACTGTTCTGCTGAGGAGGGGCGTGATAGAGCAGCTTGGTGGGCACCTAGTGTCCAGCCAAGGTCAGCCCACCACAGCCCTGACCCCCACAGCCCTGCCCTCCCCAGAGCCGCCCCATCCCTGGCATACTGGCAGCCGTGCGGCTTTTAAAGGGCTCAGTGGGCCAGGAGCTGAGCTGTGCCAGTAGCCCAGCCTCTTTCAGGAGACATGAGATTCTGAAACTCCAAGTCTGACAGTGATTGCTGGGCTGAATGAGGGAGAAATGAGTCAGTGGGGTGCACTCGGAAATGGGGCAACAAGAACGTAGGGCATCGACATGACACTTGCTGGTGCTTGTGCTGCACGTACCTCAGGTGGCCGCTCCCTTCTCACACACGTCACGTCGCAAAATCCCACAGCCGACTGCTTTTGGAGGGGGACCGAGGGATGAGCAGAGCCCCTAGTCCAGGTGCCACGTGGGGAAGTACACATGTGCCTGGGCCCTCTCTGAGGCCACAGGCTAGGACAGGGCACCGGGAGAGCAGCTTGGCAAGGGGAGGGATCCCCAAATGCCCAGGAGCGAGGCCCAGCGCCCACAGCCCGGAATGGCGCAGGAGGGCAGCAGCCTTGCCTTTGGGCACCGCAAATGCAGATGCCGCTTTGCCACCAAAAGGCCTGGCTTTGGAAGCACCAGTTCCTGTGCAGGGATCCCCACAATGCCGCCCGCCTCTGCAGGGAGAGGAGCCCAGCCCGCCGCAGCCGCCAGCCCTCACCAGCGGCACCCTGGCTCCAGAAACACCAGTGAAACCCAGCCGGGTCTGCTCCGGGCCCCTCAGCACCAGCGAGCCCCGCCAGCAGGGCCCTGCCCCGCTCCCCTCAGCGAAGGCCCTGCCATGCCCTTGCTGCATCCCTCACTCACCTAAGTAAGCGGTGAGCTTTTTCTGCAAGGGACTGAGCATGGGAGCACTTCCTCAACATCAGACGGCAGGCTGGGCTAAGTATGCAGCATCTTTTTCCTAAGAAAAAGACTAATTCCACCACAGCACCTGCAGAAGGGGCAGAAGCCAGGCAGGCTGCAGGCCCGTGGCCAGTGAAGGCCCGAGGGTGCCATGTGAGGCACCAGACAGCAACACATGAGGAGAGACAAAGACATTTACTGAGCACAATCCCATCCAGGCAAGCAAGTAAACAAAAAATGGAAGCAAAGCTAATAAAAAATATCCTATAAAGAAGTTATTTGGCCATAAATGAACACCAAGGTGGCAGCATCAGATATGATGGCTCCCAGATATATATTTTTTTTTCCCCCTGAAGGTCAGGCAGCCCTTTGACTAATAAAATTTGAGAACCACAGCTGTAAAGTCTGTTCCTGCCTCCGTTCTTTGCCTGCAGAGAGAATATATGTGCATGAGTCTGTATTTCAGATAGCTGGGGCCAAGGATAACTCAAAAGATCTTCAAAAAGGATAAAAACATCCTTTGTTGTATGGCAGCTCCCAAACTGTGGTTTTGGTAGAAAATAGGCAGAGTCTAATTTTAGGTAGAAAATAGAGCTCTACCTATTTTTGGTAGAAAATAGGCAGACCATACAAAAGGCAACAAACCAAAGCACGTGAATTCAGGCAAAGGTTGAAATCATTTTAATACCAGCTGAAGCTTTGTAAATGTGATTAGCATATAGTTAGGAGACACTTCTCCTTTGCATCTAAAAATACTATGCCAGCTCTGGAAGGGAGCAGCCACCAGCAGAGCAGGAGAGTTGCATAAGCCTCTATGCACCACTGTCTATGGGAGCAAAAGGGTCCCAGGTGCTTTCTTGGTGTTGTGCAAAACAGCAGATAATTCATCAAGCATTTTGATTTTCAGGACACTCAGCGTAACAAGTCCATCAAGGTCAGCCTGAAATATTCATAAGACAGGTATTCGCACGATACATTGGCATCCTTTCGATATGAGGCTGTGCATCTCTTGTAACACTTAAAAAGTGACACCAATTTTTAAGTGAAGGCCTCCAAATGACAGTTTAAAACCTGAAGTGGGAAACAACATTTAGAGCCTGGTTTTGTGGCTCTGATTTGCATGAGACTGTGCTCCCACATAGCAGGGACAATACCAAACTCCATGGGCTGCTCCCAAGTTGGTTCAGCTGGCAGCACTGCCTCTCAGAGCATTCACAGCCTGGTGGGGTTTGGATCTGTGCCAGTGGAAATCTTCCCTTCAATTGTTTGAGCTTTGGATGAAGACTGACTTGCACAGACCTTTAAACATGAACTTCAGTGAGGTTCGCTGAGGAAAGCCAGTTCAGCACACACTGCCCATCAAAGGTCAGCAACTCGGGGATGAGCTTCACCAGGCAGGAGCAGGCAATGGCCAGGATCAGCCATTATCCTTCAGACAGACCATAAACTACTTTATCCTTCAGACTGGGTGCTAAAAGCAAGGACCTGAATGTCTCCCAGGCTGCCTGAAATCTGGATCTTTCTCAAGTCTAGGCAGGGGCTCTTTCCCCCCTTCCTTCCCAGCTCAGCGCTGGCACAGCACGAGCCTCACTGCAGCCCCACGCTCAGCCCAGTTCCCCATTCCCCTGTGTGCTTCCCATATAATCTCAGTTGTTGTTCTAGGCAGACAGCTCTGTTTTTACTTAAGGCAATTCTATGCCTTTCATTGTGTTTTTAATTTTCATTTCACCAAGATTCACTCCCACGACTGTGCTTTCTGGCTTCTTCCAGCTTTTGTCCTTTATTTTTACTGCTGGAGTCAGAGATGATTATCTCCAAGAAAGAAATTTCAGCTGCATTATGTTGATGGTAAGTGCTTGTTTTCCTGCCCTGTCTGATTTTCCATGCAAGATGCTTTTCGTATAGCTTTAAGTGTTTTATTATTTGCAAATTAGTTGCCACGTCTCCAAGTTTCCCTTTCCCTGCTGCGGAGAGTGCCAGCATCACTGTAAGGAGGGGACTGCAGCCTCTGGCAGGCTCAAAGAAGCAATCAGTTGAACCTTGAAGAGGGCCATAGAAGCCTCCCACAAATGCAGGCTGCTCTGGGGCACCGTGACCTCCCATGGTGGTACCGCAGTGTCTTCAAGCACCTCTGCATACCACAGCCTGTGCCAGGGCAAGGCTGAGAGACAGCGACAGGATCAGAGGCTTCCCAGCAGCCAACGCATTCAGTTGCTGGTACACAAGCTGTGACACCTCCACCCTCAACAGCACGTTCTCCAGCATGCCATGGAGATCCTCAAACTACCACTTCTGCTGCCGGCACTGGGAGATGCCCAGGCACAAGGGAAGAAGTGCTGAAGTCTGAGACTAAAGACAGATCCTGATGCCACCTAAAGTCAGTACGAGCTGGACCTGGCCAAGATTGTCCTTCTACAGCATCATCTTCTCCATGACAGGAGGCTTCTGAAGATGCCACATGAACCTCCAACCACGACCAAGGTCTTCAGAGAAGCACCTTCCTCCTCCTGTCAGGCAGGGGAGATATGCCCTCCCCAGCCTCTCCAGCAGTACTCTGCGATAGCTTTCCTCACATTTCCATCCCAGCACTGTTGCTGCCTGCTCATGCTTTGGACCACCAGTTCTCAGCTGCTTCAGCCACCTTTCACAGGTCCGCAGCAGCCTTGTTGGTCCTACACACGTATTACATAGGACCTGGCGATGCCATGAGCTCTCTCGTATCACTTACTGCACTAGCACCCAAAGCTAGAGGGGCAGACAACCCTGTAAGAGAAGGCAAGAGCAGCAAAAGTGTCCCCACACTGTCACAGGTCACCAGCAGCCACAAAAGGTCCAACAAGGTCCTTGGCCCCTCAGCTAGCCATGCTGGCCATACCCTACAGGGGACACTTGTCTGACTTCAGCTAAGTAGTGCTGTAACAGCAGCATGAGTTTTTTCCTCCCTGCCTACTTGTCAGGTCCCTCTATTGACATATGCTACCTGCTCAGCTCTCAGCTCTGCAATACCTCCCACATGCCCAAAACCAGCAGGTAGGAGACCCTCACACCATACAACATCCCATAGGCTTGTGAAATAATACACAGTCAGGGCAATACAACAGAGCAAATGCTACTGAAAGCCACTGCTGGTTCAGCATTTTTATTTTCAATCAAAGCAGCATTTTCTATTTTTTGTAATAGTTTTTTTCCCCCTTTGGCATTTTCATTAGATGACCAATAGGAAAAAAACCACAAAACCCTCAGCAACCTCTGAGTGAAAGTTATAAGCAGCCTGACACCTGGTAACGAGAGATTTCAAGCTATGTCCTGGCACTTTTATGGTATTTCTGAATCAACCACTCAATCAAATGAACTTAGGAAGAACAGAAAGTTTGTTACTCCCAGGCATACATCTTAAGGTTTTTCATCTTACATTTCAGCAATGGAAGACTACAGTACCAATACAGCTGGCAAATACCTCGCAAGTCAATACTTTTGCCACAGTATAATTATTTCCCTCAGAAAAAAGGCTTCCAAGACAGCTCCTGAGACAGTACTTGGCATTCACAGCTGACCTGAGAACCTCTTGGCTCCTCACTCGAAATGCCTCACAATTTTTCTTAAGGAATCAGAGCTCAGACATTCACTTCATTTGTCCACCTCATTGTCATCCCTTCCCCACACAGCTCTGCAATCCACCAGCCAGTTTCACTCAAAGTTTGAACAGTATGATAAAGGTCCAAGGTTGTCCATTTCCACACATACTTACATTAAAATGTGCGCAGAGGAGCTGGGAAATCTTACTTGCTGATGCAAAGCAACAATTCAAAGATGATGCCTGCTGAGCCACTCGAGTGCTAAGACATTCATCCTGAAGCTGCTGCGAGGGGGTCCTTCGCCCATGCCAGTGGGCAGCCAGTGTCTGCCCAACACCCAGACCCTCGGCAAAGCTTTTCCTCGCTCCAGAAAACTGGGGATGAAATATCAATCATATAGTGGGAAGCCCTCACTGAGCTGGTCAGTGATTTTAAAATTACTGCAGGTTCTAAGGGCAAGAAACTCCAAACCCACAAAACCAGAAGGAGCAGGGCAGCAGTGGGACTGCCAGACCCTGATGGCCAGCATGACGGAGCGGGCTCTGGGCAAGCAAGCAACAAACACCTCCCTGCAGAGCCTCCAACCCTGCTCCCAGCTAAGAGCGCCAGGTACAAGGGCACCTGAAAGGATATAAGCACAGAAAAGCAAGACAAGAATAAGACAAGCGGGTTCCCATAAGCAGAAAGGTGGGTAACCTGCACAATTCAAGCAAGCGACCTTATCTCCATTGCCAATCTTCACTTGGAGCACCCAGCTCCTCAGAAGACAATAAAGCTTTCACCCAGCCACCCACAGGTCTGTAATTAAATTCCTGTGAGATAAGCGGGATGTTTCCACTCCCCTCCCACTCCAGCCACAGCTCAAGTTAAGGCTGTTGGCTGTGACCAGGAGTCCCAGGGGCTGGTGAGGGGTGACTTGCCCTTGCAGGAGCTCCGCAGCACCCAAAAGCAGAGCAGAGCCACCATGGACAGGCAACTGTCAGGAGACGGGGGAGAGGAGCTGGCCTCTCGTGCTGCTGTTTCAGTCGTCTCCTGTTTGACACAAGGCACAGAATGTTTTCGCAAAGCACAGCAGTGCTTCGGCCACTCACTCATCTCCCACCACAAATGATGCCATCCAAACATCAGTGCTAATTGCAGAGACAGGAAAATCATCTGCATTCTGCCCATAACAACGTCGTTATTTTTACGTGCACACACACACACAGGCATGAGTAAAGAACCCTTCTCGTTTCAAGCTGTGCTATTATGCTAACTACAGGGAAATAAATATGCCACACTGTAGCTAATAAGTGTCATTCACATCAGTATTTATTCCAAACATGTTTCCCCATCACGTCTGTTCTGCCTGGAACTGCTCATCACTAAAGAGGAGACCTTTATTTCTAGTGATTTTAGCAGACAGGAGAGAGTTTGCAATTAAAGTACACTTTTGTACAGTTTAATTATTTTTATTTCAGCTATCAGGGAGTGTTATCTGCTATTACTGCACCTTTCTATTTCTGGAGCTGTCACCTACCACAACTGGGTTCATATTTTGCCAATTTGCAAGATGGATTCTTGTACCTGGGCACAGTAACAGGGCTGACTCCCGATGTGCAATGGGTCTGCTGTTCTCAGCCCCGTGCCATACACTGTACAACTGGGTCTCCATGGGGAAAATGGGCTTGGAGTCACTCAAGCTCAGACACATTCCTGTACTGCAGCTCCTGCCACCCCGTGTGTGTCTCACCCTCATCTGGTGCCTGCCATTCGGTGATGTCTGGGGGCGGCTGCCGTGCCAGGCGCTGCCCAGCACTTCCACAGCCACACTGGGAGCTGCCAGCAGCTAAGCATGGATCCAGGCACCTTCAGTTGTTGCCTTCAGGGATTATATCTCTGCTCATCAAAGGCTGGTGAGGACTGAACATCATTCCAGAAAAGTATTTCAGAGCTAAAAATAGTCTCCTGATTTTTGCTTCCCTCCCAAAGCAAATGCCTGCCTGGCAGGCAGCAGATGAATTTAGTGGTCCTACGATGCACATCTCATCTTTCGCCTGAAGATGCTTCACAAACACAGTAAGCAAGGCATCACACCAAATCCCAAAACTCCCACTACCTGGGCTGAAATTTATATAGCATTTTTCACATTGAACTGAAAATAGAACTGATTCCAAAATCCTCCACTGATCATGGAAAACAAGCAAGGCCTTGACTTCTGCCCAGGAGGGACAGATCTACCCACCCATCCACACCACAGCAAACACAGGTCTCTGCACAAATACACGCACCGTGGGCCTCTGCGACCCACAGCCCGCCGGAGTGAGGGAAAAATGGTTTCAAATCTGAGGAGCACAGATGCCCAACTGAGGGGCTAATATTGCTGCCCTAAGGAATAAATCCCAAGGACTGAACGAGGGTCAGCACTAACTACCAGCCCACACAGACTTGTGGAATATATGTTGAGGATCCTGTTATGCAAGAATACAGCTGGGCATGTTACTGCAAGTGAGGAGACAAGCATCCATGTGAATTGCAGAAGTACAGGGAGAAAAGGAAAAAAAAATATTCTTTATTTTCCCCAATTTTTTTTTATTCTTAAGGCCTGATTTGTAAAGATACTAAAACCCTAAAGTTCTCATTGAAGTTCCTGAATTTTCCTTTTTAAAGCTGCACAAAACAGTGGACCAAACACCAATTAGGCTTCATCCATTTGGCTAATGAGACTGGGAAAGTACCCCAGAGGTGGGTTTCAGCAGCAGCTTTTCTTTTAATCTCACTCATCACCTGCTTTTCTCCTCCTGCTCCCAGATATAATCCTTGCTCCTTCCTGCTTACAGCTCGGTCCAGCTGAAAGCACAATTTACTTGCATCAGCGGAAGACAACAAGAAACGCCACGTTTCTTCCCCACAACAGAAGGTGCAAATCCCACTCAAATCTAGCTGGGGAGGTGAAGACGGAGGGGTCTTGCACATAGATGCTTCTGTCCAAGATCACAAGTGTTTTGCTACTCCTGCCTTTTTCTTATTTTCTTATATTAGGGCAAGAGAGACATCTAGAGATCACAGGCAGGGGATTGCAAGTTCTGGAAAAACAGTTTTCTGTAGAATGGGCAGCATGGTGTGTTTCCAGAATGGGAACAATAAATGAACTTAATGAAATATGAAACAAATCAAGTCCCAGTTATAAATGATGAAGACTCAAGAGGGAATAGCAATGGATTATAGAGTAGCAGGGACACAGTCCATTTCCATGGCTTGCCCTCAAGGCAACACTACCCCCAAACTGTGACAAAAAGCACCTCCTTGGCAGACAGAAAGTTTGGGGTGGGTCACATACCCTGCTCAGGAACCCAGTCCAAAAGCAGACAATGCTACAGGAATGCATACGCAATGATTAAGTGCAGCACTAGCAGACAAAACCCTCAATAAAATGTAAGTAAACTAGAACTTGAATCCTGCCCTTTTAATCCCAAAGCAAAAGCTCACATCCATCCCACCAGCCCAATTGCACCAACAGCATCACTATGCTCAACTCAGTCACAATACTGATGAGATGGGGTGTCCTGAGGATCAGGAAAATTACAGCCCAGAACAGGCAGAACAAGCTACCCATTTCATTAAAATATGTACCTAACCCATTTGCTTTTACAGGCCATTTGACATCCACTTTAACAATGTTTTATGCCACTATAAAAAATGTAAGTGGTGGTTGCTGGGTATTTTCACTGGCTGATCTCAAGCATCCTGCTGCATTATGCTGTTGCACGACACTAAAATTTGATCAACTACAAGTGCACAATGATTATTGCCCTGATGCCAACCCAAGAACAAAAGACATGTCCCCAGAGGTTTTCCTTCAACAGCTGTGTCACAACCAGCGCATGAAGGAGGGGGAACAGGGCTGTAGGACACATAAAGCAGTTGTAGCAGTCAGCTACATTTAGTCTGTTGAAGCAAGCAGACATCAATTTGATAACCTTGTTAGACTGAGGCTTGCCACTGGCACAGCAGAGTGTGCAAAAGGCGGTTTACCTTGCTTGCTGCTTGCTGGGAGTAATCGTTGCAGCTTTGTTGCACTTGCAAAGGCAGCTTCTACCAGCAGCTTACCCTCCTCTTCTTGTTTGCTCCCTCTCACCCAGAAGGAGTTGAATGGGATCAAACTCAACAGGAATGAGGTATAACAAAGGCCCCATACCAAGGCCAGGGAATATAACAGAGTATCTCTCCCGGACTTAGTTCCCAACTCCCATTTTAGAAGGTGGAACAATTGTGTTAATGACACAAGTATTTTCCCCACTTTTACTTTACATATATTTTTTGACTTGCAGTGTTCCTTCCCCCTTCTTCAGTCAGTGAAACTCCAGCAGGAGCACACACTGGGTGATTAAGGACATCCATTTCTCTGCTTAAGGAAAACTAGCACACCAAGGTGAGTCAGCACACAGCCAAGACCTGCATTACACAGGCCGAGCATGACTAAAATACTGTCGTATCACAAGTATCCCATTTTACCAGGTTGTAATTTAGTCATTAATCAAGTATCTGCCCATCCTTTCATTCTGGGTACTGCACGAGAAAAGATCACCAGTCAGTACAGCCTGTCCTGGTGGAACTGTAACCCTTTTGGGATGGTGAAATTCCCAGCGGCTGCCACCTCCGCTTGGCTGTGCCCAGGCTCCCCTCGCAGTGTGATGTGCTTGCCCTGTGCATCAGTGCCCAGGTAACACAGGTCCTAATTTGCACTCCCTATATAAATACATACATGTCAATTTAGCAGCCACACACTGAGTAGGAATCACTTGGTGGCTGCCAAACCCAGCACAGCCAGACCAAGAATGCCAGGACAGCTTTCAAAACTGGGGGTAACCACTAGGTAACTGTGGACATCAGGACCACTTGATTGCACTGAGTTGTCCTAGCAAAGGTCAAAACTCTCCTTACCTTCACCAGAACCACAATACTTCTTTGTACATGTTCCCCTCTGTTTCCAGTGCTTCTATGGTTATTTTTACATATCTCATATAATAACCCAGACTGAATCAACTCAAAACTAAGGGGAAGGTTTTATGCCTCCATACATCCTCATTCACTTCATCTGAGAAGCGCAGAAGGTCAATGGAATTTATTTTTTTCCCCAGCAGAAGATGCACCTTTGCATACCAAGCAATAAAGTTTACCCAGTGATTCTTGTCACTTGCTATGTCAGCACTTTTCTCATTGTAAAAATATCTGTCAACAAAACCAAGTTAATCCAGGTCATGAGCTGGTAGACAAGACACAATGTACCAGAGCAAGGAGACAGTGAATATCAGAAATAAAGAGAAAAATATGTATTTCTCTTTTAAAATAGAACTGCACAGGTAAAATAGCAGCACTTGAGCAGAGAAAGCATCAGAGGCTTGGGCAATAACAGAGGCCACCAGCTTCTGAAACTCTTTGGCTCTACCAGAATAGTCCTGTGGACTAAACTGTGTTAAATCCATCCAGATATTTACTGAGAGCCTGGTATTTGCATTAATTGGCAGTAAGACTGAAAAATAGTCTTAAGTCTAAATTAGCTAAATAGCATTAGACAAAACACAAAAACTATCTTGTCATTTGAGAGCATGTAATTTTAATTAAAAACCCTACAATAGCAGCTTTGGCAGTCCCAGATCCTTTAAAAAAAAAGGATGTCTCCCGTCCCCTACCATCAGCCTCATCTGCACATCTTGACATGCCCACCACCGTGCTCCCTGTCCCCGCATCCTGCAGTCAGGACCCCATACCAGTCACGCACAAATTCCCATTCTTTCACTGCTGTGAAATGACTGCTCGGTGCCAAATCTGCTGGGGCAAGCTCTAAAGCCTCACTCACCACTTCCAGCCATTCTCTTTCCTTGCTTTCTGCTGCATCGCCACACACGTCCTTGTCTGTTGTGGCTGGTTTTCATCTAGACTCCAGTAGGTGTGAAAGAGCCACTCAGGGAACTGTTCAGACACTGGAGATCAAGGTTTAATTACTGCCTTCGTTTCTGGTGCAAGTAATCAGCACACGAGTTTGAGCAACACCACACAGGCTCCATTCTGGGGAACGGAGCTGGCTGACTTACCTGTGGCAGAAATCAAACGGAAGGATGAGGAGGGGAAAGCACGTTTCCAGTGAAGCTACTGTCATGCACCAGCCTTTTTACCCTGTTGTATTTTGAAGATCCATACATATTCTCACCTCCCATACCAACTTACATCAGGCCTTACTGCATCAAAGACAGAAAAAAATTATCTTTGCGGACGGGAGTGCAGGAGAAGCCAGGACATTTAGCTCTGCAGGAGGAGCAGGGAGACCAGCAGCAACAGGAAGCCTCCTCACACAGAGCCCCTCAGCCTCCAGCCATTCGAAGTCGGATGCTGCCATCTGTTGACAACTTCCCACTGCAACAGTAAATAGGTATTTCTCTTAACAGACGGCAGGCGGTTTGAACATGTTTTATCCTGTTTATAAAGAAGCAATGGCAATCGGCATCCGGAAATGCCAATCACGTATTGTGACAGCAGTGAGACCAGGCTGCACCCCGCAGATGGGCACCAACCCGCTCCCAGCAACTTCCGACTTCAGAAGTAATTTTCACAACTCAAATTAAGTTCTGACCCCATTTTACCACCTGTGACTGGGACTACTGATGCTTACCTTCTTGTGATCAGCTGAGCAGGGGCCTACAGGCAATACATCACCATATGCTATCCATACCATAACATGACCAGCCTCTCCACGGCACAACAGCCAGGCCAGCAGCTGTGTTCACACGGAGCGAGGCACTGGGGTTTGGCTCAGCAAGGAGTAGCAGACCTCCAGCCAAAAGGCCAAGACTTCTCTCTACATCTAGAAGGGTGTGGAGGTGACACAATCACTTCCAGACTCATTCAGCATCAGACTGCAGGGTGCCCAGGGCAGCACCAGGGGTAAACCTTGGCAATTCAGGGGTTTGCAGCACAGCCGCTTTCTGTGCATGTCGCCCACCCTCTGTTTTCTACACATGAAGGTCAACTGGCTCTGTCCCACAGGGGATGACTCCATCACTAATGTCACCCTCTGCTCCACAGGTACCAAACACCTTCTCTAAACTAACACTTCACCTTGATTGCCAGTTGCAACCCATACTGCACTTTCAGCTTTGTGCTTCCTTCCCTCTCACCTCCCCCTACTAATCTTTGCATTACCCAAAATGATCGTTAACTTTTACCTACAAACTGCTTTCCCCAGGCGTACGTCCTCAGCTCACAAAGCATCACTGAGGCTTAAAAAAGCAAAACCACTTTCAGATTTTAAACACACCTAAGAATTTCTACAAACCCATTTAAAGCAGATGTGTTGCAGGGTGTGTCATAGTCCTGCCTGTCAGCTCTCAAGTCCCACTTCAGAAATTCCTTGGGTTTCAGCCAGCAGCGACTGCCCAGGAGTAAAGCTCTCATCAGTGAGACGCAAGCTTAGAGATAATCTCAAGAACTCAGATCAGCCACATCAGCCTCCACAAGCGGTAAGCCTTGTGTGTAGGTACATTCCTTAAGACACACCACGGAGAAGGTACATCTGCTGCTGCATGCGTCTCTCCAAGTCATTCTTTTTACACTGGAGATCTAATTTCCATTTAGTAATTCTACAAAAGTCACTGGGCTGGCTTGTGAAATACACTAATGGCTTACTCCCCACTGGTCCATCAACATAGCATATCATTAATTCTGCTACTTCAGACGTCTCTGTGGTAGTAAAGGACATACACAGGTAAACTGGTTCAGAAAAACTGGTGTGCGCGCTGTATAAAACTGGTTTAAAACAGTAATGTCAAACTAGCAGGGAACTCAAAGCCATAGTACATTCATCTGAAGAAAGCCTTAGTGTCACTGACCTTCTTCCACCAGGTATCAGAAACATGTTTTCTATTCTGGACTGATAAATCCCAGCTTTTATAAAAAGGATCAGTGGAATCTTGACATGATCCTCACGGTTACTCTGAGCAAGAAATACAAAAGCTTGTGTGTGTATCAATACTTAGTACTGCAAAATTATCTCCATTAAGCATAGAAAAAAAGACCTGAAGAAAATAGCTTGACTTGACAACAAAAAGGGGTCAAGGCAGACTTATTTTGACTTTGTAACTGCTCTTTGTAATTCAAGGTACAGATCTTTATCTTCAGCTGAGCAAATTTGTTTCAAATCAGAGAACACACTGAGCTGATCACATTTGAATGTTCTGATGCCATCTGCAATCCACACTTTGTGACTTAACCAGCATAGACTGAGACAAAACAGGTAAACTAGCCTGATTTTTTATTATTCCTGTTCTTCTCAGTCAAGCTGCAAGTCTGTTACAGGACGCTAGTGGTCCACAATCAGAACACTTGCTGTAAGCAGTCTTTCACAGCTCTGTTGCTTCTTGTTCCTCACAGGAGAGCCACCACCTCAGGGGAGATTGTGCTGCCTGTCTACACAGTTAAAACCTCTTTGCTTTGCAGGATCACCTTCTTTTCTCCATAAACAGTGACAGACTGAACCAAAACAGGTTAGAGTTTGAAGACTCCGTGCCTGATGATGGTCACTCCCATCCCAAGGCTCTTTGAAAAGCTTTGTGAAGTACCACCTACAAGGCACAATACTTGATCTCAAGCAACTGTAGGTATCAAGTATCAGGACGTATCGCCAAGAAGGGACATTGTTTCCATCTGTATCAGGAGAACCACAAACTCAACAGCTGTTTTGCAGCATGTTGAAACTGGCTTGCTACCCTTCAATAGGCTCCTTCCTAATAAAGACTCCCAACAAAGTCAAATAAGGCAAAGGATTTCTAACAGCTGGCAAAAGGACAATGCCATCAGCCCAGAAGCTTACCTCCTCAGCTGTAGTTACCTGCTCTGTGTACTGCTTTGAAAGCATTTTCTTGGTTTTTCTTTATCACGTACATTATGCTGTTATGCATCAGACACCTGAAACAAAGACCAACAGCTCCTTCAACACTGAACAGTCCATTGCCTGCAAGTTCAGATATCCTTACCTCCTAGCTCCAAAAACTTCAAAGGAAATCCCAGTTGTACCTTCACGGCAACATGCAAAGCAGCTGCACAGCAACTACCCTACCCAAAATGTTTCAAATGAATGCCAAAGTAGAAATTTGAAGAAAAAGCAAGAGAAAACATTCACACCTCTACCTCAGTTACTCCTTACACTACAAGATGCGGAACAAATTTGTGATCCGAAATCAAACTTCAACCATCTTAATTATTCCACAATCCCACATCTCATCACTTTTTAAACCTTGAACATGAAACAAATTTCTGGCAAGGCATCTTCTATTATTTAGCCAAAAGGTGAAACTGTATCACATATATGTAACTATGGAGACACACTCATCCAACACCTATGAGACAATCTCACTGTTTAACATGTAGTTTAACGTGACAGTTCCCCTGCTGAAGTTGTTCTGTATAGCAACCGGTAACTGTCACTCAAGTGGCAGCTATCAAAAGTATGTAATATCATTAACAGAAATAAAAGCTGTGACCAGGGATGATGGGGAACCAGAACGTCACTTGAAGTTGGAACTTGCATGCTATTGAAGAGTTGTTACAAGCACTACCAGCAGGTAGCGTTTGAAGTCATTAAAATACCGACTGGAAACACCAGAGTCCATTTGAACAATTTATTAGTATCCTCTTTTTTTACAAGTTTTAGAAAAAGAATCCCAGGATTTTGCCTCCTGTGTGTTTTCGCCTAGCCTCTTCATGGTCCATGATGCCAGCTGAGGTTGTCAGTACAATGTACCTGTTAAGAAACAACAAACGTTCAGTTTCTTGTTTCATTCCGTGCTCGTGCAGCGTTGACAGCGCAAACTTCATTTCATGTGTTACAACAGTAAGATTAGTTTCTGGAAGAACCCGATCTTACTTCCGTTAGGCCCACCACCAGACAACAAAAAAGAAACTCCTCTGAAGTACAACTCTGCAGCACTCAAAGGACATTTACAGGCTTCTGCTCTCCAAATATCTGCTTAAGTCTCAACAAGAAGTTTTCTTGCGCATTCGCCCTGTAAAGTCAGTTCTGCTGTTGCACAGTAGCAACTCTATCGTTTCTAGACAAAGCCTGCTTCTATTTTAAGCAGACATTTTTCTTTAGAGCAGGCAGAGTTGCCATGGTGCCAGACAGCTCCTCAGCTCCCCACACTTTGTCTCTCTGTTTTGAGCACTGTGCACTGATGCAGATGAGTATCTGGATCTGGACTGACAACTGAATCAGCCTTCATCATTGCTAATGCCAGCACCAGGATTATCAGCATACTTCATCCGCACAGCTTCAGGTCTGAGAACCTCTTCTCCCACCACTCTATAAATACTCTCAAAAATCTCAGTGTGACAACACACGCTAGTAAGCCATACAGGTACAGCTACAGCAAGAGGCTTATCTCTGGAGCTTTAAGAACAGAAGTGACAACCAACTGTTAATCCTGCCTTTGACAGGACAGACCGGCTGAGCCCCTGAAGGCTCTTCCAGTCCTGTCATCCTGGTGCACTGAGATTTATTACTCTAGACTCAGTGAATTTTGTGAAGGAAAAAAATACCACAAAATAGTAAGATTTTCTGTGTTACGGAGGTTTGTTTAACAGGGGCTCTGAGTCTCTCACCACTTATTATCTAATCAATTTATACACTATCAAGAAGTTTAATTTGAAGTAGTACAACCTAGTTCCATCAACCTTGTAACTTTCATGATTCCTTCCCCTAAAAACGGCCACTAATAAAATTAAAACCAGTAAGAGAAAAGAGAAAAGGTGAAATGAGGATTTACCAAAGCCAAGCAAAATCAGGTGCTTGCTTAGCAGTGCCCCTTTAAAACTGGTTAAAAAGAGCATTTATATGGAAGATGGATTTTTAGACCGGTATCTACCTCCAGACTGATGAGAGAAAAGGTGTCAGGCAACTTGTAACTCAAGCAATATGAAAGCATAAAAAAAATCCCACGTTTTTACATACTACACAGATGTGTTTCCATACTTACCCAAACTGACGTGAAGGCAGCAGGTTGTTCTGCCACTTTTCCAAATCCTTCAGCTGAACGTCAAATCTGGGACTGATTACACCACACTATAAAACAAAATTCCATTACAAACTGAAGAACTTTATAAACTGGATTTGCACATTTGTAATTCCAGTTCACTGGATGAAGGAATTTAACAACTGCAATTAAAAATATTTTTGGCAGCAAAAGATTAGAGTACGAAGAAGCATGCTCCATTACCCGTAACATGAAACAGTGCTTCCTCTCATGTACGTTGAGCCTCTCACACAGCTATTCAGCTATTATTTTCTTAGCCTTGCCTCCTCCTCCTCCTCCTCGCTTAAATAGCGACTTACACTGCTGCTGAAGCTTAACTAACAAATTAATGGCTAGACCTGGGAGAGCACAAAAGCACACTATGAACCACTAAAGATTATTAAGCATCCTATATCATCAAAAATCCTTCAATTACTCAGGGATATTCTACTTCTAATCATCATACATAGATGGCAAAAAATACCTGCAATTTTAAAAAGGGGGAAATTAACATTCCTAAAAGTTAGCAAAGTTTTCAAGTTAATCATATTACTTACTATGACCACCGCTATCACCTCAAGTTACCTCACTAGCTCAAAATATTTTAATTAATACCCAAGAGCAAAACAGAAACACAAATTCCTGCACTGATGGGCATTTTTCTGAATCAAACAACTCTTAGCTTGTTGCAACTATTCAGAGAAACGTTCGATCCAGCTACACCCTGGAAGATCTTTTACAAAAGCATGCTGGAAGAGTTCAAGGAACACTGTACTCAAACCTGACGTATATTATTTTTATTACGGACACATTGACACTAGTAATTTGGATGGTGTTTGAATTCTCCGCCTACTACACTCCAGTAATTTTCAGCTGCAGTACTTGTTCATTGCAGACATAGCCCCCAATGTATTTTGACCAAGTAATTTTTTCATTTCTTTAGTAAAGAGCCACCTCTGATTTGAATAGCTTAATTGGAAACAATAACGCACAGCAAGTCATCACAGAACCAGATAGCTCAAGATTTTGAGACAAAAGCATTTTTAAAAAATCCAACATACATGAATACTTCATATGCCCCAGGAACTTAAAAAGCACTAATTAACATTCAACTTTCCCTCACCTGCAAGCAAAGCCCATCTAGCAGCTGGAGAAACGCTTGTCTTCTCAACATTTACAGGTATTAACCATCAAGTGGAAAGCAACTCAGTGCCTATCTCTTAAGACAAGTCTTCTAGATAGCTTAAACATCAAAGAAACTGAGAAATCGCTAGGTAACCAGAAAGCCTTTAAAGAGAGAGAAACACACAGCACTTGCAAGCAGACTTCCCTGAAAATGTGTCTTACATATTCAGAGTTTAAAAGAAATTTACCCAGTCAACCATACCATCATGGATCTAGAAAAATTAACAAGCATTTGATAACCACTGATAATACCCATGAGTGAGAGTCGTACAATAAATACCACCTTCCTTACAAGTAATTCTTTCCAAACTGGAGCAAACAAGGGGGGGGCAGGGGGGAAGGTCTAATTTAAACACCGTCCTAGAGAACTGAGTTCAGGAAAACAAATCCTACCTTGTTGAGTCTGCCTGTGAGATTGACAACAATCTTCCCAGCTCTGTGATCATCAATTATCTCAAATTCACCAATGTAACCTATAAAAGACGAGCAAACAGACACATCAAATATGTATGCTTAGCTACGGTAATACAACTCAATTAACCACGATGTACAAGACTAACTCGAGCACCTCAATTTACTTTTAGCCAAAAAGCACCTAAGCATAACAGCATCCACAGAAACCATGAACTGAGAAAAACAAGTCAGTGCTGTGCACTCAAGACTTACCGTGCTTCATCATCACAGTTAAAAAACGGACGATTACTTTGGAGCACGGCCTAATGAGAACTTGGCGTTTCCCACGTTTCTCTGCATTGTTGATGCTTTTGAGCGCATCGGCTAGAACATTCATGCGCACCATGGTGCCTGCAGGGAAGACAAGAGGCAGTTACGAACATCAGCTTTTCGGCACAGAAATACCGAGCACTCCGCTTTTTTTAAGACTAGTTTTAATCTTAAAAGATCCAAGATCGACAGAAAGTTATGTTAAGCCTCCAAAAACAATTTTAGGCTAACAAAGAGAGCAGCCCTGTTCAAAAACCGGGTCGTACATGGTGTTAAATGTCATAGATGCATCTACATAAGAGATAGGAGCTCGGCTCGCCTAGCTGCAAGAGAAGTGCCGAATGCACGCACGACACAGCACTCTGAAAAGGGAACAGGGCACCAGCTCCTGCGTTCTCGTCGTACTGACATGGGTACCCGGCCTAGGGCACGGTGTAACCCGGCTGGCACTGTCACCCCGCTCACTAGCGGGGCCGGGGCACCGCCACCGCCGCCCACGGAGGGCTCCCGGCCCGGGCCAGCGCCGCTGCGAGCCGCCCCGGTCCCGCGGCACATGAGGCCTTTCCCGACGGAGCCCGAGGCCGCCGGGCAAGCGCGGCCAGGCCCCGTCCCCTCCCCCGGGGCCCAGCCCCCCGCCCCCCGCTACCTCCTGGCAGGCAGCGCCGCACGACCCTCGCTCCCCGCAGCCCGCCGCCTCCGTGGCCCGGCGCCCCCGAGCCCTGCCCAACCCAGCCCCCCAGGGCAGCGGCCCGGGCCCGGCTGCCGCGCCAGCCCCCGCCCTCGGCCCCCGCCCCGCATCTCCGCGGGGAGCGGCGCCATCGGCAGGAGGGCGCTGCCCCCCACCCGCCACTCTGGAGGCTCCAGAGAGCGCTCGGGCAGACACCGGCGGCTCAAAACGGGCCGGGCCGGGCGGGCGCACCCCCGCGGCCCCGGCGAGGCGGGCAGCGGCGGCCGCGGGGCTCAGATGGGGCCAGAAGGCGGCGGATGCCCGCCGGCACCCGGAGGCAGCCTGCACTCACCGGTGCAGCAAGATGGCGGAAAAGGAAGGGACCCGGCGCCCGCGCGGGATTATGGGAGGGCCACGGGCGCGTGGTGGCGCGCGGCGCCCCGCCAGATCTCGCGAGACTTGGAGTCCCAGTCGGCAGGCGCCGCGCGCTACAGCTGGTCATCCCCATTGGCCGGGAGCCGCGTGGCGCACTTCCGGGGAGACGCGGCTGCCCGTTCCTATAGCAACCGGAACGCTTCGGCCGCGCCGGCGGGGCCACTGCCGGACACCGGGCTGCCCCGGAGGGCAGCAAACCCCCAGCCAGCCACCCACCGACCCCGAGGCGGCAGGCAGGGCTGGTACCGCCGCGGCCGTCCCGCAGTGCGCTGGGCTTCCCTTTCCCCCCTCCCATTTCTAATTTTTTAAATCTTTTTTTGCAAGACAGAGCACCACTGCAGGGATTCCCAGCGCATCCGCTGACACGTTACGGGCAGCGAGCAGCGTAGCTACTCAGTACCGTGAAGGGAAGGCGATGGTCCCAGCTCACCGAGCGGAGGGGTTGTGCTGCTATGGAATTTTCCAGTTAGAAGGGGCACAGGGCACTCAGAGCTGGCACAGCAGCCGTACAGCACCCAACAGCCATGCCGGCATGGGGCACAGGCTCCCAGCAGTCTCCCACAGACAGCTCCGTGACACTGTGCAGTGTCACCACGCGTCTTCTTCTATCCAGGATTTCTTCCAGCGACAGCCTGTGCCAGTTAAGTACACAGCTCTCCCACCAATGCTGACTCCTCCAAGTGGGTCCTCAGGGACATGCGGTGGGGCCTGACTCCCTCCTGGTTCAATAGGGCCGACCCCTCCAAAATGCAGTTAACTCTACAGTCAAGTAGAGCACTTTCTAAATGATGGCACGGCAGCATCTCCCCACGGTTCAGATCTCTCAAGTTTTACTGACTGGATCCGATTTGTCCACAACCTATCCCTTTTATCAGTGTCCATCAACTCCAGGTGACATTACAGCCCTTCCTCCCTGCAGCAGGAGCTGTCAGTGTACTGTCAGGGCTGATACAAGTTTTACTATTTACAGGGAGCCACCCCAAAGGGAAGGTGTTTTTCCGTTAGGACACTGCGCACTGCACACCACATGCTACCAAAACACCACTCCCAGCCCCAGCTCTCAACTGGAAGATGTACTTACGCAATTTTCTGTACATTCACAAAAAGCAAGTCTTAAAAGTTTTTTCTCTTTAGTCTGTATTTACCTATTCAACAGTTACAATAGACACTGAAGAAAGTTCATTTTAAAACAGTAACACAGGTTTTAGCTTTTTAAAGATAAAGTTCAGTTTAAAAAAAAAAGAGAAGTCATAGAAAAGAACAAACAATTCAGAAAGGCTTATTTACAGAGACAAACCTAGCATATCCAAGGTGATTTTGTATACAGACAACAACATTCAGAAAACCAAACGTGCTACATGGCTCCACAACAGCAGTTTTTAGAACAATCGGCCATCGAGGCAACATGCACCTTAACTCACTTTCTACAGTCTCAGTGCAACAAGTTGAAATTTTACACTACAGCTAAATAAATGAACTACAAATTTATATGTTCCAGAGCCCTATTCAACAGATAATCTGGTATATGCAGTCAAAAAAAATCAAACAGGTTCAGCGAGATGATCACCTTCAGCCCCAATTTTGAGTATGCACCCTCAGCTATGACCATTCGTAGTCAGCTAATTGTCCTCCTTCCACAAGGATCAGTAGTAATAAGCCTCCAAGAAGCAGAAGCTTTCAGCACTGCCTTTCATACTTGCTGTAGGCACACATTAATGATAGTGAAACTAACACAGTTACAGAAATGCTATCACACATTATGATTCTGCTGTTTCTTGAGCTGGGGTATTTTATCACAGGGCCTCTTAGTTTGGTGAAGACACTTAATAAGCTCTGTACATCAAAGGTCAGGATCTTTCGTATAAGATCAGCTGCAGAACTCAAGTCAGCACAGCAAGAGACACACAAACCCACAGCAGTTGCTAAATTGACATTTTCACTTCATCAGGGAGCCAATAAAAAAAGCCAATGAGCAATAAAATTTCTATTGTCTTAATTATACATTAATTCTCAAAACTGTTCAAGTAAACCTTTTACAAGAGTGAACAGCAGTTAAGTCTTCATTCATTTTTCTTCTCCTTGTGCTTGAGAAGTTTGTTTACCTCCCTTTTCGCCATTCCAACATACTTTGTAATGATCCCATGCTGGTTTAGTCCAGGAAACAGCAACAAGAAACTTACTAGAGGGGGGAAGAAAAAAAAAAAAAAGGAAAAAAAAGAATTACTTAATACTCCTTTAACATGCTTCTGTCACCCTGCAATTTCTTGCTTTTCTTAAGAACCATTAACTGCTTGAAAACAGAAAAACATGACCCTGCAACAATAACAAATCACCACACTCTCATAACCAAAAAATACTTCTACCAGTCTCATACCATTTCAGGCAGCTAACAAAAAAAGTTACTTCTGTTTTGCATGCTGCATACTTACCAATAAGATAAGTCAGAAAGAGATTGTGAACTTGTTGTCCAATCCAGGCAACCACAGCAAGAGAAAAAAGCATGGTCATGAAGTACTAAAAAATGAAAAGGGAACAGTTATCACAGATCTGCTGGGAATCCTCCCTCCTCCCCTTCAGTATTCGGCAACACTTCAACATTTAAAACTAACTTAAAATTTGTTGGCTCTTCCACATGCAACACCTATGCATAGGCTTGTTAAAACTGAGATTACAGAATTGTAAGTTCTCATTTATTTTCTGACCATCAGTTTTACAGGATGCCAGCTTTTTTCTGTCCTGATATCCCTTAGTCAGCCTACATCAACCCCACTGACACAACTTCAGCCTCACGCAGTACCTGAAGCTGATTTCAGGGCAGAAAACTCAGCAGTTCACGTACCTCAGCTGGCATGTTACTAAGGGTTTTTTTGGTGGGGTTTTTTTTTTTTTGATAGTTCAAGTACACCGGAAACAAGTTGTGTTTCCAAAAACTGAACTATCCAAAGAAACCCAATGTAGCTTTACCGTAGTACCAAGGGTACACTCCTAACTGCATAGCACTGCAAGTTTAAAGTCATGTATCTTGCCACTTTAAGATGTGTGACTGGATTAAGTCACAGCCAGAACTGCTGGTTCTTGGTTTGAAATACCAGTTCAATCAGACATGTACCTCATGAAAATAGTTAAGATAAAACAAACCAAATAAAATCTTAATACAATAGAGATGAACTCCTAGAACTCAATACCATTTTAGGCTTCTCTTCCTTCAATGTGAAGAGGCGTTTCCACCAGCCAACAATTCGGCGACGAGATTTTACCAAATTGCTACAAATCTCATGAAATCTTTGCTGCTGTTCCGTAGTCCTTTTATTAAAGAAAAAAAGCCAGAAATAAGAATTCAGGATTTCATCTGAAATTTTAAAAATCTCCCATGGTATTTTTCTGGCAGTGAAAATTTATCCAGTACTTATCCTGGCATTTGTTTCACTTGGTTCCGGACCTTATTTTTATTTAGCATCATAATGCAATTCCCCATATAATTTTTCTGTACACTGACTCTGAAAGAGCAACACATTCAAACCAGAAGACTATTGATTTTAGTCTGATACCAGTGTGATACACACAAGTAATACACACCTGACACCAGCGTGTATTACTTTGGGTTCTGTCAGTTCATTATTAGACAAGAACATTTATCCACTAGTCATCTTAAAGCAGATACACTAAAATTTACTTCTAACTCAATATTTAGTTCAAATAACATTCTTCTACAGCTTACTAATTTTACATAACCCTTGTCCTTCTTCAAATCTGTTTCAATCACAATCACATTCACACTCTCTGCACTGCTCTTTTCCTCACTGTATTTACCACTGCCACTCTTTCAAACATATAATCCAATACCCTTCTTTATGATTTTAATTCTCAGTGTCTTATTATCCATTAATTACTAAAAACCGGTTTAGCAGAACTAACTAGCATCCTTAATGGAAAGCAAAGAACGCACCTGCTCCTTCAAAAAAATCTTATTTTTCGAGAAGAAAAGGAACAATAAAGATACATTATTGTAGTTCTCTTTGTCTTTTTCTGAATGAAGGACATCTTACTAGTGTCCTCACTTCATTTATTACAGAGACTACTGATTTTTTGCTACGACTATCATCTGGTATTTGCAAGCCACATACCATTTTGATAAAGTTCGTTATTTATTTACACTCAAGAAACTATTTTAAATCAAGCTTTCCTCACCATTTATTAGAGCCAAAGATTCTAGGTGCAAGAGCAGGAACAAGATAATCAGCCAAACAGAGGAACATAACAAAACAGGAGACACCCGAAAGAACTGATGGGTCCAAGTAGTAGATCATCCTGCAGAAAGAAGATAACAAGACATGACTTCTGGATGCTCAGCCTACTAAATACTAGACAGAGTATTTAGTCCTGACTCAGGACTTCAAACAGTAGACCTACCCCCTTGCACAACCTTGAAAAAATTTTCAAATTTGCTCTTATTACTAGTAAAAAGTTTCAAGTACTTCAGCACTATCACAAAGACATACAGATTTCAAAACACATTTTTCTTAATGTACTAGATAAGAAAATGCTACAATACAGCAAACATAGTATGAAATACAGTAGAAATAAAAACTAATCAATTCTTGCCCTCTCAGAAGTTGACATCTAGTGAACTTTATGCTGACCATGGGATGAGGATGAATGAGTA
The DNA here is from genome assembly GCF_963210335.1 of Falco punctatus. NCBI lineage: Eukaryota > Metazoa > Chordata > Aves > Falconiformes > Falconidae > Falco > Falco punctatus. The sequence goes on along the minus strand of NC_137583.1, from coordinate 34,697,384 downwards.
ACACAGGAAATAACCAGATAGAGTGAAACCTCTACATTTGTTGGTTCTTAAGTCAGACACAGAACTCATATCCACTATGGGCTGTCAGTCACTCTGTCTCACCTGCGAGAGCCAACCAAACCTGTTCTGGACAAGGAGCCATAAATCTCCAATTAGGACAGCGTGGTGCTTTTACACATTGTGTGCCAACACTCAAATACTGGACGAGAACTAGCTCATCTCTTAAGCATCTGTTAACACTCAGCTGTGCCCCGTGCTACTTATTTGCACTTAACACAACTTCCTGAACACTGAAGCAATAAAAGTAAAGAAATTACAGTCCATTGGAGGGCCAGTCTTTCTACACATCTGGCACAGGGCTACTGTGCTGAGTGCTGAAGTTCATTTTTCATGAAGTACCAATTTAGAATCTGAAGTAGTTCTGTTTCCTCAGAGTATTACTCAACACAAGATCTTTCCTTCTATAATCACAGAATTTATACCAGAATACCCTGAAGTTCATGTAATTACTTCTGTTAAAAGTTATTTTTCTTTTGTTTCCTTTTTGTTTCTTTTCATTTCCGTCCTCCTTGCCTCCCTTGAAGGCCGTAAAATTTATATAAACCAGGAAACCAATTATCCTTGCCTTACCTGCTTCAACATTTGTTTTTGTAACTCCCATCTTCTCCTTACACCAAAACCACATGCAACTGGCAAACTCCACAGCTGGCACGGACACTAGTCTGTACAAGGCAGGTTGATGTCACCTACTACCCCATTACATAAAAGCATGTACAAGTGCCTCCAGCAAGCCCGTTCTGCATCTCCAATGCAAAGACAGGCACATCCTCCCATCCTGTTGACTGAAAGTTACCTGCAGTCTCTCCTTTTCCTCCTTTCTCAAAGGACAGGGCAGAGACTGTAAAAGAACAAGTTCTGCAAATCTGATTGAACTCATCCTGAGCAACACACCAAAGGTGCTGAATAGAAAAGTCTGCCCTATGGAAACAAGTCTTCCATAACAATACTGCTGTTGGTTTGGGGAAAAAAGCCAAAGGAGATAACCAGATTTGACTAAGAAGTAGGTTACAAAGGATAAGGGCAGAATAGGAACATACCAATGAAGAACATACAGCTGAGCATGGTAAAAAACAATGGCAACCACTGCTGGCAAACAGCCTTCGCAGAAAGCACTGCCCCCACCTCTGGGCAGGACGTGACCCACGGTACTTCCTGTTCTCAATACTTAAGGTTTTTCTTTTCAAGAAAGTTCACACGCATTCAGACACAGAACCTGGAGAGCCTTCCTACTAGATTTTTAAAGACGCCTTACTAATTTACTTAATAGGCTTTCCACCAGCCATGAAAGTACGATGGTGTTCTAGGCTCCCTCCACAAGCTACTTACAGAAACGAAAAGGAAACAACACTCATCAGTGCCAGAGGAAACCAAGCTCTCTCCCAGCGAAGAACTTTATCGGTCATCAGAATCACTTCTCCCCATCCTTGCAACTGCTCTTCCAAGCTAGCAGTTTCTGCAGCCTACACAAAAAGAGAAGAAAAGTCTTTTATTACTAACTAGAGTATCAAATTAATTCCCACACTCAAGTACCTAAAAAAAGTGTTGTAATTAAAAGTCCCAGTCACAAACCTTTCTGAGTAATTAAATTACTAATAGTGCTGTAAGTTTTGTACTGAGTTACATTGTAGCACCGACACTTTAAAACAGTCAAGATCCTAACAATGCAGCAGCATATGTTACTAGACCAAATGATACCTCCTCCCACACTCAGCCAAGATGTTTTCCCCCAATCTCCCATTTATGGTACTTCCTTCCCCAGGTTAGTAAAAAGTCAAGTTTTAAAGTCTAGCTAAAGCCTCTCAAGTCTTCACTGTCAAGACCTGGAAAACTGCAACATGATAACTGTTTAAAACACATGTATTTTTCAAGACAACTCTACCACATTAAGCTGAGGCTTACTAGTTGCTGTCCAACACCATTCCAACACATGGAAGATGGATACAAACTCAGAATCCACAGTTAAGGAAAAATACCCAATTGATCACATCTGGACTGCAAAGGTAGTTTTTCCACAGGTTGCCCAAGACAGTGATCAGGCAGCCTTTAAACTCCCCTTCCTGTATTATTCCTACCTTCACTGCTACAAATCATCTGCAAGGAGGCCTTTTCTGTTCTGGCATCAGCTTGCTAAGCAGTTCACCTGAGATGTTCTGCATTTAACATAGCTTAACAGTTTCCCCTCATTGGGACAAAGAATCTCAGAGATCACAAAATTCATTCAACCGCGAACAGAAGCGATCACTGCCCAAGCTGTGAGAGATGAACAGTCACCAAGACCTGCACATACACTTGTGCAGAGACAGCAGAGCAGGTTTCATTCTCAGTTGTGTGCTATGCTTAACTCAAACGAGAAGCCTGATACCACTGGAGTAACAAGGACAGCTGAGTGCAGCTATCATGGTAAAGTATGTCTTTCCTGTGTGATTCCATTGGAAACTATTTGAAAACTATAGTTCAGGACAGAAATGCAGAAAACCATCTGGCATGCTGCCGACCACCTGCCCGTTACCACATCCATTTGAAGTTATAAACCCAAACTGTCAGATGGAAGAAAAAAAAAGAACAAAAGCTGCATTTTTCTAAAAGTTTTATGACAGATTGTTTTGCTTTATTACCTCTGATCGTCTGCATTTATTATCACAACCAAGAGAAAATTTGATGGGAAACAGACTGGAAAACCGCAGCGTTACTCACAGCAGCCTGCCCCTGCCAGCCCAGCAGACACGACTGTAAGGTGTTTTCCCACCGGGCCCGGTAGAGACAACTTAAGTCAGCACTTGTCAACACCATTCGCATTCCAGAGCCCACCCGTCAAAAGTGGTTTTTCGTCAATCGAACATTATGGAAGTCTCCACAAATACGAAGTTCTGCTCGCAGCGGGCTGCCCTGCCGAAGGCTGCAGGCGCTTGCACACACAGCTCCCTCCCCGCACACACAGCTCCCTCCCCGCACACACAGCTCCCTCCCCGCGGGGGCGGCGCGTTTGCCATTAGAGATAAAAAAGTAATTAACCGAAGGATCTTGCTTAAGTATTCAAGCCCACCCTTGATATATTTAAGCCCATCACCCAGCTCCTGACACTCTCCCGCAACGCTGCAGCATTCCGCAACGCAGCCGAAGAATGTTGAAACACAAAGACATGAATATTTAGTATTTCATAACAAGTCATTAAAAATTAATATCGATACGAGCCCGGCGCGGCAGGTACCGCCAGAGGCTGTTTGGGCTCCGGCCTGCGAGCAGCAGCCCCGCCGGAGCTCAGCCACAAGCCGATGCCCACCCCAGGGCCCCTCGGCGGCAGCAGCGGGCGCAGGGAGGCCGCTCCCCGCCCTCCACGGGCCCGGCGGCCCTCGCCAGCCGCCGCAGCCAGGCCCGGCTCTCCCCGCCCTGCCCGGGCCCCAGCTCCCCGGGCAGCCCCGTCGCAGCCACCGGGCGGCCCCGCCGCCAGCCCCAGCGGGGGCCGCCCGCCCTCACCAGCTGGTAGACGCTGTTGTTGTCGCCCTCCGCCATCTTCCGCGGCCCCCTCACCGCCGGCCCCACCCTCCCGCGCCGCGCCGCCGGCGGCTTTTGTAGCCTCCCCGGGCCTGATTGGCCTTCTCCTCACTCAGCGCGGGCCAATCCTAAAGCTTCTGCCGCGCCTCATCGACATCTGGTTGGCTGGTGGGATTTGAACTCCGAGAGCCGCCCAATCAGCGTGGGGCCTCCGCCCCATTCCACCCCCCTCCGTCGCAATGCGACTGCGACAGGAGCGGGGCGGGGCAGCGCAGCGCAGCAGGGCCGGCCCAGCCCAGCCCCGGGACCCGCGGGCAGTGCGGCGGAGCAGGCCCGAGGCGAGCCGTGGCGGCCGCCTGCCTGGCGCTGAGGCCCGCCTGGGCTGGGGGAGGCGAGCCCGCAGCCCGCCGTGGGCACGGGGGAGGTGGCGCGGTGGCGGTGCCACCTCCCGGCAGGCCCTGAGGGACGGTGCGTTCACTCTAAAACGCCCGACCCGTGTGCCCCGGGCGCGCCTGAGGAGGCAGGGCGCTGCGGGTGGTGTGCCGTGGGGAACGGTTCCTTCCCTTGGCAGACACCCGCGCCCGGCGAGCGGCGCGCATTCCCACCGGGAACAGCTCGGTGCGGGTAAAGCGCCCGTTGCTGCCGAAGTAACGCGGGGCGGGGGGCCCGGCCCCGAACCGGCCGTGGCTGCACATCCCTGCCGTGTGCCCTGCGTGGCTGCTGCACGGGGCCCCGGAGCAGCGCCCGCCGTGCCCGCTGTGGGCAGCCGAATTCCCGGGTGGAATTCCCAGGCGCCGGGATTACCGCATGGGAGACCGATGCAGCACCTGGACTCCACCGGCAGGCTCTCCCGGCTGCCCCGCAGCTTGCTTCCCTGTCTTTGGTCACATAGCATTTCTTCCCATTTATTTCATGGGAATAGACACAGGAGAAAAAGCACTAGGATATAAATATTTTTTCTGGCTCAGCTGTCTAAATGTTTCAGGCACGTGTTACAGAGCTTAATCACCATCGCTAGGATGTAATGCAATTCCAAAACAAGGGCAAAGAAAACCTCTTACGGTTTCTGGCACCAAAACTGTGATGCTTTTCCAAAGCAGCTCACCAGCTTGGTGGAAAAGAAAAAAAGGATTAAGGACGATACTATAAAAGCAAGAATATGGCTGTACTGGATTGTTGGGTCTTTTACAGAGTGCTTTCCACACTCAAGATTGTATGTAAAAAATAGATACTTTACTGAACCACCTTTGAATTCATTTGCATGTTGCTAAAAGCTAAGAGTAAAGAGTATTTTTGTGTCCTATTTTGCCCCTAAAAATAACGGAGTCCACCCTCAAAATCTGTAATTTTACCACAAAGCTCAAGCAAAAGCTAATTTCATTAGGAAGTGATGCCAGTAATAATTCTGATCAGTCTTTTGAGGAAGTACAGACACACATAGACACATGGACGCACCACTGTCCCTAGGAGTACGGGCAGTGTCCCGCAGAAGCCACCTCTCTGGCTACTCGATAGGATCAGCCAGCTCCCGGTTTCATCCATGTGTATGATTCTCACCCCAAAACCACAAGCACTCACCAGTGAAAACTCAGAGGGTATTTCCATCATCTTCATCTCCTACCGGATTCACTACCTTCAAGCTGGTCTTGCAAATGCCAGCTCCCAGGTGAGTCCGCTGTTAGTATTTCTCCCATCCTAGAGGGGCCACCGAGGTGCAGTTCCCTCATGTTACGCCTTGCCCCGTAGCGGAGGGGCAGAAGGAACAGCGAGTGCTGCGGGATGCCCTCGCACCCAGAAATACCAGGGCTGGGCCATCACACTCTGAGACCAGGACAGCATGGGGTCCTGCCACACTGCTCAGGACCTTCCTCGCTGAGCAGCCAGGCCTTCCGAAGCACCGCGTCAAATGAAAAAAAGATGTGTGTGTATACATATACATGTATATGTTTATAAATGCAGTTGTTAAAATCAAAGTCCTACTGTAGAAGGCAGAGAAAGGTAATAGTAGCTCAGAGCATGGAAAACCCTATTCATCACCTCCCGTACATTACCTGAACTATAGACAGGCAACTGTTTTCTGTGTGCTTCAGTGTGTGACACAGGTCGTGCTGCAATGCGATGCATTCTTCCTACGCTGAGCTTCCCTTAGCAGATGCACAGAAAATTAAATTCCCAAGCCAGCTTCAAAGCATCTTTAAAAGGAGCAGTTTATTGCTCTGTGCACTTAGACATCGAGACACAAGTTTTACATGTTAAGCCTCCACCCATTCATACCTCATATAATAAAGGCATCTCAAACTTTTTTCTTGTGCTATTAATAAATCTGATGCATAACAGAATTGCTCTAATCAGCTATGCACTCAAGTATATACAACAGTTTTATGTAGTATCTGTATTTTCAATTAAATTCTTTAACTAAAACATTTAAAGAATACCCATGGGTAACTGTTTTCCACTACTGAAAAAGAAATAATGTATGCATGTGATAATTGGGTACTTTGTTAAGAAAGCAAAAGATGGCAGGTGTCATCTTTAATATTCTTCCTAGACCAATTTTTCAATGTGTAATGATTTTAGGAAAAGCTTGCAAAAAAAAGTAAGGGAAGAAAACCAAAGAAATCTTTGAAGTACTTTGAGTGAGCTAGAACAGGACTGCCAAATGTACTAGGCACAGAACACATCAACGAATAATTGAAGCAAATTAACCTTAAGGACTACAGCATTTACAAAAATGGAGCTTTAACCTCTCCAATCCCACCCAGTATTTCTGAAGGAATATTTTTATATGGTGCTTTTAATTCAGGTGAATTCCCATGGCAGAGCTTGTGCAGGCACACACACCCTCCTCACCCTGCAACACAACCTCCCACCGGCACTGTCAGCAATGCTTTTATGGACATCTTATTCATTTTTCCTTGGAAAACTAGCTCCCTCCCTCTGATTTACGTCTTAGACACTTGAGTTTTGCAGAGAGGTGAAAAATTAGGCAAACCATTACTATTTAAATAGACTAATCACTGAGGGCAAAACTAATTGTTGCAAAGTAAAACCAATTTATTAACTGTACACATTACCATTTCAATTTCAGTTATATTAACGTGACACGGCTGTTATCCCAATCCCACCAAAATAATCTAAGACACCACTAACGAATCCTGATTGTTTAACACATCCTGGTAACCCATTTGGTAGATCCACACTCACATCCTGGCTTTGCAGAAGGGGAGCGGGAAGAGCAAACTAGTAACTGGATTTTCAAAGGGTTAACAGCACGTCACCCACTAGCCTATAATGGGGAGGGGGTAACAACTTAAAACCGATGAGCACACTTTGAATTTGACTTCAAGAAATCTTATTTAAAGAAATCAAGAAGTCTTATTTAATATGCAAGATGCACACACAGAGCCTACATTTTAGCTTTAACCAAGACTGTACCGATTTGCCATATTGTCAATATTTACCAAGAAAAACATGCCAGCAAAAGCTGAAATTCCCACTAACTCCTAAGTGTGCAAACTGACTCCTCAACATTAGTAACCCAAATCTAAGTCTCTGGAGAATCCTGCTCTAATTTGGGATTTGGTTTGTTATTTGTATTTAGGCACTTCATTCTCCCCCCTGGTTTTCACAATCACAAGTAGTTTTGCATACAAGGAAATTATGAATACAATTTTTTTTTTAAAACTTTATTAAATTATGCAGTAAGAACCCATCTCCACACAAGTGTTTCATTTCTGGATAGCAGAGGTATAATACATGAGCCACAGGTGAGTGCATTACCCCTCCCTTCCCCCCAGCTTCCAAGAAATAAAACAGCATGTATAATACACTCTTGTTACTATGGTACTCCAAACAGATTGTTCGTAAGGTTATTTTTAACTGGAAAAAAATAAAAAGGACCAACAGTGCCAAGTGTCTCGTTCTGCATATGAATGTTCTTCACTGCAACGTTCAGAGCCTTCCTTCTTTCAACGCGTGGCGTGGCAGAGGGTTCAGGAAGCAATGGCAGTGGAATGCATCTGCATGGGTATCGTCAGAGATAAAGCCTGCGACTTCCCTAGAGTTAATCAGGCAATCAGAATGCAAAAAAGGCCGTGTGGCTGTTGAAAACTCTCACACTTCCAAGTGCATGTCCACGAAAAATTGGCAACAGAGGAGAAAGTGAATTCTAAGACCTACCAAGGAGGCAGAGCAGTTAGCATAGTGCAAATACTGAAAATAACACAAGTTTGTCTGTTACTTACACCTGGTGTTAAATTTATGTTACCTGAAAATTACTAGCCAAGCTTTCTAGTCAGATGAACTGCTGCAAATTCATTCAATTAAATTAATTTTATGCCAGGAATGGGCTTGGCTCAAATCCTTTAATACTTAAGATTTTGATTGACAAAATGCTATATTTAAAGTTTTTCCTTTGAAAAGTAACTAAAATGGCAAAAAGGATTTTCCCATGTCTATTATTTTTCAACAACTGTGCGTAAAGAATTCACCAAGTTTACAAAAGAGCAACTTTTAATACATAACTGCGCACATTTATCTGGGTTGAGAACACCAGTGTGCGCTTCTGCTTTAGCTATCAGCACCTGTAAGATTGTGTAGTTGTAACTGAATTGCACGAGGTTTATTTGCTCTAAGAAAAGGAAGTTGCTTTTTCTTAAGGGTGTCCGACTTCAAAAACGAAGCAAGAAGTCTTTTAGACAACTGGCAGACAAGCAGGACATTGATCTAAGTAAGAAGATGCCATTTTTAGAGAGACTTTTCTGAACATAATCACACTTTGAGTGCAGAATTGATTAAAAAAAAGCAAGAAACCTTGGTGGAAGTTTCACTGTGGATGCATTATTGAACAACCATTTATAGAAGTAATATGGCAAAGGAAAATTACTTTGCAGAAATCTTTACAGATCTAATTGAACAAAAATTGGAGAGTCCTTCATTTCTTGGATTATACATATACCCCTGTGAACTGAAGCACTACAATTTACAAGTGTAAACTAAAAATATTAGGAAAGTGAAGCAAAAAGCATATCACTCTACCTCCACCAGAACATCACTTTATTGTTTTATCTGTCATCAACAATGTAAAACTCTACTAGATACTCTATCCTGGTTTTTAAAAAGGTAAAGATTACATTGGATTAGCTACGTTGTACAAAAGAAACTACAGCAATCACAGTAGAATGAGATTGGAGGGACAATTTGAATTACAAAAAAGTGTACACTGCAAGCAGAGGGAAGTGCACATTAAATCAAATGCCTGTAAGATTCATTACTTTTAAATGCACAGTGACAATTTTGAGAAACTGTACATAATAGAATCACAGAAATGACTTTAAAATAACCAAAACTACATTTTGCATTTGACCAACTCATAAGTAATCGTTGATGTTCTCTATCTTCAGTGCTTTTGGAAAATTTTTTTACCAAACGAAATTTAAGTTGTTAATTTGACTAAACTGTGAAGTAGAAGCATTGAAATAAAAAGTATATTGGAAGTACGCCTAACCTACAAGAATAAGCCGAGAGGGGTGTATGCAAGGAGAGGCTGGGAGGGAGGAGAGAAAGGAAAGAGGAAAGGGAGAAGAGAACAAAGGCTTTTTCTTCTATCTCAGAAGTTCTTCCAATGCAGCGTGTATCTGATGTACAGCTCTTGGCTTTCAGTCCATTTCTGAAGTTTACATTTTGTAGCCTTTTTCCATACTAACTGGTTGACTCAACCAGCACTGTTGCCACGCAACAAGAGTAACAAGAATCTGAATGCATCAAATCTTCCCTTGCTGTGATTTCTTCATGGCCCCATTTTTTCTGTTTTTCTTTGAACAGGGTTCGGTGTTTCCTGAATTGTTCACAGGGTCAGGTGGAATTGAGTTCCAAATCACTCTGCGGTTTGTAGCATCCCGATTTCTTTCTGCAGCTAACCCCCAGACACGTTTGCAGTTCTTCCGTAGCAGAAAGACAAACCGTGTTGTTCAAGCAGTGAGCTTTCACCCTTGACCGTGGGGGTTGCAGACCATTGTGTTTAGCGTATCCCTGAGTGCAGCTATCCTGCAGGATTTCACTTCCCAGTGCACCGAGATTTCCTAGGTTTCCTCAGATTAAGCCCCAGTATGCATCACCACCGACTGTGGTGCGGCTATGGATGCCTGAGGCCGAGTTGATTCTGGTGGATGTCTGACCTCGCTGAACCAGACTGATCTGCTTTCTCCCTACTCATACCCAGGCAGTCCAACCTTCATACAGCTGAGCCAAGTTATCTAGATTAGTTGCTTCCTTAATCACAAAGTCAACCTATTAAAAAGGTCAAACAAGCAATTAAAAATAAGCTAGATTTTTAAAAGCGTTTAAGTGATCTTAAAATTTACTGTTGAATGTCACCTGCAAATACAAAGCTTGAGTGAAAAGAAATCTATAGTAACTGTAAACTTCATCTTGCAAAACTTTATGTAGTCCATGTAAGAAATAGGAATTGGTACTGCAGGGGCAAAAAAAGATCGCACCATCTCATTCATCGCCCTCATCTCAAAAATAGTCACAATGTTCTCAGATTTATGTGGACATCTGGGTCCCCTGATGCAGTTTCCCAGAGACAGGAGCATGGCTGTGTTATGCTACTAAACACAGACAAGTTCTGTCCTTTAGACAGCTGTACAGATCTCATGTTCTCCCTGGGTATCAACAGCTGTGTAACAAATGTTAGCTTACTGACATACAAAAACCAATTTTATCCAATTCGTGAATTCAGATAGATCTATGATATGGAAAACAAAAGCAATTGATTAAAAAAAAAAAAATCAATGCAGCAATATAAGGCAGCAGCGTACCTTGATTTGCATTGGAATAAGTCACACATCTCAAAAGGGACCCCCCATTCACAACAGGATTTCAGTCTTTTAAGGCATACTCCAGCAGACATACACATGTGCTTGCCACCAAATATTTAAAGCGAGGACCAGTACTGGAACTTCATTATTTTCAACTCACCTGTTCAGCAACAGACATTCTCCTGTTGGGATCCACATCTCGGCCCTCTAACTTGGCTTTGACCCGCTTCCACACGCTAACTGCATACGAGTTCCTTTCCTGCACCGCTAAAGGTACAAAATAAAGTTAATTCAATTTTACATTCCCACACAGAAGGCCACTGATACGTTTCAGGGTTTTTTGTTGTTGTCAGTGGTCATTCTTTGTTGTTTTTTTTGGGTGGTTTTCTTCTTGCAGTTTGTTTGTTTTTTGTGTTTTTTTTTTTTAAGCCCTGTATTTACCTTTTCCTGTTTTAGGGTCCCTGGCTGTCTTTTTGGGACTACAGGCAACACTTTTGCCAGCTCCTGGGACTGTGCTTGGAGGAGTATCTGCTGACGTGGCAAGATTTTTCTGAATTAGCTTTCTTGCGTTCTGTGACATCACCTCTGGCTGAGTTTTCTGCCCGGTATTGCTACGTACAGCTGTAAAGGAAGTTTAAAAGCACTTAAAAGTACTCAAAAGAATGTATCATAGATATAAGAAAAAGCACCATTAAACATATATCAAATGCAGTTATCAGTACAAATGCATTTTAAACTTCTATTTTAAAGTCTGCAGCAGTTGTTCTCTCCTCAATCTTTCAGTTTTCTAAAGTTCTTTCACTTTGTAAACAGAGGTTTTGTTCCACTGCAAAACATTTATTTTTATGGGCAAATTTTTATGGGCTCTCTTAAGCTCTAATTCTATCATTTTGTATGGTAGTTATAAAATGCAATCAGGAACCTGTACTTAGTCCAAACATTAACAATAGAATAATCCTTTAAATAGAAATCCATGCTCGTAAGAAACCTTGAGGTTTTAACTGTAATGTAATGAAAGTTTTACAAATGTGAATGCCCTTGTAGGGTTTCAGGATTAATTTCAAGGTCACTATAAATTTTAGTACTAATTTCAACAGAAATTACAGTTCAGTTGATATATGTGACAATGCATTCCATGTATTCTGGGCTTCCTGGAGTGAACCCAGATCTTTAAGTCTGTTCAAAGGCTACGACCAAGCAGCCATTCAGCACTGTATGCTGAATGACTTGAATTTTATGGGCTTTTATGATCTTGCAGAGATTGTCTGTATATCAAAGTTTAATAAAAGTGATGATCCCCATTCTAACATCAATTCCTGATGTTTTGGTTTGTACTTTTTCAAGCATTACCTGCAGCAAAGGTTGGCTGATACGTAGCAGCTGACGTTGGGCTTGAGCATTCATTTGATGTATCCGTGACTAAGGGTGATGCAAAACCCACCAGATTATTGTAGACACTAGGAAACATAATGGACTTGATAAATATTCATGCAACTACTCTACGTATTAAAAACTAAAACAGAAAGTCAAGTGAAATTTTGCAAAAGAATTTCTGCATTCTATGACGATCACCAAGCAGGTGCCCTGTACTGTGTCACTGCTCCATACAAGCAGATAAGCAAAGTGCCTTCACCTGAAGGCAGGTGACTTTCTTACCTTTGGCTCTGTGTTTTTAGTTCTTTCAAGGTGGGAGTTATTTCCTGCAGCATTTCAACATGTTCCTGACTGCGGGCTTGACCCATAACCTGAACTAATGTAAACAAAACTGTCTGAATATTATCTTGCCACGATTTATATTCGCCCAAGAACTGCCTAACACTATTCTCATAGGGAACATCTTCACCATCTGCCAAAGCCGCTTCTTCATCCTGTAACAAAGATGTGCAAAAAGGTTAACTACTTGCTGTATTTTGCCTAAGAGAATGAAGTTGAGCATTTCTTAGCCTTTTCAGCCCCTCTGTTTGTTATTTGACTACAAATAACCATTAATTTTCAGGAGTTACATTTCAAGAAAATCAATTTGAGAAAGACCAAATGTTTTAAAACATTTTTTAATTAAAACCCAAGAGAACTTGTAAACACAAAGAAAATGTTTCAACTGCCAATTGAGAGAAAAGGTTTAATAAAAACAAAGCCTGACGAGCCTAACTTTAGAAATAAAGCTTTACGAACTCTTAGAGATGAAATTAGTTTTGTATCTCAAACTCCATATGCACGAACACATTTCACTGTTCATAGGTACTTTACTAAGCACATATTTACAGGTGTTAATTTTCTTAAAACCATACTGACATGGGTTAGAATAATAAGTTTAATGAAGTTTTAGGCATACCTTTGCCATAGCTTTCAGTAGATGTTTGACATCTCCAAGTTGTCTGTTATGACCCGTGAGCACAGTTTTAATACTATCCACCAGATTCTGAATTGTTTCACAAACTGTTTCTATTTGCTGTTCTCTTTCTGTTTGTACAGTTCTCTGTGTAGATATTTCCTGGGTCAACTGCTTGTGAGCTGAGTGAAGCCATTCAGAGCTGCCAATAGGATGTTCAAGACCAGTGCCCTAAAAATAACAGAAACATTTTTGTATCTGTATCCAGACATAAAACTCAGTTACTGTGTAGGTGCTACTGCCAATTGTTTAGCAGCTGATGGAATACACCGTAATCCACCACCCATCCAAAGGTATACATAACATTAATTCAGAATGAAAGACAAAATTCAGAGCTCGTGATTACAGTGATTCTGTAACATTACATACTTTGCTTTGACCTTTACTTACCACTCTCTGAAGCAGGCGAAGCTCCAGTTCAGAGACCGAACTGTTGAACTGTGACGCAAATGAGCACATTTGTTGACAGCGTTTGAGAAGTTCAAATAATGCAGCATCAAGATTTAAGGCTTCTGCTGTTCTAGTGCGTAAACTTTCAAAATGAATGATATTACTGCAGAGGAAAGTGACCTGAAAAATCGAAGTAAAGTGAGAAAAATTATTCCAATTAAACTGCCTATTATACAAACTGCATTTCTTCCATGTCCTTGGAAGACAGAGTTTTAAATATAGCAGTAAAGCCGCTCTGTTAAGTAGCGGTATCATTTCAGGGCCATCCACCCCTGCAGCAATTCTCCCAGAGATTATTCATATGGCTTTCGAAGTGAAATTACCAGAAGTATTTGGTTATTTCTGTTTGCTCTTTAGATGCTGAAGAGGAAAAATGTTTTCTACATGAATCTCAAGCAGGAAATAAAAAGTGAACACACTTATCAAGTCAGTAATACTGCACTTATGTAGAGTACCTGACTCGCTCTCTGACTTTCTTTCAGTACAAGGTTTCTCCTTTCAGCAATAGTGGCATCAAAATCTTGCAAGACGGGTGCCAGTGCAGGATTAGCGCCTCCTGCCCATTTTAAACGCTGCTCAATACTTGCTTCAAGTGCTGCTAGTTTTTCCTGTATTGGGGAAGAAAAAAAACCCAAACAGATATAAATAACCTATTGATATACATAGTCTCAAGCCTAAATGCCTAACTTAAAAAAATTGCACATATATAACACAGGCAGACATTCTTATACCCATATATATAAAAGAATGTGGTATTCATGACTGACAAATGTTAGCTTATGCTGGTTTGAAAGGTTTGTTTTCAGCACACATCACAACTGGATTTGATTGTTATGGAAATAAAGCCATCTGTCTAGATTTTAACCTACCAGAAAAAGAAACACAAAAATAATCACATTTCTAGGCTAAAAATTATGTAAAAATCATAGGAATACCAAATTATTTTACAAATAATCTTCAAAAATTATTACAAACAGTACCTTCACAACTAAAAGGAAATTAAAACTCAGGAAGCTAAGCAGTATTTGTTTTAAACAATTAAACATTCTATATTACAAACACCCAAAAGCCTAAAAAGCCAAGCCACAGCACACAGAATAACTGATTTGCTCAGCTCTACAACGGAAGCTTCTGACACTTAGCTGGTGGAATGACAGTAAGGATGACCTAAGTCAGACAAGCTTAAAGAACAGGAGCTTGACCAGCCTTCAGAAGGAAAGGTACTTTCACATATTCAAACTTTCACTCATGAAACAGATTTACTGATATTCCTGAGAGAATATTTTGTATGAGGTAGCAAATTAAAAAAGCGTAACAGTACACATCAGACAGACTGAAAGAGATTAATGAAAATACCACTAAGTTTGTACTTCAGTAGCAGGAGAGAAAACAATCTGGGGGTGGCAGACAATTTTGCAGTTTGTGCTAATCACATTCCGATACGCTGCTGAACAAAACTCCCCAAACCAGCAGTACCTGGACTGTTGCAATTGAAGCTTCAATCTGACTGAGCGTGTGAAGTTTCTTTTTCATGCTGGCTAAAATTGCAGAACGAGGCGGAGGAGTAACAGAAATAGCTTGTGGGCGACTGATAAGGAGATCTTCGTGCTGCCACTTTAAGAAAATAAGGGGAACAATTTTCAGCATTGCTCAGCACGAAGCACTTTGGCCCACAAACAGCAATTCCAGTGCTCCGTAACAGTTTACAAGAAAGGGTGTTTTAAAAGGGCTAGGTGCCAGATGATACCGGCACGCTTGAAAGTTCTAAATCATTAGAGAGCGTTAAATTATGTAAGTAGTTGTAAACGATGTTTTGCTGGCTTGGATATTTATACCATTAATCAGTCACTAACTTACTAGAAGTGATTTATACACATTTCTTTGATCTAACGGAAAACCCATCAATATTCAGAAACAATTCACTTGTGACGCATTAAAACCAAGACGGTTTTGCTTACCAGTCTATGAAATGGTTTACTACCTGGCATGGAGAAAGCTTTTACCCTTCACCTACAAATCGCTACACGATGAACATCAATGATACTACAACACACCTGGATACCAGCACACACTTCAAGGGACACAATGTCATTTATCTAAAGCCTCAGAAGGACATTTTCAGGATTGATACTGCCGCAATTTCTATTTTTTCCGTAAGGCAAACAGTGGAGCAAGGATACAGTTAATGGCTTAAAACTTTGAAGGAAGGTACAAGATGACACTCAGCAATGCGTACCCTCTCTTTTAAGCAATCTCCTCCCTTAAAGTCATAGTCTGTTTGAAGAAAGGGGGAGAATAGGACAACATTGCCAGTAAGAGAGCCAGTGAACGATTTATTTTTCTAATAAATGACTATGTGGAGATTGAAAAAAAAATACATGTACTGACTTGAAAAATAATTTACACATTGCCACACTAGCATCTCATAAAGCAGCTAGTCTTCAAAAGAAGCTAGCTGTAACATTTTTTTCCTTATACGTTTACAGGATAATTTAAAAGCAACACACTTTATCAAGTCTGTTACAATACTCTAGAGCTCATTCAACAACCTGTTGCTCAGACACAGTAACTAAAGCTCACTTCCAACAGACAACGCAGGCAGAAATAACGCGCATTGTGGTCTCACCTGGAACATGGCAATATGCAGCTGCACTCTCTGAAGGCTGGTCTTGCAAGATGAAATACTGGTTTCAAGCCTGCGCACTAGATCATGCTTCTTCCACGCTGTATCATACGAACTAGCTAATACTGTTGCCCTGTTCATGACCAACTGTGAGAACTTGCCAATTTGGATGTTGTGCTCCACAGCCTTCTTGCACAGGTCATCCACAGAAACTTTGCTTTCTGCCCCAAAGTCTTTAGCCTCTACCTGAGCAATTATATCAACACCCAAAGCACTGATGAAACTGCATAAAGTTAGTCCCAAAGCTTGATTTGGAAGGCCAATTAAGAGCTGCCTCACAAAGTCAGCTGTAAAAGCCTTGATTGGTTTGGCCATTTGGTCTTCACTAAAACAAGAGTTTCTGTAAAGAGCTTTCACGTTGACAATTTGAACAGGTCCATTTACTGCGTTCTGGTCTTCAAGGGAACTGATTCCTTTTAAAGGAAAGAAATAGTTTTCTGTTATAAACAAAACATTTGATGCATCTAGAAAAATATTATCTGACTTATAAATGCAACAAGATTACAGGAAGTAATTTTTAGTTTCTGCATACTTGCCACATATGAAAGGTAAGTTACAGTAGAAGTGACCATTTTATATCCTTCTAAAAAGAACACGGGATGAGAAGTGGACAAAGCAATACTGAATATTCAGTAACATTTATTTACCTGACAATGTTTTAGAAAAGGTACCACAGAGCCTGAAGAATTCTTTAATTGTTTGCAGTCTCTTCAGAAAGAAGATTTCCTCTAGAACTTGCCGATTATTGTCGTCATCAAAGAAGTTAACTTGGGTGCTGCGGGCCTCCCTAATTATGTCAATCTTACGCCAAGCAACAGGTATTTCCATCTTGTTTAGCTGAGCAACGTAAAGGAAACAGATCAGTTTTTATAAAACTTCCGTATTTCTGACTCAAGAAGTCCTCTGAAAAGAACAGATCCATACCTTTTCAATCAACAAACCAAATGCAGTTTCCACTTGAGCAAACATTCCATCAAAGGCTACCAAAAGCATCTGACCAGCTGACATTTTGGGAGTTTCATCAACTGAACCATTTCTCGGCTGAATCAGTTCACCATACTGAGCGTGAAGTACTCTTTAAAAAAAAAACAAAACAAAGTGTTACATGTTTTTGCTTAGTCTACAAGAAATAAATAGGATTTTCTTAAACCGATTGATCCCCCAGCTAGAGCAGATTGGAATTAAGTTGTAGCCAAACAAGACAAAATTTTTGCAGGCTTTTCGTAACCCCCTGCTCACCACAATAACCCTAAGGCTGGTGTCGTAGGAACGGCTAAGGATACCATAAAAGACAGGATTGTATTCAAGGACCAACTACAAGTCTAACTTATAATACAGGTAGAGGATACAGATCGTACTTCCTATGAGCATGGTAAGAAAGTTACAAAAAGTGATGTCAGTATCACCTTTCCTTCCTTGAAAGCCAAGTACTAGTTTTATAACATACACGTATGTAACCAACTGACTGGAGTATGGGGTAAAACGAAGGATGAGGCCTCAGGCTCATGAAAGGGTGGTCTTATCCTCGCCCTCCCTTATATCACTATTGATGCCCAACTAACAGGCTGAGCAGGCTTGCCAAGGGGTAAACTAGGAAGAAAATTAACCTAAAGGGGAAAAAAAGGTAAATTAACTGGTATAGCAGCCTTCCTTGTACCACTGATGAAGCCACCATAAGTGGCTCAAGGGAAGCAGCGAGATCACTTCTAGTCAGCAGGAAGCTTTTGAATTGGCTCAGCTGTCTACCAAGCACTTCCCCAGAAAGGTAGTTTCCCACATTCCAAGACGCACAGGTCTGTCCTTGGTTTGGGTTTTGGTTTTTTGTGTGTTGTTTTTTCAATCAAGTCACCGATTCATCACGCAAAAGCTGCTCATCAAACCTCCTGACGAGAGGAGTGCCATGGTTACAAGCTCTCCCTTTCACAGGTTCCTCCCACACTCAATGGACCAGTTCCTATTTTTAGCATCCCTGAACTTCAAACATAAAAATCGTATCTACGCGTTTTGGAAAAAGTTGACTACCAAAAGTCAGCTTTAAGCAGATATAAGTGTAAATTGCTGTAGCTCTGTATTTCTGTGTACGCAGGTGGATAAACGCACAGAGAGGAAACACGTGCAGTTTAGACACTGCACTCTGCTTCAGGAGAATATTCTCCGGAGGAAAAGCCTGATGTCAAACAAGTAATAAAATTCAGACAAACTAGTGCTCTTCACTCTTCATTTTCTCATACCTGATTTTTTTTTTTTTAAAAAAAAGTGATTTACCTTGCAACATCGATGTAATGAGTATGCATTTCTTCCTCTAGTCCCATAGCAGCATTTCGTAGGTAGGCTTGAAGAGATTCCACCAGCGTTTGCAAGGGGACTCCATCAGTTGTTTGTTCAATAAGATTATCTAATTCATGGAGCATACTTTCTAAAGTATACTCTCCTTTCATCAAGCACCTAAGCGCTTCAGGAAAAATAATCTGTCGGAAATTTGAGTTCAATTCCTGTTGGGAATCATCAAAACATAAGAAATTTTCCCCTCTGAAAAAATATCATGTGCAACTTTTCTTATTTTAGTATTAGTCTGCCCTGCAGTAGACATCAGTTAAAAGATAACAGTGGTCAGTCAAGGGTCCAAATCTTACTTTTTTAAAATTAAAGAAATCAGGAATACATTAAATCCTGGACAAACCCAAAGGTTTGACATCTGCACAATGTAGCAACAACTACCTCAACAGCATCAGCAGCAACACCTTACAGCAATCCTCAGCAGAGGATTGGTGGTACAGAGATCACACTTCACAAACCAATTTCATCAAAATTGGTAGCTTTTCTTTTCCATTATGTAACTATCAATGAGTTAAATTATATACTGAATTTATGATTTCCTAAACTGATTAGACTAGGTAAGGAAAACTAATCTAAAACTTGCCAGGTAATGATTATTTTGCTACAGTCCTACTCACGACACAGAAATCAATACAGGTAAGAAACACAATACCTTAAGTGGCACAAAGCAATTTTCTCCAAGCAGAATACAACAGAGGGCTAAAGGCAGCTACAGAAAGAACCAACCAACATGCTCTGTCTCCAAAATGAGACAAGACACGCCAAAAAGATTCGTAACCTTAACTGCCCAGTGAGTTACACATCTTACCTAAGAGCTCACACAGCGAGGACTACAATGTGTAGGTGAAAGATGTCAGCTGCAATGCAATGAAATTGCACGTACGTTTCTGCAAAATTTCTGAAGCACCAATATTTTGAAGAGCGACAAAACTAAGTGATGAAAATCTCCATGCACTTACACAGGTTGGTAGGAAAATATTTTTCAAATACAATACTGAAGAACCAAAAGCCTCAAAAAGCTATTTACATCAGCCACAGTTTACAAACCCCCTAAACCTTCGGCACATATTTCACTCAAGCTTCCGCTAATGTTTTGTGGTTTGAAGCAGAAACATTTCTAAACCACAAAATTACAAATGCATTTTTCTCCTTTTGCAATCTTGGAGATAGGGGCCTGTAAAACATGTTTTCAGAATTTGTCTCAAACTACTTGTTTTCAGGTGAAAATAACTAAGGCTTAGCAGGAGCAGACAACAGAAAAGAACACAGATTAAACAGTTAGGAAGTTGTTCTGGACTGCCAGCAACAGAAGAATGAAAGCAACACATGATGCTGGTGTGTCTATAAGTCTCATGCTAACTTTCTCACAGTTACTTACTTGACAGCAGTTTTTACAATTTGTCATGTACAGATCAAAATGTTTTCTTTCAACCAGTGAAATGTAAACTGTAGTAGCGAATGCCTGTTCAGCTCAGCCAAATACAGCAATCAAAACTAAGGTCCAAACCCAACAACAACAACAACTCAGCAGCACCATAAAGAACCATTTAGCTGTTTGAGGAAGAAGCTTTTAAGAATGGCTCAGCTAAAACCTTAGAAGGTTGGGGTTGAGGAAAGTATAGTAACATAAAAGTAAGTATCACCTGAAGCGAGATATATACTCCATTCGCTAAGTGAACAGCTTCTGATGCTTCAATTGGGTTCGGAATATCTAAGTCCTGGGGTACAAGATGACACTGCTTCAGCAACTGTACAAGGCACGTAACGTTCCCACTCATGCTGCAAAGCTCCTCCAAGAACCAGGCTCCATCTCTTGAAGTCAAATCAACCAGCTGCTCTCCAGCACTAGATGCTGCACCTTCCATCATCAGATTTCGCCTAGATGAATTATGACATTTACTTAGACAACCTGCTTGCCATTGCATTCTCCACATGTTACTTGAACATTCCTTTTAGGTGGTCTCAAACATGAATGCGTACAAAAAAATTTCACAAGAGGCATCTCACCTCGTCAGCGTGCAAAGAGCAGAGATGATAACACTTGCTAAGCTCAGTGAGCCCTCCTCTCCATTCTCATGAAGGAAAACTTTTATGCAACGTTCGATTTCTTTCAGCTGCTCTTCACAAACAGGTACAGTAACTGCCTCCTGTTTCAAACGCTCCACCTGCCTGATAAGTTTGTTATTTATATCTGCTGCATAGCGCTGTAGAGTCATTTCTGTAGCAGTTATGAACTGACACATACTTGGAGGTGGCTGAGGAGCATACTGCATTTCATACCTGTAAAGTAGAAGTACAATGACAAAATTCTCCCTTCTCAAGCACCACCAAATTGCATTCTGCTCTGTGGGAGGAAAAACACACTGCATTTGAACAGTTCCCACACCACCTACACCATATCAGCTCTAAATACCACAGCAGTCGATGGCTACCCTAATGACACTTTTGTAAAATCCTAGAATGCACCATATTTCATACCTATTTGCAAGGACAGAAAACAATTAGTAGCCCTTGAGGCAAAGAACGATTAGAAAATAAGAAACAGGAAGAAAATAGGTTTCACTGTAAATGCTTGATATAATCTAGATCTTGTAAACCAAGCGGTAATAATGCTGAAATGGCCTGACTTCAGAACAACAACAACAAAAAAAACCTGCCTGAAAAATCTTGCTTTAATAAAGAGAATCTTTAGCTGACCTAAGTGATTTTTAAATACTAGAAGTTTCTGAACCCACTAAATATCACTACCCTAAGGCCACAAACATGGTTCTTCATTTATTCATTGCATGGCAACATTACTTGGTTTTCTTTTTGCAGTACCCAGATAAAACTTGAACTGTATTTTTAAAGCAGTTTTTCATCTTTTTCTACAGACTTCTAGAATTACAACTTAATCTTGTCTTGCTTTATAATTAGATCGGTCCTTGCAAAAGTATTACTTTTAATTAGAAAACTAAACCCCTAAGGTAGCTTGAAAATTAAGTTCTTCAAACAATCCATTATTCTGTCAACTTACTTCCTAAAGATATCCTGACAACGCTCTATTGTCATGTTACAGATGAGTTCTTCCATCCAGGTTTTCCACTGCTCTATTCGGTGCTTCTGGAACACAGCTTTTGGATACTGAAGAGCTACTGTTGCATAGTTGTGCAATTGTTCAAGACAACCACGTAAGACGGATCTTCTCTGCTGGAGAAGAGCCCCAACTTCCCCTTCCAGTTGTTCACACTGACTGATTAGATGCGCCTGGCCTGCATTTTGCAGAAACGCTGTTGCTGGTACATAACTTGGAGGACCTTATAAGAAAGATGGTTAAAAGTTATGATGCATCTCTGAAGCACATATATTTTACAGCATACAAATACTGAGCATTAACATCTTTTCAAAAATATTTTTTTTTCTATGATAAAGGAGGCATGGAGAAGTCATATTGAGAATTTTGAGCACAAAGAAAGAATAATCTTGTGCCCAGCTGGGGTAAAACAGACAAGTTCCTTCATACAGCTTGGCACAGAAACCTTGAGTGCTCTAAATCACCCTTTGAAGAGCCCCCTTTCTTTCCATTTATTATACACAGGTCCTTGCCTTTAAGTCAGAGGATACTCATAATACCTCCTGATATTAAAGTCTAGTTATTTGCAAACCATTAAAAATCCACACAAATACTATTTTATACCTAGGTCCATTTGCGTGCTAATTTCTTGAAGAAGACTTGCAAGTTGTGTTGCCTCCAAATTAGTGAATGCAGTTTGGTAATGTGTTATCCACTGCTCAAATTCATTCAGCTTCACCTGGATTGCTTCCTGGACAGCTCTTTGTTGAGACTGCAACTGTGTGTGCTCAGAATACCTGAATTATTGAAGCCACAGAATCAAGTTAAGTATTACAAGAAAAAGAATACTTAACTATATCGAATACAAAACCCTACAGAAAAATACAACTACCTTGTCGACCAGAAAATGAACACATTCTCGCCAATTATGTAAAACTTTAACAGTATTAATAATTCTGTTTACCTACAAAATAATGAATGCATATGCATATTCATGCAATTCTGAAATCCTTGATCAATTTCAAATAAACTTGAAAGCTAAAGAATTAGAAACTTGTATGAAAAGATTTTTCTGCTATTTATCAATAGCTGTATTATGTGGATTAATGTGACGGGACACCACATTCAGCACATTGTCTCTTGCCTTGACAGTCAGGTGTGGAACACTGACTAGCACAGGTTATATCGATAGAGTACGAGGCGTAGGACATAGATAAGATTATTCAGTAGGAAAACAGTTTCAATAGTTCTTCTGTACAAGCAGCGACTTGCTGACTTTAAGAAGAGCTTTCACCCAGCTATTAATCTCTCTCATATATACATTTCTAACATTTAACTTGTAAGTGCATTACCAAATCACAAATGGTATTGAACTGTGAGATTCCCGACAGGATTTCTGGCTCCTCTGTACCTGTGCTGAAGTGTGTGGGAGGGATGATCCACTCCTTCCGCGCCTTCCAGAAATTCTATCTCCTCCAGTAGTTTTCCTTGCAACTTTTCTACATCTGTCAACTGCTCTTGCAGGTTCAGATACTCTTCTAAACTACTGTCCAATTTTGGCAGCACAGCAAGCATTTCATCTCTGTTCTTAAACCAGTTAACCTATAACCAAGACACAGATGTTATAGAACTGGACTTAGTTCAAACAGGTAAGAGAAAGTAATATACAGCAGCATTTAACCCTTCAGCGATGTTGTTCATCTAGGACTACATCCAGTGCTACAAGTACTAAAGCTTAACAGACATTCTTCATTTAGATTGCTCACTAAACCTCTATTTTTATTCCTCTAGCCCAGATTTAGGCAAAACACTGAAACATGTTTTAGAATTACACACACAGAAAATGAAAACTAAATACTTGCAAGTTCCATACAAGCATACTGTATTTCCTCAATACAAACTCATTTTAGCTCAATAGAATTTGTGAACTACTTCTAATAAATGACCACCTCTTCCACCACTGCCAAAACACACATGTATTAAGTGAAAGCATAGGGCCTCATTTTGTTATAAAATAGAAATTTTTGTAGAAAACTCACCTTTATCTCGGCCACTCTTGAAGAAAACAGACTACGTGTAATATCTCTTTCCATTTCTCTTTTGCTTTGCTTGTTTTCAGCCTGCTGGCCACCACCACCATAGACAGCTCCAGCAAATCCTGCTTCACCTCCTGCTGTCCAGTCCACCAGAGGATCATAAACAAAAGCTTCAAGCAATGTAAGCAAAGTCTCTCTCCCACGCCGCATAATATGAAGGACCTGCATCACATTTTAAACATTCTGATCTTGCATTATCCTTCTATAGCAGTGGAATTTTAAGTGCAAAATGTTGTACTTGAGTAGGTACAGAAGTCCACAACCTCTCCCAAGCCACTACAACTACAGAACACCACCACAACGTATACAAATGTGACAAAACTGTAGTAACATCACTAAAACTAAAGAATGCATTCTAGCCTTCCACAAAACCTCCATACTCTTGAACAAAAGGGAGTTTTCTTCTCCAAGTGTCTGTTGCTAAGCATTTTTCTTTTTAAAACTTATCTGTCATGTTTATAAAGGACAAGTCCTGAAGAAAGAGGGCAAGTAAAACTTTACAAAGAAAGCTGCAGGAAAAACTTAACATTTTACATCTAGCACTACAAGGCCCCCTTCCCCCCCCCGAACTCTAATTGTACCATTACTTGCATATGTATTTATTTGACATTCTCTGGTTTCTTAAATACCACTATAGGAAGTATCTAAAGTAAGTCCAATTAAAACCACAGCAGAAAAGACTTTATAAATCAACAGCAGAACGTTTAATAAAAGAAGTTCTAAGACAGCATTTGGCAAGTGATAGCCCTCAGTTTTCTGCAAGTTTCCCAACTTACTTGTTCACAAGAAAGCCTGAAAACCCCTTCCACTCCTGTCACTCCAAGTGCTGTCTCAATATTGTGCGTCATCCGGAACGGAACCTTCTCTGGTACCCTAAGGCTTTTTCCTTCAAGATAAAAATTTGTTTCTTTTAATCACCAAGAAGGGAAACCTTTCATTTGAATAACATATAGCATTTTTTAAATTACCTTTTTCAAAGCAAACATTATAATCTATGTGGACAACTTCTCCTGTAGTCATATCTATAAGAACATTATCCAGATGTCTGTCTCCAAGACCAATGATGTAGCCAACCATGGACATAACTGCAGTGGATCTTGCATACGACTTTAAAGAGAGTTTCAGGAAAAAATTATTTGTGGGAATCCTCTGCCAACACATTGGACTGACTACCATCTTAAAACATTTTAAGTGTAAGACAAATCAAAACCAACTTATTCCAAGCTGTCTTCTATTTGTTGTCTGATTATATCTTACAACAGTTTTCATGTCTTAGGCTGATAATTCTAGTATAATAATGTAGAACTATCAGGTGTACACCCATTTTTCATTCCAGATGGTACAATTGCCAACCTTTCCCATTATATGAAACTTCAGCAGTGCTACCTCACCTAACTCATGAGTATCATTGCTTGAACACATCCCAGGCATTTGTTGCCCCTCATCCCATTAAAAACACAAGAGTTTCAAAGGGAAAATATATTTGTTGTAACTCACCTGCGTAACTCTCCACCATTCATCCGGTGTAGTACATGATGACCAGAGCTCCTTAGCTAGGAGATTTGGGGGAGTTGCTTCCATCAGTTCTTCTAGAACAGCCCTCATGACATTCAAGGGCCAGTCACGACGTGACACATCAAGACTAAGCCCAACTGCCTTTAAAGCAGGTCCAATTTTACTGTAGTAAAGTTCACTGGGTCTAGGCACTATTCCAGGATTCTGAGGAGTCTGGTACGAGTCCTGAGCCTAGGAAAGGTAAAAATGGCAGTTTACATATCACAACTCATTACCACAGAAAAGTGTCCCAAATTCAGTTTTGGTGAGAATGAAATACGAAATCAACTCCTCTGAGCTGTGAAAGCCACCCTCAGTAGAGAAGTCTTTCAAAAACTGGTAGTTAAAAAAAGTCTGAATAAACTGAAAACACATTGTTTTGGCCTAACTCTACTCTTATCAAGGTAATTTCAAAAATATAAGTGAAAACTATATTTAAATGAGAATGAGAGAATGAGATTTAGAACTAAAATAATTTTAATTGAGGTTAACTATTTGTTCAAAAGCAGTTCTTGAATTCTTGTGCCAGAACAGTATATTTATGTTACATACTGATATATATATATATACACACACACAAATACTTACATGGTTTCATCAACATCTGGTAAAATCCCAAGAGATATGAAACAGAACCATTTTGCATTATTATAAACAAAACACAATCCTTTTAAGACTACATTATTTAGAATTGCAAAGCAAATCTGAGTAAGTGTTTCCCTTCTGATTTGTTCTAGCTGGCATCAAACATATTTGTTACCTTTTGTGCTTGTAAAGCAGCTTCTCGTTGTTGCCACCGCTTGTAGAGACCAAACAAAGGTGTAGCTCCATCCACCCACTGGATCAAGCCTGATCTTGTTCCTAGAGGTGTCACAGAGTAGTGCCTCGCGTGGAACCTTGGTGTCTCTTGACGGTTAATAGTAGCAAACATTGTGTTCACAATTGATAAGAATTGCATGATTCTTTCATCTAGATGCAAGTCTTCCAAACCTGGAATCAATTTATTTTGTTTAAAATTCAGTTTCTAGATAAAAAAAATTCTTCTCTTACAGCACAAAACACGTAATTTTTTGAAATCCTACTTAATTTCAGACCATTAATAGTTTAATAAATTATGCAGATTAGGTTGAGTTGTTCAGCCTAAACCTAAATGTTTACATAACACTTACCTACTAGAATCACCAGTTTATGACAGCTCTTGGTGTAAGCAGTACACACAGCATAACGAATAGGCCTTGCCGGGAAGGCATGAAGTCTCTAAAGTCTGCTTCTAGGTGCTACCTTAACCTTCTGGAAAAAATGCATCCAGCTAATCCTAACAGAATGCAAGCAGAAAACTGTTCCTAATGCAATTCTTATAAAGAAGGGGTCCGAAACACCCCGACTTAGATTCACAAGGCCAAATTCCTTGAAAATGTATGGTGAAGTGGGAGGTGGGGATGAAAGGGAGCAGATGCTCTAAGCAACTCTTTCTCCATGTCATGCAGGCAGATAAAAATCACAACCATGCATCTTTCCAACTTCAATATAGTCTAATTTATAAAGAGACATTAACTTGTATGAGAAAATCTCAATTTCTTACCTTTGAACAGGTAGGGATAGTTCTTTCCATCTGAACCCAGGAAAAGCAGCTTTTTAGGTTTGGTTTTTGTAGGCAGGATTGTGATGGTGCTGCCCACGCTGTGAATTGTGATGGTGTCTCTGGTAGATACTTCTCCAGGAAGTGCTATTTCAGTGTTCATCATGGCAGCCAACCAAGGACTGATTTCTTCAAGTCGTAAAAGGTAACTAGCCCGCTTCTGTGCTCTTTGCTGCAAACTAAGCATAACCTATTCCACAAAAACATAGTTGTGTTTTAGGTTGAAGTTCACCTTAACAGCTAGCATTAAAAAAAACAAATAAAACCTACCACCAAAACAGACTTAATGACGGTCATTTTCCAGAAAGCATGGAGATTTTTCTTAAAATGCTTTTCACCCTTGCCACCCTACTAATCCATTTACAGCCTAGGATGAAGACGATCAAAACCTGAAAAACACCCTTTATGCAGCAAATATACCCTGCCTGGCAATAACTGCCAAAGTCATAAACAAATCAAACTCATCAAGAAGTTTGCTCCTGCATTTACAAATATTGGAGCTGTGGTCAAAGGCAGCAGCATTCAGCCACCTCCTCTTTATGTATCTGCATGCTTGCTTGTTCTGCAAAGCAGTAGGGGAACTAAAAAAAAAAAGTATTTATATAAAAAACCTCGGTTCTGTCTAGCAAGACTTTTAAAAATCACCAGGTTGGCTCTAGATATTGTTTCTCCTCAGACCCATTAAAAACTAAGACAAGACCACATAACTGAAAATAAATTGTCTTTGGGAAAGGTTGATCATTTGACTGTTGCTGCACAGCCCGAGGACTATGCTTAGATAACCAGAGTACCAACTTGTTAAATTTTAAATTCACTAAATTCAAACAGCATGGAGTTTCAGAAAGACAGTATTTAAAAAAATAAAGCCCTCTGCCCCTAAAAAACTGACAGCATCCCAGACAGCAGAAGATGCAAGATTTGGAAAAATTCAAATAAATTCATTGGGTAGAAATGCAGTAATGCACAAAGGAAGACTTGTTACAGAGGCAAAAATTACTGTGCTTTAGTGTCTAGCATGCCTGTGATTGCAGAGAAGACTAACTTTCAGGCTGCAATTTTGATATGGCAAAAAACCACTGAGGGTCAAGCATGTGGTGTAGCAAGGGTACCAAGAATCTCCACACTGTACTCTTAGTCTGTGACTATAATACCTCTTTAAATGGCAGCCAGCTGCTTCCAGGTTTAGCAGGGTTCAAAGGATTCTTAAGTTTCTCTAGCGCGTTTTCAATTGCATCTCCATAGTTATCCTGAAACCATTTCTCATGAGGAGTTTCTGCAGGAGCTGCAGTGATGCTCCGTACGTGTTCCAAAGCAAATACAATGGGCTTCATTAGAGCTGTATGCTTTTCACGCATGATTGCTATTTTCTCCTCTCTATTAAACAAAAAAAAAGACACCAAAATTTTCTCTTAACTCCATAAAACCAAGTTATTTCATAGGCAAAGCATTAAAATAAGACTGCAAATGAGACATCTAAGAACGCACAAAAATTATTACATCTCTAAAATGAGGTCTTCAAGAATTATAGTATTAAAAGGAAGTGTATTTCATTCCACATTGAATGCATGTTCCTATGAATGACACTTTTCCCCACCCCATTTTTTAAATCTGAAACATCTGAACTGGATTCTTCACCACTGGAAACCCTGAGGAGAAGCTCAGAGCTCAAACCACTCCAAGCAACTGATTTCCTTTAATAAAGAGTTCTTCACTACTACTTCCTGAGGATGTACAGGATGTACACACTATAATGAAGGGAAAGAGAAATATTCACATCAAGCTGTTCTCCCATCCCATGTCAGCACCAACTATAGAGTTCAAGAGGCATTCCTAAGCTTAGCCAAGTGCCCAGTGAATGGCCTTCCTCTTCCACAAACTCGTTCAAAGGAAGACAAAGACAGACTTACTGAACACTGAAAACCAAAAGCAGATTAAGAAGATCTGTTTACTCCCAATACCTGTATTTACAGTAAACTCCAAAAAGATTACACGTTTCAACATCCTCGTCCTTGTTTTAGATGACTTGTAAGACAGAACTTGGAAAACTGTAAGATCTCATAATCCACAACTTCACATACACTGGGTTCTAACACATTATTGGTACAGAACGTGGATTCACAAGCAGACTTGTTCTTTCTCATTCAATTAGCATACTAGCTGTAGCATCAAAATATTCTTGAAATAAGGTCACTGGCTTACAAAGCAGCAGCTAGAATAATATGAATTCAGGAGCAACACCACTGCTTGACTATATGCTTCCCCAAGAACAAACATTTGTTAGGATTATCACTTGAATTATTCAGAGACATACTTTCGTAAAGTGTTGTTGTTTTGGACCCTCTTGACTTCATCTTCCAGTTGCTGAATCCTTCTGAGGACATACATGTGCTGCTGCAGTAAAACTCCCAACCAAAGTTCATCCCAAAGAACTGTAACTCTGCGCAGCTCAGCCACTAACATCTGAACCTGTGTAAAATAAATTAGGATTCACTTATTTTTAAGAGTACTAGTATTAAGACTTATTGTTGTAGATGAACTTGAAAAAAGATGACAGCCTAACAGCAAAGATGCACCAAACTTTCAGTAGGTCTACCCACAAGATACATGAATTATATTTTTTTGTGGTTCAAATAAAAGCACAAGTCGTATATATTTGCATTATTTACCTGCAATACCATTGTTGGATTTGCAGCAGAGAGTTTCTCCACAATTTTGCTGTAACAATCTTGCATCATTGCTTGATCTTCATTTAATCCAACTTTTGTGTCATCCTTACTACTTTCTTGAGAAGCTGGGGGGCTCCCTCCATCACATTCACCACCCAACAGTTCTTCTCCTTGAATATTACCTAGCAAAGTAGGGATGGCAGAAGGCAGCTTGTTTCCTAAAATAAAAACAGATTTTAAAATATTATCTACACTGTTCTGGTCTTGAAAGATACATCATTCAATACTTCATTTAGCATCAGGTCCCCATATTACATTAAGCACTGGCAAAATATACAATGATAAAATTGAAAAAACTAAATCAAATTAAAGGTATCAGTGAGGTCCCATAAAAAAGTAGTCTTAAGAAAAACTATCAGTTACTGAAAAAAACCACCCCTATCATTTTACGGAGTATATAAAGATATATTAGCTATAGTGTATTTGAACATTTATTTTTCCCTCCATACCTGAAGTCTGGGATTCACTGCTAAGTGAAATGGTACCCACTATTGCAGGATATAGTATGAGATGAGGAGAATCTTGAGCCACTCGACACAGTAAGTTGCAAATACTCTGACGAACATACACTTCTGGGTGATTCAGGCGGGAGAAAAGCTGAGGTATAATACCTTTATAAACAGGAAAAGAAGATGTGCTGACTCATTTAATTTCAAATGATGCATATTTTTTTTTTATTTTTAAAAGCACGCTGGTTTTTCATTGAGGGAACATAAATGTCTAGTTTCCCAATAAAAACTTCTTTTAAATAACTGCTTTGCACCGTCCACATAGTAGCTTATTTTCTTCTATTATTCAAATACAGAATCCTTTAGTCAAGCACTAGGAATTGAGTTTTGCACACTTATCTGTCACATAATTTTTCAAAAATAAGGGGACTCACATTAATAGCTCTTGAAGTTAGCATAACTGGATGTTTCAAAAGAATGTAGAGTTTTACAAATAGCTGGCCTCCTCTCCTGCTGCCCTCCACGCTTTAACTCAATAACCTTTTATGGGAAAGTCCCTGAGCAACCTGGACCAGTAGTGTAGTGACAAACAACTATTTGAGACACCTGGCTATACCCACGCATCCTTCTCTGAACTGCATTTCAAACCGTAGCTAAGAAAAAACTAGTTGCTTGTTTGTGGTTTTTTTAAGGTGGTAATATAATGTAATATTTGACAAACTACATCTCCTTTCCCCTTTCAATGCCTTAAGGCACAGGAGGGAGGGAAACAGAATCTATGCCACTTATCTATTTTAAGATTAGAATACATGGTAGACAAATGCCTTTAATGAAATTATTTAGTAAAAGCCAGGCCCTCTTTCCATCATGCTTAAATAAAAATGCTATGAAAGGACAATGATACCTTTCTGCCTGTGTTAGGGAAAATGCATCAAAATTCATTTTAATAACTAGATAACATATATTTACCTCTCCAAGGAGCAGTAGGTGTAGTTTCTAGCCCATGCTCCAGATACTGTCTAAGTTCTCCAGCATGTTTCACAAGCAAACGTAACAGTCTTAGGGTTGCCATCACAATAACATCATCAGTGCTTTGCTCAGAAGTATTTCTTAAGTGCAGCCTGGGATCATCTTCATCAAGTGGAACCTTGAAAGAAAGAAATACTCCTCTAAGCTAAGTGTATAGTTCATACCATATAGAAAAGTCTCTGACTGAATTTCCTCATCAGCACAAACACTAACCTGACCAGCATTGAGTTTGAGGAAAGTAAAGTATGCACTGCAGGAGAGTTTATAGAGACTGAAGATTCTGTCTACAACTTTCCTCCAAACTTTAATTAACCCTTCTGTTGCGTTTTCATCAAGATCTGAAAGCCAGGGACAACTTGTTAATAACTGACGCCATATAACATCCACCATATCATCTTCTTCATTGTCTTCATTTTCAGTGATTTGTAGAGTCATATCTTCATCCTAAATGCAAATAAAGACAAAACAGATTTAAGTCCTCCAACCATTTCTACAAGCAATATTAGTTCCTAATCCAGTTTTTGTCCAGGCAACCGATGCAACTGCACATACTTGATCATATTACCGTAGTCCACAGACGTGTTACCACTTAGCTAGGAGACTGTTTCTTAAGAGGACTCTTGTCTGAATTTTAAACTTGAAAACATTTACAAGAGTCAAGAATCACAAGTAGAGGAAAAATAACATTCACACTGAAGTTAAACATTTTTTAAACAAGCAAATTTACACTTACTTGAATCCCAGCTGGACGACACACTGCTTGCCCAAGAATCCCATAGATTTTCTCTTTATCTTCTTCTGCAATGTTGTCTGGAAGCAAGTTCTGAACCTCAGATTTTTCCCGGGGCAGAAGACGAACACCTTCTCCCTGACTGTAACAATTGATGAATTACTGATCCCCAATATATTAGTACTCACAGAGCTACTGAACTTATTAAGACTGTGCATATAAAGTTTATTGAAGGAAGAAATCTTAATCCTTATCTCAGAATTAAACTTCTTTTTAAAGAGGGCAATAATCAAGAGAACATTCAGTTCTCTGATCACATGCAACTTCAGACCCCAAAGAACAGTAACCAAACACAAAGCTAGGGTTTATCTTAAGAAAACTAACTGTGCCATGTAAGTTTAAACATTAGGATGAATTTACCTAGCATTATCGACTACTTTCCGGCCCCATCTATAAGCCCAGCTAGCCAGGGCTGCCCAAGACTTGGCTACTTCAGGTGCCTGTACCGAAGACAAGTGATACAGCTGTCCCAAGATGAAGTCAGGTTCTCCAACTCCAATATTTACTGTGATGGGAGAAAAGAGCAATACATGTTATGATGCAAAGTCTACGTCTAATTTCTTTAGCATAGAGAATAACATTGTAAAGTATGTAGTATTTTTTTCAGTCAAGTTAGTACCCAAGAGGAAAATTTTCAAAAAGGAAATTACTTTTCAGTTCTGACACAGACTGCAAAACAAAGACCAGTTTTTCATTTGCTAACGACCACTGCCTATACCCTACAATTGCTTTCTCCTTCACAGAAAGAATGGAACTGAGGCAAGAAGTTCATGATCTCCAAAACAGCAAGATAATGCAGGAACAGACTTTTATGAAGTACCTAGGGCAGTGTGTTTATTTGTGTATATATATATTTTCTTCACTGTCAAGTCAAAGCACCTACCACTCAACATCCATTAACAGATGTTAAAATAATTCTGACCCTGCAAGACAGGAATTAAGTTATTTAGGAAATCCATGTCTAAGCAAAGAAATAACTTTATCTTGACATTTGAAGAAAAGTCTGCTGAAAACTGGGAATTGAGGGTACATTTTGGGGCAACAGAAGTGTTCAAATTAAGTATAGGTTTTCTTGTTATCTTTAATCTAAGGTAACAGCTTTTCACAATTATCAAGGCCTTAAAAAATAAATCTTGACAACACTTAATCTGAAAGATTTCATTCAAACTTTAGCAAACACAGGAGCCGAAAGCAGACAAAAACTTAACAAAAATTGATAACCTCCTCAACATAAAATAAATGCATTCCAGTTTCTTCTCCAGCCACCATCACTTGAATCAGAAAAATGTGAAAGAAATATGAAATAACAATCTTAAGGTGTTTGGGGTTTTTAACTGTGTATAGCTACCTATTGCACAAAGCACACAGTGGTTATACATGTATTAGGAAAACAAATACACGAGTGATGGAGCACTTAGTGTTTATCAGTGTAAATGATGCTATCCCTCAGTGGAATCATTAGTAAATAATTTAACAAAGCACGAGTGAGAACAAATCTACCTGTAGATTCACTTTCAATCCTAGGATATTCCTCTTCTAGCGTATTAACAGCTGGGAGATCAATCAAATTACATATGTTTTTAGACAGGGTAGACAGACCAGTGTGATTCTGCTGCTGTCGAGCTCTATATACTTGTTTCAACTGTCCTGAAATTTCTTTCCATTCTGCTTGAATCCATTTAGCCAGCGTGAGAATAGATTTAGCAACTGCATATTCAGCTTTGGCAGATTTGCAAAAGGATATGGCACAAGAACTCAGCATTTCCATGGCATGTGTTGACTGACCTGCATATCATGAAAAGCGTATTTTCAGTTAAGTGTTTAGTCAAAACACTTCTGAAATTCAGCATATTCAGATACGGCTGGTAACAATGTATTTTTACAGAGAAAATTCTCTTTTGAAGTTAAAAATTACAAGTAACAAAAGACTTGAGAGAACACTTTCAGACCAAGACAACAGTTAATAGGATGAAATTAGTTCCTAATGATACTGTTCTACGATTTCTTCAAGGTCAGGGGAATTAGCATGGTTATAAGGACAAGAAGCTCAAATATCTACAATGTAATTAGCAAATACTCACCTGCTGTGTATAACAATTTTGTTTTCTCAATATCAAGTTCAGGACCCCATTTTTCATCTATCTGACCTGGTGCAGACAATTTTTTGAAGTGCTGGACTAAGTCTTGTGCAGTGGTGGTTTTTCCTAGCTGAACTTCACTGCACTGGGCAAGCAGTCGTGTAGCTAGAGCAATATTTCCTCTCTTCCGTGCAAATTTTGCTGCTGTTAAGCCCAGCTCCATTAGATGGCTTTTAATAGGGACTGTTGGTTCTGCAGAAGAAACCAAGACATTGTAAACAAAAATATTAAACAAACAATAATTGCACCTACATTATATACATAGTTTCTGTCCAATCTATTCCATATATAGCCATCAGTTAAAAAATTGCTCAGCCCTTTTATACTTCCTAACACCTTCACAAATTTGGATGACTTCTGCCTTGAACGTTAATATACCCCATCGAAAACAAAAAAAAGTATTTCCACAGATTATCTGTTGGGCAAAAATGTATTTTTTTAACAATAAGCAGTCTTCTTAACTAAGAAATCTACTTGTCCCCGATACAATTTTTCTCCCATTGCCTTTTATCATACTGTATATTTAAATGCCTTCTGACTGTTTTTAAAGACCCATTATTGATAGTGCTGAAGTGTTCGGAAGTGAAAGTATTTAAAGTATGAAGAGATGAGCAAGTAAAAGTGTAACCAGAGGAGTAAATGTAGAATTGCTAAGCATTTCGGAATAATTTTTGTTCTTTTTAACAGTCTACATTACAGTAGTAATTGAGGCTCCCAGTTATAAACAAGTCACGCAAATAACCAGAACTCTGCTTTTTAAAAGTAATCCACCTAAAATAATAGAAAAAGACACAGCTGCTGCTTTCAGCAGATTTAAGTTTACTTTTCATAACACTAAAATGAGAGCTTTTATACCTTTAAGTTTTTCCATCAGTTGATTCTGGTACACTGTGTACCTCAGTGCATGCATCCATGGCCTTACATCATGTTGTTTGCATGACCTCAAAGCATCATTGAAGAGAGGTATAAGACAGTCCTGAAAGAGGCATAGAAATTGCACAGTTGTCAGGACACATCTTTATCAAAATGTATTTTTATCTATTAAAACCAATGAGCATTTTTGTGCAGAGCTTATTTGTATTAGTAGCCACTCTATCGTTAACTAATAAAATGCAAATATTTTATTCAACTCTAGAAAGACATGCTTGATTTTGAGAGGACAACACTAAGAATAGCTTAAAATCAAGTAGATCTGTTTTCTGGACAACATGATTAGAAATTAGAACTAGATCACTCATACTGTTTGAAGTTAGACATGGAGTTTTTAATTGCTGAAGTGATTGTTTTTTGATAAATATTTTAAAGTTACTTTTAAAGTAAATTACACGTGTTGTAGGAATAAGTGCTACAAAGTATTTAGAGATGAAACAGCAACACTTCTCTAAAAAGCAACAACCAACAAAACTTTAAAAATACTACAAGTGTAACTGAAGGAGATAGTATAACTATAAAAAGAAGTCAAATTGAAGTATATTTAAAAAAAACTGGGTCAAGGCACATTAGAAAACTATGTGTCTTTAGCTAGAAAACTAACAGGTCTTTTTACAGTATGATTAAGAATGCTTAAAAAGATTAATATAAGTTCTATATGCAAAACTTCATGACCTGACATGGAAAAAGACGTTACTCCTATTTAGGTTTTAAACACAGACCTACCTCTGATGTCAGCCTGTTGGATACAGTATTTTCCAAAGCAGAAGAACAATACAACTGAAGAGTGCTCAATACTGGTAAAGACTGAGACACTGTGAGTGTGGAAAGTCTTAAAGGGCCAATAGCGATTCGTGATGTTTGCTTTAAGTACTTAATAACGTTTCTGAAATGAAGAATCAGAACAGCCGTTTTTTTCAGCTAGACTTTAAGAATAAACAGTGGTCTCAAAATTACTGAAGAAAAAGCAAATTCAACATCTTCAAAGAGATGAGAAGATCTTGCAATATCACACAGAAGTGCCACTATGATACTTTAATTAAATCAACAAGCAGCAGTACTTATCAACTTAAAGAACTACATAATCTCCAAGTTAAACATAGTCTTGTCTTTCTTCAGTAAGCTTATAACTCACAACAGCTAAAACTGGTAGCAAACTACCACAGGTGCTGAAGTACAAAGCAGAGTAGGCTTTTCACAAACGTATGTTTAACAAATAGAACAGCTTTTCACAGTATATTACATTCTTTCATTCAAAGCACATTTCAACTTACTCTGATATTGACTGCCACTTTTGCTCCTGTTCTATGTGGTTTACAGCTGTCGCCAGACATACTGAACTTCTCAAAAGCTGTACTTCAACTGCTTTTTGAAGTTCTCTTGGATCAGGACTTAGCATATTAGGGAGGAGCTTCTTCATGTCTACATGGAGATTAAACAATTGAAACCAACCAGAACTGCCAAATTTTTATCAAGTGTCACTGAGAATGCATTTTTGAAAGCAAGGAAGTTTGGAAAAAAAACCTTCTTTAATATATATATATTTTATATATATATGCATTCATATTTGAAATTGATGATAAATTACTTATAAACAAACACATTAACTCCAGAAAATACACCTGTATCAACAGTTACAATGACCACTGCCAATCATTTTGAAGCTCAATTCATAAACGTTACGGTCAGTCCACTGAACACAGCAAACTGCATTCAGAAGTTCAGTCTCTCATTTATAGAGACAGACACATGAAGAAATATTTACTTTTGTATTTGAAGTAATGTTAACTTAGGTGTGTATACCTATTTTTTCTTTGGATCCCCCTGCAAGTAGGTTGATATTTTCTCCTGGTAATAATTCTAGTTGTTCAGTGCATTCAGTAAGTTGTCCAGACTCAAAGCTGCTCAGAGATCTGCAATTCAATGTTTATAGTTTTATTTTCACATTTCTTACTTCATTCCAGTTGCTAAGTGTCTTATATAGCTAAAAAGAAAGACTCAAGCCTAACTCAAAATCCTACAGAGCACTAATGATTAATCCTAAGCAAAAATACCAACTTTCATATAGATCAGTAAAAGACAATAGTACTGCACCAACTGGGCAAATTCAGTATCAAAGTGAAAGGAAAAAAACCCACACCTCCCCGGCTGTGAAGCTTTTATCATCACACTATATATAATACTCTACCACCACAGCCAGGAAGAAAAAATTTGGTTTTAAACTCTTTCCAAAGTCAAATCAAGAAAACCCCAAAACTCTTTCCCCTGCACAGGAAAATAAGTTTGCGGGCAGAATTTCATGAGGTGATGGTTTCATCACTTCAGTTTACACAAAACCAAAATACCAGAAATACTGGAATATCATGCAGGTTGTGGATCATCCAAATTTATATTGTTTAATGGCCTGAAGCAGCAATTTTAATTTTTCCCTCATTATTCCACATTAGGAAATAATGGAAATAATTTGGGCATTACAGATTTTTACAGAACTACACAAAAAAAGGGACTAAAAGGTTAACAGGCTTGACGACTCTGAAATACAGAAGATTCAAAAGGTTCAATATTCTTGTTACTATCCACTGAAGGAGAATTATCTAAGTATCTGCATCAGAAAAAACCAAAAGTATTCAGCATGTGAAAACTCCCCCTTCTGCTGAATAACTTTGATTGTCATTACTACACAGAGTCGCTTATCAGCCTGCTCAGGAGTGGAGGAGTCAACGTGCTCCGCATCCTCAGGAGCTCTTTACAGGATTTTTCTGATGATTTAGTATCTTTACTTCCAGTAATTACCTGGATGAAAATTAACTCAAGCCCGTCAAAACAACCAGACCTCTGCATCATTACAGCAAGTACTTGCGATGTTTATCATTACAGTGGGTTTAGTTTACAAAACCACGAACGTTCAGAAAATGACACATTCTCACATCTGTGACAAGCACTCCCTTTCCTAATGGATTAAATGCACAATACTGAGTTACTGCAGTAAGAAAAAGGATCACCCTTTCTCTGACAAAAGTAGTCACCTTTTCAGACCTGCAAGATTTTATTTTGAAGCTTCCTTCTACGCTTTTATTTTCAAGTCAACAAGTTTCAGCCAAGAGGATTTTACAATCTTCACCACAATAGTATAGGGATAGAAAGTAATGAAGTTGTCAAATGAAACAGAAAGGACCCTTAAACATTGAGGGAGTATTTCAACACCACGAAGAATTTTCAAGACAAATATCAAGGGTTAGGAAATAAATGCACAAACAACAATTCTAGGTTCCATTTAAAAAAATGGAACCAAAAAAATGTAAGCAGCCAAGACCACCTCCTTAATATACTTTTTACATTCAACTACTGAATTAAAATATTTTTGAAGAACTGTACCACTGAGATCAATTTTATTTTTTACTATTAAGTTGTGCAAAAGGATGCATCTTCTACCAACAGAAGTAGAATAAATTTTCTTTTACTTTCAATGAAAAGATGGTTTTCTTGAACACTAAGAAACCTCAGCAGTCAGAAAGTCATAGTAACTATTTAGAATTATGTTACCTCTTTATTTATCTGTATGGCTAGTAAATAACATGGCCAAGTTTTCCCTCTCTGAACACAACTTTCTTCTTATCATGCCTCTATTTCAATAACATCTGGTTTCTAAAATCCATAAAAACTTTAGTATTTCAGTTCTAAGATACGGAACTGTAAGACACTGCTGAATAAATTCATTATATGCTTACTTTATGTAGTTAAAATCTGCTTTCAGATTGATTGAGGTATTACTATTGCTTTTCTTCAATTCATGGACCATATTCTGCCACTCCTGAACAGCAGACCAGTCAGCAATGGAAATGTAACATTCACATGCTTTGTTACCCAAGTAGTTTATAACTTCAGGTGAAGAGTCACTTGGCTTAGTCAGAACAGTTTTTCTAGTTTCTCCTGTGAAACAGCAAAAAAAAAAGTACATATACTTTAATATATATTTATGCTTACATATTTTTAAATAGCAATTCTATTACTCAAATGTAATTTCTATGCCTTTTGTCAAGAAAACCACGTAATTTAAAAAAAAAATAATCGAGTAGTTACATAACCTTTACAGTATTCTTCTTTCACTTAAAAAAAAACAGAACCTTTTCAAAGGAGGTTTTGGAAGAATTTAGTCCATTTCTGTAAAGAAGCATCAAAACAGATAAACAGAGTAACTAGAATTAAGAACAAAGAACGTCCCTTTTCAAAGACAAAACTGAATACTGAAACCAAGTCTCAGTAATTAAAACACTGTAACTAGTGCATTTACGATATAATTGTATCATAAATAATAAGCCTTAAGTCATGATCTAAAATAATTTAGAATTCAATTTGTAAGTTACAAGGTATTTTACTATTATTTTTAATGTCACTCATCCAGACCTCAATACTGCAAAGCGTCTATGCATACTACTGGTTTCAACGGCATTACCAGTTCAGTTTAACTGCAAACAGAAATAGATGTTCAGATTTAAGAATTAGACACCATCACTACCACGGCTATATCAACGAACATTCCAATTTTATGTACATACAGTAACAATATTGTATTTCTTCTAAAAAGAAAACAATAAATACTGACCATTCAAGGAATGCTTTGGGCTGGCATTATTCACACTGTTTGAATTGGCCAACTTCAGAACAGTTTTGTCAAAGCCTGTTATGCAGCAATCCACTCCTGTCATGGAGCACAGGTGCTCCTGATACTCTGCAGTTGCTTTTTCAAACCTTAAATGGTTGAATATTTTAGTCAGCATTTTACAGAACCAGTTTTCTTTTTTGGTAAATAGAATATATTTTAAACATTTCTTTAGCACAATACTCAAAAAGTTCATGTCACCTTCAGCAAAAGAAAAGGATAACGTAGAATACATGTTTGCCATCTGAATTTCCAGGTTATAGCACAGTACAAAAACTTTTCCATTCAGGTTTTAATGCCAATTTCAAACCAAGTACAGATTAAAGGAGACAATTAAGTTTTTTATTTGACTGTCACACTTTTTAAGTGAATGAGTAAACCTGAATACTGATTAACTATGTATCATTTAAGAGAGGATTGTAAAACTGAGTCTAGGGCAACAATTCACACCTTAAACTTCACATTTCTGAGAAACTTCTCACGTTACAAAGCTGCACGTTATTTTAAGTAATCTAAAAAAAATGGTAGAGAGTTGTAAATGCAAAACCTCATTTTTTTGTTTTGTTGTGGTAATCTTACATTGCAGGTAAATAATGACAGATGTCCCTTTTTCATTTCATACAGAACCAAGGATGTGTTCCTTTAAGGAGCTGAAAACACCAAAA
This sequence comes from Falco punctatus, assembly GCF_963210335.1. Taxonomy (NCBI): domain Eukaryota; kingdom Metazoa; phylum Chordata; class Aves; order Falconiformes; family Falconidae; genus Falco; species Falco punctatus. The sequence continues at coordinate 34,657,424 of NC_137583.1, read as the reverse complement.
GGAAGGCATATCCCACCTGGAACACTGACTCACTTATTTGTACCTGCAGCCAAAGATTCTACTTCAATAGACGTAGAAGCTACATTTTCAAAACTGAACTAAAACTGCAAAACATCTCCCTTGGGAGTCCCTCTCTTTGCAAACTATAGCAGGTAACCAAATCACACCATTGGTCAGAAACTTCATTAGAAAATATTTAAATTAATAATATTTTGCAATGGAAAATTAAATACAATATGAAAATAATATTGCTGGGTATGAAAAACCAAGAAAAAACAGCTTAGAAACACCATTTATATTAAATTCCTGGTAATTTAGTTAAAAGTTAAAGTACCTAAAAACACTGAATGCATTGGGTATCTCTGAAAGACACAATGACTTGGACATGGAAGTTACATCAACAGCCTTGATTCACACCACAATTTAAAAGATTCAGAAGCAGAACTATGCATAAGAAGGAAAAAGTGTCCAAGTTTGTAACATTCAGTTATCTGAGAAAACTTACCGCCCTTCTGCTTGGAGAGCTACAGAATTGATCCAGGCAAGACTCTTCCCAAGTACAGCAGAAGACCAGACAGCGATACCCTGAATAGCTTCAGGACAGTGAAGCTCACATAATGCTTCTACTAGCATTGTAATTGTCACCTCCAATTCATTTCCCTAAAACCAAACCGAAAGCTTTATTAGAGAAGTCTCACATAAAATAAAAGCTATATACACGGTTAAATACTTGGAAATAGTAAAATAGTATTTTATTATACGCATGTACAAGTGAAGTGCTTTGCATATTCATCCATTACACTGCTTTTGGAAAAGCAGGGGAGCTAAGGGAAGAGGATAAGCTGTGAATCCATAGCCTAAATGTCAGCAGTTAGCAATCACTATGTGATGGCCTATATCTATGTAAGTATGAGAATTCATAAAGAGGCAGTAAGCAAATCTATCAAACCTCCTTTGTTAAAATATTTAAGCAAATCAAGTCATGTACTGAAGAAACTATTCAGCCTTTTTAAGAAGGCTTAACCATTTTATCTACTGATCTCACCCCATGCTTACCTGCTAGCTGCTTACAGAGGAAGGATACCCTCACGATACATCCCCCCTGCCCATACCCACAGGTAAGCAGAGACATTACACTGCCACAAGCTCAGGAAGGCCACACTAATATAATAGCAGTTTCATAAGGTTTAAGCAGAATCTTCCACTTAAGAAGAATTGCTCAATTCCAACTGTGAACAACCTACAGCATTCATTTCCTTATAGTATTTGACCACATATATACAGTACATCCTAACCTCCAACATACAGTATCACTTAACCACAAAAGTCTGTCAATACAGAAGCATGTCTGTACAATGCAGTCTTTTACCACTTGGTTTAATAACTACTGATTGCCTTAGCTTAGTTCTTTTAGAATGATGTGGAAATATTTTTGCAATAGCCTACAGAGCTTGAGAAGAGATTACCTGAGAAATACTATTGTTAGTTTTCATTTCTGTGAGTAAATCAAAGCCATGCCTGACTGTCACAGCAGGCTGGCCAGCCAGCAACCCAACTCTCATGATGGAAAGTCTAATCCGCGTGAGCCAATCTTGGCATGTCTGACGATTAGTATAAAAGAATGTCCTGATAACCTTTAAAGACAGAAAAGGTAAGTTTTACAACACCATTCTGCATGAATCAAAACAGTTACATTAAGTACTTAAATACTTACAACAATCAGTCAGGACAGGTAGTTGAGTTTTCAATTGAGAGATGATGAAAAAGGTAAAATTCTGCATCTTCCGTTTTATTAATGAAGATGGTTTGAAATCATGCATAGCCCACAACTGGCCAGGCATACTTGCAAGCTAAAAATCTTGAAGTAAACTGACTATAAACTGTACATTACTACCAAAGTCTGCTAATTAAACAGCTTATTTCAACAGTGAAGAGCACTTCGCAGTTAGAACTACACAAAAGGGTATGTTGTTTATAAATAATTACTGTACTCCTCAAAAAGCAATTTAAAGCCTCAAATAATTGTATTACTTTATAACAGGACTGCTGACAATCTACAAATAAGTGACTACTACAAATCAGACTTACTACACACTTGATTTTATACCACTATACAAGCTGGTACTCCAGAAATAAGTCCTGTTTTCACGTTTCTCTAGGAATAAGCCAAAGTCAAAGCAAGACAAATTAGAGTCTCCAACTTTGTTTAAGTTTTTCTGAACTTCCACAGTCAAGACCTGAACAACCTTGAAAACACTGTTCATTCAATAGACTTTCAAGTAACATCAGCACCATAAGACAGACAAACCTTGGGTGGAGAGGTAAGGGCATTGGCACATCCTTCATAAGCATTGTACATCAATTTTTCCAAGTTCTCCAGATACTGTAGAAGGAGAACAAGCCTAAGCTGGTTGCTACTGTGTCCTTCATCGTTGTCTGCAGTAGTCCACTGGCTAACATCTTGGTCAGGGTTTAACGTATGGGCTGCAAGACTCCTAATAATACCTAAGCATTTTACCAAAACATGGAAAAAAAATAGTTACCAGAAGTACTTTATTTAAGTGTGTCAAGGGATAGCAATGATCTCTCAAAATCTCTCAAAAGTTAACAATAATTATGCAACTGCTCTTCTGCAATTACATTTCTTGATGTCAAAAACATGCTAAAAATCTATAATCACTGAAAAACAAAGCCACTGCACTTCTTGCCTTGGACACAAAGTTCTTAGCTGCTCAACCTTACAAAAAAAAAATCCCATGAAAATAAACTATATATTTTACATTACCTTCAATTGTTTGAAATGTATCTTGGGCTCTACCCAGAGGAGTTCGTAACTTCGAAAGAACAGTAAACTGAGCTGCTTCCCAAACAGCCCATTGCCAAAGAACAGCATCAGTCTTCAACAGATTACGAGGGATGGTTGGCTGATCTCTCTTATCTAGTCTTTGACAGCTATAGAATAATCTTTCTAACCAATTATCCTTCCTGAAAGAAAACATCAGCACATTAACACAAATTCACATGGCAACAAGTTTATATTGCACACACTTCAGCCCCCTGTTGCCCTCAAGTCTTTCATATGATTATTTCCAAGCAGCAATGTACATAGGCAATTATGCAAAAAAGGTGTGCATTTGAAGATACTTATAAATACTTCAGTAAATGACTGAAGGTAAATCAATGTAATTTGTAAACATAATTACAAATTTAAAACTAAATACGGTTTTGAATTGTTTACTGTAAATTCAACATCCATGGATTTCAGTTTTAAAAGTTCTTACCCAGTTCGGTGAGAGTTTCCATACAAAATAAAACTAATGACATCAGAGAAATCCTGTGGGTGGAATGTATTACTTGGAGCTTTGCTCATATGACTTCTTATAGCCAAAGAAATTTCTTGTATTTCTGTGTGGGTACGGTTACTACAGGAAGAGAGAGAGAAAACAACCCATGTTACAATGCACTTGAATACATCAAAGAAGTTGTGCAAAAAAGTTACACACACACACACGCAATGACTGGAAATAAGTATATTCTCTGGTGCTTTCAAAAGTTCAGGCCTGAGACAACTTGCAGGATGTAATATTGCCGAAGCTCTGGATAACATGTACCTTACGAGTATTCATATTTGCTACAAGAAGTGTTGCATAGTTTATCAAATTTGTTAATTACTTTGTGTACTACCTACTGTTCTTAGACCTGCAAAGTAAAAGAGATACAAGACACTCCATGCAGCCATACTTTAAAAATCAAAAAGCATGACAACGTTCAACTGGCATTATTCTTCAAATATGTCATTGAAGTTAATTTCAACAACTTACCTCAACACAACATCTAAAGGAATCGACTTCAGAAGTTTTCCAAAAGTTTGTCTTACACGAGCACCACTATGTACTAGTTGAACACGACACACATCAACACATCTGCATCACCAAAAAGGAAAAAGAAAGGTGGTAACATTTCCATTAACAGCATAATTCAAATATTATACAGAATTCTGTGCAAGTACCTTTGTAAAAGGTCATCTGGGAGGGAGGAAGACAGGGCATGGAGACTACTACATGCTTGAAGACAAATGTTCATATCATCCAGAAGGGCTGAATTAAGGAGTTGAAAGGAAAAAAAAGTTATTCTTCCTAGAATTAGGTAATTTATGCATTACTCTGTTTGCGGTAGAACATCTGCATACATTACAGTATAGCTGGCAGGAGACAGAGGCTTCAAGCAAAACTTCTTCATTGACTAGTTTTACTGTAAGCAAGTAAATGACTAGTAACAAAGTCGCTTGTGATAAATGTTCTCATGGGTCTTTTCCGACAGCTGACAGATTAGTCCTTCTATGGTCCCCATACACTGGTGTTGTACACAATATATTTCAATAGAAAAAAAGGAAGGTGAAGTTGTAACTCCTGGCCTTGGGAAGTTACTGCTCTTGCTAGTATTATGGTGCTAAAAGCATTTGTTCCCATATTTCTGTTTCCAGGTTTTGAAATCCAAAACAAACAATACATGACATTATGGAACGGTTCCATTGCTTTTGATAAAATATAATGCAATCTTACAAGTAAGATTTGGCACATCACTGACATTTTTGGTAGATGCTTTTCACAATTTCACAATCACAAATTGTTACTCAAGGACAATAAATTGTTTGCATAAGTAATAGGTAGGGATCCACTTGAGCAAAAATACAGGAGTGTAAGTTTTTGTGCAATACAAACTGGAAGCCTACCCAAAAGTAAATTAAACAATAAGTAGTTACAACTATCGGTGGTATATGACAAGGTCACTTAATTATGCCAAGTAAAAGACAGTTAAGTAAAAATATGTGATATCTTACTGTTTGCCAAAAGTCCTTTACAAAATTTATGAAAAGATGGGAGAGAAAATAACGGTGCATATGTTTCCGATTTTTTCATCAGAACAGCCACTTCCAAAGCCCATGTCATAAGTAGTTTCCTTCAAAAAACAAAAGTGTTAGTCACCCTATACAGTTACAGAAAGATATCTTTCAATATAACTTAAACTACTTCACATTACAGATGAGTATTGTACCAGAACACTTTTTTTTTTTTTTTTTTTAACAGCAGCTTTTGGAACATTAAAATGCTCCCTAGCTTTCACAACATGTTGGTAATACAGGGTTGTAACTATGGTAAAAGGGTACTACTACTGAACAAAAACCTTTTTTCAGTAAGCTTGGATAGCTCTGCTTTTACTGTATAGATCTTACGATGGCTTCAATTTTTATAATTTTCATGCCTAAAAATCAGCAGCTACTTTTTCCACAGGTATGTCATTATCAATGTTTCAAATAATAAAAAAAACCCAAATATCTGATTGGTTAAATTTATCCCAAATTTTACAACTAAAATTATCCTGGTTTCTGAATTAAGGCATTCTACTGGTAAGGAAAAAAAAAGCCTCCTGATTAGTAAGAAAACATTAGTTACCTGGTGTCTTGAGTAAGGTTATCCTTCTTAAGCAGTAGCCCCAAAAGGTTTAGTATGATTGAAAAATGTTTTTTTGTTGCTGTGGTTACAGTACTTATAACTGCTCCATCAAACAGAGAGGGAGAGGAAGAACTGAGGCTACTGGATATGAAATGGTCATGCCTGAAAAGGCAAGGAAAAACATAATATAAACCCACCCCAAGAATAGGGGTACTTCCTTAAAGTATACAAGAGAGGGGAAAAACAACAACAAAAAACACCAAACAAATGAGAACAACCAAAAAACCCAGCAGCAAAAGTTAACATGGTTACTGTGTGGGTGTACATTCTGTCAAAACCCACGTGTTCTGATCCCTAGCCGAAAACAACAAAGCGACAATTTGACATCAGTCCATGCAGCCCCATAACCTGGTTTCAACTGTGGCTGGTATCAAATGCATAGTGAAAAATCACCAGAACCAAGAAATGGATAGAGTAACAGTTAAACTAGTATATTCCCCTACTTCAGCAACATTTTGTAGTAATAAGTTCCAAAGTGTGTTTAAATCTGTTGTTTACATTTCATTACCTCTCCTAGATCTCACAGTAAGCAAAACAGTAAATAGTCTGTCCTTATTTACTTCAGTAGAGTTCTCCCTCAGTTATCTCTATTCAAACACAAGACTTCTAATCTGCCTTTGAATAAAATGCCAAATTTTAAGCCAGGATATGCTTTCTTGGCTGAGATACAGACTCCCTTCAATTAATGAAAGTAAAAACTGATTAGGGAAGTTGGAACAAAAGCTTAATTGTAATAGATTATTTAAATTCATCCCTTCAACAACATAATCTATTCAGATCAGTCCATCCTAGTGCTCTTAAAATACTGATGAATTATTAATCTTCATACCTGGAACAGTGTGAATATAACGTATAGAGTACTGCATACTGGACAGCAGGAAAATGAACTGCTATGTCACCATGAACAATCATCAGATTTTTACTCAGTAGTGCAAATACAGTCGGTGAAAGGGCCCACATCTATAAAACAACAGCAACAAACAAACATAATAAACAGGACCTATTTTTAAGTGTCATTTTCACACCATTAATTATTGTGTTTTGCTTCTTCCCACGGGAAATAATTTAACTCACTTTTCTGACCGTAATTGCAACTATTTTCTTTCCTCTTTTTAAGCAACCTGTTCAAAGCAGTATAAGTTTTTATTTGGAAAGGTCTGAAACCAAGGTTTTCATATGGCTGATATACCACCAGAGGACAACCTAAAGCTGCTTTTATTTGTCTTGATTTTTAAAAAGAATTACTATGACTATCTTCGAATCAATCCATTAATAACCCTGATAAGATGCTCCTCCCTAGAAGCTGTTTTTCCTTATGCACCAACTGGAGACACAATCCACCTGTTCAGTTTCCCCAAAGTTGCAATACTAAAGTTTTTCTACTAACACCTTAGGAAACAAATATGATCATTTTAATCATACATGTGCGCACTAATAGTGAAAGACATTACAGTATACTTTAAGTAAAAAATTGTTTTTAAACTTGTTGTACAAACTGTATCTGTAGAGTTTTTACTCACCCCAATTAATGAGTTTTTAGCATTTCCAATAGTACTTAGAGCACTGAGGTCAAATATAACAATAAACTTTGCATTATCCACATTGAGGATACGCTTCTTGAAAGAGTCATGCTGGATTTCAGAACAGGCATCAGGAAGATGTAAACTATAGAGAAGACTATTCAGAGCACAGGTCATTTCTCCTAGAATCAACCTATAAGCAGTCTCCAAAACAGGAATGTTCTTCAGGCTCAGTACGGCTTGGTATACAGCAAGGGCTGCTGCAACAACCTTGAGATTATAAAATAATTACAGTAATCATTGATTAGCATGAAATCATAACATATATTCATCACCAAAACTGAATTTAAAATTACGCTTCATTATCTATGAATAGCCTAGTCTGATACACATACCTATCTCCAGTTTTCTGTAATTAAGTACTACTTACTTGCAGAATCTGTTAATTGCTTTCCAGATCATCCACACAACACACCCGACTATGAAAGTCACATCAGCTAAGGACTTCCCTATCTGGTACAATGTCCAGCCTACCAATTCCTTATCTAAATGCCAAAACCAAGAACTAGCTGCATCTGCCTTTTCAGAAGTTTTATAGATATGCAGTTAGATTAAAAAAAATATATTTAAGATGAACAAAGTTTTACAGCTTAATAAATATATTCTAGGCAATACATGAAGGCTGTTGTAACACCTGCAGAAGTCACTTACTCTTACCTCTTTCTCCTTATGATAACGAAGAACAAGTAGTTTAGACTCTGGTATAAATAATTTCTCTACAAACGACGATGGTAGTTTTGTATTTATTTGTTCAACAATCTGGGGATAAAAGCCAAGATGGTAAGCATCTTCACCTGAATTAATTTTTATTAGAATAGATTATTTAAGATTAATTTAAACACTTTTTCTAGCTTATACACACTGTATCTAGAAAAATCAGCTTCCCAGCAATGCAAGTACGTTGTATTTGCTTTCCCAAATTCACATTCAGAGAATTAGTTATTTTCAGGCTTTAACAGCACAGCTGAGAGCTAAAAGTTGCACAATTCATTTAGATCAATGCAGGTTTAAGAGTCTGTGGCCTACACATGGAGCTATATATATTGACGAAGTCTGATTTCCCGCATCATGGCATCAGTAGATAAATAGAACATATTATGCACTAAGATTCTGAAATTCACCAGGTGGTGTGGTGTTATCAACTGCAGAGGCCAGAGAATGGCACTGTTCAACAGTCAAGCCAGACGGGGTGGAAAAAACAACCAACCACCCCTCACCAAAAAAACCCAAACCAAACCAAAACACCACCCCACAAACCACAAAACACGAATGCTCAGGCTAAAACTAAACACCATGATCTACAAACCAAATGCATAAAAAAAGCTAGCAGCAGATGCTTTACAGAAAACACAAGCATTTAGAAGAGGAATTTCTTGCTTCTGATCAGGAAGGGAAGAGTTTTGAATATTTAGTACACACAGAAAAACACGCAAGCTTGCTCAGAAAATAGTATTTTCCAATGTGAAAACCACAGTAATAAAAATATTTACAAACCAGTGTCAACAGATTCAGAACTGAAATGATATAATCCGTGCCACAAGTCCGACAGTTTTCCATTTGATCTAATCCATACGTGATGACCATGTCACAGTGTATGGTCATACTTGGATCTAGGCTGCCAAGTAAAACACCAACACACTCATTGGCAGCTGTAAGTACAGCTTCAGAAAAGAATACTTGGTTCGCTGTAGTCACACATCTCATTACTCTGTACAGCACCTGGAAAATTAAAAACACACCTAAATTAAACTCCATTAAAAAAAGAGTCAAGGACTGCATGCTATGTAATAATATCCACATCCATTTGATATCCCATCCATTACCTACTCTGCAGCTTGGTAAATTCTGTCAAAAGAATATTCTGAATAATGCACATCATGGCACTACAGAAGAAAAAACAAACCTTCAATTGCCTGGTTTCCTAGTCAGTTGAAAGCCTAGAAAACCTAAATTCATTATTCAGAATTCTGTTCAGTTCCAACTGATGTCAACAGAACTCCTCTTGTAAAAGAGAGACTAGTGTTCTTTCTTGAGCTTTTGTCACAAGAAGCCTCTGCAGATTAAGACACAAGTTACATCACTGTCCTGGCTTTAATTGGAAAACCCATACATTTATTTACCCAAGAAGTTTTGTCCCTCACAGAATGTCGCAAGGGCATAAATTCCAGTTGTGCAGCTCACGCAGCAACAAGATTCTGACTGCTAGCATTTTTTTTTTTTAATCATCCACATCCTCTAGAGTTCCTGTTACGGAAGTGTAACAGCTATTAGCATATTATATAATATTTATTATAAGTTTACACTATCCCATCCTATACTTTAGAACAAGTGGACTTTGCTATCAGATTTGCTAGATACAATTTCAGCACAGACTAGAAACTCCTACGTTTTATAAATACAAACTTGTAATTTGAGTTCAGTTTTTATACTGTCATAACAATCTGAATAAATGGTAACATTATGGTTACAAAGACAGGTAACACATGCATAAACCTAGCTGCATGAAATTAAAACACCTAAAAAAAGCTAGTTTATGCTGTATGACTCCCATGTGCTGCTATCACAATCTATACCCTAATATTTAATAAAATTCTTCCAGTATGTTTCTTTAAGAAAATACATTTCCTCAAAGCTGAGCATATATATACATATTCATGTAAAATTCACAAAACCCAAACAAACTCAGCAGTGAATAGCATCACTATTTGGTGATAAATTATGTCAGCAGGAAACAAGAAGAAAAACTTGAATTCTTACATCAGTTACATATGCTTCTGTAATTGGTGGCCCTCTAATTGGGCTGAAGCGTTCCCCAATACTCCTCACCACAGTACTGAAAACCCGAAGCAGCGCAGCCAGTTTAGGTAGTGATACCGAAGGAGGAGGAATATCTTCATCTACTGATTCCCCTGAAGCCACATGGCTGAGGTCCTACAGTATAAAAAACGTATATATCAGTACATAGCATTAACAGTTATAATACATGCATAAAAGATCAAAATATGAGATGGAAAATACTTCATCTATTTTCCAGACATATTATAGGTACTATCCTCTGTCTCTAACTTCACATACATAAGATGGGATATAGACACAGAATGGCAACGAGCATGTCACAGACCAGTAAGGAGATACTGTTTGTTAGTTTAGCGACTGAAACAGTGTATGCAGACTGTATCTTGTAAATTAAAACAGAAGTTTATAATGTTCCCGGCCCCTGGAACAGGATCATCCATATTGCTGCTGTCACAACAGCTGTCTGCAAACTTTTACCACTCTCCCAAACAATTCCCATCCACAAATTGAGTCAGGATGTTCGAGTGGCTATTCCCATCACACTGTTTACATGCAGCTACCTTGATCTGGAGATCCTGAGTTTACTAGCAGGGTACTTCATGCCAGCTGGCATCAGTGCCTGGGAACATTCCCAGAAGTGTTGATCTCATTACTATAGATATAGCCTTGGTCTACCCCACTGCGAGATAAACACACACTAGCTGGAACCACCTCCTCCATGGTTTAAGTTAACACAACGTTGTCTTAAAACTCTTCCGTGACTAAGAATACACATGTTGTCCAGTTCAGCAGCCAAGCTGATAAGCAGCAATTTACTGCACTGACTAATCACTTTCAGCCGTGCGCCTACAGTCGCAGTAGTGCAGGTTTCTGTGGACTTGACGCTGCCAAAGAGGTCTATGAATCCTAACTCTTAAAGCTGTACCTTGGTGTATATATAGGTACACTAATAAAATCAATTTCTTTCTTCTGCTTTGAGGGAAACAGACTATGCTGGAAATACGATTTCATCTATAGGATCTGCATGTTAACGTACATAATATAGCATAATCTACTTATAAGCATATATACATATGAGCACATATACCTTAAGACAACACTCCCCCCGCCAAAAAACCCAAAACTTCCTTTATTGACACCGCCAGATAAACTCTATGCTCTGTTAACTAAGCAAAGGTTACAAAGTCAAAATCAAATATGTTAAATTAACATACTTTAGTTTTCTATCAGTTCCTGGTACATGATTTTGTGCACAACATAATCTCATAAAAAAAAAGAAAAAAGACATTTACCATTAATCTAAGAATCCCTCTCCCTGCGGTAGTCACTACTTCTAAAAAATTTCTGAAGCTGGGCAATTAAGAGAAAATACCAAAGAAAGACTGCAAAATGTCTTCATTGCAGTTTTTTTTAAAATTAAGGCATTCCTGCTTGGTTAATTGTTTTCATTATAACATTATATTGTCAATCAACAACGGCTGAAAGCCTGGTTCTGATACTGTTTAAGTAGTTCATGAGGATTCGTGTGGAATTGTCATTGTACGTGCCATAACTGTACTCTATAATTTGATCCCATTTTCCCCAGGAAAACCATATAATGTTATTTTCTACAAGTGTAATGCCATCCATAAGAACCACAGCTGTGGATTTTTTAAGAAATCTGTAACAGTTAACATGGTATATACCATAAAGTCTCATTTACCTCAGCGTAAGCTTCCATATCTTCTAAAAACTGACCCAACAGCGTGGTAGAAAAAGTAAGATCAGCCACCCAAAAGGGCTCCAAACTCTGCAGCCATCCTGTATAAAAATACCAGGGCAATTAAAACAGGGAAACAGGGTAACACATGAAAATTAAATTTTAGTTGCATATTGCTGAGCTAAAAGTTGCTAAGGTAGAGAAAGTCACCTGCATGAAAGCTTTTACATAAGTTGTTTTTAAAATAAATATAAATTTCATTTTCCTCTTTTGTCCCTTTGACAAATCCATTTTAAGGTTCAGTCCTGTCCCATGGCAGTTAAACATTAAGGACAGAACCTAGGGCTGACACAGGAAACATAACAGACTTGCTGTGAATAACTCCAAGACAACTGCTACAGCTATACGAAAAAGTTTCCAGTTTCTTAAATGCCAGTACAGTATCTTTACCACAAGGATTCTTTGTAAGCACACAGGAGAAAGCATTCTTTCACAGAGAACATATTAAGATGTATAAAATTATTAAAAATTGTTTAAAACTTACACGAAACAATTTAGGTTTAAATGTAGCCTGAATAAAGCATCCCATTTCTCCAGATATAGCATAATATGGCAAATGCAAATTTACTAAAAATTTGGAACAAGGTCTCTTGTTACATAGCCAGAAACTCACTTTGGTTTTATGTCAATCTCCATGTCAGTAGGACCAGACTAGTGTAAGTAAACCCACATCATCTGCAACCCAGTGGACTATATTAGTGACTCTTTAGCCAAACTTACCAGACACCTGCTGCGTCAATGAAGGTTTCTGAGTGTGATCTATATGCCACCCAACCAATATGTCCACTGTGTCCTGGAAAGCGATTTTGAAAAAAGTTATTTACCCATTTTGCTGCACCAGCATTTATGTGAGTAAGGAAACACAGAGGATAAAGTAAGCTTACCCTAAAATTGGTGCTGAAAATGTGTGGGTAGCATCGGGACACCAAAAGGATGCACTTGACACATTTGCACAGTAACTCTGGTGTATCCACATTTTCTAGAATGGACTGCAAGCTGGTCATCACAAGCTAAAAAGTAAAGCAAAGCCACTAGACATAACACTTCATTAAAACAACATACAAAAAAGTAATGATATTAGACACAGATTTATTCAGTGTTGAACACTTTTCAAACTACTCTGACTCAAACAACAGAAGCATCTTAATACTCTTTCTGCAGGAAGAAAAAAAATGTAAAAAGCATCACATACTGCATGAAAATAATAATTTCAAGTGGGCATTTGTTTGAAATATGACAGTCAGGTTCAAGGCTTGGGGACACCACATTCTTTAATTCTTCAGCCACAGAACAACTAGTTGTTTTAAATTCCTGTTTCTCCTGCTGAAGTTTTTTGGCTCTGTAAAGTAAATATTACACTGGAGCACAGACCTGGATGTAGTTGTTCTACACCCAAAATACAGACTCTAAAACTTGAACCAGAGGGCCAGATTTGTCTGCATACATCCTACATCTAATTACAATTCAGGTTAGAAATTGTAAATAGGAGGGGTAGCATAAAGTAATCAACAGGTTGGATTTTGTGTACCACTCCACTTGAGTTCTCTTTTTGGTCACAACAAGGTTCTTCCTCTTGGATCTGCAATATATACTAAAAAGTCACTTCAAAATACGTATCATCCTACAAAGGCTTGACATTCCTTTCCAATGTAATCAGAATCAAATAATTCCTTTGGTCAGAAAGTTCCCTCCCAGTTATTATATTTACTATGTTAACATATCATTACTTATTGTTCATTCCAGTTTAAAAAGTTGATTCAAGCATTGCACTGGAAAAAATTAGTAATAATCCTGTTTTAACTTGTAGTCTTACCGGCATCAAAGATGAAAAGGCTTTCTTTTCTCCTACAGTCTCTAATGCTTTGTAGGTTGCACACAAATAAAGAAGTTTAACTTCATCTTTTGTGGATGAGCTGAATTTGCTAAAAATCCATTTAAAGATCTTCTCAGCCTCGTAGCTCAGAGAAGCACAAAGAAGGCCAAGACAGCATGCTCCTTCCTGTCTCAGTTCTTGAAGCAGTTTGCTACTGTATTTTTGGGGAGGAAAAAAAAAAGTGGGATCTCCAGACATGACAGCAGAACACAAGAAACCACAAACAAATTGAAGTATTTCCTAAAGCAGAAAAATATATGCATGAATGAAGCTTCTTCTCTCCTACTTAATGGCAGCAGTGATGAAACTAAAATAAAAATAACCTGAAAAACTCTGTGAAATATTTTTTCTATGGAATACATCAACTTGAATAAAAGCATGCAACAGATAAGCCATTCTACTCGCGACACACTACCCAAGGAAAAAAATTCTTAACATACAACTGACTTTGGATAATAACAATGAACTAAACACCAAAAATCCCATCGACATCTAAGCTCCCTCTACATATGCTCTTAGTAGGATGTAAATTAATTAAATCAGGTTGTAGAAAACTTAATCCAATTTGCAAGCTAGACAACCACAGCAGCGTACTACTACACGCAGGTGATTAAACATAGCTGAGACAGACTTCATATTACCTACAACACAGAAGCCACGCTTGTGTATTCAAATTGTCTCCATGTGAAGTGTACTTTAGACAGTCTAACAGTCCTGTTGATGTGCCTAAGAGTCTTAATTCTCCCCCAGTTCAGTCTTGTTACTGCAATGTCACACCCATGCAAAATTAGTGAATGAATTTCTTTCAGTCTTTGCCCCCTCCATTACATTTCTACACTGAAATCCAAACTTAAAACTGAAGTTATTTTTCCTCTTTAAAACCTTCAAACCATTTAGCTTTTCCAGCTTACCTTTCATTGAGTACATCATGAATGGCAGTCAGGATATTATCCAGTTGTTTAATTAGTACCTATAATACAGGATATATAAAAGCATAAGCACAATAACGGCACGATAACTTCTGCAAACTAGGTCCTGTTTACACCCACATTAAAAACACCACTGCCAATTCTGTTTGCCAATAGACTACTATTATGCTTCCCACAGCCACTGCAGACAGCATGAACTATATTAAGCAATACTGCAATATTATCCTACATGTTATATTTCATATTTATTTACACTACCCACAAAAATACACTGGCAGCCTGCTATCACTGTTTGTTCTAAGTTTAGTTCTTGCTGATAAGATTACATCACAAACATAAGATTCACCATCCAGCTCACCAGTAGCATCTACTGAAGACCTAGTCTCCTATACTTATAAACAATCGTATCAGCAGAATATTTAATTGATCAGATAGTAGAATCTGAAGTATTTTCTCCTTAGGCAATCCGGACTCTCAGAGAAACAGAGTATTATTCTGGGGAATGAAAATTATCGATGAACCGGTGCTTCTTAGTAAACATAACCAGAAATACTTGTTTTGCTAATATGCACTAAAGAAACCCAACACATCAGTTAATTGAGTTGTAAAATACTACATTAGCTGCAACTGTGTATAAGATGAAGTAGTCTTCTTGACAAGTTAATAAAAGCTTTGTTCTCTTTTCTTCAGAAAGATATTAATCTTCAGCACCACGGACATTATATAGTGTTTGTTGTTGCGTTTTGAGTAACATCACTCTTTTGGGAGTAGAAGTGGGGAGAGAAAGAGGTTCACATGCTTGATTCCTCAGAACTCACAAGGACATTTTAAAAATGTGGCTGGTGTTTGCAAGACGTTACAAAAGAGACAGGAGAAGGCATCTATACAACTTAGGAGCTGGAATACTATGTCATTACATGACAATGCCACTGCCTAGTGACTTTTACTACTTTGTTGAACACACATTTCGACCCTGAGAATGAAGAGAACTCTGCTAAACTGCACTTAATACTGTCAAGATCTGCAGGAGCTACTGCTAGGTTAAATACTGTCCATTAAAAAGTTTTAGGCTTGACATCGTGGATATCACTTGACATACGGTCTTGTTCTCATTGGCAAGCTGGGAGAAGTTTAAAGAAAAGTTTCTCAGTGAAAAACTTTTAACATTCTGATCACTAACAAAGTTTGTCACCACCGAGTTAGATATTCGACTGGCAGTTCCAACAGGGTCTGATATGCCAATGAACTAAAATAAAATGCAGTTACAAAAAAAAAACCTAGGGAAAAAATGCATTGAGAATAATGGAAGTAAATAAAAAAAACAGCCATGGAATAATTGTGGAAAGCATTTACTCCCCAAACCCTTGTACAAACAAGGATTTAGTTTCAGAGGAAAGCTGAAGTATTAGCTAGGCTTGCACATGGTCTGCTTATACCTAGGTCCACAGAATAGGTAAGCCTCAATATTTAAGTGTCATGACTTTTGGAAAAAGAGCACAATTACCATTGAATAATTAATACATAACGAGAGAATGAACCAACTTCTTATAAGTATGGATAAATGCATAATTCACAACCGAAAGGTTGCAGCACTGCGTGTAAGTGAGCGGCACAGTATTAAACCATCACTTCCTGTTTTTTTAATACTTGGAGAACTCCTAAGCTCTCCAAAACAGTGAAGGAGATGTGTCAGATTAAATATTCTTAATACTGCACTTCAAAATAAGTAATATTAAAAACGCATACCCACAGTGGGATACTTCCCCCCCAACCCCAAATCCTTAAGAATCACCTGAGGACACTAAGGAGTTCAACAACCCATTAAAAAACCCAAAGATCTAATGAAAACAAAGATCCTTTTGTTCTATTCCCCTAAAAGGGAATACACATACAAAGTTGTTTAGCTGGAAAGCTGAGTTAACTCTAAGATGAGCTATTCACAAGACTGTAGAAACATCTGTGTATTTTGTTTAAAATACAGAAACAGTTCTTGAACAAGACAACAATACATTTTACTTTTCTCTACTTCCTTGTTGAAGAATCCAGAGAATATTGCTAAGATGAGGCAAAAAGCCCCATACACATACCTTATTTATTGCTACAGTGCATGACTTCAATAGTTTGCTTTAAGGCAATATGTCCCAAGGAATCAAGCAATAACGAGTTTCCTGAATGCTGGAAAAAGGGCAGGCAATCCAGAAATACACTTTCCTTTGTTATGGAAGGAAAGTCCCTGTATGTAAGATATTCCTTGCAGATATTTCTCAATACTCAGATTTTTAGACAGTTTTATAAAACAAGAAATACTCCAGTGCTACAGAAAAGAATTACTAACCAGTTTATTATCTGGTTGCTGGATGAATTCTTTCAATTGCTTTACAGTAGCCAGTCTTCGGTCTCTGTCGTCTTCCCGAGTAATCCTCCGAAGAAGATTTGACAGTCGAGACTCGTCAGAATAAGACAACGATCGCTCTGAAGAAGAAAAGGCAATTATTTCTTTCCTCTACAGCATTTGATCAATAGTATCTGTATAGTCTGAAATGTGTATTTGTGGACTCAATAAGTCATAACAGTAATTTGAGAAAAAAGTAAAAAAAAAATCCTGATTTGTTTTAAAGCTACTATAAGAAAAATTAAATGTAAAATCTAAGTTAGCTACTAAAATATTTCATTTCTTCCACTGGACAGCTCAGCACCTGGGTAAAATTCATTCAGAACTAAGCAGAACTGTTTTACTTCTACACAAAAACCTGGATTTGGTTCCCTTCTACATAAATGGAACTATAAAAAGGTGGGGGTGTGGTAAGGTTAAATCAGATTTCTGACTGTATATATAAACAAAAATAATTCAACAAATAATATTTAAAGAAAACCTTGTGGAATAAACAAGCTGCTTCTTGAAGCAAAGAACCAAATTTAAGCTCAAGCATCTACCAAGAAACAGGATTTTCTCCACCATTTTGCCAGAAGAAGTAAGATTATGAGCAGTTCTCTGATAGCTAGCAGGGTTCTGCTTTGCAATGGAGAACAGAATGACTCTTCCTTTATTGATGAACAAAAGTATACAGGTGTGTAGGGGTGCAGCGGCTACCGAATTAAGTGGATAATACAGGAGAATTAGCATCTTCCAAAGAAAACATTTCATTAAAGTTGACCAATAGCACTATTGATACCAGTGAAGGTCACAACTCTGTCTACCTGATTTAGGTACCAATTACAATGAATTCGCATGAATAATTCAATTCCCTTATTTGCAAAAAAGAAATAAAGTTTCTTTTGAGAAGTTTAACATTAGATGTTTCACAGTGATTAAAATTAGAGGTTTCATGGAACATGATGAGTTTTTTTTAGTCACCAAGCCTCTTATAAGAACACCCAAGACAACTAAAGGCAGCTTTTTTCTCCAGTATGTTACACATCAGTCATCTGATGGAAGCAACCATAAAGGCAGCCTGGTTATAATGGAAAAATACTGACAAATGATGGGAACTGCAGCCTTGGAACCTGGAGCATCCTTGAAGGGCAGCTGGGCACCTAAGAACCTGAGACATCCTGAGATACCCTTGATAAGCACAAACCCAAGAAAATGCAGCAACAACCTTATTGTCTAGAAAGGAGAGAAATAGACTGTAATGGTGGAAAACATCCTCGGAAGGCAGGATTCTGCAACAGCTACTGGCTGCTCCAGCTGGAAAGAGAGACTGGGAACACAAACATTGGTCTGAGAAAATAGAAAACAGCACCATCTGTTGCCTGTTCCAGGTGAAAAACAGTAGTTAGTAAGAGCTGCTGGTGGCTCCAAGGGGTTGCATCCTAAGAGCCCTTACGTCTTAACAATAACTCGCTTTCCACCCAAAATGAAGCTTCTCCCCAAGAGCTCCCCCTGCAAAGACTTCACTATGCAAGATCTCCTGGACAGACTGGACCCGTGCTGGGAACACCCGACTGACTCCAGGTTCCGTGATGCAGATCATCGCTGAAGTTTTTCTGTCACCAACTGGCACCACTCCTAGGAGGTCTGGTGAGTGCTGTACCAGTAATACTTTGAACAGTGTATATATATAGGTGTGCATGTAAGTAAACAATCCTAAGTATATACTTGCTTTACTAGTGGTAATTTGTAGTAACTTGTAATGAAGAAATTTAAGAAATAGAGAAACCTTTGTGTACTTGTATATTACAAAATCCTATGAACCGACCCACAGGCCAGTAAGTCTTATAGATCATCATCTACAGGACAGCATGTCTTCTGTATTAAAATCATGAAGAATGTTCTCAACCTTATTTTCATGTCTTTATTTTTTACATTTTAAAAGAGTATGAATAAAATAGGCTTTGATGATCTGTTTCTTGCCAGGCACCAGTTTAAGCAACTCATTTTGAAGACACCTGACATTCTGAAGGATTAGGCAGGCTTAGCAAACATTAAAATAGCAGTAAGAGTCTGAAGGATCGAATCTACATTTTGTTCCTAGCTAGCACAACTACACAAGACATGTCGAGATGTTATCTGACAGGCATGAAAAGCACCTGTTTTAAGATGTCACTGATTTTACAGAAGACTAAGGCCTACATATCCATTTAGGAAGAACTAAGATTCTTGCCCCTTGCTTTATCTAGAAGCCAGAGCCTTCAGTAGTGGACAAAAAGCCAGATGTCTGGTGGGAAACATACAAGAAATCATGAATAGCAAAGACACCTTTTGAAGAAGTATCTGAAGTGTTCCTGAGTGATGGTACCAGACTAATAGTGACAATCCCTGCTAGATGATTGCTTGCATCTGAAGATCTCCTTGTATTTCTGCCCACAGCTGAGCTAGCAACTGTAGTCCAAGGCTTACCTGCCAACAGTTAATACACTGCCAAACTTCAGAAAGATGGACCTAGTGCAGTTACTGACCCCAAAAATATACCAACCCTGGAGAAAAAAAGAAAAGGACTACCAGGAAGAATGCAGCCTGACCATGGGTGTGCCATGCCTACTACCATTTTCTTTAAAACCTAGACAGTAGTAGGTCACCAGACCAAGGAAAAAAGGAAATTTTTGAGAGTTCAGATACAAAACATATGCAAACAAGAATGAAAGTTCTTTTAAAGCTGGGTTACAATGGAAACTAGCACAGACCACAGTACACAAAATAAAAAGCGCAACTGCAATCCATCAATGATTCCACGTAAAAACTCTTCTGCTAGGGAAGTAGTTTTCTACATTACTGAATGTATCTTGAAAACTTAAGCTGAACCAAATTTACACATGCTTATTTCACTATTAGACCATCTACATATGAAGCCTCTCAAAATAGCAATTTGAATAGGTTGTTGAATAATTAAATGCATTGGCCACCCCATACCACAGTCCTTTCCAAAACAACAGATGTGCCTCATGAGAAAGAAAACTGTTCTACAATATTCCTAGGGTTGTACTCTACCAGCACTAACCTGGACCAGAGACACACAGCACACATTTCTGTCACTCCCACTTTGTACTGACCTCTGCCACTCAGCGAGCGAATGGGAGGCTACACCAGCACAGCTGAGTAAGGTCACTAGAAACTGCTCTTGAAGGGCAAACCAGGATGCAGTGGTTTGGAAATATTTACAAAAAATATTTTTCAGTAACTTTTTATAAAGATATTCTAGGTCTTTGTAAGGTCCCTAAAAAAGTTCCCCCTCCTGTCCCTAAAAAAGCTGGTTGACTCTTCAGTGTTAGATGAAAAGTCAGCAGTAACTATAAGCCTTGAATTACTTAAATCCATAACTTGCAACTTATTAGTGTTATCTTCTCTGCATTTATCTTTTTCTTTGTAATCTCTTCATGGAAAACTGTAATTTATTTTGAAATACAGTTGCACTGTGCTACATACAAAAACATCTTAAACCCAGAACTGTATAAATAGAACTAACACCATCAAGGTTACTGCTACGAGACACACATTTAACTGCTGCCAGAACAAGACATACTGTTCAAAAATTAATAAAAACAAAAGTTGCTTTTAGTAGAGATCTGATGAACGTTGGTATTAGTCCCTAAGAGTGTGAGCTGTCTGTTGAGCCATAATCATAACCTAAAGATAAATAAAAGAATGATAAACTAATCAAGAGCATGACTGAAGCTGTACTAATCAAATCACTAGTTAATGAACACCAGTATGACTTCCACTTCGTGAAAAATCCATGAGGTCTCAGCCACATGCTAACTCACAGAAGACAGCTACTGTAAAAATTGCTTCATGTACACATAAACAAACAAGAAAATATAAAAAAAGAAAATAAGATCCTGTTGCAACATGATCTCACTGTATTTTGAACAAGACATGAAAAATCAAAATGACTTGCTGAAACCTACAAACAATTACAAAGACAGCCTAATTAAAAAGGAGAAACTCTTGAAATCTGACATCTAGAGGACAGAATACAAGTCACAGGCAGGGTCTTCAGTCATCCAAAATTATAGTTCTTAACATTTTAAGGATTAAAGAGGTACTCACATACGTAGGAGGCCAGTTTTAATTTTCTGCCAGTACTAACAGTAAATTCACGCACTAGCCCACTACCGAAAGTATCATTTACACAGAGCTCTCAATTAGACAATTCTCTGTTTCCTCCACAGACATAATTTAAGACACTAAAAGATCAAGACACCAGAATGGTATTATAAAGTCTTGAAATTAACCCATACCAAAGATCAGACTTCGCAACACTCATGTCATCACTTGCACCTCAGTCCTTCCACCCACAAAGCACACAACATTCTTTTTTCACCTTTTGTCACCTCTGAAATAGAAATTCCTGAGGAGAAACACCGTGTCCTCATATGTTTATGATGTGGCTGGTATAAAGCAGTCACAGTTTTTGTCAGTGGCTCCACTACCACTTAAACTAAGTGATGCAATAAACAACAGTGCTCAGTCCTAACAAAGTTTCTATTTTCATTCAAAAGTCCCTGGAATATTTTTTTTTTTAACTATGATTTAAACCCAAATAGCAAAAGCACAAGTCCAGCATTCTTGCACCCTCCTGCAACTCCAGATTCCCTCTCCTTGCATCTCCCAAGACCCTGCCCACATTCTTATGATGCCTCTGGTTCCCCCCTGGCTTCTAATCCTCAGCTGAGCAAGAGGGAGCATGAATTGTTGCTGGTTCAGGAGTATGCATCTACTACTGACTAACCAGCTGGTTTGATGTGATGACTGGTTGACCTGCAGGCCAGTGAGAACAGGTAACGGCTGAGCTCATTGTCACGGGTTTTCTCACACTAGGACTCATTAATAAACAACTTTTCAACAAACCAAAGAGCAAATTCTCCTCCTTGGAGCCCTCGAACTCTTAGCCAAATCTGGTTACCCTGAATAAGGGTTTAAAACTTATTTAAGGGAAACTGAAAGATTGACAGCATAAGCCATACAGTCAAGAGATGTGCCTAACCTATGGAGGAATGCTCAACACAGGGAACAGTAAATACAAGATGAGAGTTTCCATCGGCATCATCTAATCATATATCACAAAAAAATATCTGTATAGATTGCCTAATCATAGTGAACTTCTTTTCATATTCTGAACACAAGAGAGATTGCTAGAAGACATCCTCTTTTCCTGTAAGTCTGCGGTATCCTTACCCTGTGATTTCCTCATGTCTTTTGTGGCTAAAGCACGATTCCCATGCGGAACACTTGTAAAATCAGGATTGGTCACATTGTTAACTCTCAGCTCTTGCCCCAACGACTTCCGACCATAAGTATTTTCCCCAGATCCTCCATTGACACTGTATCCACCTGTGGAAAAACCAACATGAGATTAAAATGGGCTATCAGACCATATATTTAGTAGGGTAGTATGTTACGAGTTATTCTATTCATATGCAAATTAGCAGCCCTATCCTCTACCACCTTCTTTAGCTTCCTTTCTTCACATGAAAAAATGTTTTGTTATGCCCTGCAAGTTTCCAGGTCACATATTCAGAACCTAATCAGTCTTTTTTTGAAGCATATGAAAATCCCTCTATTGCATTGACTTTGTTCACGGCCATTTTGGGGCAAAAACATCGATTTTGTAGCATTTGGGGGTTTCTTATTATTACTTTTGACCCTGTATTTTACAAGGCCCTTCATGTCAAACTGCTAGTACACATGATTAGATACATTCACTTCCTTGCTTCTTGATTACGCACATCAAATTTCCACACTGTTTTTGTTACAAAGGCCACCACATAGGCTCAGTAAAACGGAAAAAAAAAAAAAAAAACGAAGAAAACTTTTCAAAAGCCACAGGTTATTTATATGTACAGACTGAACACCTCTCCCTAAACACACAACAGTCAATATTTTCATGCACTAATACTAACGTTATCTTAAATTAAACTCAATCCTACATACTCCCACTCAAGATACACATGGCACATCTCTGGTAACAATAGAAAATTGAGGTAAAACTGTCATTTTGTGTAATGCAATTACTTTTACTCCTAGACTCACAAGAATTTACATACACAAATGTTGAAACCAAAGATCTCTCTAGTCTGACACTACTTTGAGGGGCAAGTTCTCGAGCCTGCCCAATATTTCATTCAATGTATCATAGCTCACTTTTGAGGCAGTTGTGCACACAGCTTTCTGAAGTACCTTCCCTGTCTAAGACAAGGAACAATCAACTAATAAAATTAAATCCAGAACAACATGAGATATGCAAGACTTCTTTCAGAAAAGTTACTTCCACAATTCCACCTGCATCAGTGAAAGAAAGGCTGGGGAAAAGGAAAGGTGGCTTTCTGTAAAAAAGATGCAGCCTCCTGAGGCTACAGGATGGATTAAGAAAAAAAAAAAAAAGTTGAAACATCGAGGTGAATCCAGACTTTAGCAGATGTAAAGAATGTCATATTGAAGTCAAAGCTTTTAACATAAAGAAGCTGTGAACTACCAGCAGAATTTTGTGCATTTCTATACACATGGGACTATCCTACCATTACAGAAAATCCTGTGCAAAGTCTCAGTTGTAATTAGATAATTATAATTAAAGTAAAAAATTATTTTTTTATTTGTGTATATTTGGATTTGCAACATTAAACTCAATTTTTAAACATAAACTAGCATGTGTGCCACCTTGATGTTATTTTGTCATAACAAACCAACACTGTCCTATGAAGGAAATTACTTCTAACAGCAATAATCACAAATTCAAAGCAACAAAGATTAGTTTAACTGAATATGTCAGATAATCATGTTTTCAGACCACAAATATTAACTAGCAAAAACAGACATATACTACCGGAGCTCTTAAGGTTATTTCATACTTCCCCTCTAGCACATAAAATATCCCAGGGGCTTTGGTTGTCTGCAAAGGCATGTAGTATTCACTATAGCATATTTGACATTATTTTAAATTAAACAAACACAAACCTATATTCTCCCACTGGACATATAGTTGGTACATCTTTGGTAATAATATGAAACACTGTCATTTAATTAAAAAACAGCAGGGCAATCAGGTTTTTCAGCAATAAGGTTGCAAATATTACATTATAACTCTCCCCAGTTACCTCCTGGTCTGAAAAGTTTTTGAAAATCCTAATATATACAAATGCTATTAATTTCCCTTTAAATGCTAAATCTGACATCAAATAAGAACATGATCAGCTATGTCATTGTTATTAATTTTAGCATAAATATACAGGTACCATGACATACAAATAATAGTGCAGTATCTTTTTAGCAGTAAGGACTCAGAGTACATCATAATTACAAATCAAAAGGGAGGTAAGTGTCACAGGGAGAACATCTCATCTATAAGTAAAAAGCCAAGAGCCTTCTTTAAAAACTTCTATCTTCCAACTTCCTTGTCTTGTTCCGAAAATAAAGGGGAGAGATCTAATTGCAGTCTTCCACTAGTTAATGTGATGAGTTTTATAAAAATAAAGAAGAGCCAGGCTAATCTTACAGATACAGAGCAGAAGTACAGGAATCAAGAGTCAACAGTCATAAGCTGCAGCAAGGGAAATTTGAACTGGATATGAGAAAACAATTATTTATCAGGAGAGTGGCAAAGCACTAAACAGGCTGCTTAAGGGACACTGCAGAAACTCCCATCATTGGAGGTTTTCAAACCTGAACAACTCCTAGAAATTATCAAGTTGGAAGTAATTTTTATTATGAGTACCAGAAACTAGGGGAAGGGGGCTGTAGAATCTCTTCTCAAGGATTCTAGGAATTTATGACATGGTTATCCAGGACAGAAAAGCTAGATGTTTTTAAAATGAAAATTCCACGCTGGCAGACTCCAACAGTTTAAGTGAAAAATTTTAGGAAACAAGGAAACTATTCTGTAAGTTTACATGTTTCTCCAAAAATAAAAATGAACTAGAGAGACTTGGAATTTGATTTTATGGTACAGAATATCCTAATCATCCCTTTTCAAGTCATACCTGAACAAAACAGCATAGTTAAAGTGCTGAGCTAGCAGAGACATGCCCTGTAAGATAGAGTACTTGAGGGAGAGATAAGTGCATTTTTCTTTTCAAATGGCACTTTCCCAACAACCTCAGGAACTACCTTACTGAATTTGTCCAGAACTTACTATTTCAGTATCCTGCCAGTATGTTCTTTAAATTCTAGCACACTTCAAAGTGTAAGAATAACCTACTATGCCAATCTGTGTAAAACACAGTAAAGCTCCCCACGTTAGCAGACACTCTGACAAATATACTCACTTTCTAAGCAATTCCTCTGTTAAGGTTAACCAAATCTTAAGGTTCTCAAGGTATACAGATAAACAAATACCCGTTTCATGCTCCTGCCTCCTACTAACAGTACCTAAAAAAAACAACTTTGCAGCAGCACACCCAGCTGTAACTTCCCCTAAGATGTAGCAATTCTTTGCAGAGAGTTACAGGGCAGAGAAGTAGGGTGAGTGCAAATGCTTTTCAGGTTCCTGAAAAAAACCTCCCACACTAATCTCCCTGTGAGATTTTTGGGGTTTTTGAGTCTGACCTGCCTGAAGATTTATGTAGCCTAAAAAGTGACTCTGCAGGTAAAAAAATCTTCCTATTTGATACCTTGATCTGGCAATTAGAAATATAAAATCAGAATATAGATTTCTTTTTCATAAAGATGAAAAAACGTGACTAAATTTTCAGCTGTTCTCTACAGAAAGTATTTCTATTCTAAAAAAAAAAAACAAAAAACCAAAAAACACACACCAGAAAAAATTGTATGAAGCATACATCATGCAATTTATATGAAATCAGATTGAGGCACATAGAGGTAAGAATTCCCATTAATGACAAAACATAGATACGATTCCCAAAGATTCCAGCTCACTGCAGTAAAGCTGCAATAGGTAATATATCAGATTAGCAGCCTGCTTAATCAGGCAGTCCATTTTCAATACCATCAGGACTAGACAGTATTCAGGAAGAAATTACAACTTGTAAACCGGACAACTATTCTTTAGGAAAAAGTGCCTATTCTGTTAACACATTAAGTCTTCTCTCACATTTTTCAGCTAATGCAACTGCATATTTTTCTCACTATTCATATCAACCACACGTTTCTTTGATCCCTGATAAATTTCTCAACACAGAGATACTGTGGCAATAACTTGAATCAGTTCACAGTCTTTTTTGGGGGGAAAAAAAAAAACCAAACCAAAAAAATAGTTCTGCACCATTTCCAACTTCCTGCCTTCCTCTGAATGTCCCCTCAATTTACACATGAAACAGCAATCTGTATACCTTTTTCTTCATTCTGTATGTCAGTGTGGACTCTGATATCATCGTGTCTTTGTCGAGACACCACAGCTGAATTTGAGGGTTGTAATCCATAGGAGGCAGAACTGCCCCGATCTCTGGATGAAGAGTATTTTAAATTGTCCTGGTCAGCTGATGCACTGTCAGTTCTATAAAGAGAAAAATATTTTTTTTTATGTAGGGATATAACAGGAGTGGGATTCACATTCACTTATAAATGCAACATATTTAAATGACAATCCCAAATGTATTTTTCTGTGTCAAAAAAGTTGTAAATCTAACCTGCTTCTTAAAAAGAAAACTTAAATTCACGTTGGCATTAGAATTGACGTAATTATTATCGCAACATGCAAAGGAAATGCATTCTAGTGTGCCAGTGCCTTTTCTCAGGATGTTCTCAAGTCTCTTTTCAGGTAGATGCCTACATAAGGAAAAATGACTTCCCAGAAGGGAAAAGTAAAATACAACTAGGTATAGGTATATGCCACAGCTAGGCAATACAGCATCTGCCATTTATGAAAGTCATTACTAATGCGCACAAGTATTTACACAATACACTATGGGCTTTATTGAGCAATGTAAAACCACTTATTAGATGGAGGTGTTACTAGTATGTAACTGATAACGAACATAGGAATCACATATTAAGTTTCTGCAAGACAAAAATTGCAAAACAAGAAAACAGGCTTTACCATGGAAAAACCTGGAAATGTAAGTTAAGAGCTGTTATCCTTTAGAGTAACTGTTTGCTGATAAGAAGGGAGTTTAAAAAATCTGCGTTAAGCTTAAACCACCCTCATATCAGAAAATTGATTTACAGCCCAGCATAAACTTTTGCAGAAAAAGTTGAAAATTATAAAGCCAATTTCTCACTGGACATACTACGTGATTTCATTTTTTAAAAATACAATAACTTTAATTTACGAAACTTGTGGACATGAGACTTCAAAACCTAAATTCAACCAATGATTTTAAATGCATCCTTACGAGCAATACTGGAGGTTTTACATTAAAACTGGTAAAACAACACCCATCCAAAACGCCATAGAATTTTGTTCAGTTCAATTATATCTGGAATCATACTATTCAAATTATTTACAGAGGGCTTTCCCCAAGCAAACTCTAGAAGACCTACTATTTTTATTTTAAGCTTTGGATAGTTCACTTGATTATTTAACAAAAAGCAGGACAGGTCGTTGCTTTTCATTCCTGTAAATTAACTATAATTTGTGTAATGAGAAACATCACATGTTCTTGGAAAAGTCTTTAATTTTTACTTTCCAAGAGAACACTATGATTAAAACTGGTAGACACATTCATAGAAAAGGAGTTGAATACATCTTAAGGCCAAAAGGGAAAAACACAGCTACAATTTTTGAAAAGCAGTTGTTACTTGAGCTGTCCTGAAGGCTTGCTATTTTCAAACACAGCCCGTCCTCCATACAATTGGAGGAGTAATACCATGAGGGCTGATATTTGCAAAAACCACTGGAATTAAAGACACACACACACATAGACTTTATTCACTTGAGACTGTTAAAAGACAATACACCACCAATTTGGAACAGGGTTCAAATGAAGAAAATTGTGCGTTTGCCCTGTTCTCACAGTGCAAAGTTGACAGTACGTTTGTTTGGCAAATATTATTCCCTTTCGCTCTACTACAAGCAAATTCATCTTCAGATATACACAGGAAGACTTTTCCTCATTCAGTGTTCACTGTGGCATCACATCTACTTTTTTGCCGAGCACTTGCTTGGACTATTTCATAAAACAGGCTGTGGTACTCAAGAGGCAAAGCCTTAGTAAGTAAAAGTCTTTGCTTGTGACAGTCAACTAAGACTGCAAAAATACAGTTGGACCTTCATCATTCACCTAAATTATGCTAACAACAACAAAGTTCTGCACTGCACCTCCAAATGGTATGAACTGTAAATGTGCATACACCATGTGCAAATTTTCCAGTCTGCCACAGAGCCCCCAGATTTTCTCCCTGTCCTAAAACCTCAGGAAACTTCCAGCTCACTTCGAGGAACAGCAGAGTTTATTATGGAGGATTCAAATTATTTTAGCCTTCCAATGAAACAGACAAATTTTCAGTTGGTTACTGTAAGTACTGGTAGATTCTCAGTAGTGTACCTCCCCAAAGAGCATTGCTTTTTTTAAGGCGATGTGCTGCAGCCTGTATCATCTCCAATTGTCAAGCATTAAGTCTGAAATTCTTAAGTCTGAAGGCAAGCTGATTAAATGGAACAGTCTAAAAAATTGTATGTGTATCCCAATCAACTGAAGAACTACACGTGTTCTCAGCTAACCTCACTTCCCACAGCACAGCCTTTGAACAATCTGTAAAATTTTCCATTGTGGTAAAATACGTAAGCCTATTGTCTCCCTGGGAAAAACCACAGACTCACTTCATTTTCATTCTGTCTTTGGGAACGGCTTTCTGCAAGCTGATCTGTTCACACTTTATCACCCAACTAGAAGGTGAGCACAATTTTGTTAAAATATGTAACTGTTCTCCAATGTATCAATGTAAGAGACAATAGATCCCACTGAAAACATTGTTCCCACTACAGTAAGCGTGTAGCTTGGATATCTAGCGGTTTCTAAGCTTTCTTTAGGAAGCAGAGAAAACAATGCTTCATAGAAAAGATACTGTTTCCAGAGAACTAGGTTCTGTGGCCCAATGGGCTGCTATGGCCCACATTGCTTTAAAGGATTTTGAACTGAATTAAGCTTAGAGTAAGACTTACACCAAAAGCAGAGCCCGTCATCTCATGGGCCTGTACATTTCTAGCTGTTCAACACGCACTGTTTCTCAGGCAGGAAGGGAATTTAAGACTTGTACTGTTGCTCCTGCACAGGCACTCTGGGAGTTTGTGGTGTAGGCTCGTCAGGACCCCAGGGATAGGACCCCAGCACCCGTCACCTGTGCTCCCTTACCCAGAACCCAGACGCCTGGGTGACACAGGACGCCGCGGTGCAAACTCACAGTGAAGCACAGCCTGTGTGCACAGGAAGAGACATACAATTTTCAAATCTGTTTCTGAAAAATACCGTTTTTCATGCCAGTAACACGTTTGTGGTTTTGAAAGACGACCACTTAGAACTCAAAACGCAGCCACTCTATGAGCAGGTACTTGCCAAAGTCTTACAAATAATTACTTTCTCTGCCTGCCTTCAGCCCTTGGAGGTACACTGCAGCCATTCCACCAGGTGACGGTAAGAACTACTCCCAGCTACCTCAACTCACACCTGCATTTCAGGAGCACACTTTTCCTGTTCACACGGCAGTATTTCCACTTTAATTACATTGTGCCAAGCAGACAGTAGGTTACATGACAGACAATGCTTAACATCATCTTTCAAAAAAAGCCTATGTCACAACAATTTTATCAGTTATACACACTGACATTGCCACAGACCTGAACAAACATTGTATGCTAATAAAATCAGTGTACAACATTAGCAACATATAAGCAGAAGTACAAAAGCAAATGCGGTGTTAGACAAAGTTGGAATGGGAAACTGCAAGGATAAACTTGATGATGATCACATTATACTGTAGCTTTAAAAGCTTATTTCTCATTTTGAGACACTACTCTTATTTTCACCCAAAAAACTCACTGATGGAGACTAAGCACAGTACTTCAAGAGCTCACATGACAATTTTCACCTGTGCCTGGTTCTGGGTGGAAGACTACCTGATTACCACCAACACCAATTTCCTGCATACACTCTTTTAGCAATATCATTTACACAGAAGAGATTACATTCAGGTTTCTGCAGGGTGATGTTTAACCTGCCTTTACTCATCAGAAAAAGAAAATAGTTTACCCACCTAAA
This sequence comes from Falco punctatus, assembly GCF_963210335.1. Lineage (NCBI taxonomy): Eukaryota > Metazoa > Chordata > Aves > Falconiformes > Falconidae > Falco > Falco punctatus. The sequence goes on along the minus strand of NC_137583.1, from coordinate 34,627,389 downwards.
TAAGCAGAAATGGCCACTAGTTCTTTCTAAACAAAAAGCGCTACTGATTTTTCCCGCCCCCCCAGGGACGTACAGAAGGAAATAATTCCCAAAAATAAATGTGTATCTCATTCCATCAAAAGTATCAGCATGATTTGACTAGCCAATTTGTATGGCTGAAGAAAGCATGGCTGAGAACAGCTGGCTTTTAAAAAAAAAATTATCTAGAAAAAGAAAAATAGGTCAATCAAAAAAATCACACTTCTTTAGTTATATGGAAGCCTTAAGAATTTTTGTCCAAGAAACTTGTTACAAACAAGCTGGTGTGTTCTATTCATTATCTGTAGCACACATATCTGCCATATGGATATTATTTTGAGACAAAAAAAATAATCATTTAATTATTCTATTTATTTCCAAGTACAGGTTCTACATTTATCCCAAGACAGCTCTACTGTACGAGTTGTATTATCATGCAAGTCAGTCAATTTTACTTGCTTATTTGTTCCATTTGTCAAGTTTATTTGCTATAATGCAGATAAATTCTTCATTACTTAAAATCTTTACCAATAAAATATTTAAAACTTAGAGCCACTGTATCCACTCAAATCAACACCTTCCTGTCAAGTTTCCAACCTTCCTTCCACTGGCATGCAGAGTGATGACAGCCACCTTTGCCATGCTCTTTTATCATCACTTAGTCCATCTTGCCAAGCCCAAGCCTGGCTGAGCCCACCCCAAAGCCACCTTCTGCTTCTACTTCTGCGCTGAGAGCGCGTAACAAGGGTGTAAGTTGCCATGTTTTCTACTAGTGAAATAACAGCTGTCTATTTTCCTACTGCAATTCTGTCATATCCACTGCTCGACAACTACCTGCAGCCACAGTACCTTTTCAGATCACCGCTCGATTCTGCATCACTCCCTTCTTAACACGGCAGCTCACCAATTTCCTTCTGTCCTGTGACGGACATTAGGAGGGAACATCAGGGTAACGTATCACATACATACATCCTGTTCTTATTTTTCCATAGGCATCTTCTGATAGCCATTTTTGGATACAGGATATTATGCTAGCTAATTACTGGTCTGATCTAGCATGGCTATACTTGTACGGAAGACTATCTGCTCTCCAAGTTCCTTTTGCTTCCCACTGACACACTTTCACCTTCTTTCATCTTTCCCACACCTCATTCTCCTCTGTCTTCACATTAAAAACAAAGGCTTTCACATTACAAACTTAGGCTCCCCCATTTTACCAAAAAAAAAAAAATCACCACCAAAAAAGCCCTTTGATCTCATACCTTCCCAACCTTATCAGCATATTCAACACACTCAGATGTGAAAGGAGATTGAGAATTACTTGTTGTCAGTTCAGAACTGAACACATTCCTGTTCATCTCCCTCAGCCCACTGAATCTCTTCCCAAGGTTTCCACTGATCTCTTCACAATGGCACCTCACAACTGATACTACATCTAGATCTCTAAGCAGCCATCAATATCACTGACTATTTCTTTCTCTCTCCCTATGCACACTTTATCTCACCTTTTGCCCTCTACTCTCTCGCAACTATCCCTGAAGGGATGGAAAAGCCTTACCAACTTCCATCATACACAACTCTACACCCATTCTCTGGTAATTTCAGCAACATCCTCAAACATCTCTATGTTGTCAGCTTTCAGGTCTCTCAGTTACAGACCTGTCCAAACCAAGATTTCAGCCTATTTCTAAGAAACACGTTCTGTTTAACTTGTACATGCAAACACAGAAGAAACAGTCTCTGTTTCAGCTTCGTTCTACAGAGCATCCCCTATTATCACCCTGCTTGTCATTCAATGTGTTAATCGAGCATTATGAACAGACAACATCCACAATAACTAGTTCCTGCCTTTTGTAGAAGGCACATCTCTGCTCTTTACAGCCACATAAAAAGCACTACTCTCATCACTTTCTTAGCCTATTTGCTCTGATGAGCTTCTTTGCTCCCTGCCAATACCTCCCATTCAATCTTGAATCAAATACAGAGCACTTGTCCTCAGTTATAAAGTGCTAGCCAATACTGTTCTCCTGCTTAAGTTATAGGCTACCTGGAAGGAAAGCCATATTCTACTGTCTTGTCTCATCCTGTCTATAGACACACAGAGACCTAGGCAGCAACTTGGTTTGGCAGCACCACGCTAAAAGAAATTAATAATTTGTAACACTGACTTACATTGCATGATGAGAAGGATACACTTCATTTTCAAGAACGAATTTCAGTACTAAACCTAGTAAGACTTCTGGAACTTCTCTCAGATGCAAAAGACTTTCTTTTTCACTCTTCCCTGTACTCCCCTGCTAACCTATATTTATGACAGGAGAGACAGAGAGGTCCTGTTAATTAAAATCTTATCTTCCTTTCCTCCCTTCCACCTAAGAATAAGCAAGCCATGGTGCACCCTGTACTTGCTAGCCTGCTACCCTGCACTCACGCTCCTGCTTCGTACCATCATAAGGACATGAAACTTGCTTTGCCACTCAGACCATTTTGTACCAAAGGAAGGTATTGCTTGTTTCAGTATATAATTAACCTTTGGTACTCTACCAAATTAATTCTGCTCATACACAAGACCTGCACACTGACATGATTTTATTTTTTCCCCCAAAAGTCATATAAGGGTATACGCAGTGAGATCTGTCAAACAAAAAGGAAAGAAAAAAAGAAGTAAAGGTCTAGAAAACTGGGAAGATTAGAAGGGGGAACAAGATCTTACATAGCCTTTTCAAAAAACCCCTCACTGTTTTCTGTCACAGATATACAACATTTATCTAAAAAGTTTTTGTGTTACTATTCATTTAAGTCTGGTGCACAACCTAATATGCCCATATATATCAGGACAACTTCCTCTGCAATACACAGCTCTATCAATGCAACACACTGCAGGAAAACCAGTTCACGTGCATCTGACAGATATGACTGTATTCATGCAGGTACAGAAAAAAAAAAATCTAGAACTACTCTCCCTTAAAGAAGGATGTGGTCTCCAACTTTCAGTTTCACAAAGTTTTCATCCCAGATCCCAATGCTGATTAGCATTACTAGAACTTCAGAGGAATTTGGACCTAGTAGTAAGAACCAATCTAGTCATTTTTACACACACAAAAATGGGCATTTGAAAACACTATCCATCTGATAATACACCCATGCATTAGCAGTTCCTTCCCCCCCCTTAGGAACTTGAAACAACTACAATGACTACAGCTTTCATTACTTTGGTGAGTGCACTCCCTCTTCCACGCCCTGCAAAAAAGCATTTACCAGCAACATCACCTAAGCTAAACGAAACTAACAGTCAACAGAAAAGAAAGGGGAAGGAAAGAATACACGGGTATATTTTGTGTTGGGGGCTTTTTCGAAGAGCATAACCGAAACAATCTATGAAAAAGAAACACTCGTTGCAAGTTTTATATAACAGATCTCCTTTCAACCATGCATGTGAATCACTTCTAAAAATTAGTTAACGCCAATACAACAAAGACTGATAGACTCACAGGTTCCATATCACCAAAGCCATCTTTCTCAGATTTTAAAAAACATGAGCATAACATATAGAAAAATACAGGCTCTCCTGTTTGGGACTGTGTGAACATTTTTGATTGCTGGGCTCTCTCACCAGATTGAACACAATAATATTTAAAGGAAAGAATAAAGTTAGATTCTTGCAAGTGACAGGATCAGCGAGATGTTACCCATTTCTTAGCAGGGGCTCTAATCACCTGGTGTGATGGAAACAGAACGAGGCCCTATCCGCACTATGAAGCTCCCCTGGTCTGCCACACTTTCTCTAGTGCTTTCAGATTTTTGTTTCTGCTGTGGCTTTTGGGATAATGATTTGAGCAGCCCAGTTTACAGCAGCTGTGCTTGAGAGCTAAGGAAGCAAACTGCAGCACAGGGAACTGACCAGAGTCAGGCACTGAGGTGACAGTCCAACTTCTTAAACCAGCCTTATCAGCAGGCAAAGCATTTCTAGCAGCTACACTCTTACTTTCATGCCTAACACAACTGAACCTATTGCAGGCAATGCTATAGTGGAAGAAGTCAGCTTCCTAGCCCCTGTACGATGTACTTTTAGGCTAAAAAATAGAACTTGTAACAAAATATATCCAACCACAAAGCATTTATAGAAGCCATCCACTGCAAAGACACATCCAATTCGTTCCAGGCGGGAAGGTCAAAAGTTAGGGTCCAGAATTCCAGACTGCAGTCCAGAAATCTGAAGCAAGGTAGTAGCTAAGGAGCAAGAGAGAAACCAGACTTCTTAATTCACCCGAAACCCCCAGGTGCTATAAGACAATGTCACCAGTAAGGTTTGCAAGTTTTTAAGTAAGGAAAAAATAGCAAGTTATTTGACCACACAGTTCAATAACAGAAGAAATTAGAACGTAAATAACCATGTCCCATAGACCACTAAGAATTGAATAGCCTCTAGCATTAGGCCTAGAGGCTGTGCTGCTAGCTGTTCAAGCAAAAGGAAAGCTACCTTCACAATAAATACTGAAGTTACACCTGTGTTTGCCAAGATAGATCTTCAGATCCACCCAATTTTCCTAGTCCAAACTGTATGTGACCTGGACCGTTGTCCGTAAGTATGTTCCCAAGCACGTGTGTCACTGTTCTTTGCTGCTAAAAAGTTTAAAAGCAGGATCCCATGTTGTGTTAAACTTTCAAAAACACTAAAAAAGCCCCAAATTTTCCACATTAAAAAAGATATTAAGAAACACCAAATTTATTTACAATTTCTACATGACAATTTTGACTCTTGAAGTAGCACAGCTGCGCATTAGAGCGAACACATTGGCATCAGATACATCAGAAGCAATCAAGACCTGAAATACACTCCCTATACTTGACTAAAGAAATCAACAGACTTTAAATGTCACTTATGATGAAGTACCGGGTGTAAACACACCTTAAAACCCACCACGTTGTATAAGCCCTCACCCCAGCCTACTCAGAGCTCAAGTACTTCCCCCAGATAAACAAAAATAATAAATAATCCTTTACTGTTTCACTAACCCTCAGAGGACTACAAGTGCTCCTGCTGCCTCTGTGCTTCGATCACCTGCCAGCTGACACCCAGGCTGGAAAAACACAGGGTCCGAGTCCGTGTCGCTCCCCTCCCCCCCCCGGTCCCCCCCGCCCGCTGCAGGCCCCCAGCGCTTCAGCTCTCCGGTGAAGCGTCCCCCGCCCGCTGACACGCACCGGGCACCGGCAGGTACGTTACAGGCCGCCGGGGGGGCCGCCGAGGGGTGCGGGGGCAGGCCGCCGCGCTCCCGCCCGCCCGCTCGGAGCTCGCAGCGGCGTCCCACCGAGCCCCGGGCGCTGACAGACCCGTCCCCATCCCGCCTCCGGCGGACGCGGATCCGGAAACGCCCTGCGCGCCCCGGCCCGGCTCCCGCCGGAGCACGGCCGCGGCTGGCCCCCTCCCCGCCGCCTAGGCCCGGCGGCCGGCCCGCCGCCACCCGCCCCGCGCTAGGCCCGGCGGCCAGGAAGTGGCTCCGCCGCCGCTCCGAGCCGCCGCGGCCCGCGCCGCCCCGCTCCCCCAGGCCCGGCGGCGGGGCCGGGCCGAGCCGCCCGCCGCCGTGCCCCGCTGCCCCGGCCCCCGCGCGGCCGCGCCCCCCGCCCCAGCCCTGCCCACCTGGGTTGCCAGTCATTCCAGCCCCGCGGGTGGTAGTGCTGCCTGCTGCCGGTGCCGCTCAGCCGAGACCCCGGGGCTCTGCGGCTCATTACCTTGCCCGAGACGGCATGGCCGGCCGGGCAGCGGCGCGGGGCAGGGGCGGAGGAAGAGAAGGAAGCGGGGCGGAGAGGCGCGGGCGGCGGCTCCTCACTTGCGCTCCGCGGGCGGCTGCTGTCTCACACCGGAGGGAGGGGACGCGACCGCCGCGGCTGCTCCGGCTGCTGCCCGGCCGCGCGGCATGCCGGGATCGCGGACATGGGCCGCCCGCCCCCTCCGCGGGGCACGCCGGGAGGGCGGGGGCGGGGCGCTCCGCCTGCGGCAGCCCCGGGCCGGGCTTCCCCGCCTGCGGGAGGGGGGTCCCCGGCCGCCAGGCCCGCGGGGCCGCAGGCTGCTCTCGTGGCGGCCGTGGGAGAGCGGCCCGGCCCGGGGCGTGAGGGGCGCGGGGGCTGCCTCCTGAGCCTGAGCCCGAGCCCCCACGCTGTCAGGGTCGGTGACAGCCGACAGGCTCCCGGCCCTTCCGCCTTGAGGGGGACCCGGGCCCCCTGCGCCTGAGGGCAGCCAGGGGATCCCAGCCTGACCAGCGAGAGGGTCCGGGGTGCCCCGCGCCCTGCGGGGATCCTGGCACCCCTGCACCCTGAGGGGACCGAGGTCCCCGGGACGTGAGGGCAGCGAGGGCTCCCAGTCCCGCAGCTATGAGGGCAGCCAGGGCACCCCAGCCCCCGGGTGCAGAGGGGTGTGGGCCCCCCGGGTGCTGAGGGAACCTCGGTCCCCAGGGCACAAGGGGAGCCTGAGGGGAGCCGTGGCTCCCAGGCCCTGAGCCGCGCTGGGGGACCCCGCGCTGCTCCCATCTCCCCTCTTTAGGAGGATGCGGACATCGTCCCCCCTTCCCTCTGCCCGGGTCTGTGCTGGCACTCCTTGCTGGAGTGTCCGCGGCGAGCTGTGTCCCTCTGGATAGATCGGATCCTCATCTCCACATTTTCTCCCTGTAGGATGCGTCGCCCATATATGACTGCCAGGGACAAGTCTGATGTTTGGCGCTGGTCAGCAAAGAGCTGAGTTATCCCATGCTAAACTAACTAAACCCCTAAGGTCTCTCCTTCTGCACAGCTGCTAAAATGCATTTCAAAAGCAGACTAGCAACTAGTGTATTTCTAAGCCCAGATGACTTTCCTGTGTAAAGCAGTTGCAACATTTGCTAGAAGAGCATTTGGTGCTCATTGTGGGGAAAGCCTGTCTGTAAACAGGAAGGCAAGCAAATCTGGAGGAAGAGAAAAAGAGTCTCCTCAATTTGGTGGATACTCCGAGTACATTTCCCCAAAAAGATGTGAAGACTGTGTGAGGCGTATTCTTATTTCTCCTGCAAGACCTGGAAACTGACATTAGCTGATCTGATAAACCAGATTCCTGACTGCAGAATATTTCCTTAGTTATGAAAAATTTTAATAGTGTAGTCAGCAAAGAGACCTGGGTAGACCAAACTTTTTTTAATTACAATATCCTAGATTTGAGACCACTGAAAGACCTGAGGAGACTTTTAAAACTCCCCTGTGCCTAATACGCCACGGTTCTGTTGGTGATTTAGCCAAGACAGATGGCATACTGCCGCCTCCCTTGGATTCTGCTGGGCAGCTATCATCCTGCTGATACAGTCTTGTTGGCTTACAGTCCATAAGCAGTGCATGCAAGACATGGACAGATTTCAAAGTGCGTTTCAGGATAAAAAAAAATAAAAATTGTATCATATAAGGCTTTATTGCGACACAATGCCATTTTGATGCAATATGGCCCAGTGCCCATCAGACTGTGCTTCAACTGACATATGCTTGCGTATCTTAAGTGAATCAGTTTTGGAAAAACTATCAATTCTATAAGCCATGATAGATCTTTTTTTCCCTTCTTTATAATTGAGATGGACATCCAGAATTACAGAACATGTGGCAAAATTAGATTTTTACAATTATAGCAACAATACTTGCTACAAATTTGCTCAGCCTTTCCAACAAAGTCTAGCAGATCCTCTGCCCCAGTGATGCAGCAGGTGATGATTTTATTTCATAACTGAGTAGCAGCCCAATGGTAACAATATGAATCACTTGAGGGACAAGGTAACTTTAGGAATGTTTATAACCACCTTTGAAATTAATTTGGCAAGGGGAGGCAAGAAAGCAAGCTGGCATACTATGACCAACAACTGCCAGCATATAACAAGAGTTTAAGAACGACTGATTTAGCTGATTGGTACAGTAAATTTTGTATCAGAAATTCTGCATTCTAGTGATGAATTTGCTGCAGTCTGTGTGGTCTAATGCAGATCCCTCTTCCGAGTGCAGTTTTTTCCATTTGTAAATGTGATGTTTAGCATTCTAAACTGTGCTGTTGTGCCTTAAAACTGTAAAATGTTATATAGTTGCCAAACAAAAAGGCATACTTGATCTGTTTTTACAAGGATAATTATATTGTGAAATTTGAATGATATTACAGAAAATGGTTTAAATGGTCATCAGGCTTTGTGAGATAGAGCGATAATTATTTGTATAGCACTTTCTCAGTTGCAGATTTCTATCAATCACTTTGCAAAGATGGATAAGGCCATTCCAGCACCACTCTAGGAATGAAGCAGCCCAGGGAAGCTGAGGCCAGCATTTTCCAAACTGCCTACTAATTTTCTGTCCTCAAGTTTGAGACTTCAGTTTTGGATACTTAGTGGCTGGCACTGACATCGGTTGAAGCTGTAGGTCATAAATTCTTGAGTCTTGTTAAAAAAAAATGAGTAAGTTGTCTAAATCTGGACTTTCTTAAGATAGAAACATATAGACTTAAAAGACCTGTTTAAATCTCAGGATGAGTTGATGACACTTGCAGAGGTATGTCTCCTGTCTCACTCCTGGGCGTACACTCAATCCACTCCATCAAACTGTCCACATCCATCCTAATGCAGAACTCTGGAGTGACAGACACAGTGAGCCACACTTTTCCTGCTTTATAATTCATGGTAATGATTTCTCTATTTAATATATAAAAGAAAACTGTATGAATCTGAGTGTTATTTTTAGTTGGAATAAAGTGCAGATTGTACATATTTAATGTGCTGAAATAGGGCGGTAAGCACCATATTGCATCTTTTACCCCTTACTAGTTTATTTTCTTACTAAGCAGTATGTCTAGAAAAACCAGCATGAGCTGAGGATTGCAAGTCACTTTTGGCCCCTGGCTCCCTCTGATCCATAACAAAGCTACAGATTGAGAGAAAAAAAATCACCAACCATGAGAGGGAAAGAGATGCTATTTCCTCTTCTGGAAATAGGATAGAAGCCAAGGAGCAAAACAGTATTTAACTAGAGCAGAGAAGTACCAGACTCCAGATCCTGTAGCCTGTATATTGCAGATGGATGCCTCTTAAAAATTATAAAGGATTCCTAGAATAGTTACTCCCTATATCTGCCAATTCTACTGCTTTGATGGCAGAATCCTGTTTTTATCAGTAACCTACCAGATTTTCAGTTGAATGGCCTCATACACTATTTTCTGGACATAGCAGACTTAAAGCACATGTGATGTATGGCCAATCTGTGCAGGCATAGACAGCCCAGGGTGTCCAGAACATATTGTACTTGTGGCGCAGACACAGCCCATCAGCACATGCACAGTAGGTCCCTCAGGTCTCCTACTGTTTTCTTCATTAAAAATGTCGGCAGGTATAATAATCTGTGGAGATTGCACTGCCAAGCAAACATACTGACTATCATGACCAAATGGTGCAGTCCGTATTGGGGCCTACCCGGTCTCATCCCAAACTGGAATTTTTCCTTATCCTATAGAGTGTATGAATACAGAAATCCAATGTACAAATAGTCCCAATAGCAAGGCATACTGAACCATTCTAAACGTTTGAGCTGAAAATATTTTTAATGCAAAAAAAGTCAATCTTTTATTTTAGAATTCCATAATAAATGCACCATGATTGTAATACTGACAAAACTAATCTTTTACCTTCTTTTCTTTACATAAAAGACTAAGGAAAATATTATTTTACTTTTTCTGAGTATTTATAAAAGCACTTTGAATTTAAGTGGGATAGCACATGGAACCATCTGCTCCATTTCCTCAAGGTCTTTTAGAGGATAACTTCTACTGAACAGTATTCCTCTACATCAGTGCAACAAATACAACATGTTAACTTTCTTAGAACTTGCATTTTTGCTCTACTGAATTTCTTTAAGGCTGTTACATCTTTAAGGCATTTTACATCTCCTAGGTAAAGTAGCATTATGTACAGTATATGACTAAGTATCTGAGTTCCTGTCACAGATGTTCATTACAGATTTATCACATCATGGATTACAGAAGTCCTTGGTTGTGTGTATAAGCTGTTCCTTCATTTTCTGTTTATTAACAGTATGCTTTTCTGTTTATTAACTATATGCTTCCTTAAATGTCCTAGACATTATTTACATATTACCAGCAACGGGCATATATAATATATAAATTGAGCACTTCCATTTAAGTGACTGGTTCCTAAACAAGTAGGCATCGGAGTTACTTTGACCTGACAAATACATAGCCGAAAACAGTTGTAGGTCTTTAAGTATTTAGGTCTTGAAATGTCCAAGGAAAAATGGTAGAAAAGTAAATTTTTTTCTCAATACTATCAGCCACATTACATCTATTAAAATTCAGCCAGGGTAAAAATGGCAAGATAGCCCAGAGCAGTAGTTTCCATGCTGGTCTTCAGGACAGCAGAAACTGCAGAAATCCTTTTATGAGTTTTGGAAGCCACACAGAATGCCTTAGAGGAAAGTCATAGTCTGCATGCAGTGTGTTTTGTAGTTAAATTGGCAGCATCATAGCAACTCAGTTAAAAATATTTCTCAGCATCTCTGAAAAACAAACTCGTTGTGGAACAGGTACATGTCTGATTGGTAGACAGTGCCAGCCAAGAATCAAGTATGCTTTTACTCATTCTGAATAAAACGTGTGCCACAAGCAGCAGTTCCCTCCCTTCTGTTCAGTGAGGTAGTGCCATACCCAAGGTCCTGCCCAAGATGTTCTGTTATCTGCAAGCCAGGCAGCCTGGCTGCAGATTAGTTCACATTGCTGCAAGAGTTGGCTGTTTTGACTGGCAGCTGTTGGGAGATTTGTGGTGCTTGCATTATTTCAGGAGAGCCTGGGCAGAAACTAAATGAGAAACACTGCATCCTGCAGGAGTGCAAAGCTGAATCAGGACTTACAAGCAATTGCATATTATGAAATGCTGCACAATGCCGGAACGGAGCTGGCGTTCACTGTACTGCACTGCAGAGAAAGACAAAGTTGGAGCAAGAAGCAGTTATCTTTCACCATGGATGCCAATACTACAATACTATTATCTGTGAAGTCCTTTTGAAAAATTAGTAGCGTGCTTGATACTTCAGCTTTCTGGTGAATCCGAGAATTTCCATCTATTAAAATAACTGCTCTCACATAAATTTTCATGCTCTACAGACCCAAGTTTATGTCATGTTTGTTGAAGGGGTAATTTGAAAGAGACTGTCACGAAAGTATTGAGCCCTTAAGGCATAATAAGCCCAGGGAAATCTGTTTGGATGGTGAAATGAATCCAGCTTGTTAATTTAGCTCAGTTTGGTGCTTATTGCTGATAGTGGAGTGCTATGAAAAGTAAAAGAAAAATTGGTCTAAGAGGTGCAGTACAATTAAAAGTAAAACATACGGTAGACTCCCCCCAAGGTACTTATCTTTTAATCTCTAATTTTAACTGCTTTTTCCAGGCTTATTTTCCTACCTGTTTTGTAATGTGCTTCAGGTCTCAGCATACCAAGTCCTTATCTGTCTTTCCTTGAAGCCTCTGGAAAAGACTTTGATGATACCACCAGAGATGTCACTTGGGTCGTACTGCGAGTGACAGCTTGATAACTAGCCTTTATGAGAGAAGACATAGTATCAGAGCACAAAAGGGAGGAGCCATGCGCCAATTCTGCACACATTTCTCAAGTCCCACTTAATTTTCTCACAGTCCTTCTGAAGGGTGTTTTTGTGGAAACTCACAAGTTGAGGTGTTTGACCACAGAGCTGGCAACGGGACCAAAAGTTATTACTAGAGGACCCATGGCCCACAGTCTTCCACAACTCTGGATGTTTGCATGATAACATGCCACCAGGGTGGAAAAATACTCGACAGCAGAAAACAAATGGAGTTGGACTCCTTCAGTTGTGGCGTGTGGATAAAGCTGGGGTAAGCTCAGGGTCAGCAGCAGCAGCAGTTGCTCTGCCCCCGCTCAACCGTGGTTGTTGTGCTTGGTGCTGCACACGATGGGCATCCCTGTGGCTGCAGTCACCTGGCACTATCTAGAGCAAGCCCAGGAGGATTCAAAGTCCCCACAGCGGGAACTGAGGCCCCAGGCACTATTTGGTTGAAATCTCACCTGCATAGTTGTTATTGCATGTTATTTTTGTGAGAAAGGCTGCGTCTGTATCTAAATAATGGCACAATTCAAGCTGAATCAAATTAGAATAAATTGCCTTCTACTGCCAGATACATGCAGTGCAAAGACAGTATTAATTTGAGCCTGTGAAAAGCTTGGTGTGGAAGAACTGTCTTATGTAAAAGAGAATCTGATTTCCTAAATAACATACACACATTGTAACCACCAAATCATCTTCCTGTACTACTGCCCTATCTAAATCACTACAATTTCCAGCTTCTCTAACAACAGTCTTACAAACCACAGCTTCCTTCAGTACACAGCTTTGACTCATCTCCAGGCCAGGATGAAAAAACAGTGTGCATTCTTGTGCATGAAAAGCATACACTATTCCTAGACAACCCAAATTCTGACTTTTCCCCAATTTGCAAGTTTTGCTTTTGTAGCCTTCATAAAGTTCTCTTAATTCAGTTTTTGCATGTTTACAGAGACAACTCCAAGGACTTAATCAGAAATAAACAGAAGACAGAAGATCTTACCATGCAGTATTAACGTGTTCTTTGTGCATCATTTTTTTGTGATTTACACATCAGTGATATCCTTAGTCCCCAATACTTGTGATTTCTCCTGTAAAAAAACATGTTATTCTATAAAACTCTGTATCTTTTAAAGTTTTCTGGGCAGAAACTTTCATTATGTTTACCACAGTAAGACCTTGATCTAGTTGGGATCTTGGAGCACAACAGAACATTTATCCTAATAATTTTGCTGTAGAGCAGTTCAAGAGCCTGAAGTCGTTGGGAGCTTCGCCACTTGAAGCTGAACGAGCCCTTAAACAGAGCACATCTCTCCCCTTCTCTTTCTGTCTTTCATTGTTTTTCTAGACCATGGTTTATGTTACGCCTTTGCTTGGCTCCTTGCAGCGCAGCCATCCTCCTTAGACCACAGCTCACGCAGCCAATGCAGCATTACAGCCCTTTAACCCAAAGGCCTTTTAACAAACATCGTCAGCCTTTCACTCTCAGCTAGAAAGTAATTGATAAATGACATAAACGTATTTTTGTCTTCCGTGTAAGTTCCTTTATATTCTTATTTGAGATATTAATTAGATTGTTTTCAGCCTTGTAATTACTTGATTCTCTCAGTTCCTTGAACTTGTTCCCCAGTCTTGCAGATACAGCGATCATTCAGAATCGATGAAATTAACCTTGAAATAATCAGTAAAGCAAAAGGATAGTGCTTTATCATGGTGTTTTTTCATGTTATTTCTGTTCACTGAATATAAAAACAGTCAATGTTTTGGTCTCTCAGCTCATTCATGCAGATGTTTTTGTAAAACACTGTCACTAGAAGCTGCCCTGCATTTATGCCATGTCTGATGTGCCCATTAGTTAAACACCTACTCTAAGATAAATGGAGTTCAGCTCCAAGTGTGCAGACCCAGTCCACCAACCCCATAATGACAGGTTCACAAATCCATAAATCCTGGCTGTATGCCTTCACCAACACACAGCTAAAGAACAAGTTACGCGTTTAAACACTGAGAAGAAAAACACAATAAGACAAAAAAAGTGACACTGAGAAATGCAGTGGTACAAACCAGAACTGCACAAGTAATTGCTCTTTGGGCACAGCTACCCCTCTGAAATGCATTTGCATGTATGGTGTATACATACATACACATACATTTCTGTAGACACTAGCTGGATTCATTTCCTTTAAATCTGTAATTCAAGTTGAAAAAAAGAACATCTACATTTGAATGAAATACATCCTTTAAATTTTGAACTTCGTAAGATTAAATAGACACTGAAGCAAAAAGCCACCCATCATTTCTAAGACATACTGACATCAGTTGTTCAAGGTAGATGATCTTTAATGCATTTCCTTCCTCTTTTCATTTGCTGCTGCCTGCGAGTGTGTCAGCTGCCGTGCGCTGGCTCCCGAACACGGAGGGTCCTTTCAGGGTATGCCTCCTATACCAGCCCAGCTCTGTGCTGTGCTGGACCGGCTGTAGTCCAGCATATGTAAACAAGGCCCATACATCAGGGAGATCCACATCAACATCTTAAAGCAGCTTCACACGTCACTAACTGATTTTTTACATCAGTGAATAGAGTTATTTGCATAAGTGACAGGGTATATGTGATTCTTTTCAGTTCCCCAAATCCTACTTCCTTACAAATCATGTGACACAATAAAATATGTAAATTTTACATACATTTTGGTAAAATGCCTGAATTGATTAATTGCTTCATTTTATTTATATATTTAGATCCTTTAAGCTGGGTTCAGCTGTTCCTAGTACCTGCTGGATATTTATGACTCTGTGTTGCACTAGGGTGGTGATTTGGAGACTAACTGGCTGCTTACAGATTTCTGGGTATGGGCAGGCTCCGATTTATCCAGGGAGGGTAGTGGAGTTACCATCCCCCTCTCAGAGCCCACCTGTGGCCTTCTAGCCCTAGTAGCCAAATGACAGTATATCTGTTACTGCAGGGCATAGACTGGCATATTAGTGCAAACTGGAACTGAGGATTACGTTAATATGTCAGACTGTGCACTGGAGTGGGCAAATAGGGCAGGGAGCTGGGAAGTGCAGTCTCAGCTGCCATCTCAGCACAAACCACAGAGCTCATGAGAGGGGCTATAATTCCTACGCTGAATGTGGAACATTATTATTTTATAGGCAGCCCTATTTATTTCTTATTTTTGCCTGCTTGTTTGCACCCACTTTGAAAGGGGTCTTCCCATGGACTGGGTCCCTGTTGGGCTGGGTTGCAAGGACTGTTCTCTATCCTCTCTTAGAAGAAAGATGCTGCTGTGCTCAAACCGGCTGCTTGCTGGCCCTTCAGCCCAGCGGTGACCGCCTTCCTGTGTACCAGCTGTTGTAAACCTCAAATGGTAACTTCTTTTGTGTCTTGGTTTTCCTAATAAAGCCTACTCTTCTGTACTGGCCAGAGTGGTTTGAGTGCACAGTGTCAGCACATGGTTAGGTTTCTCCAGCCTGCTGTTGCCACTTCTATTGCTGGGATGCTGCTGCTTCTCATGCAACTGCCCCGCCGCTATCTGGGAGTCAAAAGTGCCACCGCTTGACTGACACAAACGCAGGTACTACCCTGAGGGGGATGCAGCCTTGATCCACAGCGTCAGGATGCTAACAGTCTTGGGAGCTGGTCAAATCAAGCTGCAGATCCTCCATCTCACTGCTTATCTCCACGCTGCTAGCCCCACTGCATGGTTCCCTCTCTCCTGCCCTGCAGTGGTGGCCAACAGAGCGGTTCTGTTTCCCTCTTTTTTGCACCATTATAGTTAGGCATTTTCCTTGGTTTCATCTGTTTTGCTTCCTACAGCATCCATGAAAGACAACCGTATCTGTGTTCCCTGCCCCAATCCTCAGGTCTGTGAGCTGCTTCTGCTCTTCGCCCAGCAAGTTCAGTCCCTCATGCTATTTGGCCACTTGTCTTTTAATGTTCTTTCCTGTAATTATGTCTCCTAAACATACATTATTAAGAAATCCTTAAGGTCTCCAGAGCTACAGTTTACCTACAGCATGCAAACACTTACTCCTTGATCTGAAATGGTCTCTCTACTGGAGACAGCAACGGCACAAGAACTCATCAGAACACAAGATGAGGACCTGTAGAATAAGAGGGATTTGGACTTGGAGAGCTATGCCAAGTAGCCAGGGCAAGTGTTTGGCTACCTTCCACATGCAAGGTTTGCCTCAGCTTCAAAACTGTCCCCATTGAAGCCACCTTTTTGTAGCCCTGCCCTTAGACCTGCGCTGTATCATTTCAGAAAGTCTTGGCACAGAGAGTCCCTGGCGTAGCCAGGCTGGACAGTGCAGGTGAGAGGCCAAAAATTAAACAACACTCCTTGTTCTGAGCAGTGAGTTATGAAATACACATTCCTCGTGGGGCACTGGGAGTTGCTAAATGAGTTTCTGATAGTCTCCATAGCAATGGAAAAGCATACTAAGAAGAGAAACCACAGAGAAGATATATGCCAGAGATATGTCTCCTTGACAACAACCGAGGTATGGGACTGAAAGCGCTGCCTGGAGAAGCTAAAGCTGGATCGTCGTGTCCTCCTCTTCTGAAGTGACTCAGGACGTCAGAAGGGGCTACGCTAAATAAAAGCAACAAGCACCAAGATGAGAATAAATGGAATCACTAACACCAGGAATGAAACTACCACTGATTTATGTGCTTTGGAAATACATGCCTGGGTATATCAGTTCCTTTGCCTACCTATATAAATCATGTATGAGTTTTATATGTTCACACGATGCAAAGTATTCAAAAATTACCAGGCTTACTACAGGCCGTGCAGCTGTCTCCAGTCCTTCCGTTTCTTCACCTTACGAGATATTCCTTAATAACATGATCAAGGGGAGATTGTTCTTACAGGACTCCTGCCTTTTTCAGCACACTAGGCAGATGATGCTTGCTGAATTGGTGAGTCAATATTTTGTCTTTTCCTTGTTGTTCGATAGCTTGCGTCAGGCCTTCTTTATTTCATGCTGTACAAATATATTCACAAAAACAGAATAAATTCCCTCTTGACAATTTCTGCAGCAGTTATTGTAGCAGCAAGGTTAAATACTACCAAACTGGAATAATGCTAAAAATACCAGGAAAAAAAACCACAAACCTGCAACTACAAAGGCAAAAAAAGCAGGAAGAAGCAAGCCAAAACTGTTCTACAGCTGTGCCACTCACCAGCTCGCCTGCGGCACTCCAGCAGCCAACTAATCCAGCTGTTACTTTTGCTCTCATTTCCCTTTCTGTTTACCCAGATTTTGGTAAGTTTTTCCAGCCCGGGAGTAGCCAAAGGTCCCCCTCACATCCCCCTTGCTAAGCCCTCAGCCCTTCCAGGGAGAGATCGAGTTAGCCGTGTGCTCTGTAAAGGAACTGTAATACTTGGGGGCATCTAAAAAAAATGTAATTAATAAGTAATACCAAAACAAACAGGGCATCATTCAATTTAGTGCCCGGTTCTGCCAGTGAACTTTGGCACTGAGAACAGACACTGCTGTACAGATTTGGGATTATAATTTAAAAACAAAGCGTAGGGCCCTGGTTTATTTTTCAGTCAGGTGCTGAATATTAAGCAAAGTCCATACCATGGTTTATCGTGCCAATAGAGACGATAAAGCATGGTATTTTCAGGCACATAGGTTGTTGCAAAGCGGGAAGTTCTGTCACTTTTGTATTAAATAAAAATCAGAGTTGAGTTGTTTGAGATTTTATTGAAATTAAATCCTATTGTTTCCCCCATCTTGCTTGTAATTAAAGGAAGTAATTGCTCTTTGATTGCTCAGGCGGTTTAAAATTAATTCCATTGTTATACTCTGCTTCAGTTATTAGCTGAAGGATGCAAATCTCCCAGGACAGTTGAATAGTTATTGCTGTGTTCCTCCTCCCTGCCTCGCAGCTGACTCTTCCCTGCCTTGGAATTGTCAATATTTCCTGGAAGCCAGGAGGAATCTACGAATCTTCCCACAGCAGCATCAGGAAAGAGAGCTTTTACCATTTACTCTCAGCGGTCCGAGAGAGAGAGAAAGACAGACAGAAAGAAAAGAAAAAGGGAAACCAGGGTCACAACCTGGGACCCAGCAGGCTCTAGTCTGGAAGCGACGGGTTCCCAAGACAGGAGGCTTGCTGAGGAGCCCTGCTTTCCTTCGGTCAGCTCTGCTGAATCCTGGTAGGTCTTTCTGGACCACAGTTTGCCCCTGTTAAGAGGGAAAGGGCCACCAAGGCACAAGGATGAATTCACTGAGAGCTGGGGCTCATCCTACAGATGTAATCACCGGTACGGTGTAAAGTACAATCACACTGACTTCAGGGTCATCCAACATGTCCTCTGCTAGTAGTCAGTGTTATTATTCCCTTTTATCTTTCTGAGCATATTTTTCATTTCCTACACAAAAAGGCAGATTTCTTTTGTAGTTAGCCCCAAGCTGCACGTACTGCCCCTGCTCCCCGAGGAAGTTTTTCTTCCACAGACCATGATGTCACCAGTGACTCGGACCTGGCTATTCTGGACACTGTGTTCAGACACTCGTGTGCCAAATGAAAAAGAACAATGGCAAAATATTTCACAGGCTGCCAACAAGACAGACTGTGTCGCGCGAGGTGCCTGCCTGTGAAGCCAATTAAATACACAGCACTTGAAGAGAGCTTCAAAATGCGTTCAGCATGACAGCACAAACTCGGCAAATGGGCAAGTCCCAGAAAAGACAACACATCGAAAAAATAAGGGAGATTTCCTTAATGCCTTTTATCCACGTGTGCAAAGCTGACAGTCTTCATAAGCCCTGGGATAGATCTTGTTCATGTTGTGTGAGTAATACCATTTGTCTTGTGGCAAGAAATAACTCCGTGTCTGCTGCAGTTTAACCTCACAGCTCTCCCACCCCGGGTCGCTTTTGCTGTTGCTCAGTGCAGCCACCCCTGGAGCAGGGAGCGACAGCCTGAAATACAGCTCAGTGATTCCCCACAGCAAATGCATGGGGGAACGCCTTTACCGTTCCAGGCTCTGGAGGTTGCTCAGGTCTCCAGAGGTCAAATATTCTCCTTGAAGTTAGGGGGATCTATGCCTAAAGATCAGTATGGCCCAGCTGATACAGCAACAGCGGTTGTATGTCAATTTTACTTCAGCTGAGCTACAGGTAAGCAGGACCAAGAGGGAGTAGGTCAGGAACGCTTACGTGAGCTCACAGAAACTGTCTTTTCTCCTCCCTTCCTTTTTCAGAGATGTTTTTTTTCTTTAATTGAAACAGAAGATATGAAAGGGGAACACTAAACAAATGAACAATGAACTCAGCATAAAAGAAAGTTTCCATTAATATTCCAACCTCCAGCTTTGTAAGGGATTGATATTCAGTCTGCATCAGATATGGCAGCTATAACAGTAGTATTAAATGCTACTTAGGATATTATTAAACTAACAAACAAGAACATCGGAATACAATTGCTATGAACAGTGTTAGGCCACAGACAAATCTCAGCCATGTGTGGGAAGATTTTCACTTACAATTAAGGACCGTGGTAAGAGAGTGCACAAAGCTTTTTTGTCTTAGCAGGGTGAAGGAATTGCACAGGATTTTTGGCCAAAGGAACAGCCCACGCCTGGCTCTCCCCAACAGGGAATTTGTCCCCATACCTCTAACACAAGTACTTCACTCCTCTGTATGAGATCTCCACCAATTCCTTCAGTATGTCAGGTTTATTTTTTACTCTAAGCTGAAACAAAAACATAGTGCTGCAGCAAAACAGCTACAGTGCTGTACTTGAGCTCCTTAACACAGCCTTGGCCGCGTTCAAAACATTGGCTGGATCCAAATTTTGCAAATTGTTCAGGTCTTTATAAAAAGCCAAGCTGCAAGCCTTGGAGCAGACATCTCCTGTCCCAAATGTGCAGTTTTGTTTGAGGATGTGCCCTGTCACAGAAAGAGCACTAACCCGAATAGCTTGTGGTGAGATGTTGAGAAAAGCAAAATGAAAAACGGAGCTGGAAAACAAATGAGCAGAAGCGAGTCAATATACTGCCTGTCAAATATAGAGGCAGTTTTCAAACTGATGATAGCTGAAAGTAAAAAACCGCATATTTTTTACATATGCAATCAAAAGAGTCCTTACCTGGCACAAATTCATTGCAGTAGTGGAATGACCCCAGGGCTGAACCGAGGACTGGGGAGTTTCAGGTGATGACTTCTGACAGATGATGGGAATTTCTCCTTCTCCCCCAAGAAAGCCAGACCAGCAGGGATACGCATCCTGAGGACTGCTCCTCGTGCTGGAGGCTCTCAGCACTGGCCAGCCTGGGGACTCCTATAGAACTCCACAGCTTCAGCATCTCTGCCACGTGTTTGTTACCTTCCCTCACTCGATTCCAGCTCTCGCTGTAGGACATGGTCCTCTGTTCCCAGCTCATGACCCCCAGCTGAGCCTCAGGGTAGATACAGGTGGGACTGGTGCTACAGTGATGCCAGGTGCCCCTGTCGCTGTCGGGGGTGGGCTCACAGGGCGAAACTCTGGCTGTGCTGAGAAAATGCAGGATTCATTCAGCAGAAAGATTAACAAACGTGCTTAGGAAAGACAGACAGAAAATGGCTGTGCTATTATTTTATCTGTCTCTTCTAGAAAAGTTCCCCGACTCGTTATGTTTCTGTGGGTTTAAAAGCCAAGTCCTCCTTTTTCTCCTTCTAAAACATCTCCTCAGTACCTTTTGTGGGGTGTCAGGGGTAGGAACGGCTGAAAGCTCCCTCTGATGGGAGAAGATAATCAGATATTGCTGGAGCTCACCTGGCTGCCTTCTGCTGGGCAGCCTGTAAAATCACCCCCCCCGCACAACCTGTTTCGGAGTGCACAGCACCGATATTCTGCCATAAGTGCGTGCGGTGGGGGAAAAGCCAGAAGGGACTGCGAAGACTTCAGCACCAGGTGTCTTCTAGGTGACACAGTCAGGGCACCAGTGTTCCTGCATCCGTCCGCGCTGGCCAGGGCCACTGCAGCGCTGGCTCGTGCTGGCACACAGAACAGGGCCGCCAGTCTCAGAGAGGAAAAGGAAAACAAAACTAGTGATGAAATCTTTAACCAACGTATTTCGGTTCTGAAACGGAGTCGAGGCAGAGTTAGACCATACCTCTGCTGTCATGGTGTCACATCCCTGCTGCCACCCCAGCACCCAGCGTGCCTGCCCCAGCTCCTCCGCACTGACTCCAGCTTGTGAGTGTAAGACCTGAACCCGCTGTTTTCTCCAATCCATAGGGAAAGCCAGCAGGCTGGAAGGGCACCGAAACACCCCACTCTGCCCACGCAGGCACAGTGCGCCCCACTGCCCATCAGGCACACCAAGCCGAGCAGGTGTGAAATACAAGTGCTGGTGCTGGCAGGGCTTGGACAGAAGTGGAAAAGTCCTGCATCCTCGCCTCTTCCCCCTGCCCCACAGCCTGTGTGGGGAGAGGAGGAGCACAGGGGACTTTCAAGGGACAAGTTTCTATATATCATAACCCGAACGGCATATCCTAATTTCTCTCTTTGGAGAAGGGCTCTTCATTTCCACCACTCCTTGCCTTTCTCCTTTTCTTGTCTCCATGTCTGCCCTCATCAGCTTTTCCTTGCTCTCTCAGCCTCCATCTCCTCCTTCAGCCAGCCTTGACCTCACAAACCGAGAATTTCCCACCTTCTTTTTACTTAGACCTTTTTTTGGTTGGTTTTTTTTGTTGTTGTTTTTGTACTGTGTGTTTTTCTCACCTGCCCTACTTTCTTCTGCCACCTCCTTTTCCTCTCTCACCTGGATATTGTGGTTTTGTTCCCAGGTGCAGTCCGTAGGCCACAGACATTAGGCAAATGCATTTCTAGAAACAACTCCAGCCATTGAAAGCAGCAAGTGGCCAGCAGCCTGGGGAAAGCTTGCCATGGGCCAGCAGGGCCATCTGCTAGTTGCCACCCACAGATACCATTACAGACCAAGGTCGTGATCCCAAACCTGCATTTAGGTTTCTTTTGATGTCAGGATGTCCGGCTGAGGCCGTCACCCCCATCCCAGCACGTGGGGCAGATCCCAGTACCTCTGCGGGGTGCTGGGGTGCCCCGATCCCATCCCCAGCCTACAGCAGAGCCAGCGCGGAGGGGCTCCATCCCGCCCTGCCTGTGCAGTTCTTACTGTCATCAGCAGATGGCCAAATATTACCACACATTCATAACATTTACACCAAAAAGGCCACGTAATTAGGCAGAAAACGCCTTTCCGTGCCAGAAGCATTTATTTATAAAATGGCATATGTACATTTGGCATTTACCTTTCTATATGCAATATTACCAAATGTGTGACAAATGTTAACACGCGTTTCCTTTCCCACTCTTGACATGCTTGCCAAAGTAAAGAGCATTAAGCAAATAAGTAGTAGGATAAAGCTCTGCCCTAAGACACCTAAATATGTTTTCTTATTTCAAATTTATTTTACACTTCACCCCAAGGTCTGGGCTGGCTGCAGTGAAGCCAATGCTTGCAGCAGCTGGCAGCAGGTGGCAGAGCGAAGGCGCTGTCACACAGAGCAAGAGGCAACCGGAATTTGAATGCAGAAAGTGTTTCATTAAAAACGTAAAAAGGCCCAGCGAGGGGCTGTTTTTGCAAATGCACGGGTTTATAGTTGAAGTTGTTTTGAAGAAAAGCGTGCAAATCTGCTCTCACGCTGCCTCACAAGGGCGGAGGGGCTTTAACATTGCATAACGTCTGAAAATAATCAATACAGGCACAGGCGCTAACATGACTAATAGGAGCAGAAAGCCAAGGAATAACCTTTCCAGCATCACCTCGGGGCATGCCTGCGCAGACAGTTGGGCGCACACTGGCTTGATTCAGCCAGGACACATGCCAGACAGTGAAAACGAGCTGGCTGTAGCTGCAGAGGAACAGGAGCACAGGCACAGCGCTATTTGATTCTCCATCGCCTTTTCAGGACCATGGCAGAAACACACATTTTGCTGCTTTGGCCAGGACTCCCAGGCCACTGCTGCTGTCACCTGCCAGATCCACCTTTCCCAGGGCCAGTCAGGAAAAACAACTTAGTAAGTAGCTCTGCATCCTTTGCTGCACCTCAGTTGAAGAGGACAAAGGGAGAGGAAACAGCTCCATCACTCAAGCACGCTTTAAGAGAATGATTTTCCTGAAATGCTGAGTTTCCAATAGTTCAGGAATTGCCATTTCATCTTTAAGTGTTTAAAGATTACTCTAGGGTGCAAACCATAACCAGGCTGAAATGCCTTCTCTGTTCTGCAGTACTGTATTTTACTCTTCCTCAAACTGAGCTCCGATCCAACTTACCAGCTAGTTGGATAGTAGCATGGGCCACCGAGAATGCCTTTGGTGTCACCACCACCTGCAGGAAACACCTGGCTGCTCCATTCCCATTCCCTACTTAAGTCTTGGCTGCCATTTATCAAGAGTAGTGGCCCGTAACTCTGTTACATGAAGGATGTGGGCTGGCTTTCTAAAAATGCATGATCTGTGGACCAAACTGGCAAAGCAAGCTGATTTCATACTTGATTTCTTCTTTTTATGCTGAATCAATAAATCTACAGGTATGCATGGAGGGCTTTTATGCTGGGAGCCAAGGCTCCCACCTCTTATCCCTGCCCACAGCCTAGGAGGGGTGTGGAGGTGCTCCAGGTGAGATCCTGGCCGTAAAACACACAGCAGCATAACCTACCCTGCATTAAACAGGGGATGATACTCGGGGATCACCTCTCTTGAGTAGGCATCTGATTCCTGGTTTGGATGCTGCAGGACTACTCCTGGCAGCACCTGACGCGCAGCAGAAACCCTCTCCTGCCGGCAGCACTCAGGCCCTGGTGCCTGACAGAGACCTTCCGTCTCACAAACAGCATCGCTCCTGAAATAGCATCTGTCCTTGCAGCGACCTGTCCCTCCTCCCTCCCTGCTAGCTGGGCAGTAGGTTATTGAGGAGATCCCAGACCTCAGTTCCCTCGCTCAGCTGCCCAGATCAAGCATCTCCCGACACAACAGCCCTCCTCACATGCCCCTCCTGCCTTCCCCTTCCCTCTACCTCCTCTGCCTGTGCTCAGAGACCTGTGGCTCTGCAGCTTGGATGCACTCCCAGACATATCTAGTCAGAGACTAGGAGGAGGTGCGAGTGCAGGGACAGGAGCTACAGCATGCCCCTGAGGGGCTTGGGCAGGCAGGAATAGGATGTGCCCCAGGAGGTGCACACAGCCTCAGCATGATTTTTCAGGTTTATCAGATTATGCCCCATTTTCCACTTCGTGCAATCTCCAGTTTGTTCCACATCCATGTGCAAGCTTTTGATCACTCTCGAGGAATATTATTTGCACTATCCTGGAATTTGAAGAGGATTAAAGGTGTTAATGAGGGGCTGCTGCTCCCAGCTGGGGCCCTGCTGGCGAAGTTCGTGTTCTACAACAGCTCAAAAAAGACACTGCTGAGGGCCAGACCACAGTCAAGGATGGCATTAAGGTGGTGGATGTCCCTTTATGCCCACTCATGAAAGTCCCGGTCTTTGCTCTTTAATCTCTAAGACCTGTGTGTCCCTTTATGGAAGCTTCTTGGGACAGGCAATTGGCCAGCTGTGCTGGCTGTCCCTCTGCGCAGTGGCTGTCCCCAAGAGGCACTGTTCAACATTGCCACTGAGCCAGACCATCCCTGAACAGAGGCTGAAGGACCACTTTGCTGTTGAAATAACCTCTAAACTCCTAGGAGGAGCTGCAATACTCTGTTGGAAGGCTGCAGTGGTCTCCAGGTGCAGGCATCACTTTGCCAGCAGCTGGGACACGCTTATAATTGTGCATCAGCTTAGACTCCTGCCATTTTGGAAGCCAGTCCCTAAAAGTCATTTTTGTATATTGTATTTGTACTTACAGTAACTCATTTCAGGATTTTCCAGCTTTAAAAGGAGCCTGTCAGGGCATGGAGACTTAAAAGATTTTTTTCTTCAGCTTAATGTATTTACAGTGTTATCTGTGGCTCAACAGTCTGATTTAATCAATTTGAGCAGATATAATTCAAGTACCAAACTTTTCAATTTGAGAAAATAACTCCCTTTGCCTTCTGAGAGCCCTAATCATGACCGAGGGTACCACTGACTTTACAACAAACATAATTCTGCACTCAGACACCAGCAATCCTGGTAGGCAGTTTTAGAAAAATACAGTTCTATACATGTCAGAGAAAACAGATCATCTGAAAGTAAAATGGCTCACCAAAGAATAAACAAAGCATCCTGCCAGTCTTTTGTGCACCGTGTTTTCTTGTCTGCAGGCTGGGGACTTCCACAGAGACAAATTTTGAGCTCCAGTCCCTTTTTTGATGCCTGTTCCCAAACAGAGCAAACCCAGAGGGAAAGGGTCCGCTGTGCTGGAGGGGTGACCCCAGGACAGGGGGCGCAGGCAGCCCCCCCAAGGCCCATGGGGGCTGTCACTGCTGCACGCAGGGGACAGAATCCCCTGGGGCTGAAACCCCCTGCCCCCAGCCCCATGCATCCGAGAGCCGTTATGTTTTCAGGCAATGACCAGGTGGAAGCTGCAAGGTAATCTCCGCACGTGTGCATTAATAACTGCCTGCTCTCAGCCTAATCATGCCAGCCACGAGGCGGCTGCTAAGCAACTAAACCCTGGCGAGGAGGCACTTTTGAGATAATGCTAAAAATAGTCCCCAGCAGGCGAGACAGAGCGAGCAGCCGTGGCAGGTGACGTCAGGTTTCTTACTGCTGCCCTCCGTGCCATCGCTCGCAGATGCCTTTGATGAGCACGTGAGTTCCTCCGGGCATCCCTGGGGACCAGCATCATGACAGGGACCTGCTGGCAGTCCCTGACTCGCTGCTTCTGTGCATCCAGCCCCAGCCTGTGCCTGAAGCAGCACAGCCCCCCAGCAGTGTGCCTGGCCACCAGCCCTTTGGGGGGGCTGCAGGGCATCGAGGTGGCCATGCCCCACCCTGCCCATGCTGGGTCCTCACCTGACATAGGCAGGAATGGAAAGGAGCCCCTGCACGAGTCAGACATTAAAAGGAGCAGTTTGATTAAACTGACAGTCACGCACATGATTGGAAATGACAAATAACATCTACAACTTCGGTATAAATGAGAAGCAAAGCACGCGCACCCCTCTGTCTTTCCAGTCTGCTGTTCTTGGCAGTTGAAACCGCTTTTGTAGCTAGTCTGTTCCCAGCTCAGTTTGCATCTGTCTTCACATAGGGGTGGAGGAGAAAATAAGCCAAAACACAGGAAAAGGTGTCCATACCCTTAATGCAACAGTGTTTGAATTTCTGGATGCAGCAGAGAGAGAAATGGGATGAGGGAGCCCTGTGTTTCACCTGTGTGGCCCCTGGGGACATTGCCCTCCTCTCGAGGGCAGAGCCTATCCCCACCAGCTCAGTCCTGCCCAAATTGAGCCACTACACCTTTTTTTGGGAGGCACAGGGCAAACCACACCAGGGAACTGATCCGGTGCAAGAATAACCTCCCTTCTTTCAATTTATTATCCTTGAATGCTGGCTGAAGCCAGCACAGCTGCCACCTGCCACCACCTCTCAGGCATTTCTTTTGGCAGCAAGAAATTACTTAAGCACACCCTTCCTCCAAGAGCAGCAGCCCCTCAGTCGTATCAGGGAGATTATCAAGCTGAAAAGAGCCCCCTGATCCTCATCCCCCAAGGTTCTTTTGGCCCAGGTGGGCTCACACAGAACCCTGTGCCAGCCACCCCAGGTTCCAGCAGGGTGTGTTGGTGGGTGCCCGCTCCCCCCGAGAGCTGTGGGTAGGGAGGGCTGCGTTAGTCACAAACATTGAGCAATGGCCTCCACCTGCTTGCAACACCAACGGCAGGAACAGGAAAGTCTGGGCAGGTGCCACCCTGCATTTAAGGCTGACTATTGCTTTAAATAACACATCTGAGAAATGTGCTTTACTCCTTGGAATACCACTTTCTTTTAAAACAGTGGCTTGAGATCACACAGAACTGGTAAAGCAGCTTGAGAAGAAAAACAGCAGCCAGAGCCCCCCTGTTCAAACCAGCAGAGGAGCACACCAGCATCCAGCAGGGCCCCATGCTCCCCACAGGGAGATGCCCGTGGGGACTGGGACAGGCTTAGCTCAGGGTCTCTGGTAATCCAGGCAAGCACCTTTACCATGCTTTCTACTACCTTATCTCTTTTTCTGGCAGAGCAGCATAAAGCCCTTGGTACCAGCCCTGCAAACCTCTGCCCCACATCTCACAGCGCTTCCCTCAGAGGTACCTGTGGTGGTGCTTCCCCTCTTCCCCTCAAGCTGCTGTTATAGACCCCAGGGGTGCAGCTCTCGGGCAGGGGAAGTGTTTCCACCTGCAGCCCATACACACGCTGCGAATCAGCTCCTTTGGTTACCCAAAATAAGCCCCAGGTGAAGGGAGCGAGGTCTGAAGAATAGCAGGCGAGTCCCAGCCCCTCCTGGCTGGTGCTGACCCACTCGCTCTTTGCAGGACTTTCCATCCTGTACTCAAACAGAGAAAGAGCAGAGGCAGAAACCAAAGTTTCAAGTTCACTGCAGAGGAAATGGCCTCCCTGCAGCTGGGGAGAGCACCATAAATTTTCTGGCGAGCATAAGCGAGGACGTGGGTGTACATATGTCTTCCAAATACCAATGTCATTTTCAGTGGGAGTAAAAGCTAATTGATCTTTAACATGCAGCACTTCGTTTCAATGCCTTTTGTACATCAACACTACTAGTCAAACAAATACCAGATTTTACTAAAATGAGTATGTGTCAACATATTGATGACTCACACACCCAGTTGCAAAGGGAGACTCTGAATTACTCAGAAGGGTTCTGCTTCAGCGCTTTTAATCCAGCAATGATAGAAATATCCCGGCTGGAAATCCTGGTGTGTCCTGGGTCTTCCTTGCTCTTGCCCTGGAGCTGAGGTCTCAGTGCATTTGGAAAGGGATTTCCAAGTGAGCAATACTGTATGTGGCAGCTGCACACGTGTGGCATTGAACACCTCAAGGCAGCAGCCACCACTAAACCTTTCTACAAGTGCAGACGGAGAGGGTTCAGCCAAAAGAGGACACCTGCAGACAGCAGGCTCTTTGTCACCTTGCCTGAAGCACACCAGTGACACACAGCGTGATGAGCACCAGGGCAGGGGAGCTGCCCAGGGCCCACAGATGCCCAGCCTCTGGCTGCAGGCTGCCGCAGCTCCATGTACACTTGCTGCTCCTCTTTACAGCTTACTGTGACTGAAATATCATTAAAAAGCTGAGGGTTTGATACCTCACAGCTGTGAAGTATAAAGGCAGACCTTTAGAGATATCTTGCACCATAAACCTACTTGCCTGTGCTGGTCTATATCCAGGTGATAAATGAAGCCCAAGACACTTGAAAGAGCTTCTTAATCTTTGCAAAGCAAACCAAAGCCAATAATTCTTTGTAGTTTTATTATACCATCCATCCCATTTCTTTTGCTCTGCTTCCAAAAGCATTTGTGGCAGATGGGCAGTCTCTGGTTTCCAGCCTGGTGGGGTTTGCTGGTGGGATTCATTGCACAGCGCCATGGGCAGGGGCGCCGGCCCTGCTGAGGAGGGGGGTGAGGAGGGGGGAACCAGCTTCAGCTGCCCTGGAGAAAAAGGGATGTGGAGGGATAGCCTTAGATTCAGCGAGGGATGCCTGGACCCTTGAGGCATCTCCCTGACTGAGGTCACCTGCTGCTGCAAAGACTTCCCAGGCACCACAGCCAGCAAGAGTTGGGTTTCTCCTGTAGGAGCATGAACGCTCTTTTCCAAGAGGCATTGCAGCATCCCAAGCCATCTCTGAACTGTCTGAGCACCAGTAACTCTCAGCAACACCTTCAGCAGTTCTGGATTTTCTGGTTTCTGTTCCAAAACCCCTTTCCCTGCCACAGCCCTGACAGCCAGACGGTTTCTTCTGGTCTACTCTCCTATCACTGTTTCAAGGAATACAGGGAGAGACTTGAGCTCTCCACTTATGGGATGTTTTTAAAAAACAGCTCGAGGGAGCAGTGAACTGGCCAAATCCATCCTTTTGCCTGCATCCTTTGGACCGGAACATTTTTACCCTTTGACCATTGGGGCACGTTCATGTCCTCAGTGGGTGAAAGGGAAGGGAATGCTCCTGGGACCAGTGCTCTGGGTGTTTGATAGTAAAAGGCATTAGGAGGCAAATCAATATGACTTTGCAGTTGAAAAGGACCAGCCTGAGGATCTCAGCTGTTCAGGAGCTGCAGCTCAAATCAGCTGGGAGCTCTGCATCCCCACCAC
The DNA here is from genome assembly GCF_963210335.1 of Falco punctatus. NCBI lineage: Eukaryota > Metazoa > Chordata > Aves > Falconiformes > Falconidae > Falco > Falco punctatus. Next base: position 34,598,483 of record NC_137583.1, on the reverse strand, counting down.
ATTGGCCTCAGACCTCATCAGCTTTGCAAGCCCTCTTCCTCAAGGACAATTACGACAAAACCTCAGCTCTAAACCAGAAAATTCAGGTTGACCTTAAACTTCTACTAGAAACAGCTCCACAGGCCATCTGTCATCTCCTGGGAAATCTCCTTGCAGAGCTTTAGCAACTCCCACAAGTCCCAGACATCCACCCCAGCCCACAGCCATCCGCAGCTCTCTGCGGACCCAAACCCAGCCAACAAAGACAACCTGTCACCATCACTACCCCACAGTGAGGTGGGAGGATGCTACAAAACCAAGAGCCTGTTGCTGTGCTTTATTTTTCCCCTAGGCTCCACCACGAAGCCTCTTCAATAATGTTTTTATGGCTCCATCAATCTTATTTAAACTTCAGTACAAATACATTGCAGCACATTCACAGTCCCATCACAGCGCTCTGACTCACCCAGTCCCAGCAGACATCATATATTAAATTAATTTTGGAATGTATTCCAAATAATTTTTTTCAGCTTCTTCAGCTAAGAACTCCCCATGCTCTATGTTAGGGCAAAGCAGCACAGGATGTCTGATAGGAGGACTTTAATTAGCTGGTGATTAGCTTCATTAGGACTCAGCTTATGAATAACTTAAGTCACCTCCTCATCCCCCTCTCCCTGGGCTCGGGGGAGATAACTCTTACATTGGTGGGGGAAAATACAACATTGGTCTCGGATTTCTTCTCCTGCCCAAGATGTGGATCCCTCACCAGATGCAGTAATGAGTTCTGCACTTTGTTACACCTGGAGTAACTCTAATAAATAATTAAAAGACCTTCAAATTTACTCTGGCATCATTCAGGGCAGGGTTAAGCCCACAGACTAAAATGTTTGCCAACCAGTTAGAAAAAAAATGCCTTTTCCAGCTATTAATTTTCTGCCCCATCCAGTGCACGCATCTTTGGATGTATGTAAGAAGCATACAAGATTGGAGAAATTAGGACCTGGAGCAACCAGGGCACCCGCTTAAGAAAAAAGTTTCTGTACTGCTCAGATTGATGTCTCTTATTAAAAGTGTTCGGGCTATTATTTTCTGGTTAGCTCTGGCCCTTGTGGACCACTGCCCCCGTGTATCAGGCTGAAGCCTCCTGTTTTCTTTGGGCTTGTCTTTTGGCCCCATCCTTGAGACATAATTCAGGGTCCAAAAAAAAAAACCCCAAACAAACAAAAAAACAACCCAGCCCCCAACATTTCATCCTTTGCTGCAGCAGCAAGCAAGGCTGCGTGCAGTGTCACCCAGAGCCCGTTAGTGGCTGTGACCCACCTTCCCACAGAGCCAGGGGGTTAGCATCCCACAGCCTGTGCTGCACCGCAACGGTGCGTGGAGATGCCAAAGTGCCAAATATGCTTCCAAATAGAGAGAAAAAAAAAAAAAAAGAAGAAAAAGTGTGCTTAAACTGAATTACTACTTGACTTACTGGCTTACTGGCTGATAAGATAATTAGTTGTCCCACACAGTCAATTAGTGAATTCCTGAGACTGTAGTAACCATCAGACCAAAAGCATACCAAACTCCTTGCTAATTCAGCCTTGCTGCATGTCTCCTCTGCCTCCTCTTATTATGTATGCTTATCTCCTTTCAGCAAGGCTTGTGCATGAATAGGAAACACCTTCCTATTTAACTGCCTGTGCTCTGGAGTGGTTTCCAATCAGTGGGCATCAGCATCAGCTTTGGATGCAGAAATCCAGCTAATCTAATCTGCCCAGCTGGCTGATTAATATCTGTGAGGTGGGTGTTCAAGGGAGAATGCCTTGAGACCAGCTGGGCTGACAGTGTTGATAGTGATGACTTTGCAGCCTCACACTTTCCCCATCCCATCACTTTGCCTGCACAGGGAGCTGCCTGAGCAGCCGAGGAGCTTGTCCGCTCTGAGCCCGGACTGAGCAGCTGGGGCTTTCGCAGGGCAAAGCCCAGGCTGTGCTCCTGTAACTCCGACAGCGCTTCCATTCCCAAGCAAGAAGCAGAGAGGAGCTGTGGCAATAAGGACTTCAGAGGCAAAAGGGCATCTCTATTGACCTTGAAAAGCTGCTGAAATACTTCCCTCTGTAGCAAACTGTGCTCAATCTTCCCAGATCCTGCCAATGTGTTTCATCATCTGCTGTTGTTGCCGGTGCTGTGGGTATCTGCCTGTACCCACAAGGACTGTCAGTCAGCCCCGGCCACAGACTGACCTTTTGCTAAGCCATGCTGGTCAAGCCTGGAAAATGACTACAAGCACTGTGGCTTTCCTTCTTCCAAATCACATCAGGCTGCTCAGCAAAAGCTGCTCAGTGACATCCATATCCTGCAGCTTTTCTGGATAAATCCAGGTCCCTGGCTGTGTGCATGTGCAGGCCCAGAGGAGAGGGCTTGCACAGCCCTGGCAGTGCCCCGGGGTGACAGCTCTGCCCTGGCAGGCACCACACTGGCCCTCCTGGAGCCACCAGTCTTGGGGTGGGCAGCAGTGGATTTGGTGCTGAGCAGTGCCTCCCACCTGCAGGGCCATGGCAAGCCCCAGGCATTGTTCATAGAATCATTTAGGTTGGAAAAGATCCGTAAGATCACAAAGTCCAACTGTTAACCCAGGACTGCCCAGTCCATCACTGAACCAAGTGCCACATCTACATGTCTTTCAAATACCTCCAGGGTATACCTTCCCTGGGCAGCCTGTTCCAGTGCTTGACAACCCTTATGGTGAAGAAACTTTTCCCAATATCCAATTTAAACCTCCCCTGGCACAACGTGAGGCCGTTTCCTCTTGTCCTGCTGCTTATCTGGGAGAAGAGACCGACCCCCACCTGCCTACAGCCCCTGTCAGGCAGCTGGAGGGAGAGATAAGGTCCTCCCCAGTCTGCTTTTCACCAGATTAAACACCCCCCATTTCCTCAGCCGCTCCCCAGAAGACTTGTGCCCCCTTCCCCAGCTCTGTTGCCTGTCTCTGGACACGTTCCAGCCCCTCAATGTCTCTTGAACACAGGATTCAAGGAGTGGTCTCACCAGTGCGGAGCACAGGGGGTCAATCACTGCCCTTGTCCTGCTGGCCATGCTGTTCAGGCACAAGCCGTGATGCTGTTGGCCTTCCACGTGGGAAAGGAGTTGGACCCCACCGACCTTGCACCAGCTCTGTGCAAGTGGGTGCACGCAGGGAGCCCCAGTCACAGGTCTGGGGACATGCCCTGGGCATGCCCTGAATCCATACTGGGCCAGGACACCAAGGTGCCAAACTCCCCTTTCCCCACCCAACGTCCTGGTCTCTGCAAGACAGGTGCTCAGCTGCACGGGCCAAAGGGTGCTGCGGCACACCCTGGCTCCCCTTCGCTTTGGTCCTCGCTGAGCTGGGGGAGGGGAGGGGAGCACCGGCTGTGCATCCCCAGGGATGTGCTGGCAGCAGCCATGGTGGCATAGGGGTGGCCAAAGCGCAGGTGGGCAGACTCTGCCCAGTCTTTTGCCATCTCCTACTCCAGCACGGGAACAGGGCACCGCTTCTTTTGGTACTGAAAGTAAACATAGGGTCTCTGGCTCCTGAAACCACGTTTCCGTTGAGTGATCGTTGTTTTGGTGCTGAGGACGGCCAGGATCAGAGTCCCACTCCTGTCAGCATCAGGGGAAAGCAGCAGGTTTCGGCAGGCTGCGCTATGAACCGCTGCAAACGCCATGGCAGCTGATACCGTCTGCCATGATGACTCACCGCTGTTGATTTGGGCAGAGACAAGAAAAACAGCCTGAAATGTGCCAGTTCAACAGTCACATTCTCAGCGATGGGCTATTAGCTCAAAGCAGGTCCCCGTCCCCCGTACCTCACCTTCTTTCAGTGCAGCATCACTGAAATTTGTTTTTCTGTGTTGGAAAAGTGATATATTGGGAGCCTTTTATTTGGGAAAGCAGCTTATGCCACTGCCAGAGATGTCACATTCAAATGGATCACACCTGCATCAACAAAATACCAGGCACAGTTTGACCCTCTAATCTCCCCAGGCAATTTTTCTTTCTTTTTTTTCATGGCTGTTCAAATATTGGCTTTATCACCATGGGAAGGGTAGGAGTGACCTATCGAACAAATGCTCATGATAGCTTTTCAGGGCTATTTTCACAGGACTATCCTCCCAAAAGCATTCACCCAAAAAGAGATGTTTAAATCCGGGGGGGGGGGGGTGGGTGGGCGGGGCGAGGAGGAATTTCAGCCCAGCACTGTGCACCTGCAGCCGAACCTTGGGCAGGACCGTGGCCGTGATGGAGTTGAGCCGAGCACCAACGGCCGGGGAAGGGATCATGCCGCACAAACCAGCCTTGGTGGGGTTCAAAACATGCCACTGCAGCGTGGGTTGCAGTGGGCTCCAACCTAGCGTGGGAAGCAAGCTGTCAGGTCATGTTTCCTACATCCAGCCTCAGCAGCCACAAGAATTCACTTATATTTTTCCAATAATTTTCATTTTCTTCTCCTTTTCAAAGGCAAAGGACTTCAGATGAGCTATTTGAACCCACACAAATGTAAAAGAAAGGCTGCCATACTGACAAATAACCTCTACAGCTGATGGTGCCCTGGAGCTGTCAAAGCATAACCTGTTTTCTTTGAGGGAAATCACACTGGTGGAATTTGTGTTGATGGACGGATGGAGTGAGTCATGCTTAGCTCTGGATGGGGCTCACCAGAGAGGAACCAGATATCCTATTTTCTGAAGTTCATTTCTGAAACCTGTTGTGCTTAGTAGTAGTAGTTGCCATTCAGTCCTGAGCAATGCACACGGAGTAAACACTGTCTATAAAACAGAGCACTCACTTGTGTGCTGATGGTAAGCTCCGTTTTTAAGCCCAGGAAGGTGCTAATTACGTGGCTCCAGATACTGCAATGCGCCACTGAAGCAAACAGATAAGCCTGAGACTTTCCATCATCCAATAATTAATTCTGAAATTTACAGCAAATCTTTATATGCATCTAAAAATAGATACTCGATCAACCATTTTGTTTGGAAGAAAGGGATGCTGGTGTCCCACAACACAGTATGCTTGCTGGGATGCTCAGCTTGGGCTGTCGGGAGCCACCGCGGTGTCCCCGCAGCCAGCACCGAGCACCGGTCAGGGCTCTCCCCTCGCACCTAGGGTCACTTCACATGGTAAAGGGAATAACACACGGTAATGGAAATAACGGCAGCAACACACAGAACAGAGAGGAGTGGTGCACAGGCAACATTTTCCTAGCCCATGCAAGCTCCATGGGACCCTGTATAACTCCTCTATACCTCTCCTGATTTGCATAGCCAAAAGATGGCAGCACTCTCTCACGTATGTGCCACTGCAAAGGCTCCCTCTCTCCCTCCAAATGCATACAAACCTGTACAACTTTAATCCAGTGGCGATGCACATCGGAGGGACACTGTCCCGTCTGGTGTGCTTTAGCACACGGCCAGGCTGGCTGCCATGGGGCTGGGGGCGAGCGGAGCAGGGACAGTGCTGTGGCCCATGTACTGCAGCACCATCCTGGCCCCCACCAGCACGGCCACAGGCGGACAAAGCGGCAGGAATCGTTTCACACACTCCTGGGCATCCCCATCAGCACTGGGTGGATGCTGGGCTGTCCACCCAGGTGTTTGCTAGGTGTCAGTGAAAGGACTTGTTCTTCATTTTCTGAGTGTTGTATGGGAGAGAAAAAAATAAGTTAATAGCATCCTTTGCCAAATTTTGCATCTGGACTGACTCTTCCTTCCCCTGCCACCCCACACAGCTCTCAGCCGTCCCCACTGCACACCCTCTTCTAGTTCAAGTGCGCCAGCAGAGCTCGAGCAGAGAAACTCAAAGAAAATGCTCAGTCTTGATTTTTGCCTTTCCCAAGATGATACGGCCACCACGTGATTCCATCCACTTGCTTTTTTTGCGTGTGTTTGTTTTATTTCCCTGCATCTAGGAACTTTGATGAGCTCTTTGGTGTCCACCCCCAGGAGCCTGCTGTGCACTGATCCACCAGTCCCTGCCAGGGCTCCCTTCCCGTGGGATCCCACCAGGCTGTTGTCGCTGTCTGGGATCACAGCCATCCCTCCTTCGTTCCCGGTGCTTTGCACACAGAAGAACCTGAGGTTTGCTTTCAGTAAGTCTGATGCAAAGATTTGCTTTATAATCCCTATGTAAACAGAGGGAACCGAGACAGAGAGCTGCAGGGAAATGCAGATTTGCAGGGCAGATTCTGGCAGTTGCATGCAGAGGGAAGGCTGGAGGTGCTGGTCCCTCCCCACCACGGGTGATGTGGGTGCTTGCACCCCGAGGAAGCCACTTTATATTGAGAAGCCCATCGGCAACTGGACATAATGGTGTGACAAGAGCTGTGCTGCGTTAGAATAATCACATCTTCGGTGCATTAAGGTCGAAGTCAGGGCTGAGTATTTCCAGCCCCCCAGGGGTCCGGCCGGCAGATCCGGAAAGCCTGCAGCAAGGAAGCGACCCCAGCTCCGCATGTCGGCTTGTGCCAGATTAAGGAAAGAAAACTTCATTTCTCTGGGCATGATGAGCCCAACAAGCAGTGCTGCACCCAGGGCAGGCAGGAACAGGGGGGAACCCTCGTCACTGCTGGCTCTAACGGGGCCCCCACTGCAGCCTCGTGCCCTGCTCCCTGCTGGGTTTCTCCTTCCCACAGGGTCCCAGCCGGTGTTTGCCGTGCCCCCACGCCAGGCAGCCGGGGGGCTCCAACCTGCCGTGCCCCGGCCGGCCAAATCCCGCATGCATGCCCTGCTTCCCAGCCACAGCCCTGCCCCGGTTCCAAGGGGTCTGGTTAAACATCACTTGGGGTTTAACTTACAGGGCATAAACCCCCTTAGAGGATGCTCCTGGGACTCCCACCTTTGGGGACTCCTGGCCTGGAGCAATGATCTCCCAGGAGTGGCACTGTGGGGCAGCGGACCTGGGCACAGCTTTTGGAAAGGGACAGACCCTTTATGCCCACTCACCGTTGATCGTGACCACAGGCAGATTTAGTGTGAACAATGAGCATGACCTGAGCCCTCTCCACTTAACGCTGTCACGTCAAAAGTAGCAGCAGTGAAAGGTGTCAGTCTGAGAGCTGGGGAGGAAAAATACATTTAATTTATGACAATTTTTTTACACAGAAGTGCCTCTGAGGTGAGCTGTGTCTGCTCAGCTGGTAGCACCAACCAGAGATGCTCCTTTGCACTGGGTTTTGGGAAGACCTGCAGTTCCTCTCCATCACCCCGGGGGAGCCTCTGGCTTGGGATTCCGCACTGGACAGCCCACTGCCAGCAATATGGAAAACCTGCATGGAGAAGCACCTGGGACAAAAATTAATTAGGGACAGCATTAATTAGGGGCAGCAAGGTAGCACCCCCTGCAAATTCACAATGCCACAGCCTCCTTGCCTGTCGCAGGAGGGGAGACCAGCTCTGGCAGCACCTTCCCACAGGGCACCCACCTCCTCTGGCAACCTGTGGGAACCAGCTTTGATGGGAAATGTTTCCTTGGAGCCCTTTGCTTAAAGAAAATGCATCAAATGTTTTACTCAGTGCGGAAAACTTGCCATGTGCCAGCTGCTCGTTAAGCCTACCTTCTGTCCTCTGCTCTGCGAGGACATCCAGCTGTCACTCTCCTGCACAGGTACCCGGAGCAAGGCATGCTAAATGCCCAGATCCAGTCTTTATAAAGCAAGGAATCTGAGATCTGGACCAACTGCAAATAAAAACTGTCAGAAAACCTACTGAGCATGCATGGTTTAATGTTTTCTCTTTGATTTCCCACAGATCTGATGAGTTTCCATTACAGTGCTCCCCAGGCTGTGGGGGCAGACGCTGTGTCTGCAACTCCCAGGCAGTCACATCCTTTCCCCTCCTTTTTCTTGGTATTTTCCATGCTGCTCCTGGGACTGGACACTGCCCAGGGGCCAGCATCTGTGCACCGTCCCCGCAGGTGCTGCTGTCCCTCTCAGGGAGAGCAGAGCTGATGCTGCCCTTTCAGGCTGTGCAGATGGGTCATCCCTGTGCCAGCTGGGCAAGCCTCCCTGCTGGGTAACCTTGGGGTAACCTTGGAGTAACCCTGGTGCAATGTGGACTACCCACCTACCTGGGAAGAAAGATGTCACCAGCAGCGGGGCAGCCTCTGTGACACCTGGAAGCTGCTTTTGGCAGTATGTGAAATATCTCAGCCCCACAGATTTTTGGGCTTCCTTAAAAGCCCCTGCACTGGTCCAGCACTGGCAGGAGTGACAAGGATGCAGCAGGCACTGCCTTACCCTCTGCGAAGCCAAGGAGAGCCCAGCACTTCCACCCAGGCCAAATCTGGCCTGCAGCCCCGGCGTGACCTCAGCAGCATCGCTAGGGGATGAGCAGCAACAAACATTACAGTGACCTGCCACGGAAATGGGATCATTATAGTCTCTCTTGAAAAACACAGAGCATAATGTCTCCTCGATTCGCTTACACTGGCAGGCATTTCATTTGGTCCCTGGTGGTGCTCGAGGATGTCTTGTCTGGGCTAATGGAAAAACCAAACACCCAGAGCCGCTTGGAAATTACATGTTCAAAACGAGCATAATAGAAAAACAGGAGTGCAATATTATTTGTGTATTTGCAGATGCGCTGTGAGGAGCAGAGCGAGCATTATCACAGTACCCATCTGTAACTTGCCCTACGGGCTCCTCCGGTGCCCAGCTTGTGCTGAAGTGTTCAAACAAAGCAGAGAGCTGAGCTGCTTTCCTGAGAAAAAGGACCAACAGATCTAATCTCTGCAGGATGCTCATAACCGATGGTAACTGCCTCCCTCAGATCACAGAATGGCATTGCTGAAGCTCCAGGCATTGAGCTGCATTTCAGGCTTTGCAGAGCAGCTCTCCGCCGGGAGGCAAGTGGCACCAGCCATCACAGGAGAGACCATGTCCTCCCCAGGACACCCCTCACTTCACCCTGGCCACCCCCATGCTTCATCCTGGCCAACTCGGCAAGCACCATGCTCTGGGTACAAGGATGCCATGGATAAACATGTGTTCCCCAGGAGCTCAGCTGCCTGGAAAGAAAGAAAGCCCAAACAGGAAAAATTTTATCCACGGTAGCAATCAAGAACCTTCAGGAAAAGGCAGAGGCCAGCAGCAGTCTTGGCTTAATAACAGAGATTTTAGGCTTTGTTTTTAAACTGCTTATTTAGTGTCGCAGAAGGCATTTTATTGTGAAAATAGCAATCTTTCTCAGGCTGGCATACAGGAGCTGTGCTCTTTTACACCCTGGGCATCGTCAGTGAAGGGGCACGAAGTAAGTAAGTGCAGAGTTTGGCTCCATGAAAAAGTTGTCATTAGCAGAGAACCCAGCTCCCCAAATCAGCTAGCGGGGATGAACCATTTAACTAAAATAAATGGCTGCAAGAGCAATTCAGAGAAGTGGAGACTGCTTTTGTTCTTCAATCACTAATTCCCCAATGACCACGGTACTGCATCCTTCTGGGTTTGCTCACCAGTACTCCTTGTCTCATAGAGATTTTTCACCCTGGGCGTTTTCCCATACAGAATGCCCAATTCTTTTTATTTTTCATGTACTGACCTCTCTCTTCTGGAAAGATCCCACTCAGGTTTAATTTTTAGGTTTGTTTTTCCCATCCCTGCTCTGCTGCAGCTCCTGGTTTTGCTGTACCTGTGGCTACAGTTTCACACCTGTGGCATCTTATCCAAACAACTCCTATTTATTTCACTCCAGCCAGAAAACTACTCCCTCGCCAGCAACTAATTCTCGTGTGAAAGGAGGAAAATGCTAATAAATGGTGAGCCATGACCATTCCCACTACTCGGGAAGTCCTTGCTGTAAAGCAGCTTTCCGCACCCTCGCTGCCAAGGCAGCGCTGCCCAGGCTGGCAAGTGCAGGGCAGATACCTGCGGCAGCCACAGCATCTTATTTTATCTTATCTCAGAGCCTTCACTTAACAAAAAGATGCCACTGGGCCAAATTCAGATCACATAACAATTTGGATGATGGCAAAGGAACTCAAAAATAAATCAGCCCTGTCTTTTTTCCTGGCCCTGCAGCGCTGGTCGGAGGGAATAATAAGAAAAAAACCAACAACCCACCATTTACTTTAATCACACACATAAAAAAAAAAAAATACATCACGTTTGGGGTGAAATTCAGGGTCAGCTGTAGCACTGACTTCCACTCCCCCAGACCCCCATGCTTGGTTTCTCAGACCCACGGAGACCAGGGAAGGTGGTAAGCAGATTTCATCAAAACTGCCATAACCCGCAAGAATTAGGACATTTCAGTCAGCTCTGCTTCAAAAGGCTTGGCAAAGCTTGAAAAGCTGAGGCTTGTACAGAAGTGAGCATGCCACCCAAGTGGGATTTTCTCTCCCAGACTATGCCAGCCCACAGAAGAGGGGCAGCAGCTGGCTTCCCACCCAGCCGAGGGACACCCCCAGCCCCAGCAGGGCTCACGCCCCAGCCAAGCCCATGGGATTTCGGCTGCTGTTGGTCCAGACCTTGCATGGGACCAGGGATGCTGAGTCTGACCCTGCTCTTCAGGGGTTACCTTCCCAGCCTGACCCCAGCTCCACGGCACGGGTCTGCCCACCACATCGTCACCCTAAATGGCCATGTATTACTGACAACGACAAGATCCAGGCTGGAGACTGCCTCATTTCAGTGGTGGGAGCCGTGATTCATCCCCTACGGCCTATGGCTCGTACAACATATGGCAATGCTTTTTTAGAAATCCGGCGTGGAGAGAGGGAGAGACAGCACGTGCCAAACCAGGGAGTGCGGCAAGCCACCTGTCTGGTAACATAGTCGGCATGTGGCTGCAGATCAGCTCCTGCATCCCTCTGTGCCTGGGGGAGACACGTGGACCCCAGCAAAGCCACCACGGCTGCTCTCCATCCTGGCATCCCACCCTCCTGCTGCGACACCTGTGTGAGCTGCACTACTAACACTCAGCCTGCTGGATTTTCTCATGGTGAGTCCAAGCCAGAAGATACCTACAGCAAACTGTGTGTCTTCTGGCAAATTAAGAGACATCAGATTCCACCTTGCAAAAAGGATTTGCATGGGCTCCTTCACCTGGCCTGGATGGTCTCACTTCTTCCAAGATGATGACAGGCAGATTTAGCCCAAACTACAGACAAACTGTAGTTTCAACCACACAAATGTAAATCCAGAAGCAATTCCACTGTCATTAATGGTGTTGTTCTGGCTTCATTCCAGCATACTAGAAATAAGAACCTGGGCCAGAACACAGGCAGGGACAGACGAATTACCAATATATCTTTGTATCTGCTTTCTCCTCTTTTTTTATTTTTTTTTAACCCATTCAGGAATGATCTGCCATTGCTACACATCTTAGCGACTTCTTCCAGGGACTGCGTTTGCAACACACAGGGCTCCAGGTCATCATCACCATCGCAAGCTCTAATGCAATGTCAACACAAGCCCATCAGGCTGTGGCAAATCCCATTTAAATGGAACTGCTTTGGATTTGGGACTAGTCATTTAACGAAAATCACAAAAATTATCCAGGAGTACAAACGTTCAATAAGTCATTGGTGACTGCTGAAACTAATTTAACCCTGCGGTTGTGGAAGTGGCACTTAATTAGCATTTTTATTGCAGAGTCACACACTGATCATTGAAAAACATATTCAAAAAGTGGCCAGAGGAAATCACACTGATGCCAGAGATTGCCAGGGATGTAGGGAAGATGTGCTGCTCTAGCTGCATGATGGCAACTTGCAATACAACAGCTGCAGCCTCTTGGAGTCACAGAGTCATGCTTGTGACAGCCGGGACCCCACAAAGCAAGTGGCTGCCCCGACGCAGCACAGCTCTCACTCGAAGCATGGCCTGGAGAAACTGCCTGACCAGAGATCAGAGACTTCATTTCTGATTTATTGGACCGAGGTCCATTCTCCGAAGCACGCCACGTAAAGCCCGTTGTCCAGCTCTGCAGCCCTGCCTGGGACTCCAGGAGGCAGGAGATCCCTGCTCCAGTTTTCCCAGGGTGATGAGCACCACAGGGGCTAATTTATTTCTCAGTCTCCATCCCACCTTTTAATTAAATCTGACATCAGTTCCTGTTTGATGAAGCTGCATGTGAGATCACCCTGCTTTTTCCTCCTAAGATGGGCGAGTGGAAGGCAGACCTTCACCGTGCTGGAGGGGACATGAGACCAGTGACCAACATGAGCTGCCCCCAGAAAGCTGGTGCCTGAGTTCCCAGAAGCGATGAAGGGCTGAGCCGGGACACGGCTGGGATGGATCCTTGGCAGACCCAGGCACGCTCCCAGGCAGGTGCTGACTGCTCTGGCTCCCTTCTCACCTACTTCTTTAGAAAACTCTTCCACACCCTGGGGGTAACACTTCCATCCCAGCTCCCCCAGAATGGGTCGGTCCTCACCACTCAGGCTGCCTGGTGCCATTTCAGGGAGCCTGAGCAAGCACCGCCACTAAATCCACTAAAGCAGCGTCTGTCCACTATATCAGTGGGGCTTTAAGCACACATTGAGAGCCTCAGGGCAGACAGGCACAGGTGTAAAGTCTCAGTTTAAAATTAAAACACCTCTAAAGTGAGTGGCTAAGCTACACGTTAGAATAAGTTAAACTGTGTGGCCCTGGCTCCCTGTACCACCTCTCCATGCACCAAAGCTCTGCACACCCAAACGCTCCCCTGTGAGACAGGGAGGGCTGAGATGCAGCCAGGCTCTGCTCCCAGCTCCTAAATCTGCAAAGACCTGTTATTTTCACCAGATCCATAACAATAGGCATGGGAATAGAGAGAGAGGGAAAGAGAAGAAGAAGAAAAAAAAAAAAAAAAAAAAAAGGCAGAGCTCAGTGTGCAAAACTAATCTCACTCAGGGGGATGTCTCAGTCTCCCAGCAGAGCTGAGCTGTGCAAGTAGCTGCTTATCCATGGGGCCATTTCCAGCACCTGGCTGGTCCCCAAATCCCCATAAACAGAATTACCCCCAAACCTAGAAATGTGCCTGGTGCTGCCAAAAGCATTATCGACTGTTGGGCCAGAGCATGGAGCGTTCATCCTTCAGCTCAGCCAGCTGAGCAAGCTAATGAAGCAATACCCACTGCAACTTCCTATGGTATATAATCAGCCTGAAATTAGGTTTCAGTGTATATCTTTCCAAACACATCACCTGTAACTTCAAAATTATGTAATTGGACTCTTGTGTAGAAGAAACGTTCATGGGAGAGACCTCAAGGCTGGTTGCTCTGCATGGGGTGGGAGAAAGGGAGAGCAAGATGTGGGACGTGGAGAGGATGTGTGTGTTCATACATGAACTAATTATGATATGATAGTAATGCGATACACAAATATCTATGTGTGTATTTATATATGGTTAAACATGTATATATAATGAGTACATATGTATGTGCATATTTGTGTGAGTGTGTGTGTGTATAAATATATATATGTAGTTAAGTGTTTCTACTAGGCTTGCTGGAGACCGAGAAATTGCAAGATGCTCCAGAGAAGTCAAGTGTTGAAAGTGCAGTTCAGGGGAAATCAACAAATGGGAAATGGGATGAGAGTTCTCCTCTTTCAACTTACATTTGGTACCCTCAGACTACCATATCACCACCTAGGCTAGGAAGGTGGTGTTTAAAGTCACACTGCAGGTGGTGTTCCGGAGGCCGGAGCTCCACAAATGTTAGTGAAAACATATTTCAGCTTGTAAATAAAGGTACCATTTGAAAAAGACCGTATTGCTTCCACCCGAGGTGGAGTTCAGACAGCCCAGACGGTGCATTTGGCCTCTTCACAAAATAAACCTGACACTGTTCTCCCGTTGGACTCTGCATTTCCCCTTGCAGGGGGCATCCGTCACAAGGGTTCATTTTCTCCAACAGCTTGACAAGGTCTGTGTAAAAGAGCGAGGCTTTGGGATGCACTGCCCTGGCAGCCCAGATCCAGGGGTGATGGTTGCTCTCTCCTCGAGCTGCAACCCCACTCCTTGACTATTCTGCACATCCAAAAATACCTCCCTTGTCTTCTTCTGCTTCTCCTTTGGAAGACATACTATATGAAGAGAGATCTCTGTTCCCTGCGTATGAGAAGAATTCCAAGAAATTTCTAATGAGGAAAAAGTTTTAAGCATGCATCATCTAAAAATATCCATAAATAAAGCATCATATCCCTTAAAAATACATAGATACTGTATCCGTTGCATTAGGGTGCAACCATTTGGCTTATGCCATTAATTGTGTAGGTTCCCTTAGTGAGCACAGACAAGGCCGCTGTCACTGCTGGAAAATTCAGACATATCCCCCAAATGGCATATTAATAATGAGATCTTTCAGAGGAGGTTCCATGACTCATCCAAGAAGAAAAATGGATCATTCACTGCACTGAGTTGTCTGAACAAAACAGCAGCTTTTTTTGGGTTTCTTCAGTTTAAACAGAAAAATGGAGAAAGTAATGTGAGAGAGGATGCAGTAGCTGCCAGATAATATGAGCAGTGAGAGCCTGCATTGGCATTTTAAAGTTAAAAACCCCACCCTGACAAGCATTTTGTGCCTTGTATGATTGTATGCTAAATCCAGGAGTGGAAAAACTGCATGCATCCTTCACCATCACCTCACCCTGCTCCACCCAAAGCCACAAAGTCACCAGTCCTTCCCCCAAAATCATATCCTGGAGGTACCAGGGTTGACAGGACCAAACCCACCAGTGCCTGGATGCTTTGGGAGCCTGATGGCTATTGCCCCGGCAGTTGTCCCTGCGAGGGACATCCCTGCAGCTGGGAGCACCCAGAGAGCCAGGATAATGTGCAATGAAGGATGAATTTACTGCAGATGCAGGATACACCCAAACCCATCAAATCCCAGCCAGGATTTTTGATGCCCTGCCTGCATTGCCGCCAGAGAAGGACCCACTCTGTGTTACCTGTGTGGTTATGGGGGCCCAGTAACAGCAAACCCCCAAATCCCAGTCAGGCCAGATGTGCGTGGGGTATCAGAGGGATCACATGCAAAGTGATACACAGCCTCCCCGACAACTACAATAGATCGTTTGATGGAGTCAATGCAGAAAAAAGGGCAGGTTACAAAGCTGGTATTTCATTAGAGCTGTTAATCTTATTGCTGTTACCAAATTATAATCACTTTCACAACCCAGCTAAATCCAGGGTAACTATCCATACGAGATTAATATGTTCATCATCTGCATTCAGCATTTATTTGGGACTGTGACTTCATATGATGCTTTGGAGATTAATAAAGGCCATGGCCCTCTCTTGCAAGCACTTGCCTTTCTCACTGGTGAAATACCACTTTTAATTGCTTTAGCCCTTACTTCTGCTGTTTCCTTCCCCTCCCTCTGCCTGTGACCTTCACATCCAGCATCTGCAGGGTGCAACCTCTGGCTGGTGGTCGGATGATGGAGGAGGCTGTCATGATCGTTGGGAGGAGGTCCGGCAGCACCCCCACTCCACACACACTGGTGCCAATACCACCGAGCAGACCATGAGCCCACGAAGGTGTTACATCCTCACCCGGATCAGCTGCACAAAGCAATTTCTCTCTACAGACCTGCCTAATTTAATTATCTCAACAAGATAAAACAGAAATTACTGGCAAGTGGATTTTTGCCATTAAACAAATACTTGACAACAAGCGCTGAGCTCTTATACCACCACTGGGTTGTGGGTCAATTGACTTTCAGGAACCCATGGCCATTGAGTCTAAACAGCATCCAAATCAAATTAATTTTGTCTGCAGGATAAAAAAAAAAAAAAAAGAAAAAAGAAGTATTGCCTATCCTCTTCTACAGCCACCTCCGAAAATTCAAGCCAGCTTTGCTGCACTGCCCTTTCCCAGTGCTCCGCAGCGAGTGCCAGCTTTGCAATACCAAAAATTAGTAAGCATTTAATCTAAGCTGGCATATTCCCAAAGCTCACAGTCTCCACAGGCTCTGGAAGCAGAGGATGGTGGTTATTCCCACAGGAGCAGGAGCACAGCCCTCCCGTCACAGCCGGTGGGTGCTGCTCCCCGGGACTCTCCACCCCACGGCTCCCACCTCTCCCAGCACACAGGAGATGGTGATTCCTCAGGCTGCCTTCAAGGCAAACCCTCTCGCCTCCCTGCCCTACAGCAGATTCCTGAGCACAGCCAGAGGAGGTATTTTATTCAAAGGAGGCGCAGAAAGCAAGCTTCTCCTGCAAGCCGTCCCCCGCCCTGCCCTTAGCCAGGGCTCCCACGGAGAGTCACCTGGATTTTGTGTTATCCCAGGCGACTGGACGAGTACAAACGGGTGTCAGAGGGGATGAGCAGAGCAAGCACACAGTTCCTAGGCCAGGAGTTGTGGTACCGGCTTTCTGCGGGAGGGATGCAGTTAGAACAAACCACACTCCCAGCAAAGATCCAGTTCAGAAATCCGTTTAATAACGGCACCCATCGCTCCCATAGAGCCCTGACAAACAACGGTCGATCAGCCTCCTGACGAAACGCTTCACAAATGATGCAATCAACAGCACAGCATAATTTTCAAAAAATACAAATGAGCAAATACCTAGTTGCCATGGTAACCTCAAGAGCCAGACTAGACTTTTTTTCAGGTTACCAAATACAGCCACGTTTTGCCAACATAGCAGGAGCACAGCCCTGGGGACCCCGGCCGGGGACAGCAGCCAGGTATTGCTGGGGACCAGTGGCTCTTTCAGAGATCTGCCCGAAAACGCTCCACCCTCACCACAGTGCCAGCCGTGGATCTGTTCTCTCTCACATCTCCGTGTCTCCACGAGCTCAAGGCTGGCCAGTTTTACATCCTGAACCCACAGCGGGAACAATGCCTGCATTAGGTCTGCACTTCACTTCTTATCAGCAGCGTTTCTGACTCTTTGTACCCAAGAATGAAAGTTTCTAGCCAAGTTGCCAAGCCCCTGCAAAGCAAAAGCGCTCCATAAAAACCTTTACCATCCTCTTCAGGTGGCTGTGCCAGGCAGGGGACTGGGCTGTTGATCTGCACCCAGCGCTCCCTGCAAAGGCAGTTTTTGCAGGAAGGCTGGAAATCCTCGGCCACAAAAAAGGAGGAGACCTCTGAGGTACCAAATAGGAGCAACCAACAGCAAAGCAGGCACTGGTGCTGGTGTGGGGCAGCCCCTGTGCTGGGCCAGCCCCGTCCTGGGGTCCCCCAGGCTGGAGGAGCCCCCAGCAGCCAGGACCCTCTCTGGGGGGAACTGGAAGTTTCACTGAGCTTTTACAATTAATTAAGGTGCCATCACACACCAGCAGCTTGCACAGTTGATCAGCCCACCTTCAATCACACCGACAGCCACCTCCACCAAGACCCTGCCCAGGGGCAGCTGGGCTCAGCCAGCATCTGCTGGAACCCGCACAGCACAGGGCCAAATCCTGCTCACCTTCCTCATGCCCTGCTGCTCTGTCTCTCCCTGCCACGCGTTCGGGATGTGCTGGAGCTGGGGGGTTTAGTGCTAACACCATCACACACATAGGTACTATCATTTATCTTGTGGTTGCATGGTTTGGGGTGGTGATGGGACCCCACTGCCACAGCCAGTATACATCTATAATTTACTCAGAGCTGCTGGAAACCTTTTTTTTTTTTTTGTTTTGTTTTTTTGTTGTTGTTGGCCCTGAGATATTTTTGTTCCTTGTCAAAGGGAACTGCTCTGCAGCGTCCTTGCCCCGGGGCAGAAGCTGTGCTGCTACTCAGGCAATTAAAACCCAGGGAAACCGGGGTCGGGGAAAGGAGAAGCACCAGAAAAAGCTCAGGATTCAGCTATGCAGACCTTATCCTCCCAGTCATTTTCAGGAGGAAAAAAAAAAATCTTAATGGTGCAGGCAGGCCCATCTCTCCTGCCTGCTATACCAGGGCCACCCTCTGCCCGGAGCTGTGGGCAATATTGCTTCTACAGACCAAGAAACGGGGTATAGGAGGGTAAAGCTGTTTGCCACCAATAGACAATTATTTTTGTTCACTCCCAGGCTACATCATACACTGCTTGCACTTACCCCAGCTTTCACACACTACAAACAAAGGTGTTTAGCTCCTAAAAACCTCCATGACATGAAAGGACCCTTGGGCATCAGTAGCCTGCAAGTGATGTCCAGGAGAGGCGTGGGAGAGTCCTGCCGCTGCCAGGTTTCCCATTGCCTGCACCGTATGGCAAGTCAGGATGGAGAAATTCAAGGTAACAGGGGACTTCGGGGTCATGGGACAAGGAGTACAGAAAAATAAAATAAAAAAGTTCAGCCCAAAGAGCTGGAGCTCCTCCTGACCACACAAAGTGTGGGACCATCCATGCCAAGGGAAAGGGCACGTCCCATCTTCCATCGAGCGCTGACCTCGCCAGATCCACTAGAAGTTCATTAAGGAGGCGAAAACTCCTGTGGTTTGCTGAATTTGATTTGATTCCTGTGAAACGGAAAACACTAGTGAGGAGAAAGGGTTGGTTTTTAAGTAAGGGCCCTGGAGCCTGGGGAGAAAGCCAGGGGGGCTGCAAAACAGAGCCCCTAGTAACTTTGGTCCTGACTTTCAGGTCACGCGTGTTCAGTTCTTTTTACCTGGAAATGAAGATGTTAATTGGAGCCGACAGCTTTCCTAGGCTTCCCCATTAGCAATATTTCTAGCCACAGTAGGGCCCAAGTCTTCAAACGCTTTCCCAAGGGAAGGTTTTAACCTTTCTTCTGACACACCTCATGCCACTTGCAGTTTTTTGGCTCGAGGCGTCCTGAGCCCCAGCCGTGATGAACTCCCAGCCCTCTGAAAACGGGACTCAGGAAGAACAGGGAAAAGAAAACTGGGGAGGGGAAGCCTGGAGCCCAGAGCTGAGCCTGGTGCTGTGCAGCACCAGCACCCAGCAGGATGGCCGCCCCCAGCACCCTGACCCTCCCCGGCCAGGTGGCAGCGCAGGGCACAGCCAAGCCCAAGGGGGTCTTGCGGGGTGGGCTGGCTCCGGGCCCCCAGCACACGGCTGATGCCCACCACAGGGATGGGACCACACTGGAGCACTGGTGCTTGGAGCTGGCAGTCAGTCAGCCATGTCCCGTGCCACGCGGATCCCGACCCTGCTGTCCTTGCACTGGCACTGGGCACAGGAGCCATCCACAGGTGACCTCCAGAGCAGCGATCAGACTGGTTCCTCAAACCTTTTTTCTGCCACAGATCAGACCCTACACGCTGACATTTTCTTGGCTTGTTGGATCCAAGAACATTTTTATTTTTAAGGCTGGTTTCTTTACATACTGTTATCATCCATATGTAGCTTATTGTTTTCAGATGAAGCAAAAGCCTCTAGAAACCCCATTCAATGCTGTCTGCTGCCCAGGACTGAAAACTATGCAAAGCGCTTACGTTCCATATAAATATACAGTCAGTGTGTATATATTTATATATGTAATCCCTTAAAAATAATACAGTTTTATTTATATGTATTATCCATTTATATAAAATGTTCATATATATATATAAATACATAATCAGGCATGACAGTATTTCCTTATTTAAGAAACTTGCTGCAACACATATGTTCCACTTACACCACCGTTACCCCCACTAAGTTCTGCAGTTTCTCTCCAGGCAGGAGCACATTTTAGCTGAAAGCTGTGCTGACACCCAAGGAAGCAGCTCCCAGCAGAGCCTCAGTCATTTCCCTCATTGTAACCAGTGTAATTGCTCTGGAAAGTCTTAGTTTTGAAATTTTATGTTTCTAAGATGGTGACATCAAGGGAGATCAGACAATTTTATGAGGATGCTTTACTCATCTCTGCAGGCAGTGGCTGAGATGGGGCAGCCCAGGGCTGTCCCAGCTGCTCTGGGGCTGTGAGACCCTGAGGCTTTGCCAGAGTGGGGACAAAAGGGACACATCACTCCCAAGAGACGGCAAGGGGCTGGAGGGGGAGGCAGAAACCTGCAGAGCCACCTGGATGCCACAGAGCTGCGTGTGACCAGAGGTCACACTGCAAGGGTCTCTCTGGCGAGCACTGGATTTGCTGCGTTGGACTGGGTTCAGCAGTGCCCTTGCAGCCACGTCCCCTGAAGCAGCAGCATGTTTTTGCCTCGATAGTGCTGCGCTTCCCTCAGGCCCTGGCACCATGGCACCCCCACTAGCACCCAAGCCCTGCAAATTCACCCACATGCAAGGAAGAAGGTCCCATCTCACTGCTGAACAACTCAAGGCACACTGGGGCTGCCACCACCACATACATCACCAAAAATCATTTACCTGGAAGATGAAAGTACCTCTGTGGTGCCAGCGCAGAACAGGACATCAGCAACGACTACAGGGAAGAGCACAGTCTCACTAGGAACCAGGGCTGCACCGAGAGCAGTGAGCTCCCCTGACCCAGGGAACCCCCCGGGCTGACCCCCAGCTGGTGCACATCAGCCCTTCACCCACCCTCCCTGTAATTCGGCCAGCCCAAAGCAGCCAGGGCCAAATCCTGCTCACCTGCTGTGGGCAGGGGTGTTACGGAGCTGGGGGTGCCCAGTGGCCCCATACACCCCAGCCGTGGGGCTGGCGGGGACCGGGTGAAGGGCAGGGTGTGCACGCAGGCTGCTGCAGGGACCCCCAAAATCAGTTGGGAATCCATAAAATGTGCTTTCCCAGGCATCTGCTTTGCCCCAACGCACCTTTCCAATACAGAGCAGGCTGGGGTAAATCCAGCTCCTTCCACACGAGACCGCAGGTCCCCGGGGAGCTGCTGCCACTTGGGCACCAGAAACAGAGGAGCCTCCACCTGTTATTTGCCGTTTATTTTAGCGGGAAGAAAAATCACAGGCACAAGAGGCATTTTGCATAACTTAACAGAAAATAACACATTTCCTCCACTCTTCACAGACCAACGGACAAAACCATTTCGTACACACAGCGATTTTTTGGTGCTAAGTTTGGTGCCTTGATAAAAATCATGGGTTTCCTCGGCAATTTTTTGGTGCAAAGTTTGGTGCCTTGGTAAAATCATGAGTTTCCTCTAATGCGCTGCAACGGCTGATGTGAAACCCAAAGGCAGGCTCAGGCTGGAGGGCTCCTCGCCGCTCAGCGCAGCTCCTGTCGCCGTTTGCCCGTGGGGAGGGTGAGTGCTGGGCTTGTCCCCGTGGCACTCCCCGGAGGGACTCTGCTGCCAGGGTCTGCCTGGGGGTGCCGACAAGCAGCTCTGGCCACCCGTGCCGTGTCCTGGCCGCTCTTCCCTGGCACGGCTGGAGAGGTGACCCAAAATGGGGGGTGCAGGGGGGGGCACGGGCAGTTCCAGCAGCCTCAGTCCAGGGCCAGCGAGGGGATCTTGCAGACGAAAGGGAAGGCTCTGCCACAGGCATTGTCGTTCCAGGAGCGCAGTGCTACCCCCCAAAAAAACAAGGTGTTAGGCATGAGGAGGTAACCGTGTGCTGCCCTTGGGACCGGGACCTCCTGCCGTTGTGAGAGGCTTTCCCTGGATGTGCCTCCATTTGTGCTGCTCCCAGCCGTGCCCCCTCCCAGCATCCTCATCCCAGTCCCCGGGATGCTGCCGGGGATCCCTGGTCCCAGCTCGAACATGGTAGCAGGGGGTCCCAGCCCCATACCCCACAGAATATCAGCAAGCTGTGCAAGGATGGGGTGTTAAGGTATGTCCAGTGGGTCTGTGTACACCTGACTGGTCCTGCTGGCAATATGGGTCTGAAGTGGGATTTTTGCACAAGCAGGGTCTTGCCCCACTTCAGCGAGATGCCCCTGGCCTGAGCAAGGAAGGGAAAAGCTGATGGGTATTTACACAGGCCTCCCGTGTTGGAGGGGAAATGGGAAAATGTGACCTTTGGCTAAATTCAGTAATTCTTCAAAGTGGATGATGCTCCCCTCCTGCCGCTGCTATGGGAGAGGGAGATGGGCTGTGAGCAGAGGGAAAGTGAGTGTGTGTGTGTGTATGTGCTGAAAGAGAAAATACATCCCTTCTCCGCAAAGAGAAAAGAAAATAATAAAAATTAAAATGCAAATCCTCAGCCTGCCAGCAACCTCTTCAAAAAAGCACTAGCTGAGTGGATTGAATTGACTGACGTGCAAGTAAGACGTAGGGTGCCCTCGACACCCGGCGTGGCACTCACCGCTGCTGTGCCTGTACCAGATCTGCACACAGTCCTCCTCCTCCGGGATGGAGTGGATGCCGTCGTCGGGCTGGCTGCCGTCCCAGTAGTGGTAGTCGTAGGAGGAGCCGTCTGTCCACTCGAAGTGACCCTCCTGCGTGGGGTGAGCAGAGAAAGGCTGCGATCGCAGAGCAGTGTTTGCAGAAGGTGGGGGTCCTGCTCCCGTGCAGACCCCGTCCCCACCCCCAGTGCCACAGTCCGGAGACACAGGAAGAGACTGTCACCACTCAGCAAAGGCCACACAGCTTGTTTGGGTTTTACAACTGAAAACTCAGCCTGGCAAGCCCCGGCATTCACCGTCTTCTCACCAGGGGAAGCTCAGAAATTAAACCCATATATTTTTTTGCACACCCACCCAATTCTGTCTTCCTTTTCCTTTTTCTTTTCCACTCCTTTCCCAATATGTACAAAAAATTTGCTGGCATGGGACTGTTCCCCGATGGTCTCCATTTTCCTTTGTTACATATTAGACTATATATTTCCAACATGTCAGCTTTGAAAAGTTGCAGAGAAAAGAAAAGAAAGCAACGAAATTTGGTGATCATTGGCTTTGGAGATGTTTTCAGTTTATTTGCTCTTCTTGGACCAGCAGTACAATACTCTTTCTATTAGTCCATTAATAACATACGATGTGAATAATCAGTAATTATTAATCTATTAATTCTAGTAACACTTTTCTTTTAAAAGCAGACCAGAGGGGATGAAATGACAGCTTTCCCCCATGTGCTGCCCAACAGACCCTACACCACCACCTGACTGAGGCTGCATGGAGTGAAGAAGGAAACCAAGCAGCTTTCCAGCGAGAACACGCAGGGAGGTGACTTTTCCAAAGCCATTTCCCACATGATTACAGGGAGCTCTCACCTGCCGCAGGTCATTGAGTCCCGTCCAGATGTCAGTGGGGATGCCCGGCACACGGCTGTTCACTAGGTCGTACACAAAGACGTTTTCTTCCCAGCTGGCAAAACAGAGCAATCCGGCGCCGCTGAGGGGGTATGTCAGGCAAATGGTCGGGCATGCCCCCCAGCATTCGCCCTACGGCACAGCCAGACGGGCCCCCCTCTTCCAATTGCTGTTGATTACTTTCCCAGGTCTGTGCAAGAGGTGCGTAGTGTGGGTGAGAGCTGGGGTAGAGGGAGCAGGGGGAAAAGCCTGTGTAATCATATCGTATTTCCATCCCTTTTTCAAGAGTAAATACCATGGGTTTGGGAAATCTAGGGAATACTAGGTCAGTTTTCCTGCCAGGCCAGGAAAAGGCATTTTTTACACCACCTTTGCACACCCATGCATCAGATTTGACCTGGCTGCTGCTGCAGAGGGACGCTTAGGCTGGGACACGAGCCTGCAGCTGGCACAGAGGTTGTGCTGTGGGAATGGAACTTCATCCCCATCTTCCTTTTTCCCCAGCCGTGCCAGGGTGGGATGACATGTTTCTGCACCCTCACCTGTGGATGGAGGCCAGCTTGGCTGATCTGATGCCAATGGAGAACTCGGCACAATAGAGGTCGGCTTCAGCCCAGGTTTTGTTGATGGGGAAGTACCGGTAGCAATGGCCTTCGTACTCTGTCCAGAAGAGCGGGCAGGAGTAGGCATGGACAGGCTCCGGCATGGCTGGGGGCAGAGCAGAGGACATCCAGCAGCTGATGGTGACACAGCGTGGCCAGGCAGCTGAGCAGGCAGTGGTGGCAGCAGTGCCCAGCCCTGCTCCCCACACCTCGCCCAGGCAAATAACCACCAAACACAGGCATGGAAAAACCAACTGTTGCAGAAGCCGTGCAAAAGTTTGCAAAAGCCAAAACACAGTTTGCAAAAGCTGTGGGTTTCTTGATTTTAGCATCTGCCTGAATCAGGAGGGACATTTCAAGCCAGTTTGACATCATTTTAGGCAGAGGGGGCTTAAAATAAAGGCACTGACATTTGCTACTGGAGAAACCGAGATAAGGGCTCCTCTCACCTCCATCAGGCACTACCAGTGCCACCGTACTGGGATGGCAGCTGACAGCTGGGGGCTGCAGGATTACGGCCACACTGTCCTCTTGCTCTCGCCTCCTGCAAGGCCAACTTGCACCTCCTCCCTCCAAGAACCCCCCCCCCTCCCCTGTGTCCCTGGGCCCGGACGCAGCCGTGCACATAGGCACGTGCTGGATTTTGGCCCCATAAATAGCCAGGAGAGGCATGCATGCCGCCGGGAGCGGTGCCAGCCTATCTGCCTCCCGCCGCCAGATAAGAGCTGGGGCCCACACAGCTGCTCCTCCTCCCTCACCACTTCTCAGCCCAGTGGGGACATCACCCCAAAAGAGGCCATTTTTGGGGCAGGACACATTTCTGGAGCCTTTGCAGTTGCTGCTGTGTAAACACTGCAGCGGCACCAACACCCCGTGCCCACGTTGAGCTCCCCACATCCCGTGCAGGCATGATGCAGCGCGCACCCACACACCACCCACGGGTACCACCCGGCTAACCCCCACATCATGCAGCACATCAGCTTAACTCTCAGCTTTTTTAGCTTTCTGGCAAGGTTTTTCAGCCTTGGGGAACTGTCGGCACCTCGGAGCCAGTTCCCGCACCCCCATGGGGTCCCGGTCCAGGGTCAGCACTGCTGGCGGAGCAAGTGGGGAGGTGGGCAGGGCAGGGGGAGCAGGGGGTTATGGCAGATGTCAGATGCCATGTAACTATCCAAGCAGGTAACAGGCTCAAGCCCAGAGAGGTCAGGGTGGTGTTGCAGGGCCCCCAGTACTGAGGGGCTGCGGGGGGAACGGCTTTCCCCAAGGCTGGGGAAGAGCAAAACCCTGCCAGCAGCAGGGCGAGACGTGGGAGCGGCGAGGGCAGCGCTGGCATGGGGAAAAGGAGAGGCAAGGGGAATTCAAAGCAGCTGCAGGAGCATTCGTGGAGCTGAATCCTTCCCTGCTTCAGTGCTGGCAGCTCCGGGCGGTAATTTCATATTTCATCAGCTCTTTCCACATGGGAATCTCTGAGCATTTTACAAACAGCCACCAGCTAGCCCCTGGGTCCCCTCTGTCACAACCTCCTCCCAGGCGACAAACCACAAATACAAAGAGCTTTTTTTACCTCCTGAGCAAGACGAGGAGACCAAGCTGACTGCTGAGCCCTGCAGTGCTGTCACCCCATCCACTGGGACACCCAGCCATCCCCTCCGGAGGACCTGTGGCTGGGACCAGCTCTGCACTCCACAGCAACAAACCTGCCAAGAGCAGTGAGTGGCTTGCAGGGCTCTCCCATCCTCACTGGCACTAGTTATGGGCTTTGGAGGCCAAGAGATAAAGTACCCCAGGCTGGAAATGAGCAGAATAGCTTTAGGGGAGGGTGACCAAGCTGCAGCCAGCTCTCTCATTCACATCCAGACATTCATCCATTGGGAAAAACCTCAGAACAGCCCTAGGAAATGTAAATTATTCTATTGTAGCAATAGAGCTGAAGGACCAGGAACACCAAGAGCTGATGTGATTTCCTGAGAGAAAGCCCTCCTCCCCTCATGATGCTGGCCAGGGGGGTCCCTGTCCCCACCAAAAAGCGAAGCACAGAGCAAGACTGGAGCATCAAACCCACAGGTCGAGGCTTCAGCTTCATTGCCAGCTCATGGATGAGGCGTGCCCCCCCATTCAGGACATGGCTGGGATCAGGTCCCAGCTCACCGTGACTCCAGGTTGCTGCTCCCTCCTGGCGGGGGCACTCCGGAGGTCTGCGGCAGACAGGCACCACCAGCTCCCCCAGCAACTGAGGTTTTATTATAGAGGCTGTGAAGCACTTCGATGAACTCTTCACCTCTGGCAGCACAGTGACAAAATTCACAGGGCTTAACCCAGAAGCATCCCCAGCAAATGGGGACCTTCGCTCCCAAGTGTTAATTGCAGTGGGCGTCCTGGTGCCCTGGCTCCAAGCCAGGTCCGTCAGCACCCCAATCGCCTGGGAAAATCACCCTCATTTTGTTCAGGGCAGCTGAAACAGAGTCAGAGATGGAGACAGTCCTTCTTTGTTATTCCATACTGCTTCCCATTAGGTAGCATTAATTTGACAAGCTTCAGCGAACTAAAGGTGCCTGAAGGAATTTAAGGTTAAATATACCAAAAAGGAAAATATGGGAGGTCAGCATTTAATTAGCATCTTTTCTGTTAGGTCACGATCAGAGGTTTTGGCTGTCTCTTTGGAGGAGAACTGTTGCTCCTAGTCTTACAGGCAGGAACTTTGCGGGTGCTGCTTTATCTGGGGTCTTTGGGGACTATTTCTAGCAGAAAAGCCATAAGAAATTTGATGTATGCTTGTGAGTATGGGAGACCATTCGTGGCTCTGCAGGAAAACCTCATAACCCAAGCCAGCAGCTGCTGATGGTGTTTTGACCTAAAAGAGGACAGGGGAAGCACTTTGGGGCTCTTTAGACCTGATCCTCACTTTTAAGCACCCCAGTAAAACATCAGCCCCAGCAGCATCAGCTCCTCTGCACTGTGCAGGAGCAGCATAGCTACTGCCTGTGGGTCAGGGGCTCCTGCTGACCCCGAGTCGGTTCATCCACCGTTCCCAAATTCCCGGTGAAAAATGGCAAGAATCCTTCCTCCCTTTTCTCATTTACAATGCAAATGGTCAGGGCCATGTTTTAATGCAGCACCAGCAAAATAGATGTCCAGACTTGGCTGAGACCAATATTCATATCAGGCAGCTGTTACTTACTCAGAAAAGCTGGAGAACAAGCATTTTGGGTCAGAAAGAGTTTTGTGCTCTCTGGATTTGTATCAGTGCCAACAAAACTGGAGACTTTTTATTTATTTACTAGCTGAGACTCACTGTGGAACCACCAGGAAAATCACTTGTCAAAATCTTGCAGAGGCTGGCACTGCTCTGCCAGAAAGTTTCACTTCCCCAAGTGGCCACTTTCCAATTAGAAATACTTAGCTGAGAAAATCCCAGCCAGTTTCACAAGTTTGTTTGTTATTTCAGGATGCTGCTGAAAAAGATAGAATACCAACTGCGTGACTCCCACCGACCCAGCTGGCAAAGAACATTTTTTTTCCTGAACAGCTTCAGCCCAAGGTGCAACGTTGTCCCACCTCCAGCGAATCGCAGATTTGAGACATGAAGTCTGGGGCTAGGACAAGGTTGGCAAGAGATGCCCGTGCAAGGAAGGCTCCTGGGGGGCTGCAGCTCCATCAAAGGACAGCAGATCAGATCAGGTCAGTGCTGGCAGTAGATACTCTTCTTTCTGCAGAGCACCAAAGAGCTCTGTTTCATCAACAGCTGAGGACTTACCGAAAAGCTTAGAGACATTAGGAGACACCTCAATGAAAGGCATGGTCTTGACACACACCCCTTGGCACATCCATAAGCTAATGCTGCCACCTGACCTGAAAAAACAAGTGAACCTCTTCAGCTCTTGGCAAGCAGCTGCGTTTGGAGGGTGTCCATCAATGCCCAAGAGGCTTGTCTGAACTTCATGCCAATGGAGAAGAGCTGAGGAGATCCCCGTCACGTGGAAGGCTGGGTCCTTCCCAGGGCACAGCTGCTGGCAGAGCCCCTCCACTGGTACCCAAGGGCTGTGATGCCAAGGGTGAGGGATGGGCAGCGCTCCCTCGCTGGTGGTCACAGCTGGGATTCAGGACAAGCCATCCTGGTGCTCACCAACACTGAGTCACTTCTTACCAGCTCAGGACCATGAGGAGGGCCAGCAGTGTGGCTTTACCCCATGCTGGCACTGCTGGAGCAGTGGGCAGTTACAGGGGATGGGTGAGACGACGGGGCTGGGGCAGGGGACCCCCCAGGACAGCTTTGGCAGAAGCAGCCTGTGGCAAGGCTGGGGGGGTGTGTCCAAAGCACCAGCTGAGCCAGAGCTCCATCCCACCACAGACTCAACGCGTCCACCAGCCCATAGGCTCTTTATTGAATAAACCCTTTATTGAATTATTACATTCAAAAATAAATAATAAGTGTTAAAATGGGAGTTTGGTGGGCAGGAGCATGTGGCAGGGGCTCAGACAGCGCTACTGCGCAATGCTGGGATGCCCCAGGTCACCCATGGCTTTAGGAGCACGTCCTTAAGCACTGACACTACCGTCATTACAGACAAACAACCCCACCTTCGCGTTATTTGGAATATTTCCTTTTCATTAATAGATGTAGAAGCCTCCTGCTTCGCACCCACCTTCAAAACAAGTGGATCGGAGGGGTGGGGAGTGGGGGGGTGTTGGCCTCCGCGTGCCTGGGGGATGGATGTATGGAGCTGGAGGGGACAGGATCCACTGATGGACGTGAAGCCCATTTAATAACTGGGCGCTATTTTACACACTCCTGAAGTGTTTCCGAAGGCGCATGTTAGAAATTTCCAAATGAAATATTAAACCCCGGTTGAAGCACGTTGGAAGCGCCATCCTTCCACGCAGAGGGCTTTGCTTTTTAAAATCCTGCAACAAAACCAAGCTGATCTTACAGCTTGGACCCCCCGCCACGGCGTTCGGGGCCGTGCGCCCGCAGCCGGCACCGGCAGATAGCGCTTATCTCGCAGAGGCTTTTTTCCTCCTTAATTAGTTTTGGCGAAGCTCCCACGGATTAGGCGTCTGGCAGGGAAGCTCCTATGGATCCTTCCTCCCGGGAGCTCGGTGCACAGCTCGGGGGAGCCCCTTCCCCCTCCCGCTCCCACAGGGAGCGGGCAAACGGCGCCGCCGCTCCCACTCGCGCCAGCCAGGGAAAAAGTTCGCCAAAAACTTCCGTGTCATATAGCAGCCACCGGGGCAACCGCGTACTGGTGGCCACTGGCAACCGGCGCGAGCGAGTCCCGGGGAGCCACGGCCGCCCCCGGCGAGGAGCGCCGCAGTCCGCGGCCAGTGCCGCGCCAGCACGGGGAGGGGGGGCGGCCCTGCGCACACGGCCCCGCGCATCCCGGGACCCCCCCGCCCCCGGAGAGAGCCGGCCCCCCCCGCCGGTGCGAGGAGCGCTGGTTTCCAGGCCGGGGGGCAGGCGCCCCCGCCTCTCGCCGCTGGAGCCCCCGCAGGCCGCCCGGCCGCCGGCACTCACCTTGGCTGATCTTTATGTTGGTCTGGGGGAAGGCCTGGGCGCCCAGCAGCGCGGCCACCAGCGCGCCCACCAGCGCGCCCACCCGCCCGGCGCCCATGGCCGGGGAGCGCGGCCCCGCTATGCGGCAGCGACGGGCGCGGGGCTGGATATAGACGCCGCGCCGCCCCCTCCCCCCGGCCGCACACGCCCCCCGCCCGCCGCTGCCCCGGGCCCTGCCCGCAGCCCGCCCCCGGCAGCCCCGGCACACGCCGCGGAGCCCCCCGGCCGCCCCCCCGCCGGCGGAGCGCTGCCGGCCCCGATGCTCCGGCCGGGCGCGGCGGGGGGTTCCCGGCGCCCCGCAGCCCCGCGGTGGGCCGGTGGGGCAGGGGGTCCCGGCGCTGCCCCCGCCGCCTGGCCGCCGTCTCTCCGTGTTTCTCCACCGGGGGGGCAGCGCCCGGGCACCCCGGCACCGGCGGGACGTGGGGCAGCAGCCGCGGCGGGGTCCGGGGCTCAGCACCCCCCTGCGCCCACCTGCCGGGGCCGCGCTGCGCCCCTGAGCGCGGGGAGCTCCAGCACCAGCCAGTGTTAGCGGCAGGCAATGCGAGCCAGCGTGTCTCCTTTCTGCCGTCTTTTTTTTTTTTTTAAAGAACTTCAGATTTTTTAAAACGCTGTATAAAGTCCTTTTCTACTTTATATAGTCCTTTTATACTTTTTTATTTTATACGTTATAAAGTCCCTACTGTAAGGAAAACAGTACGGAGGTACAAACACTATGAAATTTTGTGGTCCTGCCCCATTTGCAATTAAATGCCTTAAATCAGTGTTGAAAGAACTGCTTAAGCAGACGCTCCCTGCCATTCTTTTTTTCTTCTTAGCTACAGATTAAAATTTTCAGCATTTTCTGGGACTTCAGTTAGGATGGTCCATTTTTACAGGCAAGATTCAAGCAGAACAATGTGGGGTGACACAAAGCTTTCAGTATAGTAAAGCATCCAGATTTACTGAAGTGATGGCAACTGATTCAGTCAACTTTCATACATTTTCTTTGCATTAAATAAAACCTTTGAAGAACAGTCCCTGCCCCCCCATTAGCAGTTCCACACATTCATCTGAAACTATATGGCTCAAGGAAAAGCTAGTGATGTATCAAGCCACTAAAAATGAAGGAATTCAGAGCAGCCGAAGCCAAGGCATGCCTTCTCCCTTCCTAACGGTGCGCCATCCCCAGCTAAAGCCAGTGTCACCAGCAATTACCAGCAAACTATGACACAAAACTCTTTGAGCATATTCAGCTACTCCCAAAGCACAAATGTTTATGCTTCAAGAGGGAGCAGAGATCCAGAATAGCTTTAATCCTGTTTGTAAGGACAGACCCGCTGTAGCAGCATCCCCCAGCACAGGCGGGAGCACTGAGCCCCCCAGCCGGCAGCCCTGTGCCCGGCACAGCAGCTGGCACCAGCTTTGCTGCCAGCACTGGGAAAGTACACGCACGTCGTGCACGCAGGGCTGTCTGGAGCTGTGGTTGCACTCTGGGTTACCTGCTGGTTTCACAAAGCAGGAGGTGTTTTACCTGCTGGATACAGCCTCGGGAGGACAGCCACGTCTCCTTTATTCAGCCCTTCTGCTCCTCTCCCTCCCCACGCTGTTTTCCGATGACCTTGCAGGGCTGGAGCTCCTCAATGTGCTCTCATCCTGCTTTTATTGACCTTTCCTCAGGGCTCTCTCACCAATTTTTAGCATCTTACCTACGTGACACCCCCCTCTCTGTGAAACAGATACCTCACAGCTCCCAGGACAGACTGGTGGGTCAGAGCACCTTCTGCTAACACTCCACCCCCAGGGCTTGAGCAAAGCACGTGGCAGGTCTCAGGGCAGCTTCCGAGGATGCCCAGAGCTCATGCTGCTGCCCACAGACCCCAAGAAGAATGTCATAGTCAATGGCAGTGGCTGCTGAAACCACAGCCTCTTGCCTGAGCCTTTCTGAGTTCCGAGAAGGGGTCGGCTCCCTACAGCACATTTGCCCAGGCACCCTGTGGGCTCTCTCCCCACGGAGATTTATCTTCAAGATAAACCAGCAGGAAGGCAGAGAACAGAGATTTCCTATTGACCTCGCTGAGGGACAGAGGAGGAATTTCACCTTCCAGAGAGGCACGCTAGAATTGAAACCCACCAGCCACCATGCTGGGAACGAGGATGCCCGTGCACAGCCCTGTGGCAACCACCCTCCCCATCACTCTGTGCTGGCAGCAGGAACCAGCCACGTGCAGGAGTCAGTGAGACGTGAAGGCATTCACCAGGGGACAGCATGCACAACCACACCAACAAGGTAAGCTCCCACCTGCGTTCACCCCCAGCCACAGCAGCTGGGTGATGGTTCAGCAATGAGGTCATCCAGGCCTTTTTTTGTCATCATCTATGCAAGGCCACGCTGTGCTCTGCCCGGGAGCAGAGTGTTTGTGCTGTCACCCTGCCCCAGCCGCCGAGAGATGGCTTCTGGATGCAGTGGGGAGACAACATCTCTAGTAGCCTCCTTGTATCCATTGTGCTCCCTCCTCCACAATGGCAGGGTCACCGTATCAGACTTGGCTGTCACATGGAGAGCACACACAGGGATGCTCTGAGCGCAGAAGGGAATTAAGCACCCACGACTCAATGTAAACTGGAGCAGATCCCAGACTGAAGGCGTGCTGCAGGGATGCTGGGATCAGAGTTACAACACAGACCTTCATGCTGGAGCACAAACACTCTGGTGAGCAGCAAGGACTATTGACTGAAACACCAACATTTGCCCGAGCAAGCACTAAGCTTTTTTTGTTTTGTTTTTTTAGGTCACCTGTCCCTAACTGTAGCAGCCAAACAGCCAACAGAGGTGAAATAGGCATATATATGTATGGTTTTCTTTTTAAAGATCAAAATATTAAAAGCACAGGAGGTAACAGGATTTCATTCTGGGCTGCATTTGATGAGCAGAGGGGAGGGAGATGTCGCCTGCACTACTGTGTGCCAGCTCCGGACTGTCATCGTCCTCACCAGCCGTTTCAAAGGTGGAAGGGCCACGAGCAAAGGCAGAGCTTCCCACAGCGCCTGGCGCCAAGCCCCAGCCCCAGCCCCCACCTTTGCCTGGCTCAAGGCAACTCTCCCGCTTCCAGCAAAAAGGGACAGAGCCAGGTCAGACTAAGAGCACGCTGGCTTGCACCTCTCCCTCACGGCTGAAGGGGACCCTGGGGACCAGCATGGCCATGGGAAGGCAGGGAGGGGGAGCCAGCCATGGGCTACCACCCAGCAATTCCACAGGTGAGCCAGGGAGCAGGTATGGCCAGAGCCTGGGGCCCTTTCCCACCTCACCCCCTCTGACCTGGGGCAGAGCCCACCCATCCCTAATGCCCCCAGGCTTCCCAGTGACAGGACAGACAAACACTGCTGAAGGCAGAAGAGATCCCTCCTTCTCCAGAACAAAGACAGGGGAAGACAATAAAGTCATGGGCCAGGCCCAGCTCCCTTCAGGGTGATGTCCTTTTTGTTTTGATTTCTTGAATGGTCTGTAAGCAAGATACCGATTTTTATACAGTCTCAATAATTTTAATATTTCCATATTAATCTAAATAATAAAAAATCAAAATAATTCAGAAATTGATAAATAGAGCAATAAAAATTAATAGTAAATCTGGGGCCCGTTCCTGCAAAGAACCAAGATGCAGAGCCCACTGCAGAGGCTCGGACCCGTCCGTGCCGTGGGTGTGCTGTGGCTGGGAGCCGCGCATGGCCGGACCACGGCATCTGGCTCACTCTCCTCACTGCCCTCCATCAGCGGGTCCCCAGATCCTCTCAGCTTGCTCCTGGTCCATCCACAGGGAGCACCAAGGGGGCAACCACCAGCATTCTGGCTTTTCTTGTGCCATAAACATAACTGATGGAGCTCGACACAAAAATGCATTCTGCTAACAAGCATCACCCAGTCTACGTGACACAATTAAATAGAATTTTATTTTCAATAAATATACAATCTGCATCATACCAGACAATACACTGTGAAAAAATAAAATGTACAGAAGCAACCAACAGGACAGCTTGACTGTAGCTAAGTTCACTTAGTGACCTGGAGAACTACCTGGGTTAACACACACAACACAGAAAGAGCCACTGCAGTCTGTGAGAGAATTAAAGTTGTGGATTTTGGGTCTTCTTAACCGCAAAAGTCCCTGCAGCAGGTTTCTTTTGCACAACACAGGTTTGAAAAGACATGAGCTGGCTTTCCCAGTACAAATGCTATTGGAAATGTTTACTTGGCTACATTATCACTGTATCTACTTGACGCACACAGACTGCTATCGAGAGTGGCAGGTCTCACCGCTGACGTGACACTGGGTCCGTTTGACGCGGGGCCCCACGGCCACGCGCGTGCCCCAGCACACAAATGCACGCGTATGTACCAACAGGAGCTTAATTCTGTTAAAACTAGTACAAGGACAAAACTGGAGTCAGAGTCGATTTCACCACAGGTTCTACCATTTAAAAAAATATTCTAGCCTAATTACCACGTTCACCAACGAGAGCACACGGGGACTTATATCTCCGAGAGGATGAGCCATGGATTTGGGCTGGAAAGACAGTGGAGGCAACTCCCAACTCCTCCACCCGCTCAGCACTTGCCACGGCACCTCCATGCGCAGCCCACGCCGCCTGGCCACGCGCTCCGCCGCGCGGGATGCAAACAGCCGAGCGGTGCCAGCTGCGAGCGGCAAGAGGGCCAGCCGGCCGGGCCACTGGTGGCCCCGGGGGAACGGCCAGGACCCTGGGGGGGGGACACGGTTCACAGAGGCCAGCGCGGCCGGTTGGGTGCCGGCAGCTGCTTCAATCCAATGGAGCTGCTGTGGGGTGTGTGTAGGGTGTGAGGTGGGGTGTTTCAGTCGGTGGTTTGTTTTTTTCCCTCGCCCGCCTGCTTGATCTGGCTGCTATTAGTCCTGCACCTCATGTTACCTCCAGCGACGCCGGAGAGACGCGGTCGCACTCCTCCCGGGACCGCAGGCTGTGCCACTGCTCCACGGCCGTCCGGTGCGCGTTCAGCATTCGGCGCCAGTGGTTGGACTCGGGGGCGCCCGTCGAGTACTGCCCGATCACGATCCTCCCAATGAAGTCGTTGCTGCTCTTCACATTGTGCCCATACACTGGCAAGAGAGGAAACAGAGACAGGTCAAGGCAAAAGCATCACTCACCCCCCCAGAGCCATGCCCACGTGTCCTGCAAATGTCCCCTCACGCAGCACGCCAGCCTTCTGGGCGTGCAGCTCAGCACCTCAGAAACGTTAGAGACCCCTCATCAGGAGTCTGGAAGGAATAAGGTAAATACTACAGATTGAAACGCAATTCAAACAGGACATAACTCTGCAGTCAGGATGGTATTTAGCCAGAACAGGTGAAGTAGAAACACAGAATGGTTTGGGTTGGAAGGGACCTGAACGATCATCCAGTTCCACCCCGCTGCCATGGGCAGGGATGCCTCCCACTAGCGCAGGATGCTCCCAGTCCCATCCAACCGGCCTCGAAGCATCATGTAAAGACATGGCCAAAGCTCTGCCTCGGCACAGGGCAATGCTGACAGCAGCCAAGCAGCCCACACCTGGGTAAACGGAGAAGCAGCATCTCGAACTGTTCTCCGAATGCAAGCGTAATTAATGAACAGTTCCAGCGCTAATCGACAGCCTTCCCGACTCGGAGACATGAATCACACATATACAGGCTGTCAGCAGGATGTTTATACAGGAACGATTTGCCATAATTATCACTGCAGCTACTCGTTAAGAGTCCAGGAAAGCAATTGAGGGAGAGACATCAACCCAACACCCCATCCTTTGGATTAGCCCAGTCTCCTGGAACGAAAGATCGCAGACGGCAGCAAACTCTAATGATGGGCCTGATCCCAGGAAAGGCTGCACACTCCCACCGGACAGGAGGGAAACCACTGTGTGTTCCACGGATTGAAGCCCTGCCTTGCGCTCATTAGGAAGTTGAACAAAAAGTCTGTGCAAGCTGAAGCCAGGATACCCGCGGGCGCTGGCTGGAATATTAAGGATTAATAAACCTCCTCAGGAAAGAGAGGGGTTTTTAAGAACAAATGTCTGCAGGGGCTCCAAATCCACCCAGGCTTGTGCAGCCAGAACAAGTTCCAAGGGGGGAGCACAGCCTGGCACGGGGCCGGGAGCCTGGCACAGAGCTGGGAGCCTGGCATGGGGCCAAGCGCTGCTGCCACTGCCCCTGCCAGCAGCACCAGCGCTCCTGGGCTGCTGGAAACCAGTGCTGGCAGCAGCAAAGTCACATTTGGGATCCCTCATGGCAGCATCCCCTGATGCATCACCCTTCCAGGCAGGCAGGACACTGAGCTCTAAACACTCAACCTGGCTTTTAGCCACACATCCTCATCCAGGCTGCATATTTCCCAGCAAAATATACCCCACCACGAATTAATATTATTTTAAGATACTGCTCTGTGCCTCTACGACCTCTCCATGCTCTGCCAAGGCTGGATCCCACCAGCTACTGCACCAGCTCTCTCCAGCTACTTGCTCTGAGTGACCAAGTCCCACCTGCCAGCGCAGTCCCCAAATCAGGCTGTGCAAGGTTACATCTTGCTGTATACCTTCAGACAGCTCTGACACACACAGCTTATGGGCAGAGAAGCTTCTGCTCATCAAATTACCTGGGGATATTTCTGGTAATGGCAAACCTTCAAATGTCTAAATCATTTTTCCAAGTAATTGCACTAAAAAAAAAAAAAATACCCTGAAACCCAGGGCACTGCAAGTCTATCTCCAAATGACAGTTAAAAATGAACTGGGGTACACCACCCCATTAGGAAGACTGCATCTCTTCTGCTTGTCACCACCAGTTATCCAGGGGTGATGCCATCAGCTCTCTGCCACTGTCAAGAGGCCAGGCTGGTGTTATTTGCAAAGGCCACTTTCTGAGGATGCAGTGAAGACTTTTAAGCCATCCATCTCCAACTAGTATACAGCTTGTCAGAGTTATGAACGAGTTGTTCTACAAGGCGATGGATCACAAGTGTAGCTAGCATGACTATGCTAAATGTCCTCCTATGATTATGCTAGAGAAATCAAATATCATGATAAAATCACACAGAAGTACCCCCAAACCAAATGCCTCCCAAAAAAATTTTTTTTCTCCCTTTTCCTTCTTTTTTTTTCCAGAATGAAAGAAGATGAAGCCTAATCCTAGGAGACAATACCAAGTAATTTAAACCAAGAACTCTTAAAGGCCATGAAATAATCACAGGATAAATTAACAGTGGGGAAGTACCCCAGGCATACCAATTTTTTAAAAATAATCCATGTCAGCACTGTAAAATGAGTAGGCGTGCTAAATGCACCTGCTATTTTACTGTTGATCCAAGTATTCTGAATTTTTGTAAAGCATTTTGCTAATCTCATTGTGTCAGGTAATTAGCATGTTAACGCCTTTAAGGTAATTAATGGGCAAGCGTTGTTGCTTCTGTTAAGTAGTTTAGACAGCACAGAAGTAGACTTATTGCTGAAGAACAGGGAAAACATTTTCCAAGGCCAAATGCTTACTGACACACAGACCGTAAGAGGCGGCACTAGATCTGACCTCAGGTTTACAAACTCGCAGCTTCGCAGCAGCAGCCTTTCGAACTGATAAAGAGATCTTTCTGTGCCAAAAATTCAGCTTCACTCATCAGTTCACGAGCCTTGAAAATGCAAGGACATACCTTTCTCAGAGGCTAAGTGCTTTATCTCACTCTTAAAATGGCCAGTGTTTGCTGAGCAAATCTGCCGATGGTTGAGCTGCACAGAGCTGCTGCGTGGACCTTACCCAGGAGAAGGTGCTAAAGGTGTGGAAATAAGCTCTTTGCTCACATTCAGGAGCACAGTTTTCCCCATTGCTGTCACGGGTTGTTCCAAGGACGGCTTGGAAAGGAAAACCGTGGGAGCCCCCGAGCCCAGGTGGGATGCTGGAAGCAGAGGCTGGCTGTGTGGCTGCGCTCCGCCGTTCCACACCGTGGGTGCCCGTCCTGGCGCAGGGACAGCGAGTGGCTCTGCCTGGCTCCTTCCTCTGCTGCAGCAACCGCTTCCCTTCTCAAACCCATTAGGAATCATTTCGCTGAACACCAAAAAGCATGCACCAGCTGTTAGGCTTATTACACCCATCACACTCATGTCTGACACTTCAGTCTGCTCCGAAACCCGGCAGAGGCAGTTACCATCACAGACCCCATGTGCACCGCTCAGGTACCCACCAGTGCTGGCGGGGGCTCAGGCACCATCCCAAAGGGACAACTTTTCAAGACACAAGGTGAGCTGCACACCGCTCCAGGGCTGAGCCTGCCTGGCTGGAAGGGGACCTGCGGATGCAGCAGGCACCAGCAGGGAGACCTGGCAGCCCCCCAGCAGGAAAGCCCGCAGAGCCTGGGGTGGGGGTGGCTCTGCCAGAGCCCCTCACCTTTTTGCCCACACGTGTGCAACCCACATACCACAGCTACAGTCTCACCTGCAGCGGAGCCAACTCCACAGCAGCTCACGTCTTCAGCCGGGGGAGGAAAAAAGCTCCTGCTCCTTCCCTTCCACAACAGGCAGGGGTAGAGCAGCCCCCCAGGCGCAGCCCACAGCACAGCAGCTGAGTGCTGTGCCATACTGAGCCCACCTTATGGTACAAGCAACCCAGTGTATTCCCTGATGTCTGAGCATCCCCTTCCAGGGTCTGAAAGGAGCTCTGCGTGGATTTCAGATTAAATCTGCTCTTGGCCACAAAAAACTCCATGGAGCTGCTCAGAAGCAGAAAATGAGGTAATTATCATTTGGGGGTTTCAGCCTGACCCAGCCTCTGGTTATGGGCAGGTAGACACTGCTTTCCATTTCAGAAACCTATTTTCCTGACAGGAACTACACACCTGATCTCATGAGCTCTTTTTCCACCATCGCAGTAATTTACACAATAGCAACATTAATTTCCAGGCCAACACTGAGCAAAAAGCAATTAAGGAAGCAGAGGTCAAACCAATTCCTTCTGCATCTGCTCTTTACTGAGGGATGCATTTGGAAACAGAAAGGCTTCTTTTAAAAAAATGCTGAAATATAAAAGAAAAATGGATCCACTTATGTCCATTAAAAAGGTTGCATTCTTGAGGACAAGTAATGTGATGTAAATAAAACATTTTCATGTTATATACTTATTGATGCAGTGCTCCTAAACGATCCATATCAGACTGATGGGGGCCGGGATGCTACACAAAATTTTCCTTCTGGGTAGGGGCCCATGTCCCCTGTGGGGCACAGGGAGGGGCTGGGTCACCCCCCCAGCCTGGCTGCCATGCATTGCACAGCCCAGAGCTGCACCCCAGCAGCAGCAGGGGCTGCCATGGATGCACTGGGACTTGGAGCTCCAACATCTCGCTCCAGGTGCAACTCCAGCCCGAGCTCTCCCTTGTCTCCCACCAACCTCAGCCACGTGGAATTGCCCTTGGCCAGCTGGCAGTTTCACATGTTGCTGTGTAATCTGGCACTTGCCTCTGACCCATGAGTTGCCTGGGTGGCATCAGCCCTGGCACCAGATCCAGCCAAAACACCCCTGACCTCCCCCTCTGGGACAAGAACCTCTGGGACCTGCAAAATGCGCACCTGTGAAGAGCACCGCTGCAAAGTACTTGTGGTTTATGAGTTATGTGCAACAGTAAAATTTAAGTTGGTATTTCAGATACTAATTCATCCTTCGATTGAACATACTAGCAGCCTTGAAATGACCAGGCAGGAGCACTAATTCAGAAAATTTCCTTAAGCTAACTTCAAGGCTATCAGTACCATTTATATGATGGGGGACAAGCTTCACGCAGAAGCACCTTGCTCAGCTGCAGACACAAAGCATCTGCAACTCCTGAAAGCTCTCTGCCAGCCAGACGTGCCCAGCAGTTACTCAGCAGTTGCTACGGTGCTGCACCACTGAGTGCAGCCACACAGCACCTCTCCTGCTGCCTCTCCAGAGGGTCAGGCAGAGAAATCTGGGCACACCGGAGCAGGTTAGAGCTCCTGCACTAGTATTTTAACTCTCCTTCAGTTGGCTACATCAGCCACCTGCAATGCAATTAAAACCATTTCACTCAGAAAGAAGGAAAATGAGCAGGAACGTGCCTCTGTTTTTTGTCTGCCTTCTTACTCAGGG
Organism: Falco punctatus; assembly: GCF_963210335.1. Classification (NCBI taxonomy): domain Eukaryota; kingdom Metazoa; phylum Chordata; class Aves; order Falconiformes; family Falconidae; genus Falco; species Falco punctatus. Next base: position 34,559,240 of record NC_137583.1, on the reverse strand, counting down.
CAGACATCAAGCAGAACATCTTCACCCAGTTTCTATCAGGTTGCCAGTAGCTTATTTACAGCACAGCATCAACCACACTCTAAGAAATTGCTCCCAAAGTTGTTTTCTTTTTAAGTGCAATTTGGTTGCATCCTGCACATTTTAAATGCCTTAAACAGCAGAGCACCCCTCGTGTGGCTCTCACTCATCCCTCTGACACACGCTGTTGCAGCAGTACAGGCCAGCCGGCATGATCACAGAGCCAGTCTGATCATGGAGCACAGAAACCCCGAGGGAATTAGAGGTCCTTGCCCTTTTCCTTTCCACTACAGGATAGAGCTACTCAATCCAAATACTAGAGGGCTAAAATCCCGCTTAGTTTTTATAGCTGGTCTAGAGGAGAATATTGGGTGCCTGGGTGAATCATCAGGCATGGAAGTCATTAAAAAAAATCCTCCCCACTATTACATACCTGCAATTGCTGTTGCCACAGCCTATAAAAGTTTCATCGGATACCCTTGGCCCACCAGACTAGGAACTGAATAAATACCTACACTGTAAATATTCTTACTGCAAGGGCTTTGCAGCACAGGCACAGCCACCCCTGCAGCCCCGCACATGCCTGCACCCCTGCAGCCACACTTGCTGGTGGCACGCTGAGCTGCAAACCCCACACCCAGAAACCTTCACCCACCAGTGTCCTGCTCCAGCGGCCACGCTGTGCCCATATGCATCCCAGGGGGAAAGGAAAAAACAAGCCAAGACGTACCGGAGGCTGCACACAGGCAGTTGAGCAGCAGAGTCCTCCTGAGGACACAGGTCTCAGGACCACAATCCTGTTAGCACTGACCCATCAACACCCCCTGCACTTCCCCACTTTAGCCTCAGGGCTTGGTCTCAGACAGAGCCCTCTTTCACATGCGTGCACCTAAAGGATGGTGCCCGTCCCCCATCCTTTGCAGGCAGAAGCCAGCGCCCAGTCTTTTCCGTGCTGGGTGCTGAGCTCTGCTGTCGGCTAGTGGGTCTGAGCTGTCAGGTTAAGCAGGTCTGAAAACTACTTCAGAATTGCTTGACATCAATATTAAAGAGCTGTTTAGCACAAAGAGGGTGCTGCTAGGAAAGGGCAGCAGCAGGACTAATGACGCAGACTGCGAAGGTCACAGGTACGGACCCAATTCTGCCCTTGCTCCTTGAGCGTGGCCCATAATATTTAGTAGAGAAGAAAGAAAAGCACAGGAGAAGATGCAGTGGTTTCACATTTATCAATTTAATCTCCATCAGGCTCTGATGCACACATAAAATGCACTTTCCAGCATCTCCTCTGTGAGGCTGCTCCCTGCAGCGTCTGCGCCTGCCCAGCTCCAGAGGGAATCGGACCGCTTGAGCGCATGGCTGAATCCTGGCCATGGACAGACCCGCTGCAGCTCCAGCATCCAACTGCTGCTCCAGGTGGGAGAACACTCCCACAGCAAGGAAATTCCCTTTGGAGAACCATTTCCTTCCTCGCCTTCTTGCGAGGGCAGCCCCTGTGCTCTGGCTGGGGCAGCCTGGTGGGGGACCCTGTGGATGCACCCAACAGTGCGCCCCAAGCCGGGTGTTTGGCTAATCGAGGTCTGGCCTCACATAGAGAAGTCCTGCAGGGGGGAGCAGGGGAGACACAAATGCACAAGCAGGTCTTGCAGAGATCTCAAGGATACTCAGGGATGACAGCCCATGAAGTTATCTCATCAGGAGAAACTGAAATAATGGACTGGATGCATCTACTGCAACAGCCTGGAGGATATTGAATAGGAGTATCTACAGCTGGGTTTTGGCTTCTTCCACCTCCAATTCCTTTTTTTTTTTTTTTTTTTTTTTTTAATTGCATCTTAATTCTCTGCACTATGAGCCCCAGATCCAACAAAGCACAGGAATGGTTTCACATGTACTCATGCCCCTCACACGAACAGGCTCCAACACCGGTGCCGTACAGCACCAGTAACAAAGGCAAGGATGGTTCATGCGTCCCCTTCAACCATCACAAGGCCAGGCACAGGCGTTTCAAACCCAGACACCACTCTCTTGCCACCAAGATTTTTCCTCGTTTGATACACAGAGAGATGACGGCCTTGTGAGACATCTGAACAACTTTTTTCACCACGGCATGAGCCAAACCACATCAAACACCAAGGTCAAGAGAGTCATCATGCTGCTTAAATTAATGGGCTTGGCACCATGAGCAAGTGCTGATGATCAGCCTGGAGAGAGGAGGGTTTGCTCCTTTCTTTAGGAGAAAAAGATTCCCTAAGAATACCAGAGAGCTCCACAACAAGCAGCTTCTGTCATGTCTGCAGCGAGGTACAGTTAATAACTGAGCCAGTCCACTTGAAGAATCTAATTTTGCCCTCTAAGCAAGGAACAGACTGGTTCAGGAAGCATCAGCATCTTGTTGCTCTCACCAGGATTAATAGCATCTCACTCCTCATTAAAGCAGCGAGTCTGCTGCAAAAAGCCAAAATCCATCCCTGGAGCATCTTCCCTGAGGGACTCCAAGCCAGGATCGTGGCAGGACCCCACTCAGCACCTCCAGCCGACCCTTGCTGCCTGCCCTGCTTGCACCTGCTCCATGGTGACAAGCAGCACCAGCACAGAGACCGGGAAGCCTCAGATGGAGGATGGAGAGCAAGGGGGACCTTCCCTTCCTGAGAGGGGGTCTGAAGCCCATGCATCGTACCCCCTGCAGGGAGGCTCTGCCAGGCAGGTGGTCTCCAGGAGGCCAGGGTCTCCCGCTGCCAGCACACCTCCCCGTGCACCCCAAGAGCAGGAGCTGTCCTCACAGCACTCGCTGGTCACCTCGTGTGGCCACAGGACCTCAAGAAAAGCAGCCGGGAGCATGGGAGGTGCCAGCCGGGAGCACTCCACTCCCCCCAACCCCAGCACCGACCATATGGTGTCCAGTGCATAAATACATGAAGTATTTGATAACACCAGACACAAAGGCCAAACTCTGATTTAAATTAAACAGGTATAAATCCCCAGAAAATCCAGTGCTGACATCAATATTTTTTACTTTTTCTCCACTTCAGCCAAGACAGGATTACACAGGTTTAAACACAGATTAGATTCTGCTTCTGAGCTCCAGACATGTGGAATATACAGACAGTCCAATACTTCAGAAGCACACATCTAATAGACAACAAGAAACAATTTTCTAGCAGCAAGTTGCCTAATTATCTATCCATCTAAGAGACATTACAGTCTTGATAATTTTTCAAAACAGAAACCACTTCTTCCTTCTGCATTCCAGCATAGGAAAAAAACTATAGTTTCATTTGCCTCATATATTAGAGGAGATATCTTTTTCCCCCACATATGTGTGCAAAAGAAAAAGTGCCTGAATACTTTTTTTGTGGGAAATTAAAAGGGACAGGAGAAAGAAGAGACAAGCATCTGAAACAGCAAGTCAGGATGTGGATGTGTAACGACCCCAAACACATGGCGGTTTCCATCCCTGCAAAACAAGCACCTAAAGATGATGCTGGCATTTGAAGGTCATGCTTTCGCACAGGCAGGCAAATCAAAATTCAGGTGTATTTCTGGAGAAGCCTGAGGCCAAAACCATTATCAGACTTCAACCTGCTCAGTTAATTAGGGCATTTGGAAATCAGCCTGGTAATTGAAAAAATACCACTGAAAAGCCTCACTGGCCCTACATCCCATTCACAGAGAACTTTTATAAATCCCATGCAGTGCAGGCAAACACCTGAAGAATCACCTGATCTCCAACGTCTACACCAGTCTGACCACCAGAGCTGAGGGGGCAAAAGCAAACAGTTTTAAGATCTGAGGAGCTTCAACTTTCTCAACCAGGTCTCGAGCTGCCTGGAGGCTCAGCTTTAGGACTCCCCCAGAATGAATCCCAGTGAGTTTTGTTCCCAGCTGCGATGGGTCAGTGGGTCTGAGCTGTAAGCCTTTAGCACAGCACCTCCCCCACTGCCCGACCCAGACTCGCTGGGAAAGCAGGATTCCGGAGCGGGTGGCCACCTTCAGCTTTGGTCCATCCCCATACACCCTCTTCTTCCAGGTCAGGGCTGCTCTCCTCCCCAACATCCCCACCACCAATGACTGCCCCAGAAACTCTGTCATCTGAATCCAGAGCACCCCAAAACAGTTTCTATCAAAACATCTAAAAAGTGTTCATTAGACAACATGCAAACCCAAACTGGTCTGTGCCAGAGCATCTCCAGCATCCCTGGGGCGAGGAGCAGGCCAGAGCTGTGCTCACCAGGGGCTGCCCATGCCACTAGCAACCATTTATTCTAGATACAGAAACATCCCAAAACATCCACCTCCAACAAGAAGTCCAAATTTCAAGGAAGACCCAATTCCTCAGAATTTCAAGGAAGACCCAATTTCTCTCCTCTCAAGCTGCACCACAGAAGAAATGAATATACTCAAACATGTAGTATTTCTTCAAAAATAAAGTTTCAGTGAAAGCAAACTGAACTACCCAGAACCGCATCAATTAGCAACATCCACCAACAATGACTTTTTTCCCCTTTAAAAATTCAAACTTCATTAAACAGTCCTTAAATTTTCCCAGAGGCCAAGGAAAAGGGAAAATGAGCCAACAAAGGAACCAGGTATATTGCTACTGAACGGCAATCTGTTATTTTAATCAAGTACTGCCTATTAACTGGAAGTTAATAAGAGTCCTGGGATAAAGCACCGAAGTGATCTGGGGGGCTGCAGACAGGCGTTGTTACAGCAGTGTGTGCACGAGATGCCTGATGGTGCTGTCAGCGCCTCTGCCAGAGCCGTGGAAACCATGTGTACGGGTGTGCAACCCCTCACTGTGCAACAACGCTCCCTTGGGAACTCAAATACTTAACATAAGAAATAAAATAAAAAAAAACTTTATAGATTATTAATACAGCCGTGGTCCGTTTTTAAACCACACTGAAAAGCGAAGAGAATCATTTAAAATCCTGCAAATGGCTCAGAGGAGAGTGCCTCTGAGCTGCATCTTCAGCCAGTGCTTGTGATGAAGATCTCACCAGCTGTCATGCACATAGCAAGGCTGATCCCTCCATCAACAAGCAAACCTTGCTCCAGCCTGCTTCCCTCCCCTGGGCACAGTGTCCTGTCCTGTGGGAGCCATGGCCACCTTTCACATGAGTCCCATTGCCGCTCTCCATCAGAGACACCATCAGCCCTGACATTTGTCCCAGCTGCAGCTGTGCCCTCAGCCAGAGCAGCCAGCACAGCAGGCTTTCCCTCTGCCCTTGCACAGACGGCACAAAGAAGATTTTTCCCTCTTTGGGGACCCTGCTTGCTTCACAAGCCCTAAAGATTCTGTCATGTAAACAAGTACAAGAGCATATTTAGATGGAGAAAGACACCCACAACCACCGCAGGACCTTGGGGAGATATATATTCCCTAACTGAGTGCTGAACGTTTTATTTTTTTTACAGTAAGTGATCAAAAGATGTTAACGAGTCACCAAGATGCGGTTTGCCCTGCAGCGCTGGTGGTTTTTATTGGGCCATCTGGGCTTTACTGCAAGGCAAACAGCATTACCAACGATCGTTATTAACAACATTATAATCATTAACAAAACACCACAGTGCTCGGATTTCAGGTGTCGTCTCACCTCCTGCTGCACAGCCCAGGCTTTCTGAAGGTTAGGCAGGGATTTAGAGGACAGCCTGCCCCAAATCCAGCAGCAGGGAGAGCACGGTGTCCCTAGGTGCCAGCACCTAGCCCTCCGAGCACAGAGGCTGCAGTCACACCTCAGATACCCTTTCTGCTTGGAGATGACCTTGGGCAGCGGCTGACAGCCCTGCTGGCCGGCCAAACTCCACCTTCCTCTTACCATGGGACAACGAATAATTAATGCCTTTGTTCACAGGTACACATGGATAGGAGAACATACTGTCTTTTAAAGCCCAACCCATTTCTCTGCAGGAGGTGAACCCAGGACTTGCTTGTGCTCAAGCCCAAGACGGCAAATGGGGGATGCACATCAGGTTGCCAAAAACCAGAAAGCGTGAAAAAGAACCACCCAAACCATGCACTTCTGTTACAGTATGTATACAGATGCTCACGACCTAGACAACATGTTTGATAGGGTAAATGAGAATCAAACATCATCTCCACTAGCTGTTGGCTCACTCATCATCTTTTTTCTGTCGGGACATGAGACTTGTTACAAGGATCAGCCACTTTCCTGGTTCCAGCCTCTTTTGGTGAGAAGCTGTGAACAGATGATACTTGAAGCAGCGATCCTGACCCAGGAAGTCTCCTCCTGGAGAGGACAGCTCCGCTTGAGCTCACCCCACCTCATTTTAGCCACTAAACTAGGCCGTGTGAGTTAGTGACTGCTCCAGTAAGCATCTGAGCTTGGAACGAGGGAAAGCAGCAAGACAGCTTGTACAAGGTGTCCTGCACCAACGTGAAGGGAAATGCCAGTAATATAGCATTGAATCCTGGTATGCCTAAGGAAGAGGAAAGATCTAAGAACCAGCCCAACCCCCCCAGATCTTGGCTAAGGCAGAGCTCACCCTGTGCACCCCATCCTGGAAGCACCCACTGCCCATCTCCTCATCCAGCTGCACTCCAACCCTGCGTTCGGTCCAAGCCCAGCTCTCCAGAGCACCCCCGGGAAAGCAGGGAGCAGAACAGCGCTCTGCAGAAAGCCATCCGTCCGCAGCGCGTGCACACGCAGTCCTTGCCAGAGGCACAGCAAAATACCGCATCAATTCTTCCTACGGCGCGCTAAACCCAGAGAGTTTGATTCAAGATGCACAGGAGAAAAACCCACGGGAGGAGGGAGGGGAAATAAATCCTACTTTGCCTAAATAGTGCCTTACTTCACAGTGTGGTACCAGCCACAGAGAGAGGGTCAGGAGCCTCAGCTATAGGGACTGGCACAGCTCCACCGCTTCCCAGTGAAGCCCAGCCAGCGTAAAGACAGCTGCAGACTGGGTCCAAAATACAAAGCCACAAAAAAGGTTCCTTTCAATTATTGAAGATATACTCACTTTTGGCCCCCCTGACTGCTTTTGCAGCATTCCCTCCATGGAAAGCATCACCACCCACCCTTCAAATGGCATTATTTTCCTTTTCTATTGGACTTCGACTCAACAGCAAATTTAATTAACTGGCCTAATGGACTAGAGCTGTGGATTGAAAAAAAAATAAGAAATAAAAATCAACTCCCATAAAACATACAACAGAAAGAACCACCACTGCAGCAAAAAATAAAAAAGCAAGTCAAAACAAAACAAAACAAAAAACTAGAGAAAAAAAATGTGACTTGTGCTCCTGCTTTGCAGAGATACAAACTAATAAAAAGATCCTCACGTGAGGTATGGCTTCTCCATGCTGGCAACCATTTGCTCTTTATTGTCTTTTAACAGAAGATCCCAAAGCCATTTACAAGCTTTTAAGCTGTGCAATACCCTAACATGCCAAGGTGGCAGCTAGATGGAGAATACCAGCATCCCTGTCCCAGAACTTCAGCCAAGCTGCACGCCGATCCTCATTGCATTAAAACCTCACAGACACACACAAGAAGAACCTGGTGCCACACTCCCTGCTGGGGACACGCTTCCACCAACATCCAGGTCACCTCCATCACTCAGGTGAACACTGAATGTGGCTCAGCATCTTCACCACCACCATGTCCCCTGAACCACCTCACCGCCGTGGCACCGCAGATGTCCACATAGGAGCCCGGCTTCACAGGTCCTCACAACAAGACAGGCTCTTGGCTCCTCTAAGAGGAGGCAGTGCAGGCACCAAAGCCGCAGCAGACTGTACACACGACGTGACAAACAACTCCAGCTCCAGCTGTATATTGACTATACAATATATCCAACAACCACATCTCAAACAGAGTCCTGACCCCAGCAAACGCAGCAAGCCCAGCGATGCCCGCAGCAGCGCTGCGCCGGAGCCGCACGTCACCCTCCAGTCCCAGGGCAGCCACAAGACCCTGGCCCCGCTGCTCCTCTGAAAAGCTCTGCACGCTTCTCCCCAGCTCTGGAGCTGCTGCCGACATTTCTGACCTGGGGTTATTTATTGCAATGTTCAAAGCAAACAACACGTCACTTAGAAAGTGAAGCACCACTCAACAGGCATGCCACTGACATCCAACAGCATTACACAGGATTATAAATCAGCTAACTTCCCATCAACTTCTTTGAGAATACATCCATTTGCACAGGAAAAAAATAATCAGGCATCCACTCATTAATGCTAGCCTCATCAGCCACAGTGAGGAGCGGCGCATCACCCTCACCCTTCTGGCCGACAGAGCTGCCGCAGTTTGCCTTTCCTTCTTCTATTACAAAAAAGGGGAAAACAAAGAGGAGAGTATTTCACGCCTGTCACAAGATCACCTGATGGAACTTTCCAAGAACAAATTCATCATTGCACATGCAAAGTACAGTCAGTATGACGTGCATGCAAAGCAGTGATTAATTATAGAGTTTTCGCTGAGGAAATTTCTGAGCATGAAGGGCAAAATTTAAATTGCTGATCAGCATCGCTTTTGTTATAACGTGTTTGGAAACAAACTAACGGGTTGGAATTAGGCTCCTTGTACCGGCTTTGACACCTGTATCTGCCATGTAAGAATTTTTTTTAAAAAATAATTCACAATATGTTCTTTCAGATGCAGATTCCTTTCACTTCATTGGAAGATGGCAACTCATGGGTGGAAAGTTGCCAAAAACTGTGTGTGAAGTGCAGGAGCCCAGCACGGCAGAGGAGCGTGGGGCCCGCCGCCAGCCCCTGCACCGCTCTGGGGCGAGGATGTCCGACCCTGCTCCCTCTGGTGCCCCAGTCCACAGTGCAGGGAGGGTGGACCAAGCCATGCCACAGCAGGGAAACCCACCACCTCCCGGGGTCCCTGCCGCCCTGCCTGAGACCCCCCCGCTGTGGAAAGGCACAGAAGGCACTGGCCACAGTGGGTCCCCAGCCAGGGACTCGTCCCGTGCTCCACTGCTCCTGCTCCGAGGAGCACGCCTAACCGCCGAGCTCCAGGCTGTTCTCCCCAGAGAACAGAAGCAGCAGATTCAGAAATCATTTAAGAATTCCTATCCCAGCCAGATTTCCCCAGCAGTGACAAAGGTCTCGAGCAAGGTCAGCTCTGGGACTCCTCCTGGCCACAGCCTGCGCGGCCAGTGCCGTGATCCCCAGCCGTGCCACGCGGCGCTTGGCACTGAGCCCCAGCCCTGCACAAAGGCACAAACCAACCTGCTCACAGAGCAGGTGATGCCAGCAGCAGACACCGACAGCAGCAGCATCTCACCACTAAATGATGTCGAGTACCAGCAATTATCTTTGCCAGTGTCTGGGCTCACTCAGTCCTTCCCTCTCACCCTTCTAATGTCTGACTCCATGCCGCAGCCAGTGCCGCTGAGAGGCGGTTAATGCCGCCCCCTCCTCCGCACAAAAGTGTTCCCAATGGCACCAATTAAGCACAGGACCAACGAGGTGCACTCCCAGCCCACTCCGGTCATCAGGAATGCCAGGAACAGCTTCTGCACAGGACAGAGCGCTAATTAAGCTTCCCTGGAGACTCAAGCCATTGTCACCCCTTGCAGGGTGGCCACGGGGACACCGTCCCACACAGGCTCATCCGCACACCCACCCACAGCTGCCGCTTTGTTCACCTCAGCGGCAACCATGACTGTGCTTAGCTGGTACCACCACCGCATTTACCTGTGAACACCAGGCTGGCGTTCTCCAGCTCCTCCTGTGGCACCTTGAAGCTGAAGGACTCGTTGTAGAAGGGATCGATCGTCCCCCGCATGCAGGAGGTCTTCTTGGTTTTTGTTAATTTCAGGCCATGAACAAGCTGAATTTTCACAAAGGGATCTGTGAAAACCCACAAAACACAGGCTGTGCGTTACCGGTGCCATGAGCCAGCATCCCACCCCAGGAAGGCTGAGCGCCGCAGGGAGGGACTGGGCTGGGAAACAGCACTGGGGAACCACTGTGCCTTGCACCACCGTGCTGCTCCCATCAATGCACAGCAGAGACAAAAGTCAGGCAGCTGGATTAAAAACACTCCTTGCCAAAACCACAATTAACGACAGCCTTGATAGAGGTCAAGCGCACTGTTCTTTTTGGAAAATGCCAATATTCTGGCAGCAGCAGTGGCTGGGGCAGGGAACATGGGAACACCACGTGGAACACCTGAGGACATACACGTGAAGCAATTACCGGCCGGCACGCTCAGAAATGGCAGGGAACAGCGCATGGATACTGGAAAAACCTTACCACAACCCACAGAGCAGCTAGATATCATAAATGGAACCACTGCAACGTTACCACTCAGGCAGCATCTGCAAAACACAGCGCAGCCACAAACGGGCTGCTTTACAGAACGCAACACGGGGGTAATTTAGAGCTTCTGGCTCCTCACCTCGCCCTGGTTCAGAGATTTTTATTTTAAATATGGCAAAGAAATTGACATCCTCAATTTTATCTCGGGGTAAGTGTTCCAAATACTTCCATTATTGTCTGCTATATATATAAAGTTAATATCCGGAGCCTTGTATTGATAGGAACTGAGCATCCAGATCCTCCTGGGGTCCCTCACAAACTGCAGCCTCACCATGGATCTGGTTTAAAAGCACATACAATCTGTGCACGACTAATGTGGGAAACGCACTGCCCTTTACCTGAACCTTGGCTCATGTCTGTCTGAAGAAGCTGTTTTGCTCTAATGATGTCCACGTTCAGCCTTCCCGCGCTGGGTAGGTAGTTTAGCGACAACAGCAGCTCTCCCAGCTCCACTTCATTCTGCAGTAAAAAGGAACATGGAAATTCAGAACAGAGCTCAGAGGGGAAGGGAAGAGCAGGAAGAGAAATTAAATAAATCCCATTTGTCTAAGTGCCTGAAAAATAAATTTTAGTCACGCTCTAAACTGCAACCAAGAACCATCTGGTGGTACCTTCATGCTGAGCAGAAACAAGAAAGAATATTATCCCCAGTGAAGACCGTTCTTTAATCGCTGATCCTTCACCAGCTTTTCAGCAGTCATGCAAAGAGGACCTATAAGGAAGAATTAATACGAAGTCAATAGTTTCTACCTGTTCCATTTTGAATGGTTCCAGGTGGTTCTGATCTTACCACCTGCACATCCTTATTAAAGTACAAAACACGAACCCATGGGAGAAGGCATCCTCTTTCCTTCCTAGACCCCAAGGACCACACCAGCCACGTGGAGAGTTCAGGCATGAGACAGTTAATGCACCCCTGGCTCATGAAGGCAATTCAGAGCAGACATCCCCTCTGCATCCAGCCTGTGGTACCCAGGGAGCCCGTCACTGCTTCGCCATGCCTTTGCTGCCCATCAGGCTGTACCACAGCCACAGCTTCACATCAATACAGCTGCTCAGCCGTTATTGCTTTTCCTTTTACTTAATGATGCTTAAAACTAGTAATTAAAAAAAAAAGAGCTGGAGAACTGACATCACCGCCCCTCAGACACGACAGCTTAAAATAACCTCTCCCCCCTAGCATGACCTGGCTTTGAGATGCTGTTATCCTCAGATGCAAAATATGCACAATGGAATAACTCGCTGGAAACACATCAGACAGCCCGGGCAGGGCACCGATCCATCCGCCTCATCCCAGGTCCATGCAGGAGCACAGGGCTAGTTCTCCATCACAGCCAGCCACACAGTTCAAAACCCAGCCTAGATCAGATGGTTACAGCCCATTCCCAAATGAAAGAGCAGCTGCAGTGGTATGGCAATCATAAAAAAAGGCTTAAATATCTTTACTGATGCCTCAAATATTAAAGAAATCAGAGGCTAAAGGTAGCCAATGAAGAAAAAAGCTCCGGGAGAGAATCACAGCATGCACCAACCCAAAGAGCCAGGTCCATCAGCCGGTGGGCCGGTGCACGAGGGACCCGTCTCCACAGCACTGGAGGAACTGCGGCTGGGGCTGCCAGGAAACCCACCCAGCTCACGGCTACAGAGCTCAAATGGAAAAGCACCATCTCCACCCAGCACAGACGGAGCAGAGGGCTCAGCCCAAACCCGAGGAGGCCACGGGGGAAAAGCCCCGTCCCTCTGCCAGCAGCAGCCCAGAACTTCTCACCCGGCCGCCCAGCATCACAGGATGGCTCCCGCTGACAGCAGGCCACCCGGCTCCTCGCCGAAGGAGCCAAGCACTACAGGTGACACCAGGAAATGGCATTAAAAGTTTTCCCCCAGGCACTTTGTCCTCTCTCCTCTTCCAGTTGACTGCTCCCAGCGAAGGCAGTGAGTGCGTGGCATACAAGAGCAGGTGGCAGGCTGAGCAAATCCTGCACCTCCCATCCTACATAATACAATTCAGTTTAATTCCATATCCTTTGTTTTGGCTTTCCACAGAAAATATGGCAACAGGCTGCCCGGTTTCACATTGAAGGTCTCTGCGTTTCAGGAGCTGGCAAAGCAACCCCTCTGTGTCTAACCCTGCACATTTAATGAGCAAAGGACAAGAGAAGCATCGTGCAGGGAGCAGGGTGAATGCTGCAAGTACAGGAGCATCATCCTGACTCAGCCGCCGGGTGAAAAGCATGAATCTACATCACAGACCCTAAGGCAAACCCACGTGCCTTCCTCGTGTGCTCCGCTGCTCCAGGAGCCAGCTCCAGAGCCAGCCTCCAGCATCCACGCCAGGCTGGCCCACCTTCTGCCCCTCTCCCCCGTGAGAAAAAGTGTCTGATTTCTTACCCCAAACTCCTTTTGTCACAGCATCTCTTGGGTCACATTACATGGCAATATACGACTGCACAGCACACACACGTTCACCATCATTTCTTCCATTGCTATAGTATTTTTGCTTCACCGAGAAGGCATCCCTCTTCTGTCAACCTCTGCCAACTCCCGTATCACAGCTCTGTTCAGTATATGGTATTTTAAGTTCCTTCCATCAGAAAGCCATTCCCCCGTACAAACCACTATGCACATGATGCTCACGACTTCTGTGAGGTCAAGCCGTACCTACACACATCACTGTGCCTGACGGTTGCACAACATAAGGATCTGAAACAGTCTCACACCCAAGGTGATTTAAACATCATCGAATTTAAACCATCTTTGGTTTGATTTTCCCCAAAACTGCTCCTCTTGAGTCTGTGGCTGGAACAGCCTGAAGACACATTTATCATCAACAACAGTCAGTGACTTCAAAACCTCTTACCAGGACAGTATCACAGCACCCACACTGCCACCCATAACAGGATTCACCCGCGGTACCCCTGGACTCCAGCTCATTTTTGTAACTTGATGACATTTTTAACGTATCCAGTCCTACTGCCACTTGCCCTCACTGCTGCGTCAGGTTCCATGCAGGCTTTAATTCCTAGAAATTCAGGTACATTTGGACAGCACAAATTAGGAAACTAATTAGTGATGTTATTACCTGCTGGGAAAAGACAATCAAACAGCTCCAGCTGCGAATACCAAACTTCTGGCACAGCCAGGAGGCAGGACGGCACTGGGCAGGGATGTAGGAGTTTATAAGTCACCTCAAGCTTAAGAGTGCTGAAAACCCACATTAAGATTTGGGGTAATTACTTCTGGATCTGTCCATTGGTGGAACCTGCTGACCTTACGCAAGACCTACAGGAACAGAGTCAGGGAACCCTGGGTCAGGGAGGAGTGGTGAAGCTCGGCAGGGGGAGGTAGGTCTCCATCCTTCCAGCACATTTACGTTTATGCTCCATTTAAAAAAAAATGCCCCACATTGCATGCTGCCAGTATCAGACCGGGTATGTAGCACCTGCTGAGGCACAAGCAGAAGAAACAGGCTTCTACCCCCACCTGAACCCTCCCCAGCACCGTGTCCCATCATCCCTGCAAGGGTTACTGAAGGAGCCACGGTAACGGACCCATCACACAGCTGCCCAACCTCCGAGCCTTCAACAGGTACAGGTAAAGCTAAATCCCTGATTTCCTGGGGGACCTAATCTAACAGGGATATGTGCACCTCTAGCGAAATCTGTTTCACTATCTCCACTTAAATTTGAGTAAGGTGAGATATAAAATGCTACATAATAAAGCATGATCCGCCCAAGTCAGAAGACAGACTACCACCAGCTTCATTAAGTTCCCAGTCAGGCCTCATTTCCCAAACCCCACCAGCACCTTCTGCCCCTTAGTGCCTTTCGAGCGTGCCCAGATTGCTGTGAATTGCTCTGGGGAAAGACACACACCACTCGGCGCAGAGTGGCGTGTGGAGGGGTGCAGGAGGGGTGCGCTCAGAGCCAGCAGGATCGCAGCCGCCCCGCTGGAGGCAGAGCATCAGCAGTGCCTGCAGCAGTCACAGGAGGTGTTTTCAGATGGAAACCCAGGTCCCCGGATAGCTCACCTCACCGTACCAGTGACTCAGCCTCTCCAAGGCACTTAAGCAGCCAACCGCCTCTGATCTTCTAAATGCATTATTTCTAGCTTAGCCACAAGGATCTACGAAATACACTTCAAATCCTGCCACGTGCCCAAGGGGGCATGAAGCACTTGAGAAAACAAATCAGTGGCCAGCAGCCATCACGTGTTCCTGGCTGGCACGTTGGGCCAGCGCCGCCTCCACCACGCTCACTAGCTTTCTCCTGTTCTTTGGTCACCTGTCATCATTAGCAAGCAAGCAAGGAACTAATGGGCTGCTCCGAAACTCCTAAGGTACAAGGCACACCTCCCTAGGTTTCAGCTGGCTGCGCTTTGCCCGACAAGCCCACACCACGGCGTACCTTTGCTGATGTGACAGTCTGGCTAACAAGACACGCGGGTGGCACAGCTTGTGTCAGAGATGGCAATGGGGATGCAGACAGAGCGGCAGCTCAACGGACTCGCTGGCTCAGCAGGCAAAAGGGAGACAACTGGGGACCACAGCGGGGTCCACTATGAGATGGAGAAACAGGACCTTTCTTGTTATGGGTCAGAGGAGAGACTCAGCTCAGGAGAGACAAGCAGCCACAGAGGTCTCAGGTGGCTTGTGGGGCCACAGGAGCTACCAGGGTGCTCCTCCATCCCACGGACCTACCAAGCTCACCCACACCTTGGAAACACTGTGTTGCCATAACCACCAACCCCCAGACCCACCGCCTTGTCTACAGTCCAGGTTTGTCAGCAACAGCATTAAGACACGTCCTGCTGGAACACAGAAGCACAGCTTTTGTTTCGTCACACACTGGAACGTCCCCAAACCCGAGGCTCGCACGGGGGCCAAGCCAAGCAGAGGGGTACAAGTACAAGAGGTGCCACCAGCACGTTGTTCACTGTAGGGAAAGGAAGAGGCTGAATTTTACTTCTCCCAGGTCTTTTCATCAGGAAACTAACAGGCTGTTGGTTTCACCTTCAATATTTTGTTCACAGAACGCAGTGTGCAGAGGTACCCCTCAGGCACCACAGTGCAAAGGCATCATTCTAGTTGCCATTATTATGCTGATGATGCACTGATTTGTGCTGAGATCCCAGGTGACCCTGCAAAAGCAATTTCCTGTTTGATGAGGTGCTGGAGTGACACCAAACCTGGGATGTCCAAGACTCTCCTGAAGCTCTGATTAACATTTCACTCGTGGCTGTTCCTCTCCACAGCTGTATTACACAGCCAGACATTTGGAGTTGCAGCCCTGGGCTCGCCTGTGATCCAGAACCTTCTGCAGTTACTGTTTGGGTTGAACCAGACACACATAAGAAGGTGGTTTTTTTCTTTTTTGTCATCTCTGAAACACAAAGAGGCTACCTCAAGGGAAGAGAAATTTTCAATTAATGCCACTTGCACATCTTTGTTGGATCAGGGCAGTTCTTTCCTCACAGCCCTCCAGACTGCAGGCTGTGCGTTGCTACAACACCAGCACAGATCTGCAGCTGAAACCCTCCCCAGTTCCCGATGGGAACCAGAGCACATTACATCAGCACAGACATCTATGCAACGCTCCTAATGAAGTTTCAGATTGATTTTCCTCTTCAAGGTTATCTGTGATGGTACCTCCAAGCACATTAGAAAACTGATGGTTTAGAACAGTTTGCTCTAACAGGCTTTCTACAGCATCCTGTGACATGCAGCAATCATTTCAGGAAGGCTGGGCTATGAAGGACCAGAACCTGAAAAAAAATATATACCTACCAATGGCTAAGAACAGTGTCACCTACGTAATAGATGCCAACTAGATGTATGATGAAAAGAGTCACAAAATCCCTTCTAAAGTCTAACTGGCTTTATATCAGTCTGGACAGCCATGACAAAGCCTCTCCTGTGCAAAAAAGCTTTGGGAAGAAGATTTCCTATGAAGAGGTCCTGCCCACGACCCCCACTAACCCCTCCTGTGGGCTCCTCCTCAGCAGAACACCCTCCACAGCACCCCATTCCTCTGCGGAAAGGACAAGGGCTGAACAGCACAGAGGGGAAGAGATGAGGTGACCGAGATGACAGCTGGAAGCACAAGAGACAGATAAGGATAAAGAACAGAAAATGATCAAGAAGAAAAATGTCTCAGTTCTGAAGCTTTGAAGACTGGAAAAGGAAAAGGGGGGGAAAACTCACTGAAATGGACCTGGGGGAAAAATACAGACACAGAGCGAATGAAAGATGGTAGAATGTCATAAGCCAAAACACAACAACAAACCACAGGTGAAGAGCTAAAAATGTTGTCATCATGACGGACCAGCATCCATCATGGCGTCCCATCACAGTTCCCTCAACCCCACTGACCTGCGGAGTGGTGGCATCCCGCCTCCAGCCAGGCTTTGCCCAGGACATCCCACCCACCAGGCACAGGGAAACTGCCAGGTTGATTTTAACACCTTGCTAATGAGTGAGCATAGCTCCACGTAACCGATCCACATTCATCATCAGTGATTCTGCATCACTCCTTTAATGAAGCAACCACTAAGCTTTGGTACAGCTAAAAAAAAAAAAATGAAAAAAAAAAAACCCTCTGACAACATTCATGTTCATATTTAATTTCCCATGACTGTCATGAACGTGGACCCTCGTTCCCCACCGACACACACAGCCTTGAGCCCAGCGCTGTGCCAACCCTCCGAACCCAGCCTCTGTCTGTCCGGCGCTTTAAGCCCATGCAAGAGATGGGTGCTGGCGTTATCTTCACTACTACAGCGTGCTACCGACTGCAAGGCATCACCCACGCTCCTCAAGGACGGCTCCTTCTCAGGGCTGCAGCGGGTAAGCCAAGGAACAAGGATGCTGAGCCCAAACATGGTACAGGCACAACTGGAGGCTTCCAAGCAGCGTGCCACAACCACCCGGCTGCACGGCAGAATTCAACGTAGCACGCAAGAGGAATGCTCCGAAATGAGTCGCTCCCCAAATTCTGGATTCCTGTCTCCCTCTTCCTTCCCAGCCAAGGCGTGGTAAGCAAAAGTTACGGAGAGCTGCTACAGCCAAGCCATCCCACTGGTAAAGCACATGCCATTTTGAACACAAAAAGCTCATACTAGTACACTCATAGTACAAAGTTTAAAAAGCAAGTCCAACACATAGTCCCTCCACTATAAAAACAGCTTAATTTGAGAGGAGAAGGAATTTTTATGCTATTTTCCCACCACGACCAGGCAATTATTTTTTTTTCTTTTGTGGAATGATCTCCAAGCTCTCATTACTGCTGGTCTAAAACATTTATTCCTGCCCACTCAAATCTGCCAAAAGAGAAATGAATCATATGTCAATAAAACTTGGGGTCCTGAACATGTGTTTCAAAATTAATCTTAACAGCAAAATGTGCGAATCCGAGCCCAGCTACAGCAAGGCCTGCCAACTTCATTCATGGTAATTAAGCAAAGCCACACTCGTTTAAGGGGATATTTAAGGAGTGCAGAGTGTTCCTATGGGGACCAAACTCAAGAACTACTCCAGGAGCAGCTACCGCGCTTCAGAAACACGTTAATTACTCTGCAAGAAAAAGCCTCCCAGAACCACCAAGACTAAAAAATTTGGTAATACCTGCACTGACATTTTCTACAAGGAGTAAGTCCTGCTTAGTTGCTGGCTCTGATGATGCATTGGCCAGCAGCTCCCCTGTGCCGCCGCTTTGGACTCAGTCCCTCTAAGCGCTCGATGCATGATCCAAATGAAAAAAGCACTTGGGTACAGGTACAGACTTTTGCCTGAAGCTTAGCACCAAGGGGGTTATTGCACTGATCCCCCAGGGCTGTCAGGACAGCACACTGCTCCCCCATATCCAGGTTCTCTGACAAGCCATTCCCAACATAAGGAGGGCTGCGAGGCTGCACTGCCCACCTGGTTACACCCAGGGTAAGTTCTCAGGTGGTTAGTTAACAAGCAACGCCCTGAGGCAGTAATGAAGATATTCTGCTGTTAATGGCAGTGGGCTTCCACCCACTACAGGGCTGTACATCCCACCCACAGGCCTGAGGAGCTCATCCTGGTCCAGCTTGCAATGCCATCAGCAGAGCTGTGGCTGCAGAAGCTGGACCATGCCTCAGCCAGGGAGCCCCCCGCTCAGCCCGGCTGACACAGCACACACCAAGACTGCTGGCATCCCCCATCTCCTTCAGCAGGGCTCACCCGTGCTGACACAGCCCTGCACCGCAGCAGCACCGCAGCTCTGGGCTGGATGGGGCTCAGCCTGACGGTGGGACGAGGACTCAGCACCCGCCTTCACTTGCACGCTCTGTGGCAATGGCTCCCAGGTGGGGACAGCAAGTGCAAAACCCATGTTCACCTTAGGCCACTCTCTTTGCTCCATCCACAAACCCTGACTACCCCACTCCCACCAGCATGACAAAAAAAACCTTCTCCACAGCTCCTGCCAGCTGGATTCGCTTCCCTCGTTCCTCCAGCTCATGACGTTTCTGTCTATAAATGCCAATAAAAAAAAAAAAATCATGTATTTTGTGTCTTTCATCTCTACGTATCACATCTTCGACTGTCTATTTTTCTCTCCCTCCTCTTGCTGGTTTTCCAAGCACCTGCTTCAGCGTTTTCTGCAGCAGGATCTTTATGGGGTGGGGGGGACACGCTGCTGCCAGCTGCTGCTCCGTGTCAGAGCCCCAGGGCAGCCAACCCAGCCTGGCAAATCTTCATCAACTAATGACCAGAAGTGCACCACGGTGGCTTTGTGTTGCTCTCTAGAATCCGAGGACACCTTCTGCAAAAGAAAATGCTATTGCACGTAGATTTTTTTGTCCCCATCTACTCACAACATGAAGTACACTTCAGCAGACTTGAATCCAATCCAACAAGAAACTAATGAAGGCTGTCTGTCCCTCAGCTAATCAAGCAAAAATGTGAGAAGTATAAAAAAAATTGTCAACATGTCAAACCTATCATTTCACAGGCAGAATCTTCCAACTAGCAATCAAAAAAACCCCACAAATTCCTCGCACAAGCATAGCTGTTATTGAAAGTCATGAAAATGCATTTTTTTAAAGTAGTAAGCTTTATTGTTTTACTTCTTCCAGGATTTATTTTAACCCTTTGATCAATGAATTTAACTTTAATCACCACGAAGATAAAATGTACCTCATTCGATGAACTTTAAAAATCTTATCCCTGAGAAAACACGGGAGGATGATACCAAACATCCTCCCTGGATGTCCTAGCACAAGTACTGTTGTTCCCTTTGCGGTTGCAGTCTGCCAGCTAAGATAAAAAGAACAAGGAAGTACGAAAAGACCAAAACAAGCACTTCACTGATGGAGGTGCGAAGGACTTTTTGCTTAAATTGAGTCTTTCCAGATGACAGCAAGCAGATAAATGCAAGAGGCATGTGAGGTTAGGCCTGCCCATTCAAATGGAGTTCTCTCTCTCTCTCCTTCCTTTTATAAACCTCAGAAATGCCAATTTCTGCACAAATAATTTTGCTTGAACCCTGGTGAAGCAGACAGCACTGCTGAAAACAGCAGCAGCTTTCAATGAAACTTGGAGAGGGAGGGAGGGAGGGCTGGCTCCGAGCTTGGCACACGAAGGCAGAGATGATCTTGTCTAATCAAGGTCTGTATTAGCTGTGGAATGAATCCATGTCACTAATAGAGAGATACATAATACAGAGAAGTATTTGTCATGCAAAAGCATTGGGGGGGAGGGGAAAGCAAGGCTGCATGGTGTGAATCATGGGAGGATAATGGGATGCAAAAAGGAGAGCTCTGTCCTCAGATACACTGTGCAGAGCCCATGATGAACTGCTAATATATATTAAAAAAATAATAATTAAAAAAACCTGTTGCACGCATTCGTAAATAAACATTTGGGGAAAAGGCTCAGGCAGCAAGGGGAGCCCAGGAATATCTGTCTCTGTTCATTTTCCTTACGGACCGCTTCATAACACAGCTGTCCCCTCACTCCCCACTGCCACTCTGCCCAGCAAAGCAGATCCCACTGATGTGAGGACAATGTCCTACATAAATACATGCTCAGGGACCCCATGATCTTGACTTGTGCACAACATTCAAAACCTTCCTTTTTACCTGAGCATTGCTCAGGCTAATCCCGTAACACTCCTATTAGTGCAAATGTTGTCGGCTCTCCTGCAGTTACCAGGGGTCTTGGTCTTCATTCCTCTTAGATGCTGCAGAAGGTCTGAGCAAGAGGTAAAAGCACTCTCAGCCCCTCTGCAGTTCACATATTAACACTGCTTGGTGGGTTTTACTTCGAGAAATGTCTGATCACAAGTTTCCACTCCAAATGAGACTCTTGGACTCACACCATAAATCAGCATTGAGGTCAGTGATTTACCTCCGGCTATACCACCCTTCTGTGCACACATAAAAAGCAAAGAAAACACAAACCACCCAAGTTCACACAGGGGTTTGATGCAGCAAAGGCTCTAAAACTTAGAAATTGCAATCCCAGAGCAGGGAAGGAACCAGGAGAGGCAATCCTGTTATACCAGCCTTGAGTGGTACTCCTGGCATTAGCACAAACATTTGATGTGCTGCTCACACTACACTCTTAGTTCAGCTTTTTACGGTGTCCTGTGCCTCTAGCTATGTGGGCAACACTGCTAGTAGCAAATCCAGCAGCTAACCACGGTTCCTGGTTGCAAAACTCAGACCTTTCCACTGAACAGCTCTTTTCCTGGCTAGCAAAGAGGTGGCGCTGACCAGGGCTCTTTCCTGAGAACAGAGGTGGAAGTACACAGACCCTCTGCATCTTCTCTGCCCATCCCATCAGATGGCCAAACCCAGCCCAAAAGGCATGCTCCAACTTGCCTGCATGCAGCGTGCCACCTACATCAGACAAAACCTATGGCAAGTTTATTTCCTTCAGGTTCATGATGAAAATAAATTTACCACGACCTCGCAATTCTTTTGCTCACAAGTCTGTGCAGATTTTGCCTTCTACGTGCTTTACTGAATCAAAACATTACTGAACTGGCACCTGTGGTTCCCCTCATGTTCTCAAAGCCCTGCGACGTTAACAACCACAGGGGTGACCCAGATGAGATGGTGTCACTGCAGTGTCAAGAAAGATCTTCCAAAAGGTGCAGGCTTCCCAGCATCCCTTAGTTGTTCTCATTAAGGTGACAGAGCATCTTTTGCCATGCCACCTCCTTTGAACACGAACCACAGCTCCTCTACCTCACGGCGTTAGTTACAAGACCAGTTATAGGCTCGCATTATTTCAACTCAGCAGATGCTGTACAAACACGACGACAGCAACTAATTAGAAACTGCATTACTTGCCAACAAGCAAAGGAACCACACAAAAACACCAACGAGAAACATTCTGGCAATAATCTGATAAATTCTGTTACCTGAGAACTAGGCACAAGGGCTTTCCACCAGTGTCCGCCTTTCACAAGGTCTACATCGCTCAAGGGCATTGACACTTTGCCAATAACACAATGGCGTGAGAATTTGTCAAAATCCACTACGGTTAAAAGCAGAGTTCTTCTCTGGGCTTCTAAAAAGGGGATTTCAAATGTGTACCTCTCTTCAAACACCGGGTTCTGCGTTTTGCGTTTCACTCCGGTCTGCTTGGAGTTCTTCTGGTCAGGAAGAAGGCAGATCTTCACGTAGGGGTTGGAGTGAGCCATATCTTGCCTCGAACCGTCGTAAGAAATTGGAGGAGGCAGATCTTTAGCCTCGATGACTCGTACTATTAGATAATTATGCAGCAGATCGTACTGTGTGCTAAAATGCAGCATGCCCAGCTGATACTTAGATAAGATCTCCTCATCGGTCAAGGAGTCCATATCATCACTATTGGAGTCAAGAGAGTACAGTCTTGGTTCAAATTTTCTAAAATAGTCATCAGGGGTATAGGTTTTCCGCAGGATAGTTGGCTGAACTATTTCTTTCTTAGCTCCTATTATTCCAAACTCGATAGGTTTAATGTCAATTAATGGAGAACTTGGCCTCCTCGACTCTAAACCTAAACGAGAGAAACACACAAATATGATGGTTAGAAACCCAAGGGAAGCCACTCCAGGCTCAAGCCAACTCGCGCTTCTTTGGGTGCAGCCACTCTGTGCCTGTGCGATGCTCAGCCCCGCAGGCTCCCCCGTGGGACTTCTCACCATTACATCACCAACAATTAACAGCACCACCAGTCCTGCTGAAGTGCAAGCTCGGCTATGCTTCCCCCCTTCCCATCCCCGGCCGTTTTCATGTGCAACCACCACACACATGCTTCAGCAAGAAAAAAAGGGCTGGCCCCCTCCACCACGCTCCTGCAGAACAGGGTGAGATTTTAATCAATGTACCTTCGACTTGACTTGATTCCCTGTCTAAAAGATGAAAGAGCAAGAACTACAGTTTGATTTTCTTCCCCACAAGAATTACATTAATGGTGGAAGGACGACCTTACTTGAAATCCGCCTCGTGAGGCTGTAAGTGGACCGTGATGCATCCGAAGATGACCGCCTTCTGTCAGGGGAAACATCCTGAAGAGTGGGAGGCAGCTCACTGATTGTATTATCAGAGTCTCCATCTTTGTCCTCATTTTGGCTGCTTATCCTGTTATAACGAGAGACCTTTGGGTGATTCAACCCAGGAAAAGGAGATATACAGAACAGAAACGCATTCTGGTATTCTGGGTCTAATCCTGGGTGCACATCCCTGGATGCTGCAGGGTATCTCCTGATCTATCTGGCAAGCAAAAGGCTGAGCAGCTGA
Organism: Falco punctatus; assembly: GCF_963210335.1. NCBI lineage: Eukaryota > Metazoa > Chordata > Aves > Falconiformes > Falconidae > Falco > Falco punctatus. The sequence continues at coordinate 34,536,166 of NC_137583.1, read as the reverse complement.
CTTCAGACCTGTGTGAAAACCAGATTCTTTATCTTTCTGCCTGTCTTTCAGTTATATCAGTATTAGAGCACGACACAGGCCACACAGGCACATGTGACTCAGATCTTAAACAGAAGTATTGTATTTGTCTTTAAGAAAAAAAGAAAGAAAAAAACCAAAACCCCACAAACCACAAAACCCAAACAGGAGCTTATTGCTGCAAGTTCACCCTTTGGAAGCACAGACTTTTCTGGGAATTAACCAGCATGGGAAACCAGTGTGCTCAGACATCTCAAACCTGTCACACACACCCTTCAGTAAAATACTGCTTGGCAGGGACACCTCTAAGGTTACAACACTTGATCTTCTATATACAGTACACTACGGGCTATTTATTGACATGCTTTTTGGAATAACTGGCTGCTTTTTATCTGCTTCTATAAAACAGAGATGATTCTCACCAGACAGCAATTTTCCTGCCCAGGGGGCTCGGCGCGAGCAGGGAAATTGGCAGGATCTAAGCAACAAGGCAAGTTTCAGTGAGAGCTGCAGCATCTCTGAGAAAACTCAACAGAAGACCGGCATCATGAAGAAGTCCACATGTAATTCCCATTTCAGTTTGTGTGTGTGTGTGTATATACGTATCTATGTTCTTTTCATATAAAACAATGCTCTGGTTAAGCACCTCAGCAGTTCACAGAAGCAGCCAGGACCTCCCAGCCTCGCCTGAACGAAGAGCGAGAGCAGGCAGCAACAACCCCGGGAGGGGAAGTCTCCGACTGCGTGTGCAGAGGAGAGCGGCTGCCGATGGGAGTGAAATCACACAACGGTGTCTGACGTGTGATCATGCAAAATAAGCCTTTTGGGTAATCCATGAGACAGAGTACTCTGGAAAGCATCAGTGTGAAATGAGCAAGGCAAAGGGGGAAACTGTGTGAGTTTTGCTCCTGATTCACCCTTTCTGTGTGCATGGCTCGGCTGGGTATAAACAAAATACGTTGAATCATTTTGCTTTAGTAACCAATGACTGGAGGAGAGCAATAAATACATCTGCAAAAAGCAGTAAACTCACAGAAAAGGCCCCCCAGATACAAAACAGATTTACACTGGAAATTCTTATCCAAACCCACAAAGCTCACAGCAGGATCCATGCAAATCTCACCAATTCAGAGGAACACAACTCATCCACATTAAAAAAAAAAAAAAAGAAGTCTATTAATAATCAAAACCAAACCCTATGCTAAAAGGGGCACACAGTATTTGCACAACTCTGCAGCCCATTAAAGGTAGTCCAAGTCATGCAGTTTGACAATTAATCAGTACGTGGAACACAAACAGCTTTTTCATGGCTAAACGTGGGTCTATACAACGATAGGTAGCATTTGGATGTACTCGTGTTGGAGAAGCAAATGCACAGCACAAGGAGAAGGCAGGGTGAAAAGGGAATCAGGAAGAGAGGCATTAAGGATGTTCTACAAAGGGTAAACGTAATAGTGAGTTAATAACATACAGATGACCTTTAGTAAGGAAATTGCTACTGAGCCACAATAATTTTTCCTCAAATAAACTTTGGCTCTGGTTAAAGCAGCTCTGTTTCTGTTTAATCTGAACCTTTGGGAAGAGAAGTCGTGTCCTGATTTCAATTCAGTCTCACGGACCGCGCACCGTTTGTCTTTGTGGTTTGTGCAGAATATTCCATAACAGGCAGCTCCAACACAGACTCTCATTCCCAGCCCATTTCGGCAAAGACCCAGATGCAAATGCTCTTCGTGAAATAACAAGAAGCTATCATGCATTCAGGTCAATACGATTAGACTCAGTCCAACAAGAATTCTTTTTTCCTAAGTTGCCACTGTAAAACATTCAGAAAGTGAGAAAAATCACGTCTCCCGAGAGGAAGGGTTTAAACTTGCAGCTTTAACATCCCCTCCTGAATTTCCAGGAAAATGAGTTTTTCCAAAGGGAAAAACTATGGGCAAAAAATAATAGGAGGATTATTAAGCACGGGCATTCAGATGTTTGCTAGCAGGCTCAGGATGACCACAAAGCAGTTTTCCCCTGGGGACTGGGCAGCGAGGTAAGGAATGAGCAAACAGCATTCTGGATTACACCAGTGTTCTGGGCCCACGCAGAAGTGGCAAGGTGGAAAGATCTCAGCAGAAAACCTAGACCTATTTTTAAAACACTTTTAGGCTGCGAGCAGGGAATACAATAAATTGATTTGTTTCTAAATTCAATACATGCATCTAAAGGCAGAATATGGTGGCATCGTATCCATCTTCCATTTTAGGGGTTTCCACTGAATCCAAAAGCCCCCTTTTCACAAATAAAAGAAAAAAAACAAGGATGAGGGGTCAATTGGCATACACTGATCTCTGAGCACTTAAAAACATTCCCACTAAACACCTTATTCTGAGACCAATTCCAGACTCTTACGCTCCTCACACATCTAACCGCAGACATCATTTCCTACCTCCAAAAACACACACAGAGATTTAAGAGTATTGGATCAACAGTGAAAACAGAAATCTATGGCTTCTGAATTCTGAGCCAGCAGGGTCTGAATGGGATTGTTTCCACCCTAAACCTACCCGCAGGAAGAGTTTGGCCCTCCCATTGATCAGCAAACAACATGCACTGTTTCTGTCTGCTGCCCTTTGCTCTCCTTCCCTCTTTGTCTTCCAGACTCTTGCTCCTCTACAGGCTCATTCTCTCTCCCTCTCCTCTCAATCACATCCCCTCAGCCCCCTGCCCTCTCTCTGTCTCCTCTGCTCTCTTTGCCCTCCCCACTTGGCTCGTGCCTGGGTTCCCTCACCACTTTCCAGCAAAGTCACCCTGGAAGCTTAAAGCATCACCATCTTCCCTAGCACCACCCTGGGTCCACCTCAGCTCAAGCAGAGGAGCCCACAGCCTTTTCAAGCAAGCAAACCCTGATCTCCAGCTTCCACATCAACGTGTGTTAACGGGCATCCTCAGAGACCACAGGATTTGCAACATTGCCAGAGGAGATGGTGACATCAGTGACCCTAAGGCATGGCAGCATCCACACCTCCTTGCAAAGCAAAGCCACTTCTCTCGTGTGTCCTCTTCTTTGGTTCCTGCTGCCCCTCTCAGGCATTACCCCTGGGAACTCACCTTCTCTCAGCACTAGGGCAGAACAGGGAGACCCTAACTGCATCAAACTGCCTGAGCCTGGAAGGGAAGATGGATACATGACCTAGGCCAGGGTTCGAGGACCCTACCCAGGGCTGCTAGCATGAGTAGGTGCAGCATAAAGTGCAACGTTGTTGATGAACTGGGCTTTTACATTTTCAGAGCAAACTGTCTTCTGCTGATGGCCATTGTAACAAGTTAATTGTAAAGGCTTTCAGATGGAGCAGCACTGGGGGAAGACAATACAGGCTGGAGAAAGCATTTTATGAGTCCAAAGGTCTCCATGTTCTCTGCCTATGGCAAAGTCCACCTCATCTGCAAAGTCACCATACACCCAAGTTTTGAGATCGAAAGATGAACGGAGCTTCAAAGCTTACAACGACCCTTTAGCCAGACAGAGGGATCCAGCAGTCAAAGACTACGCCATGGGGCAGTCACCCCAGCCCTAACACACACCATGTCCCTTCCGCTCCTCAGCGCACCAGAGAAGCTCTGAAGCATCCCCTCACAGCCAGCCTAGCAACTTGTTCCCAAGCATGCGCTTGCTCCTGCAGCAATCTTTCCACATCCAATACTGCAGCCTCATCACGGTGTTCTCCTGTGCACAATGCTTTCCTATTTAGCATTGATTTTGTTTCCATTTCCCATTAGTTGCAGGTGAATCCATTGCTGGACATACATCAGACTCTTAAATATGCTGCTCCAGATTTAAAAACCACTCTAACACATCTTGAACATCTCTGGTTTTATTACTTCAGTATTAATTACCATCCTATTCTACCTGGGTTCCAGTGAGTATATAGATGAGACTGATTTAAACATGAGGCAATTTATTTAATGCTGCACCAAGACATGGACCTTCTAGACCTGACACAGAATAACAGTAGGTACTCACAGGAGTAGTTAAAATTAAGTGTCTCAGTGCCTAGGTCCAACTTCTGAGCATCATATGATGCACTAAAGAGGCATCTCCTGTGCCTCTAAATGAAACTTTAAATTAATTTCCCCTTTAGAGCACATATGAGGTACACCTTTCATCTGCCTATATGATAACCACCTTCACACCAGGATAAGAAAATATTTCAAAACAAACTCATCAGCATTTCAGCAAAGCTGAAGTGCTCCAAAGTGCTGGGCCATTTGAGGAGGAAATAGGACTGAAGATGAAAAGCATCTTCAGAAAAGGGTGCACAGCTGAGCCAGTTACCAGCTTGCTATGCTATCTTACAAAATAACTTCTTACCCATCAGACAAACATTTTACAAAGACTCACCTTACTATCTGAGCTAACAGGGCTGCCCTTATTCACCTTGCCGTTGAGTAGCCTATGTTCCCACCCTCAGCAGGAGGTTCCGCCTTTCCAAGCCAGATCCCCTGAATGTCCTATTACCATTTCGTATCAATACCCTCATTACAGCTGAGCAGCCCTACTCCTCAGTTAAAGCGAGGAAATTATGCATCTAAACTTACAGCCAGGCTGGAGTTTGAGCAGGAAAAGGTCCAAGGATTTCAACTTCATCTTCATTTGTTTGACAACAGCTACAGTCGAAACACTTCTGACAACAATTTCTACAAGTCCACCGGCACAGCAAGAGATCCGAGATCCTAGCGAGCAGACCCTGAAGCCATTGGAAACCAAAGTACAAGATTACAACCCATCAATAGCTATTGAGAAATAACATTCAGCTGTATTTACGTTTGTGTTTCTGCAACAGAACATTAAGAACTATATTTATTCCATCTATATCAACAGACAAGTGCTATGCAGTTATCAGCCCAACTTCACTGATGCCATAAGAAGGCAGGAAAATAAGCATTCACCGCAGGTATTTCCCCCCTAGTAGCGATGTATTATTATGTAGGTTGGCAAGAGGGTGATTTACAAAACACTACAGCGTAGCAATATGCTAGAGTGGAAACATGCTTACTCTTTCATGTACATCCACAAACTAATAGGTGGGCAAATGTACAATAAAAGGAATTAAAAACAGAAGGCAAGTGAAAGCTCCAGTTTAATGCGGCAAGGGTCTGTTTAATTAACACAGCAACATGAACACATTTTGTCCCTGCAGAGGTATCAGTATGTAATATTTGTATGATCCATACACACAGAGATTACAGCCCAACAAACTTGCCACTATAATGAATTAGCAACAGCACACTATCCACATGCCTCCTCTCTGCTGTGATCATTAATTTAACAAAGAACCTTCAATTATTTTGTTTTTTAAGAAGTTACTTGACCCAGAAAAATATTTCTTAGGTTTCCATGGTGGCTGTGGCAGCATCACCTGTAACGGCGCTCCTCTGCTGTTACAGCCACGGGGAGTGAGCACCCCACGGAGGCTGCTGCCCCACGCCTTTGCCACCCCCAGTGCCTTCCCTCCACTTCACAGCTCTGCTTGCTTCAAGCAAGTTCAAGAGCGAGCAGAAAGCCAGACCTTAGCCCCTTTCCCACTCACACCAGCTCCAACTTCCGCAGTGCATAAGGCTCGCCAAGCAGCACAAGGGCACCGCTAACAAAGGGCATCACCCCCGAGTCACGGGGGGGAGACCCCAGCTGCCAGAGCACAGCATGGGCACATCCAGGGTCGAATGCTTTGCGATTATATGTGAACTTGAAACGTTCCTAAGAAGCTGAAGATATGAAGAATGTGAGATCATCTCCACAGATATCCCCCCAAAATACTCAAGACATTTGCAGTATTCACGAGTGTGCAGATACCAGGGCACTATCACACCATGCAAAGGGGTTCCCTTGGAGGAACGCAGATCTGCAGAGAAGATTCCACAGGAACATTTCTTTTGCTCCAGTAAAACACAAGAATTTTTTCCATAAACAAAATCTGAACATCACACACACAAAAAAATTATCAGCCCCAAATGGGGTGCATTACTTATATCTAGGACATCAGTAAAGAGTCAGAAAATACGAGACAATCCCCTCAGGATGGAGAGAGGAGACAGAGCGGAGAGTGAATCATCAGATTAACTCACCTCATTTATTGGTTCCAACTGTCCTTTTAGACATCCAGCATGAAGCAAAGGGGAACAAAATGAAAAAGACAAAAACAGGTTAGCAATGCTCAAATAACTTTAAATTTTCTACCAGGACATGCCCCGGCCTGGGATGAGCTTGAATTTCTGGCAAGACAGTACCTTGTAGATGTTAGAGGAAGGAGAGGTCTCCTGACCGGGCATCAGCTTCTGCTGTCTCTAGTCCTTCCCCACCAAGCTCCCTCTGCTCCTCCTTCCCCAGGATCAAAACTCCCAAGCCCATCCCAGAGCACAAAAACCCTGCTCACTGCCCCTTGCTCACAGGGTATCACACAACCGCTTTACTTCCTTGCCTTTGATAACCTGTCTCTAACTGCAGCAACTACTTGCTGCTGACAGCAAACTGTATCCAAATCTTCCAGTTAGATGCCAGAGTAGGAAAAAAAAGGGTTTCCTCCAGATCCAGCCCATATAAACGTAGTTTCAATGCCAACTCGTTAAAAGCAAGATTTCTAGGGAGGGGTACAGACACAGAATACCCTCCACCATGTACCCGTCACTTGAGCTAGCTGAGCACCTTCAGCTTCATCCTCAGATGTGACTTGGAGCATACAGAAAGTGTAAATTAAGCACTCATAGCTTGAGCCATGCACTCCAGCTCGAAAATCTGCGCTGCAGCCACTTCCCCAAAGTCACAGGGAAAATCTACAGCAAAGGAAGAAATCACTGCAAGCTGGTGTTTTATTCACAAAGTCACCCCTGGGACATTATACTTGACCCATTTCATTTATAACTGGAGACTTAGCAGCATTCCAGAAGCTTGGTGAAACGTCTTTCCTATCGCTTTCCCTTGATAACATCTAAGAGTTTCCCAACTGTCCTGGCTGTCTTTCTGTAGGGGGAATCCCTTAAAAAAACCAAACCAATACAAACCCACAAAACAAAAAAAACACACAAACACCCACCACCACTGCCTTCTCTACCCTTCCACATGTAGAAATGGAGCTCTATGCTTTATGGACATTTTTCATAAAGAAGCTGGGATGCAGAGGTTGCCTTCAGTTCCAAGAACTCTCCCATGGACCATGTTTCAGAACTAACCTCCCTTCGAAACTTCTCAGAAACCAGCGCCTGGTGACAAGGCCACCACTGGTCAGAAGCACAAAGTAAGAGACTGGAAATGATGTGACAAGACAGCAACGACCTGACACCCATGGACCATTCAAGAAAACTCTGAATGGTTTCAAGGGTTTTACAGTTCCTTACAAACGCAATGTTGCAGCTGCAGCACGGCAGCCAAAGCGACAGCGGTTCAGCAGAGCTGCCACAAGAATGTTTGAGGTGACAAACAAAGCAGCTGGACCCGTGCCACACGACGGAACGTCGCAGCACGTGCCGTAGGCTTGTGTCCAACAGCCCTCCTGGCCCCCACGGGCCACCTGAAACTGCATCTGTATGCCACCACCCCCCCCAGCACGCACAGCGCTCCCACAGGCACCCCAGCCAAGGCCGTGGGCACCCACAAGTCTCTGCCGGGACACGGGAGAGCGGAAATAAGAACTAAATATTATAGTACAGAAGAGGTAAACAAGTCACCGGCACCATATAGGATGTAAACGCAGGGGCCCGTGAAGGGAAGGCAAACACGACCAGCTGCGTCCATGGGCAGGGTCCGGGCTGGGAAAGGCAGAGGCTTAGAGAAGGATGTCCCAGGGACTGGGGGATCCCGGGGAGCAAAGCTGCCATGCCACGCTCAGCACCTCCAAGAGAGGGGCTCAGCACCGCCAGGAGAGGGGCTCAGCCCCCAGGGTCGGGCAGGCAGCATCGTGCCCTGCCATGTGTCCCAAGCTGGCCAAGCAGCCCAGCTGGGAGCCCCCAGGAAGGGCCACCCCGGTGTTCCCAGGTGCATCCCCCTTCACCAGGGCTGGGCGCGAGGCAGGGCTGCACCTTCACACCTTGCTGGGGGGCCAGTCCCCTACGTGTGACTGGGCCTGGGGGGGGGTCACCCACTCCACAAGTCGGCGCAGCCCCTGAGCACAGCTGGGTCAGCAGTGCAGCCACAACCACCCACCACGGCGGTGTCCCCAGGGATGCTGCAGCAGGGTGGGGTCCCCACTGGTGACAGACCGTGTTGTGCCCCCCCCGGGGAAGGCTCACGAGCCCCACCACAGCATAGGGACAGCATGGCCCCCAGCCACGCACCCACGGGTGGCCCCCAATCACCCCAACGCAATTATCACCACAGCGTGGGGGTAACGTGTGTGTATGTGTGTGTGTGTGTGTGCGCGCTACCTTCGTGTCCCCCGGGTTCCCCCGCCTCGCGCAGGGGGGTCCCGAGAGCGGCGCTGCCACGGGGGGGAAGGGGGCTGGGGGGCACGGCGGGGGGGGGGGGCACGGCGGAGGGGGGCACGGCGGCAGCCTGCGGAGCCAGGGGCGGGCAGCGGGGAGCTGCAGGGCCGCCGGGGGAACAGCTCGGGGGTCGAACGGGCCCAACGTTTAACTCAGCCTCACACCGCCGGGGGCTGGGGGGCCCGACCACTCACCACGCCGAAGACTGGGGCTCGCCGCAGCCCGGACCGCCCGTGCCCCCCACCCCGCCGGGCATCCCCCCGGCGCATCCCGGGCTGCCCGCGGGGTCCAGCGCCCCCCTCCCGCCAGAAGTCCCTGTGCGGGCTCGGGCCGGGCTCGCACGCGCCCGGGTACCCCGCTTCCCCCGGCAGAGGGGACAGGGGGCGCAGGGGTCCTCCCCGTCCCCCGCGGGGCCCCGCTCCGGCCCCGCCGCCCGGCGAACAGCAGGCTGCGAGCCCCGCTTCTGCCCCCCTCGCCGGGGGCCGCCCCGGGAACTCCTCCCCAGAAGTTACCCCGAAGTTGCGCACCCGCGCCGGGCAAGGAACACGGGGGGGCCCCGCCGCGGCACCGGCACCCGTGGGAGCATACGCCCCGGCCCCCCCGCCCAGGGACGCGGCTCGCCCCGGGGACCCGCAGCGCCGCCGCTCCGCACCCACCTGGATGTACGCCATCCTGCGCGGGGCGCCGCCCGCCGCGCCGCTCCGCCGCGCCGCAGTACGCCCCGCGGTGCGGCACCGCCCCGGGCCGGGCGGGGGGCGCGGCTGCAGCGCCCCGCGGGCGAGGAGCGGCCCCGCAGACCCCGCGGAGCCCCGCCGTTCCCCCCTCCCCCCACCCCCCCCCCGGGCCGGCAAAGCGAGCGCGGGGCTGGCGGAGGCTGCGGGCGGGCGGGCGCTCCTGGCCGGCCCTGCCCGCGGAGCCTCCGCGGGGCTGCAACAGGTCCGCTGCAGCGCGGGCGAACACTGACCTCCAGAGGGCCCGGCGCGGAAATTCAGGGCTGGAAACCCCTGCTGGCCCCGGGGGACACCGCCGGGGGGGGGCGGCCCCGCGGAGCCGCCGGCAGCGCGCAAGGGGCAGCGGCAGCCGGGACACGTAGGCGCGGAGCGGCAGCAGCCGGCAGGGCGCGGTGGCCAGGGCTTATGGAGCAGTTTGTGTAGCAGCGTTTTCCAACCGAGAGTTCGCGGTGTGAGGAGATGTTATAAACACGCCCGAGTTCCAGCCAGGGGGCAGTTCTTGAGGAGCTTGGACCAAAAAAGTTAAGACACAGACTCGCACCTTCCCACGCAACAGCACGGAGCTGGAACCAGGGGCCAGGGGCCAGCTTTTAACCCCCAGAGCCCATCCAGCACAGCCTTGCTTGGCTTCGCGTCCCGGTGCTGGCACACCAGGTCCTAGCCAGGGATGGGTGGGAATGTGGTCCAGCCACACGCAAATCCCACCCCGGGGGTGCTTGCACCCGGGGAACTCAAGTAGGAAAGCGCCTTTGGAGGTCAAACTCTTGGAAAGCGTGGGAAAAGTGGAGATTTGGGGCAGTTCCCCTTGAGCATCACCTTGGGACCACACAAATGAGAGGCTTCCCAAGGTGCTGCTGTAAGCCAAAGCTTCTGCCCTCACCTTGGAGCACGCCCTTCCGCTACACTTCTGGCTCCTTCCTGGCTCCTGGATTTACACTAAAGCCTGGACAGAAGCAGAGAGGCCAGAGGCAGCATCTCACAGCTCAGCCCAGCTGGATACTCAGCAGCTGCATGCTACATGGCACCACCCTCACTTACAAGCCCATTACATTTCAGTTTTACTGTGACAAATGGTAAGAAAACTGGAACCATAAAAACATCTCCTGCTCTGGAGAAAGTGGTATGTACAGTTCCAGACGTTGGTCAGCACAAAAACACTGGTCACTGCTGCTCCTTGTGGTGAGGAGGGAGCTGCTGGGGCAGGATGGCTTTGGAAATCTCTTGCATTGCTGATCTTGTTTAATGGCCCGTTTAAGTTCTCACCGAATTCCATGAAAAACTCCCGTTGACTTCCGTGGGAAGGGCCATACTCTGAATTCAAAAAATAAATTCTCTCTTTTTCCCCAGGGAAAGCAGCTACTGCTTTAGAAGAATAATCACCACAGTGGAGATAAGCAAGAAAAAAACCCTGTAGTACTTACTTGTTTCAGGCAGTTTTGAGCATATGATTAAACTGTGGTAGAAGTTGTTTGTCAATTTTTGCTCTGCTATTCTTTTTAATTCCACTTCTTTCCAAGTGCCCGTGTTTAAAATGTCAGCCTTTACTTCGAATATCGTTGCTCTTTTCATCTTGACTCACCACTGCCTTGATGCAGCTTGCAATAAGTGAACACATGGATATTTTTTTTTTTTCCATGTTGCAGCATAGTGGAGAGAGGTTTAAACTTTTCAGCCAGATTTTTTTGACTCCTTAAAGGCAGAATGCTGTGAGTCACAGAAACTATGGCATGCCTCACTATATAAACAGTATGTGCATGTTTTGTGCTTACTGTTTTTAAAACGTTTAGGGCAGAGAAAGATCAAATGCTGCATCAATTGTCACCAACATTTTTTTGGCTGGAGCATATAAGCATTATGAACCCAAAAAAGAGTAAAGGAAGCTTAATAGGGGGGTTCATGATTGATTTTTACATAGGAAAATGCCTCTTTCTTTCTTTCTTTTCCCCCACATGCTTTAGTAGCAGATGGTAGCACAAAGCCGTAAAATAAATGTGCTTCCCTTGCACACTCCTACATATACAGGCATTTAAGTGCCTTTTACACTGTTGCATGAAGCCTTTTAGATTACATTCTCCCAGCACTTATATTCACTAAGCAAACACAGCTCTAACCCAAAGAATATGATGGATTCGAAACAGCGGACAGGTGGTTATTGTAAAATCTAATTTCAAATCTGCATATGGCTGATGCTCTGATTAAGCTCTGCTTCTACAGCACTCAGAATAAACAGACCCATTTGACATGATGACAACATAACCTTTGGATGTCCTTTGCTGTGCACGCTCTGTGTCTGATAAGACACATTCCATACTTCCCACATGTAATGGCTGCAATGCAGATGGCGAGGCTTGCAAATGCAAAATTTCTATGCAGAAACCAAGGAAATTAACACTGCTTTTTCAGAATATGATTTTATGATAGTCTTCCATTCTTACCGCTGTTAACACACATTGCGAATAACATCAGCTACATCCAGAGCATGCGCTTGACTCGTTACAAGCAGCCCAGCAAGTGGCAAAATCTACCTCCAGCACAGCAAATCAGTTCAGCAGCTCCTCAGACAGATCAGAACCAGGGCTGCTGCTATTCAAAATGCCACGCCTGCATGTGTTTTCCAAACCCTGGTCAAAGACCTTCAGCTTCTTCATGCCTTAAAGTTAAGAGAGAAGAGCATCACTCTGAAAAAGTGGAGAAATAAAGGAAAGGAAAGGAATCTGATGGCTATTTCAAAGGATTTTCATTTGGATCTTCCTAAAGCAATCGGCAGTGCTTTTTGCTGCAAGGGGCAAAGCAAGAAAATTGGCAGTGCAAGATGAGATGTCTTACTCTGCTGCTCATATGCCAAATCCTTATCATCATCACTTGGGCCCGCTGGAATAGCCGGCCACCACTGCCTAAAAATAGGCTTCTTATCTCCAGATGTTTTTATAAATGGCAAGCCATCGTGGCCAGTTCTTCCCCACTGCCATTGGCAACCTGTAAAGGTCCAGCTTCTCTCATCATTACAGGATTAGCTTCGTTCGCCCACAGCACCAGCCATCCAAAAAAGGCACCTTTGATTCCCCCTCCCAGAGCCACCTCTAGCAACACGTTTGTCCTCTTGTGGGTTTCACGGTAACGCAGTTTCCCTCTGTGGCTTTTCAGGCCTTTTCCTGCCTTGGGTTTGCACCCTGAAGAGGCGAGTCCATGAGGGTTTTAGTCAAGAAGTTCTGGGCACTCGGGACAGACAAAGTGCCAGTGGGCACTGACACAGCGACCCCGAGCAGTGGAGCAGCACAAGGTGGGGCGAGCTGGGTAAGCACCTCCTGCCTGGGAGCGCAAGCCAGGCTCTGAGAAGCACGTCTACCCCAGCTGCCGAAGCTGGGAGCAGCAAACGCTGCTCACCTGCCTCTACCCCTGGCTGCATCCCCACAGACATGACGTGCCGTGCGGGTGAGAGGGGTTGTTGCTCTGGGGCAAGCAAGGCTGGCCCCACACCTCACGGTCTTTTGGCAGCAAGGATTAGCTTCGACTTTGCTGTCAGAACCTGCATTTATTCTAGCTCTAGGACTAGTCCCGTGGGGTCTGCGTCATGCTCTGTTACAAGTGCCGAAAATGCCTGAAGTGACGAAGGTGCAAGCAAAACCCCACCAGCCACTGCCCAAGCTCGTGTGCTGATCCCTTCAGTCCCTTCTCCCAAAATCTCACATACCAGCGTGCCCAGACAGCTTTGTTTGGAGTAGGGAAAGGTTATCCCCTTCTCCCAGATCATTCCTGGTGCGCTCCACGGTTCAACCAGCAGCCTGGGCCCCCAGTGCCTTGGCCCCAAGCTCCTGAGGCAATGCCTTGAGGCATGCGAGGGTCACGAGCAGCAGGTCTTGTGCCAGCAGTGATGCAGTTTCCAGCAGGAACTGGGCTGACATCAGCGTGACAGACAGAGACTCCAGCTAGTGACAGAAGGAGAAGGTGCTACAACCCATTTCCATGACTCATCCAGTCCCAATTGCCTCTAAATTAGCCCATCACCTCCACGGACACCTGTGAATCTGCCTGATGTGAAGCCAAGGTACCATTTCCCAGGCTTCTGCACTTTCATTAGCCAACTGTTCTTTAGATTTCATGGTGTTCCCCTCCTCCTCCTCTGCCATTTCCCTACGCTCTTAGTGCTTTCTGGTTTGGCATCACCTACCCCAGGACCTCCCTCTTGTCACACCTCCTGCAGCCAACCCATGCCCGTAGCCAGGAGGAAACCACCGGCACTCCCCTGCCTTGTCGCTGTGCCCTGGAAATCACTCCTCTGCTTCACTTCAGGAACGGCCTTTGCTGATGCTGCATCTTCTGCAGCGCATCTGGGTTATTAACCAGCCACCTGGCAGCTCCCTAATTGGCAATATCAGTAAAAGCACATTTTTCTCTTTTCTTAAGTCTCCAGATAAAGTGGCTAAATTTGATCTAAAATCCTCAGATCCTCATTGCCTCATATAATTTATAATGGCCTTGCTTCTGCCGTAAAAATTACAGCTACTCTCTTGCATTCACACACTTTCTACTTCATCTTTAACATACATTCTGGCAGGGAACTGAATGACGCAGCATAATCTACCAAAGCTATTCCTATAGTAAACAGAGATTAAAAACCACAGCCAAAGGGCACGCAGCCTCCGAGGAAGGAGGCACCGTGTATTATTGTGTCAAGCGCTCAAATGCAAGTTCCTGCTCAAAGGAAACCCGTCCCTGGAGGGAGCCGGCACCGCCCCGTTGAGTCGTGCTCCATTCCATTCCAACACACCGACCGCATCTGTGCATCGCTCCCGTCGGAGCAGAGCCCTCGGCAGCTTCACACGGTGCCCCTGTGTGTAAGCCCGGTCTCACCAGCTGACAGCGTTGGAGGCGAGCGGTGACTGCTGGGTCACGTGTGTAAATATGAATTTGAGGTCATGTTCTTTTGACGACCTCATTTTGCAATAAAGACAGGACCTCTGTGGCCTGTGACTCCCTGGTTTGCACGGTCCCCCCGACTCAGTGCAATTTCAGCAGCGGGAGAGTCCCCTGGAGAAGGCACAGTGCTGCCAGGATTCTTCTGCTTTGGAACTCACTCCCTGCATCAAGGCCAAAAAAAGCTTGGATACAGAACACTTTGGGTCATGCTAAAAAGCCCAGAGTATTTTCAGACTTCCGAGGAAACATTTATATTTATAAATACCCTGTATTTATAGAGAAGTTCAGGTTTTCAGTTGCTTTTGTAATTCATTTTGGTTTTGACTGGTTTATTCAAGCTGTAGGGCTGAGGAGTTAGCTGCTAGATTTCTTTTCCAGGCTCACGTTTCTAACTGTTTGCAGACATAGCACAGAGCTATTTTTGTAATATAAATCGTTACAGAGAGAATATCTCACAATTCCCACTGAAGCAAATTCCTAAGGAAGTGAGGTCTATTTTTAAAGAAAATTTCTACTTAATATTTGTTTTAATCTAATGGCTGAGAAATGAGAAACATCAGCCTTCCTGAAGCCGAAAGGTAGTATCCCCATTCCTCGGGAAGACAGATTCAGCAGAATGAGAGTCCTTCCTACCAAGAGGAGCTGGACGGGAGCTGCAGACGTGGCTTCCCAAGCCCCAGGGATTGCAGCATGTCCCCAGTGAGGGGGGCTGAGCAAACAGGGCACAGAACCCAGGTCTCCAAAGTAACACGACTTCAGACATAAAGATACTCAAAATACTTCCAGTGCACACCTTAAAACATAAGATGGTATCTTCTAAAAAGGTCGGCGTGTGGGATTTTATCGAACAAGGCAAACTGAGTCTCACACTCACTCAAGGTCATGACTTTCGGACTCAAGGATAAAATTGTAAGATAAATGCTAAGAGCTTTGGTTGTGTTACAAACTCTCAGATGACTTACTTTACAGGAACACTCTCATCCCCTGGAAGTTGTTTGAATAACTGTGCTATGACTCTTCCCATTTGATTCATACTAATTTAATAAGTCACAGTTTAAAATATTACCTTCCTATTCATGTGAACATTAAGAACTGTATCAAACCTAGAAAGAGGACAGGAGGAATCGGCATTTACGGTTTTCTCCTTTCCAGCAGTGGCCTAAAGATGTAAGTTAGCACAGAAACAGATGTGGTCAGGCACACTTTCTTCAACTAAATCAGCGAGGCTCTCCAACTGAGCCCCTGGGCTGTGCAGCTGTAAAATGTAACAAAAGTTATCCAAAACCAGCTAAATATGGCTGGTAGAGAAAAGCTTTTAAATTGTGAAACAAATGACCAAAACAGAAAAATAGAGATTGCTTGAAGCTTTGGGGGAAAAAACCCACAGTACGAACAGCAATAAAATGCACTTCTGAGCTGTGAAGGAAAGATACAGGAACAAGTTCAGGACCATTCAGCCGCAAATACCAAATCATCATTGCTGAAACATGCCCATCTCGACTTCAGAATTCAACAGGTTCAAAAGGGCAGGACTATTTTTATTGCAAAAGGCTCATTTCCAACCGTCCCCTCGCAGCAGCAGAGACCGTTACATCTGGCTTTCCCATCTCATTAAGCAGATGTGCAAAATACTGTACCACACAGTAGAGCTAAACTTGGTGGGTTAAAGGGGTAATTTGCATTCTAAAGCACTGCAGTACTGCAGCTGAGAAATAAATGGAATTACTGAACATTTCTGCCTCATAGGGACCTCAGTTTCACCCATCTGTTTCTGTTGTTCGGTTCTTTTTCCCTCCTCCACATTCCTATGTGTTTACCCTGTGGTGTTTTCACTAGGATGAAGCTCCGGGGAAGCGGGAGGCTGCAAATCCAGCTAAACGCAACCCATTTACATGAATCCAGTCCTTTCCAAATTAAAATCTCCTTCTAACAAGGAATCTCTTTCTGGACACTAATGGAAACCAAGATCACTACACACAGCAACACACACTGTGCTCTCTGCCGTGCAGATTCCGACCTGCACTTGGAAGGCAAACCTGTCTTCATCACAGACCGAACCATCCTCACATGCAAAAGTCTGCTCAAATCCAGGTGATAAAATCCATCCTGGCCACTGGGCATTCCCCTGGACGTCTGACTGAAGAAACTTGTTCTTACAGGTTAGACAGTAACACGTTTGATCTTGGGTTTGCTCCCTGTATTACACAGGTAGCACCAGCACGTCGTGCTCCTGCCCCCATATTGTGCTCAGTAACTTGCAGGTGATGAAGTGATGCTGTCAGGAGAGATGTCTCTGTTCCCGAGCCGTGTCCTGGTGTGGGTCCAGCCCTACCTGCCACCTTGTCCCACTGGGCCAATAGCTCAACCCGTATCACTGCCATCACGGGTGACAAAATGCATGTCTACCTCAGCAAAGCAGCTTATAGGAGTCAAGGACGGCGTTAGCCCTTTCCCAGAGGAGGAAGCTTACTTCTCCTCCTCCCTGGAACATCCCTTTTACGGCCTTGAACCAGGGACCTCATTAGCAATGCAAATAAGTTTCCATGCAGAAAAGGGAAAAAAGTCAATCTGATCTCATCCTGGCTTCCTTCAGCCCTGGAAGAAGCAGAGCGGCTGTGGCCAGCGTGCGATGGCCATCTTGTCCCCATTCCACCAGGATGCCATTAAAAGGTTATGAAAATACTGTGCAGGAGGGAAAAGGGAGTTAATCCGTTTGCTCCCTGTGCTGCAAGGACCTGCCTCCTTCACAAGCCTGGACCCATCGCAGAGGGGGAAAATGTGCTGAAAGCAAACCCTGCTTGCTCTCAAGGGGCAAAGATGTGCTGGAGCAGCCAGGCCAGCATATCCCAGTATGCGCAGGCTCTTGTGTTCAGTCAGAGCAGCGCATTATCCACCCAAAATTAACTTTCTGCTCTGCAACTCACAAGTTTCCAGGGTAGCTGTGTTTGCTAACCACCCAGAGCAAGAATTTTTATTCAAATAAAATACCTGCCCACTTCACATGCCACTACTCCAATGGCAGTCAGGCAAACAGATACTCAAACTGTTGCACTGCCAGGGCCCTTTGATACGAAAGTCTTATTAGAAAGGTCTTTATTGGCCAAAGAGATGAATTTCACCACTGAAACAGCCATTTTTCAGGTAGACATTGTTCCCCTCCAGCTGCCAGGGGTGGGTGAACAGTGCTTTCACCAGCCAGCATCCCAGGAGGCAGAAAGCAGCGCTCACATCACACCTTCTACCGCAAAGCTACAGGCCCTGAAAGCTCTGGCTGAAGCTGGTGCAAACCGCAGAGTAGCCCTCAGAAAAGCTGCCATGTTTTCCACTGATGACCATCCAGTCAGTCGCCATCTCCCAGGTGATGATGCCCCTGCGCCTCCTTGCAGCATAGCTGCTGCGCTCCCCACTTTCCCCTCTCTCCCACCACCTCCCCTCCAGCTCATCTATGTGGATGTTTCTGTTGTCGCTCTAAGTTGGATACTAATTTCATCCCACAGCATCTCATTATAATTACCTCTTAATTGCCACTTAACACAGGGATCGTTTTAGAAGACCATAATGATTCTTCCTTGAGGAATTATTTGAGTGTTGAAAGCTCATTATGTGCCCCTATAAACGTTTTGGGTAATGAGAATGACTTCAAAAGGCAAATTTAAAACACCGCCGCTCACACAAGCTCCGCACACATTTGTATGGTCTCTTGGAGCACTAGTAGCATTTCCAAGGAGCAAACCACCGAGGTCAGTGTGTTTTGCTACCAGCCTCCCTCCCTCGGCACCCACCATGCCTTTCTACTGAAGGTGGGAACACTTTAGGGAGCACCTGTAAATTGCGAGGGGTAAATGCCATGGCAAAGCTGCACTGCTGGAATTGGTGCACTCAGCCAGGTGCAGGACATCACAAAGACTCTGCACTTCAAGGTAGACAGCCACTCAAGGAGCCAAGACAGAAGCAGGCTGTTAGAAGAAACACATCCTTAGGCACACACAAAGCTTTGGCCAAGACTTGCTTTGTTCCTGAACAAGTTAGACTGCTGTGAGATTTGAAAACGGACAATTTTGCAAATTCCTACCAAGGTCTCCTGCGTTCTCGGAGCAGAAGTTCCAGCTGAGTGCCAGTCCACTTTACGTAGCCATCCGTCTGCCAGGGCAGCAGTGAGGAGGGAGACAGGAGCGATGCTCTCTCACCAGGTAATGCCTCATACACACCATGCCTCTGAAACCTGCCATCCTGCCCACAGGCAGTGCAATGCCTGTTTGCAGTCTTTGGGAAAACACCACACTGAAGTAAAAGTGGAGAAATACTTTTATTGGTTTGTCAGAGTCTACTGCTGCTCTTCTCTTCCACTCTTCCCCCCTCTTTTTTTTTTTTTGTAAATATTCAGGAGATGTCATTAGTTTTGGTAGGGCCTGAATGGCTGCTGAGCACAAGTAGCTTTTGGGAAAACAGAGGATCTGTACAGAAATACTTTTTTTTTTTTTTTTTTTGGAGAAGTGCCCATGATTCACAATCCTTATGACTAGCAAGTTTCCCCTTTTTGAAACTCACTTAAGCCAGCCTCCAGGGTGTATGACAAAGGGAGATGCTCAGAAGGCACGTGAATACCCCCCTACAACCACTTCTTTGGCAGCAGCCCCTCCACCAGCAGGCAGACCCGGAGCAGAGACCTGCATGGAATACCAGCTCGAGGAAGACCCTGAACAACACCTCCCCGCAAAAGCCAAGGCTGCACAACCTATTTAAAATGAAGTCAAAGTCTGTAACATGCCTGATAATTTGGCAATATCTGTATGCCTAAACGTGGTCCTAGGAGGAGAACTTCCAAGAAGCAGTAAGGGTATATTCCTAAATCCATTGCACAGCATAGAGAAGTCTTTTGCAACACAAATAGAGGAATGACTCATTTCCTCTGTAGCTGCTGCTCCGGCACTCACTTGCACAGGCAGCGGAGCGGCTCCCAGTGCCATGCCAGCAGGAATTGGGAAACTCAGGAGCAGTTTCCAGCGTGCATAAACCTAACTGAATTTTGACCAGGACTTGCCTTTAAAACCAGCGATCCCAGATAGCACAGGAGACAGATTTGCACACTGTTTCCCAAACACTCCCTCCCTCGATGGGAGTATTGTATTTCAGAATTTTAATTTTGCACAGCCTAAAACACTGGAAGAACGAGCCAAGAGCTGCCCTCCCCCTTGCCCTCCCCTGACGCATCGCTAGTGAGCACACTGATTTGCCAGTGAACTCAGCTCCAAGTTTCTCTTCTCCCCTATCTGAAACTGGAAAGGAACAGACCGAAATAGCCGTGGAGAAGTGGGCTATCTTGTTGGATTTTGCTACTGTTCTCCCTGTTTCTACAGCTAGCAGGTTTCTATCAGTACAGTGAGACTCTTCAAAGCAAGTTTTCCACTCTCTCCATTAAAGGTCCATCATAAGGGTATTTTTTTCCTCTTTGATAGCCAGTAACCTTCACAGTATAATCCCCGTCACTCCTGGCTTCTTGATTCCTTACCTCCCCTTTTTTTTCCCCCCACCCAGATTACCGTATGGACTCTGTGGCATGGATAGAAGCCAATAGAGGATCACAAGTATCATGCAAACACTAGCAAACCATTACTACATCCAGTCCAGCCCAGAGAACTGAGTATTCTCTATGCAGCTTTGGTCCTGGTTTTGACAGGGGGGAGGGAAATTCCCAGGGGTCCCAGAAATGCAGCCTGTAACTTGAGTACACAGAAATTTTCTGAGTCTCTGGATCAGCATTGCTATCTTTTAAGAGTTAAAAAATAAGGCTTCCTTAACACAGAAGACTGGTACATGACGACATTTGATGCATACGTGTTTATAACAAGCTTTAAGAGCTTTTTGTGTAAATTGTTACTTAAACCCTAACAGACTGTCACACAGATACAGAACACAACATGATCTATAGCTCTGTTGCTAATCGGGTGCCACAGTGCTTTGAGTCTCTCATAAAGCAGTTGCAAATATGCCACTTTTTGGCTATATATTTAAAATAGGACACACAAGGCAGGCACACACAAGAGCACAGGTAGTCTCTTCATTAGGCATACCGTATGTTTGAGAAACCCACAGTGGTAATATAAAGTACAGGCAGATCTATCTACAGTCAGCCCTCCATATCCTGCTTATTTTAGGGTTGTGAGCTACTCAGACCCCTCAAGCAAGCAGAGCGCTGTGCTCTGAAGCACCAGCAAGCACTGAAGGCAAATTCACATGCTTAAAGGGATGCAGCTCTTTGCCACTACGTCGACCGTCAACTTCCCAGTGCTATCGGCCCAACAAAAGTGGGGCTGGCTGCTTTTCTGCCAGCTACTCTAATTAATTATCATCGGTCAGAATGTCACTTACCTCAGGGAAGACTCACCAGGCAGACATTTAAGGAGGAGCCTTGGGAAAGTGGGATGCACAAATATGAGTCCCTTTCCCCTCCAGGCAGCTTTAATTCGCAGTAGCCAAACATAATCGGCAATTCACTACTGACCTTGGCTGCGTTACAAGGGAGGTACTTGCACAGGGATGGAAAGATTTTAAACAATTTATCTAATGAGTTGGATGCAAACAGGCTTTTCTTTAAACACCAAGCATGCAAGTCCTTAGGCCAGTTAATTTGTTGTTAACAGATTTATCGTGAAAGGAAAGTCCTGTTTCTTTAATGTTTTTCTGCTGAAGAGAAACTCAGGCTTCAAACAGAAAAGTATTTCAGAGCAAGGAATTAATAGACCAGAGGATGGTTACTGCTTCTAAGGAAACCATTAATAAGAGATAACGTTATTAAAGAGGTAAAGATCTAAATACACTTCCTCCACACTGACCTGGGTTGTTGACACTGAAGGAATGACATTTTTCCAGTCTTTGCCAGCGAGAAGCCCGTTAGCCAGCTGGGCCGCCTCTGCACTGTACCGACTGCTGCCCCTTACAGAAGCTACTCCCTGCAAGGTAAGAGGCAGGCACACAAAGATCTGGAGATAGTTATTTTCAGCCTAGCTTTGATTTAATGGTTAAAAAGCTAGGGGTCTTGCTGCTATTTCTTTCTTTTAATAGGGAACATCAGTACACTAGTGTATAGTTCTGGCATCTTACCAAAGACTAATAAAGGACAGGTAACTTGCTGGCCCATCCACAAAA